>NC_072796.1:113669629-114875463 GCF_028583425.1 Eublepharis macularius | reverse complement strand
TGAGAGTGTTGGAAAGGGGTGTGTGAGGTAAGTAGGCGCGGGGCGACTGGGGGGGGGGGGGCACGAACGACAGTCAAGACACCGAGAGGGAGAAAGAGGCAGGCGAGTCAACGTGCCGAGTTCATAGAGAGGCGCTGATGGGAGATGACAAGCGGAGGGGGGGGGGGGAGCGGAGAAAAAGAGAGAGTCTGAGGTCGCGCGCGCGCCTCTGTGTCTGTGAGGGGGAGAAAAAAAGACGGGGGGAAAGGGGGCAGAGAGGAAAAATGGGGGGGGGGTTCTGCGTGTGTAGAGGGGGGAGAAGTGAATGAGGAGAAAGAAGGGAGGGAAAGAAGGAAGGAAGGAGGGGGGAAAGGAAGGAGGAGAGATGAGGGAGGGAGGGAAGGAGCGCGCTCTCTCCCCCTCTGGCGCTCGCTCCCTCTGTGGTGTCTTTCCCTGTGCAGATGCTGCCGCCGCTGTCTCTCGCCGAGCAGCGCTCCCCTCAGAGTGACCGGCTGAGAGGAGGATTGGGGGGGCGAGGCGGATGGTGACGAGGGGGGAGAAGAGAAAGGGGAGGGATGGCGAAGGGACAGCGGAGGAGGGGCCTGAGGCGTCGGGGATGAGTTTGTCCGTCAAAGGCTTGACTGGCCACCCCCCAAAACACGAGACCGCGTGCTGGGCGAAGAGTCGCTCTTTCTTGTCAGAGTTGAGGGGAAGGGAGGGAAGAGGCGCCTTCGCTTGTCCCAACTGCTGCTGAGGGACTGCGGGGAATGCCTCCCTTTCAACCACGGGTTTGTTGTGCGTTTGCCAAAATAAATAAATAAAGGCACAGCTCTTGTGTGGCAGCAGAAGTTCGGTTGAGCCCGGAATGGGGAAGTTATTTTTCCACATAGGACGCTGCTCTGTGTTCTGTTGGTGCTCACGTGGGAAAGGGAGGGGGTGTTTGAGCGGGGGGAAACACTTAGGCTCTAGTATGTAGGGTTTGCAGTCGCATCCTACAACCAGAAATTTTAACAGCATGGTTTTTGTAGCGAGCATTCCTGGTCAGGGAGTCTAGGGTTGCAGCTGTGCTGATGAATCGCTGTATGCTGCTTCCAAATAAATGTGTGTAGAATAGCATTGGCAGTCTTCCTTGGAACGACACACACACAGTCCAGTTTGGGACAAAATTTAGGCATCTTCACTGTGATGTTGACTCTTAAGAACTCTCAAAGAGTTTCCTTAGGCAAACAATACAATTGAAGGTGCAATCCTATGGAAAGCCCAAGTTTGGAATAAGCGGGAACCCAGGAGCCCATTATTGTGATATGGTCTATATGTTGTCACTTTAGAAATAAATTAGACACTTTTTCCTCATGACCCATGAAATTATGGTTATGGCTTGGGATTGTGTGTCTGAGGTGCATGTTGTAAATATGTTCAGGTTCACTGGACCCAGAAAAATTATGTTTGGTTCCAGACAATAGTTGAATAAGCCTAATTGAAAACAATGGATTTACTTCTGAGTAAACATTAAACACAATGGGCTACATTTACTGTATGAAAATATACATGTTTATGGGTGGCTCAGTCATTGTTGGGGCTCTTTGAAGAATAGTTTTAGACCAACCTTACCACAGTTTGAAATTTGCTTTTTGAAATGTCAATTAATCGTAGAAAAGGAGGTGCCTTCAGACAGGTGATAATTATCTATGTGCTATGGACTGTAATAGTAATCATGTAAATCTGGATGTATTGCATTTCAATTAATGAAAACATTTCTATTACCTTGTTAAAGAAAATATAATCAGATGTCATTAACTAGAAAGAATGCTCTTCTAAAAAGTAAGATCTAAAAATGGATCCTCTAAAAAAGACTGGTTTTGAACCTTGTTAAGTCACTTGGTTTTGTTGTGTGGATTCCAATGAGACATGAAAGCCAAATGTCCGTATCTAACCTCTGTCAAAATGCATACAACAAACCTTTGAGAAATCCCTCCAGAGAAAAAGTTCATTGACATAAACTGGGATTATATATAAGGTTTTATTATATTTATATTTCATATTTCTGCTAGTAGGCATTCAAGGCAGATAATTATAATTACTATTTAATAATATAAGAGTTTTACAAAATGCTAAAGGCTTACAAGTGAAAGTGAGAAACGAGAGAAGGTGGCAAAGGGGAGAATAGATTTTTTAAAAAAGCTTTAGTTGGACTTAGGGCTGGCTAGTGATCCAGATGCTGGTCCACATAAGCTACCCACAGACTCTTGTGGCCATTGAACAACTACTGGTGTAAATCAAAGTTCCAGGTTAATCCAGTGATGGGAAGAGGTCACAAGGAACTGCAGCTAGAGTTTACCCGATGGTTAGCAAGTGAATGTCACTTGAAGCTGGTCATTTCCTCCTCCCCCAACACACAAATACATTTATAATGAAGCACATATATGCTTTGTATTCCACAGGGCTGCCTGAAATATTTTCCTTCCACACACAGCCTAGTGATGGACAGTTTGCTAATATTCTGGAATGCTGAGCTGAACACAGGATTCTAGAATCTGGAACTCAACACATAGAGCCGAGATATTCAAATCATTTCTTGTGCATAATTTATTTAAAAGCTGTAAATCTGTTATAAATTATCCATGAACAGGTGATGTTTTTCCTTATCAAATTTTCTGCTATTTTTTTCCCTTGGGAGAAGTGCTTAACATGAGGGTCATTCACAAGCTCTCCACTATCAGTTTTCTTTATATGAATCCATATAACTTCTGGATCATATGGGGCAAGTTCTCTATTCTTTTTGGATTTTTTTCCTTTTCACAAACTGAGAACAATATTTATATAAACGTAGTTTAATGTAAACATAGGTTTTCAGAAAGGCTCTGAGAACATTCTTACTGAAAATGAGTTTCCAAATAACTGTGAACGTCTATGATATGTCTTCATTGTAAACATTTGTACAAAGATATGTTTGTCCATTTAGAGGTTAGTTAATATATGTAACGTATGTTAGTTAATGTATGTTAGTTAATGTATGTAACATTCCCTATGTAAAATCAAAAAGAGTCCAGTAGCACCTTTAAGACTAACCAAAAGGTGCTACTGGACTCTTTTTGATTTTGCTGCTACAGACTAACACGGCTAACTCCTCTGGATCTATTCCCTATGTAATGTTCAAGGTGTGGCAGTTTTCTGATCTTGGGCCATTTCCAGACGGCTTACCTGCACCCGGGACGTTGCGCCATGTTTCAGATCGTGCTGGAGAAAACGCGAAATATCACGTTTTCTCGCGCGAGTTTTGCGTGACGTCGCAAGAAAACTCGTGCGAGAAAACACAATATTTCGCGTTTTCCCCGGCACGATCCGAAACGTGGCACAACGTCCCGGGTGCAGGTAAGCCATCTGGAAATGGCCCTGGTGAAAAGTGCTTTCAAGTGATAGCTGACATGGCAACTCTAGCAGGGGTTTTCAAGGCAAGAAGTAGTTTGCCATTGCTTTGCTCTGCAACCCTGGTTTTCCGTAGAGGTTGCCGTCATTTATTAACAAAGGTCAACCATGCTTAGCTTCCAAGATCTGACAAGATGGAGCTTGCCTGCTCTATCCAGATCAGGACAGCAGTCTTCTTACAGGGCTATTATATCCTTCTATTTATTACATATTTTAGCTTCACAAGAAATGATACAGGCTCGTAAATAATTTTCAAGGCACTATAGCCAGTGAGCATTATAACCATATAAGGATTTGAACCATGATTTTTCATCACCAAGCTCAGCTTTCTAGCCACTACATCACAGTGACACTTAATTTCTCTTATATCCAATCAAAAGTGTTTTATCCTTGACATTTAGCTATTTTTAATACTTGGTCCAGGACTAAATAGGAATTGCATTTGCTGCAGAGTTTTCAGAGATTGCTGCGCATATACAGATTTCAGTGCAAGCAGCATCTTGGCCACCCCAAAAGGTGAGTTAAGAGCAAGTTTCCCTCCAGATCCAGCAAATCCAGGCAACAGATGCAGGATGATTCTCCATCATTTATGAATGACACTGAGGCACGCTTTTTAATTTCAGATGGAGAATCTGAACGAGTAAGTGACCCAAGAGATAAGTCCAAGAGAACAGTTTGAGAGATGAAGGAAAACAAAGTAAGAAGGAATGAGTGGAGAAGAAAGATACATGGGCTGGGGAAGTTGTTTTTCCAAAAGTCATTTATTTTAGATATAACCAGTGATTCCTCTTACTGTTTTTTTTTCTTTTTTCAGAGCAGGATTTCTCTTTCATTCAAAGAAAAATTCAAAGAGGTGCTTTTTTGTAACTTGAGTCCTTGCAGTTGTTTTATGTTATACGTCCCAGCGTGGTGCTCTAGGAGGAAGACAGGAAGTTTTCGGAAGATATTGCCTGCCTCTGAGCATCTACAAAGTGAAATTCTGAGATTTTGCAGACTCCCTTCCTGCCCCTTCTCTCTTCAAATTTCACTTTGGTCAAAAAGGAACTGATTAGAAACAGACTCCAAATTCTAAAAAGAGAGGAAGAAAAGGATTGTTGGATTTCAGGGAGAAAATTGGTAAAGAGAAATTAAGAAAATTTCCCTTAACATTCCTAATGGTCAGGAACTGCAGAAAGAAGCAAAAACAAAGTTCACATCTTAATTTGAAACTAGATCTTTCCACTAGTCTGTCTAGTTTCTTCTAACATTCAACCTTTGATTATTTATTGCTTGCTGCAAATGCAGAGTACCAAGACACAAAAAGAGTCCAGTAGCACCTTTAAGACTAACCAATTTTATTGTAGCATAAGCTTTCGAGAATCACAGTTCTCTTCGTCAGATATTCCCTTTCTAGTTTTTTAACTATAAATGACAAATAAAAGGTCAGTCTTGTTTCTAGAGGCGCATGCTCCCTCTGGCAAATGCCCTTAAGTTCCAAAGGAACAGAATCAGACCATACTCGTCTTATATCAATATAGGACACATTTTTAAACAGAAATACAGAATCAGAGTTCTAAGCTTTTAAGGATAGCTGCATCAGCATATCACTGATATAATCACCTTAAACTGTTACCAGAGATTGATCTCAGACTAAGCTACATCACAAACTGCTTTGCATTACCATGCAGAGACATTGGAAGGTGCACTTTAAAATGACATTCCTTAAAGATTTTCATAATTCCCTTAAAGATGAAAATGGTTGTGAGCAATATATTTCACTTTATGCTGATGACATACTGCTTTTTTGTTAGCATTCCTTACCTGATATGAGTTCTTAGTCTCTTAACGGTACCTAAACCTTCAGCTGCAAAAATTAATTTGATTAAATCCAATACTTGACCTTGTCTGCTAATGTCCCTAGACAGCATTTTGCAACCTACCACTTTCTCAAGTTTTCTAAGTATTCCTTCTGTGCTGAAATACTTAGATTTCCCACTATTTTCTCTGTCCTCAATAATCAAAAATTTCTCCAAATCATTATTGAATTTAAAAGTGATTTAGAGAGATGGTGAAGAGTTGTCTGCTTTAAAATAAATATAACTCCTAAATGACTAAATATAATTTAGTCTTTATCTGCCATGGCAATGATGATGAGTGCATTTGCTTGGAAGTAGGTCTATTGGAAACAACAATATTTACTTCTGTTAACATAGTATAACAGTGCCACTCAATATTTACACCTGTATTGGTTTTATACTACTTTTACTATCTTGGCTTTTATGAAAGACTCCTGGGAATGAAAGTTTCTTATCAATTATCTGCTTGGCCTAGCCACTTCCACTAAAATATAGCTCCTGGGGTTTCTGGGGTGAAGGAATTTCTGCTAGACTTCTTTAAGCTATTGTGTATTTAGTTCCACTGATATCAACAGTTGGCACTGTAGTCAATAAGACTGAACTGCTTTTAAGCAAAGTTCTACAACTTATCTAGTCTGTGATACCCAAGGTGTAAGCAAACTATACACCATTAAAGTAAATAGAGATGGATGGATGGATGGATGGATGGATGGATATGTATGCAAGTAGGATTGGGATTGCAGCTTTGCAACCCAAGACAGAATATCCTTCAAAGCACATTGGTGAATCTTAGTTTCTTCAATAAATTTCAGAGGTGATTTGTCAGACAGTGAGGACACCTATTGTTGTGGGATGGGAATTCTGAAAATCTGATGTTCTGAATTCTGGCCATTATTTGGAAAGTATAGTAAGGTAAATCAGAAAAAGCATTGGTTGGGATCCAAAGAGCTGCTTTTGGTATGCACAGAGAACCAGTGTGGAGTAATGGCTACAGTGTCAAAACAGAATCTAAGAGATCCAGGTTTAAATCACCACTTTGCCATGGAAACTTGTTGAGTGACTGTAATGTTTTTGCATCTAAATTGTTTAGATTTTATTTCTGCTTGCTGCTGTGATTTTTGGAAAAAATGTTGCCGTGAGTTTAAATGTAGGCATCTGAGGAAAGAAGCGGGGGCTTAGGGTTGCCATTCACCTGCCAGGGGCGGGGGATCCCCCGCTCCCACCCTCCACCCCTACCCCCACGTACCTAGCTGGCAGGGGAGGCATGGGCCTCCCACAGCGCACTCCTGCAGACCCGATCCGGACCAATTTGGGCCCAAAACAGGCTGATTCAGACCCGATTCAGCCCCCTGTGGAGCACGGGAGCATTCCCGGGGTAGATGCAGCCTGCACGATGATGTCACTTCCTGGAAGTGACATCATCACGATGGACACCAAAGCAGGTAGGTGCCAGGGTCCCCACCTCCCACTGGGGGCTGGATGAATGAATGGAGTATAATCTGAGTGGTAACTGCAGCCGAGAGGGTGGAGTAGAGTGCGGTTTTTAGAGATTACGTCAAAAGTGTTCATTTTAATTATGCTTAGGTACTAATAAATCTACTTTTGTTTAAGAAAAAAGATCATTTTTTTACCTCACAACTATCCAAATGTGCTGACTATTCTGTTTACCATCTATAACAAGCCTTCCTATATTACAAGTTAAACCAAGGAGGTCTAAGGTGGCAGTCTAAGGTCTAAGGAGGCCTTTGGTGGCAGTGAAAACCTTTTGAGGGTGTGGCAGCGCGCCACGCCCCCCAGGAGCATGCCCCAGGAAATGTGACCCTAGCCAAGTAAGTGGGAGCAGAGGGTGGGAACAGTTGGGGAAATGGCACCCCTAGTTTAAGGTAAAGTAAGGCAAAGGTTTAAAAAGATATAAAAACAAACCATAACAGTGACCTTGAGCCAGTCACACATTCTTAGCCTAACCTGCTTCACAGGGCTGTTGTGAGGCTTAAATGGAGGAGAGGAGAATTATGTAAACTGCTTTGGGCCTCCATTGGAGAGAAAGGAATGGTATAGAGGAAATAAATAACCAAAGACGTAGGCAGGACTAGTGGAACATTTGCCTTTTTTTAAACTTTAAAGGCAGGGTGGCCCTTATGCCTAGGGTTGCCAGCACTTGCCTGTCAACCCCTGGGAGCTTTGAGGACAGGGCTAGGCATTGCACAATGTTACAGTGTCACTTCTGGTCATGTAACCAGAAGAGACATCGTATTTCACAGTAACACTCTAGCTTTACATTAGAGATTTGGGGGACTCTATAGTGTTGTGGCAATGTGTGATGTCTCTTCTAGTTATGTGACCAGAATTGCTGTGATGGCACCACCAGCCCTGGGGAGCTCTAGTGGGAGACATGGTAACCCTACTTATGCCATGTAACAGCTTTTGAAACTACCCCTTCAATTCAGAAGTGGTGCAGTATGGTCTAGAGAGCTGTAGTTTGAGAAACTCAAGACCAAGGTTCCCTTGGGCATAGGAAATTAGCTATCGGGTTCTCTGTAAATTGACAGATATATATCTAGGTGTACTTAAGAGATGGAAAATAAGTAGATTAACTTTCTGCTCATTCAAGTATTGGATTTATAGTATAAACTACAGATGGACACAAACCGAAAAAATGTTGGCTCATTGCGGTTTGTGGTTCATAACGTTTCACGAACCACGAACCAGCATGAAATTGCCCGGTTTGTGAACCAGTTCATTTGGTTCATGAAAACGTCACTTCTGGGTCAGCAGAAGGTCTGCAGAGAGCCCATTCCTCCCCTCCCCCATTGCCTAGGAAACTGATAGAGCGGCGCCAAGCTGTCTGCAGTGACAAACCAAAATACAAACCAAACTAATTGGGCTAAAAATTATAGCGGTTCATAACAGTTCAACAAAAACAAACCTCCATGAACTGCTACTTCACAAAACCAGCCCGGTTCGTGACGAACTTTGGTTCATATTTTGGTTCGTGCCCATCTCTACTATTAACTGACACTCATTCAGTAGCTCAGGAACTACATGTGGCTCTTTGACATGCCTCCTGTGGCTTTTCTTCTTATTTCCAAATCTCTGCAAATTTGCATTTGTGTATCCTATTGTACTGTTCATTGAATGTTCTGGCTGTTGAGCCTATGGATTTACACTGTATAATCTCATTGAGAAAGGTGGATTATAAATAACATAAATAAATGAATGAATAGACAAAGAGTCACGTCCTTAATTTCAGGAAATGGGGCAAGGCTCTTGCACAGTAGGGCTTCTGATTGGCAGGTAGGTTCATCCCACCTTGAAGCAGCCAGGGTGGTATAGTTAGAGTGTTGGACTGAGACCTAAGAGAACCAGGTTCAAATCCCCATTGTGCCATGGAAACTTGCTGAGTGACCTTCAGCCAGTCACACACTTGAAGCCTAACATACCTACAGGATTGTTGTGAGGATAAAATGGAGGAGAGGAGAATTATGTAAGCCATCTTTGGTCCCCAGGGGAGAGAAAGGTGGTGTATAAATAAATAAAGTAAGTAACTCCCGCAACTGCCACCAGAGGAACAGGCAAGGCCTGAGGTGCAGGATTAGTGCCAAATGAAAGTAAATGTGGCTCTTGGGGTTGATAATTGCAAATGGACTCACTGCAAGCTGCGGAGTAAGTACCACTGGAATAAGGTGTCCTTAATCGATAATTAGATTTCATGTCCAAATTCATTGTTTTGGAAGTACTTGTTTCATTTGTTTCACAGTTTCATTTACTGTTCCTTTTAATTTCAACTCAAGCAGCCTAATTTTTAGCCTTATGGATGGTAAGTTAATTATGTTTATCTTTATGCCATAACAGTCCCTAAGAAAAGTAACTGAAGCATCAAGATTTGTAATTGGGGTGCCAGTTAGTGAGGCTCCCGCTCTGTTTCAAATATCTCCTTGCTTTTAAGGACCATGCATATTTCTGGCTAACTAACGGCTTCTATACACTTAGCGACTATTGTTATGAACAATTAAATGGGTCCATCTATATACAAGACATGCATGCCAAAGGCACCAATCCCTGTGCTTTAAAAAAATAAAAGTGAATGCCTGGCCTGTGTTGATAACATTGTTGTAGTTATTGCAGATGTTAAAAAGTAACCACAACAAATGCTCTTAGAATAAACTGCTTTTGTGCAGTTTAATCTTGAATATGTCTAAAAATGGGCATTGAAATCTTGCAGATGGTATCTCATCCCCTACTGAAATTTCTTTCCCTCCCCTTTACTGAAATCTGAAATGACACCCATCTTTGTGGACCTTAAAATGGTAAAGGACAGTCACCAACTTGAAGGTCACATTTCTATGAACTTGACGAGTCTGGTGACTCATCACTTTCTTTTCTTCAGAGAATTATTTCCATTTTCTGATTCATGAACTGAGACACTTGCACTCCAAAGCCTGTAACCAATATGGCCTGAAACAGTTTTCCAGTTTATGATGAACTTCTTGGATGCACAAAGCAGTCATTTGGAATAGGAAACTGTCAAAATCAGCATCTCAGAATACAATAGGAAACAACTCGTTTTGCAGAAATAATTTCTTTACTTAAATGTAGAAACATCCTAATGATATAGTGTTATACCCACAATGAAGGAGTTGTTTCCTAGTGGTTCAGTGTACACTTAGCGCACAGACCACCCCACCTTAATTCCCTGGCATCTCTAGTTAAAAGTATGCAGGTTAGCAAAGAGTCCTGAGAACCAAACTACATGTTACAGTGCCATGTGTTGGACTTGTGGCCACCAATTCTATTTTAGAAGATAATTTAGCCATTTAAAAATGGCTGTGAGGGGGGCCATGGTGTGATGGCACCATGCAATCTTGTTTACCTCTGCACCTTTTCAAGTGCTGAAACAGTCAAGTGTTTTCCTATTTGAAAAGGCGCAAGAGGGAAACAAGATCACATGGTGCCACTCAGGGCTTTGTTTCAGGGGGAACGCAGTGCAGTTCCGGCACCTCTCTGCAATAGTGCTAGAAAATAATATTATTTCAAAGAATCCCATGTGTTTCTTCCTGATTTCCCTCTTGAGAGTTCTGCCACCTCTTTTCCCAGAAAAAAAAACCCTGGTTCCACTGCACTGTCCCCACTCCCAGCAATTTTTAAACATCTAAATTTTCCTCTAAAATGGCTTTGGCAGTTATGGGTTGGAACTGTGATAACTGTAATGTGTTGTTTGGCCCTGAGATATTGAATGACACAGATTTCAGTGCTAGTTAGAGTAACTAGTCCTGGTCTAGATGGAAAAGTAGTCATATATATTCAGCATATAACCTTCCCTGCAAAAAGAACATAGCACAAAACACTTTTATTCAACTATTGTTGAATAAAACTATTGAATAAAAGTATCTTTATTATTTATTTTGGTGACCATATACCAATATATGCCCTCATCTAGATAGCCCAGGCAAGCCTGACCAGATCTCAGAAGCTAAGCATATCAACATTGGTTAGTAATTGGATGGGAGACCTCCAATGAAGACCAGGGTCACAGAGGCAGGCAATGGCAAACCACCTCTGTTAACCTCTTGCCTTGGAAACCTCTCTAGGGATCACCATAAGTCACCTATGACTTGGTGGCACTCTCTACCACATATCAATACATGGGGTTTATTAGAGAGCAAGTATAACTGTTAATTACCACTGTTGTAAGTATTGGATATATTGTTATGATGTCCCCTCATCCTTAAACAACAGCAATGGCATCAGAGACAAAAATTCCAAAAATAAACTCTCTGATTCTGTGAGGGATTAACCCTTAACAGTCCTGCAGCTGTTTCTGTACAGCAATTCCAGGACTTTTAAAATGTGCAGTCTGTCACAATTGTGGTAGGGGAAAAAAACCAGAAATAACAATCATGCAGAATAACAGTATGGATTAATGTGAGGACCACCGAGTTGAGGATTTATTCCTTTGGCTTTAGTTGCATAATATACAGTAAATTGAGATAAATTCATAATTAAGATCTCATTGATCTAGCTGGTGCTCTTGAAGATTTTTGCTGATTATTTGTGGAGGATAGTGGTGATTGTATTTGTGCTTTTCTTAATGGAAGATTAATCGTTGTAGTTATTTTGTTTATTAACAACTCGGTCTCAACTGATTTACAGTAAAGCACATTAACATACAAAAATGAAAAATAAAATAGCATTTAGTGTGTGTTCCTGTGTGTGTCTGTGTGTGTCTGTGTGTGTGTCTGTTTCAGTGTGTCTCCATGTTCATCTGTGTTTTGTTCCAAAAAGTCAGTTCTGACTTACAGCAATCCTATAATTGAAAGACCTCCAAAAAGTCCTATCATTACCAGCCATGCTCAGATGCAAACTGGAGGATGTGGCTTCCTTTATTGAGTCAAGCTATCTCATTTTGGGTCTTCCTTTTTTCCTACTGCCTTCCACTTTTCCTAGCGTTATTGTCTTTTCTAGTGAGTCTTCTCATGATCACAGTATGATAGCTTCACTCATTCTAGAAACAATCTGTGCTTGATTTGATATAGAAGCCATTTATTTGGCTTTTTGACCATCCATGGTATCTGTAAAACTCTCCCCCAGCACCACATTTCAGATTAATCAACTTTCTTCCTATCAGCTTTCTTCAGTACCCAACTCTCACATCCATTCATAGTAATGGAGAACGCCATAGTGTAATCTTGGTCCCTAGTGACACATCCTTATCCTTAAGGATCTGTTCTAGTTCCTTCATGGCTGCCCTTCTAAATTCCAGTCTTCTTCTGATTCCTTGAGTGGAGTCTCCCTTTTGGCTAATGATTGAGCCAAGGAATAGAAAATCTTAAACTATTGCAATTTCTTCATTGTCAATTTTAAAACTGTATAATTCCTCAGGACTCATTACTTTTGTCTTCTTGATGTTTAGTATTAATCCTGCTTTGGTACTTTCTCCTTTTACTTTTGTCAGTAGTCGTTTCAAGTCTTCACTATTTTCTGCCGGTAACATAGTGTCATCTGCATATCTCAAATTGTTAATGTTCCTTCCACCGATATTCACTCCAGCTTCTTTTAAATTTAATTCAGCTTTCTTTATGCTATGTTCTGTATATAGTTTGAACAGATAGAGAAATAATATACATCCTTGTCTGACACCTTTGCCAACTGGAAACCATTCTGCCTGAACAGTAACCTCTTGTCTAGAGTACAGATTGTGCCTCAAAACAGTCAGATGTTGTGGCACCCTCATTCCTTTTAACACCATCCATAACTTTTCATGATTCACACAGTCAAAAGCTTTGCTGGAATCTATAAAACACTGATTTTCTTCTGAAAATCCTGGTATGCTCCATTAGCCATCGTAAATTTGCAATGTTATCTCTAATGCCTCTTTCTTTTCTAAATCCAGCTTGAATGTCTGGCATTTCTTATTCCATATATGGTAAGCATTTAATGTACTGTTTGTTTGTTTATTTACTTTATTTATGCCCCACCTTTCTCTCCATTGAGGACCCAAGGTGGCTTAAATAATTCTCCTCTTCTCCATTTTATCCTCACAACAGCTCTGTGAAGTAGGTTAGGCTTAGAGGATGTGAATGGCCCAAAGTCACGCAGTGCTTTTTAACATGTTGTTAGGCCCAAAGACACCTGGAATCCTGGTCTTCAGCAGGAAATAATTGATGTTTGACAACAAAGTGATTTTAAACTTTTGCTTCAGCAGACCACTTGTAACCCAAATGAAGTGGGACACCTAGACATGCTGAGAATTTAACATGGATGCTTTTTAGAGATCCCATTCCCCCGGTGGGGGTGGGGATCCCCCACTTTCACCATTCCCTCCCCACCACCGCTTACCTGGCCAGCATGGGGGGAAGGCAGGGAATGGACTTCCAGGGCCAACATGACAACAACATCACACCACCTGCACTTTGCAGTGGGCGCTTCTCCCACCATACGCAATGACCTCACTTTCTGGAAGTGACGTCCTCATGCTGGCACAGAGGATCGCGTGCAAGGACAACACCAGGCAGAAGGAAAGGTAAGCACCAGGTCCTTTCCCACTCCCGCCAGGAGGGTAAAGGGAACTGGCAACATTAGTGCATTTCATTGCAAAGCACGTGTACTTTAATGGTTCTCTATGCGTTCTCTTCAAGAGGCAGTATTTACACTGGCTAAATAATTGCACTATGTATATATAGACCCACACACACACACAAAGCATTTTCTCCTATGTAAAGGTGAAATTCTACCACCAACCCACTGCAGAGGTGAAGGTCCGAGAGTGTTTTTGGTAGTGTATAAAGATTGTGGACATGCCATGAAAAGACAACCCTGAAACTACTCTTCAATAACAGATTAGATGCATTCCCAGCAATTACATTCTCTCACCTATGCCTCTCACATGCATCAGGAAACAGCAACTGGAATAGCCTACATCCGAAGTCACCCTCTGCAAACAGACCCTGGCTTCCATGAAGTCCCCATGAAAAACAATGATACACTTGTGAGCAGGGAATCTAATGAATCTAATGACCTCAAAATGGCTTCTAGATATTTTCCAGCATTTTCCAAATCGGTGTCTCTTTTGTGACGCATCCCAGTCCTGGATCTGATGGGCATGGCATTCCACTTACAAGCCTAGAGGAGTTTGTGTCTAAAAGTTTGAATCTCTGTTAAACAGCTGATTACTGTGCTACTTAAAATACATGTTAAATAAATTCTGACTTATTTAGAAATGTCTGTCTCTCTCTTCCGAAGCCCAGTGCCTTTGTACCTCTGACTGCTATGCAAATAAACACTTGACTAGAAATATATCAGATCACAGTGTGCTGCCTTTATTGTTTCTACATGTCCAACAAATCTTCATGATCCAGCAGATAGAAATTGAACATAAACCCTTAGACGTTACCTACTTTTTATCAACTGCTCCTGCTAGCGGTGTTTTGCAGCATACATTTTTTAAAAATAGGTTTTATTAAAACTTGAATACAGAAAGTAAAGTTTACAACATAACAAATACAGAAAAATGTTAGATAAAAAACAGTACATTAAATTGCAATAACTTATATCAATTTCTTAGTAAATACCTTAAAGAGAGTGAGCTATGTGTTGCACAACATAAGAAACAACAGAAGAAGAGCGTGAAGAAGACTTGCACATATTCATACATATAAAACTGTTTTAAGCCTGGATGGGATCTGTTAATTTCAAGGTAATCCAGGAATAGGAGCCATTTTTCTAGAAAGTTTGTAACTCTTGGGAAGTGCTCCGTGTGAAAGACTTTATCGTGTAATTTCTGTGAGATTAAATGTTCCCAAATTTTAACATACCACTTGTCTATTGAAGGGCTGGAGTTTGACTTCCAAAGAGCGCCAGTCGTGCTCTTTGCAGCCACTAGTAGAGTAGCAATAAAGCAGCATACATTTTAATTTGCTGATATATGAAAAACGCTGTTTCATAATTGCACAAATGTCAATACTTATGTAAATTTATGTGTAATGACAAATGCAAGTTAGTATCACAGTCCAGCTGTCCATGTGCACTCAGCCAGACAGACTCTCATGCTGTTGGGATTCTCCATTAATTTCAGTGGTCAAAGCAAAACTGTTTGCACATTCATTTGGTTACTGTGCGTTCAAATGTGTCTGAAAATTCAGATGTGTCGAATTTTTAAAAGAGCAAATAGTCAAAAGAAAAAAACGTTTAAAATTTTTGAGTTGTGACTTACTACTTAATGCCTCTGTGTGTCTTCATTATCTGCTCATGGACCCAGCTGGTTTTGTGATCAGTTCTTGCAGTCACTTCTCAAATAGATGCCACCAACTGCACAAGTGCAAAAAGCAGGCAGCACAATCCAGCTGATGCCAGTTATTTAAAGGATGCATCTGGGTGTGCAGGTGCAAAAGAAGGAATGGCAAACAATGCCATGCTTTCCACAAGTCCATCAATTTAATAACCAAAACAATGAGGAACCTGGGGATACTGCCTTTTCTCCAGTGAATGAACTGGGTAAAAGCAGCTGCAAATTCCACTCGTCCAGCAAAAAACCATACATGTGTAAAGAAGGTTCTAGTTCAAGATCTATATATCCATTTCGAAAATGCCTGCTTCACATTCTGACACTACCATGGGATAGTTAAGGGGACCAGTGTACCTTACCAAGTTCCCGTGAAAAGGTATATATAGTGAAGATTCCTCTCGGAATTTTCAGCTACTAGCTACTACTTACTTGTAAGATATGTTTGCAACCTAGTTAGGAACGGTTTTAAAAATTTCCAGAATTTCAGCAGTGGTTTTTCTGCAGTCTTTACTGCAAGAATGATTTGGCATTTTGGGGGGGGGGGGGTTGGCACCTTTATGATTTGCCCTTCCACTTGGCATAAACCTCTCCACACACACACCAGAAAGGGATATATGGGGGGCAGTGAATGTACATAAACATGAAGCAATGAGCCCATCTTCAGGACTATAAAGAAGTGCTGTAAAAGCAAAGCCAGAGATATGATTTGTCTAATCTTATAACTAGAAATAATACTGACAGGAGCAAGAACACTGTAAATACTGGGGAAAGGACATGAAATATTTCCTTTTGCAGCTGAAGAAGGATCAACAGGGAAGGAGATATAACACAGAGTCAACAAAGAAGATTATAAGATCACTTCAGAAAACAACAGGAGGGAGAAAGGATAGGAATATAGTGGAGAAAGAAATCCTTTTCTCTGAGGACTAGCCGAAAGTGTTAATAACATAGCATTTACATATAATGGACTGGTTAATCTAAAAAGAGAGATCTGACGGGAAATTAAAATTCTTATTGGGAATACAGAAAGCAGCATTATACTAGATCAGAACACTGGTCTGTCCAGGTCAGTACTGTTTGCTCTGACTGGCAACGGGGCTCAGGTAAAGGTCTTTCACATCACCTACTACCTAATCCTTTTATCTGGAGATGCCATAGCTTGATCCTAGGACCAGAAGGTTGGCATGACTTCACATCTTACAAAAGGGCATTGTTAACTGTTTCTTGAGATCAGACATTTCGGAACTGCAGTTAGGGGTCAATTATACTATATGCCCTGTACACTGCTCGTAGGAATGCTTTGTGGTCATCGGCCAGACGTAGTCCTCTCCCACTTCAGTCTACAGGTGAAAGCGAAGGTAGTGAGAAGAATAAGGGAATCTCTGGACAGTTATCATTCTAGCTTTGTCGAGGTGGATTATAATTTTAAGCGTATAATCTGTTGTTGAGAGTAGGCTGTGTGTTACATGGAGATTTTGTTCCTCATTAAGGACTCCATTGTGAATCTGTTTTTAAGAGGGCAAAAACAATCTATGATGGACCTGATTTCTTTGGCCTGCAGTGCTTCCAAGAAGCAAGTCCCAGTGTTAGTTCCACATTGCCAGGTGGTGAATTCCTCAAAATGTTAGCCTCAGGCCCCATTTTCATCTCTTGCTCCTGTTCCCCGGCAGAGAACTGTTCTGTCAGGCTAATGAAACTGCAGCCAATTCTACAGCTGTTGAATAACAGGATATTTGGGACATTCAAAATGGGATTTCTTGTATAATCTGGCAATATGGCAGAATCTGAACAAGTGAGCAATGTGAACCATTGTTTGGTTGCTAAATGTGGTACATGTCCCATTTGTAGTGCTTGAGTTATCTAGAAAAGAAATTATTTAGAAAACCTCATTAAAGGTGATTTATTTACCAGCCAATCTGTGTCGAAATGCTTTGCTTCTAAACATTCAGTTTTGCAAGAGCTTGTAGTTATGTATGGTAAATGAAAATAAAGTTAAAAAGTTGAATTCGCCTAGCAAATTACATTTATTAAGTACATTTTATACTGTTAACAAAATTAAACCAGAAGACAATGTAAGATTAGAGGTGTTTGCAAATAACATGATGAATAAAGGGCATAAGATTTTTTTCTCATTTGTATTAGTTGTTGCTCTTACTTCTTATTTGACACTTTGTATACAAATGTAAATTAAAAAAAATGTTTTTAAAAGGTTCAATTGTTAACACCATCTGGTTTATTAAATATTAAGTGCACTGCAATTCTGCTTGTGTAAGTTCTGAGGGAGGACTGCTTCAAGAATGTCAGAATTCCTAAAGAGAAATTACTTTCATGTTAGAAATAGTTTGGATCTTGTGTGAACTCATGTATGATGTTTCCATGCACACACTTTGTATACAAGCAAAAAAAAAAATCTATGAATAAATACATATGATGATCTACATACAGGTTCTATGCTCAGGCATAGTGCGATCCAAAACAGGTTTCTTGGAAGTAGGTCCCATTGCAACCAATAAGGTTACTCCCTGGAAAGTGTTCGTAGGCCTGCAGCATTACTGTGGAATCCTAAATAGAGTTACATTGACGTCAGTGGTGTAACTCTACTTAGGATTGCACTGTTACATTTCTTGCTGGTAGATGCATTCATTTGCCATCATTGGGATGGGTGTGTTCAAAACAACATAATTTTATTACCAAGAAGATATAGACATGTTGGCAACTGGTTTAAGGAAACCAAATGGATCTCTCCTCAAGCACCAATCCATATGCAAAAGAACCTCCTCAGGATATAGTGAAGCCTCCCTCCATTAGCATTCCAAACCCTGGGAAACTCTTACAGGATGACTCAGCTCAACCCCACCCCTCCTGAGTAGATATAAATGACCTGCCAACATCTTTTCCACACTGTGACACTGAGAGATCTCTGTCTTTTTGTGCTACACCTCTGAAGATGCCAGCCACAGCTGCTGGCAAAATGTCAGGAACTACAATGCCAAGACCACGGCTATACAGCCCGGAAAATCCACAACAACCAAATGGATCTCTGACGATCTACAATTCTAACTGAACTAAAGAGTAGACTTCAGCCCATAAGACTAAACCAATACACATAAATTTTAAAAGGGGGAACAGACCATTCCAGTGTAATGTATACAATAAGCATACTACAACCCTCTTCTTTATTTTGAGGTGCTCACTCAGCAAAATTCAAACATTACAAAGCCAGAGGTTACTAGCATTTGATTCACCATTATGATTCCCCATTAGCCTTTACTGCTAATTCATTGTCTTTAAACTTAGCAGGCTACTTTTCTGTACACCTCTTAGTCTGTATACTTTCAGCGGCAGCGTCAACAGGTTTTGGAAGGATCTTTACCTCCTTCATGTGCTTGCTGGTCTCAAACTTAGTCCTGGGATTGCCTCGTCAGGTATTACAACAAGTTTTGCATGTACTGGGGAATTCTTTTTTTCAACAAGTTTTGCATGTACTGGGGAATTCTTTTTTTCTCAGATGCCTCCTCTTCCTGTGATATATGTTTCCACTTGGTGTGTCTACTGTATAAGAATTTGATTCAGTATAGTTCCCGTGACTGATGCTGGTACTCATCCTGTATGTGTTTGCATTTGCACACTGTGCCCTCTCATAAGGGTATAAGAGGCACTATCATAATAGTCCTTTTGTTGACATCAGAGATTATTTAATTTCCAGCTAAAAACAATTGGTAATCTGGGTATCAGTATTGCTGTCATGGCTGGCAGCATGCTGTGTAAAAGCATTTTTTTCCTGGTGTTACTGGGGCAATGGCATTGTCTCCCTGCAAATTGGGTCTTTGCATGGTCAGGAGCGCTGCCCTTCCCCAGCTATCAGCTTTGGAAACATTTGTTTAACTCAGTCAGAGGAAAGGGGGATGTGCATCTTTTTCTTTTTCTTTTTGCGGTGCTCCCGGCATTGTCTCCCTGCCAATTGGGCCCTCTCAAGCTCCTTAGAAAGGAAAAGACAACAGCTCCAGCCTCGAACCCTTGATCAGCCCCTGCTGCTCCTTGTCCAGCCACAGACTCTGCCGCCTCTGCCCACCCCTCTCTCCAGTCAGCCATGTTTTTCCTTCCCTAGGAAAACCAGCCCAAGCCTGTCTCAATGGGACATATGTAGTTGCCATCATGCTACTCCTCTTCCTCAATATTGCTGACAGTTGCCTTCTTTGGGGTCCATTGTGTATGTGTACGTGTGATGTACTTTAGAAAAACTTGGTCAATCTATGGTTTAGAGGGAGAGGGAATAAAGGACAATGCAGTTTTCGCAGTTAAGCATAAAACCCAGAGTCCCATTCCTCTTAATAAACTCTGAAAAGAATGGGGTGTGACGTTAATATTTGCATCATCATTCTTGATGCCTTCTCCAAACCCCATTGTTTTGTGTGCTCAAGTTTGGTGGGTGAATGCTTTAGAGGAAGAACTGTGTTTTGTGCAAATTTGTTTCTGTTAACTGCAAAAACAGCTGTCCCAAAGAGCCTCAGAGGTCTCATTGCAAAGAGGTAAAGGTAGTCCCCTGTGCAGGCACCAAGTCATTACTGACCCATGGGACGACATCACATCACGGCGTTTTCTTGGCAGACTTTTTGTTACAGAGGTGGTTTAAACCACAAAACAATGTTTTATCATTGGCAATGTTTTATCATTGCCTTTCTCAGCATAACAACCTTGATCTTCCTTGGTGGTCTCCCATCCAATTACTAACCAGGACCAATCCTGCTTAGTTTCTGAGAGCTAAGCAACAAGAGACGAATTACATGAGGAGGAGGATGTGAAGGGAGTCACAATGTTAGCTGGAAAGCTTAGTTTTAAAAGAGATCAGAAAGCTTTGTCAATTTCCCCTCTCTATAGAGCCAGGGAGATAACAGCTCAGAGGATTTGTTAATTTCATCTTTGCCTCCCAAAGGCTGTCAGTTTCATCTGAAGAAGAAGACATTAACAAACCCTCTGAGCAGAGATCTCCCTGGCTCTGTAGAGAGGGGAAATTGGCAAAGCCTTTTGATCTCTTTTAAAACTCAGCTTCCCAGCTAACACTGAGCAGCTTCCCTTCAACTGCTCATCCTCGTGTAATTCGGCTCTTGTAGCTTGGCTCTGAGATCTGACAAGATGGGTTTAGCCTGTGCTATCAAGGTCGGGGTAACAATCTTCCTACAGGGCTATCCAGGTCAGGACATATCTAGGTGCAGAACCACAAGTGACAAAAGGCACAGATTGGACACTTGTCAGCTTCCCTCAAGTTTTGATGGGAAATGTAGGCATCCTGGTCTCGCAGCTTCGCTCTCTGACTGCTGTCCAATGGACTTTTCAACTGTCACTTGTCCAACATTCCGCCAAGCTGCCTACATTTCCCATCAAAACTTGAGGGAAGCTGACAAGTGTCCAATCTGTGCCTTTTGTCACTTGTGGTTCTGCTCTCAGTCTATCCCCCTTCTTCTCCCTTTCCTGTGTGTTGCTCCACCTCCTTCAGTGGCCATTTTGTGGTGAGCTCAACCTCCCAGAACAGCCATTTTGTGGTTCCACCCATCCACTTGCCAGAATTCCAAAGGTTCTCACAGGCTGTAAAGGCTTGGAGGGCCCTGATTTAAAGATTTGAAGTTGTAAGTGACCATCTTTAAAATAATATCCTGAAGCTGGAAAAATTAAAGAAAGGCAACCATATAATTTTAAAATGTATCCTAATGACTAACTTCTAATTTTAAAAGACAGGTTGTCTTTTTTGTTGTTATATGTGTATGAAAATCTGTGAAAATATAGTATTCAAACTACTAAACAGTTGTATGTATTGGTAAGATGGTGCATGATCTCTGGAGCTTCTTCCAAGTTCAGACACATTTCCAGGTTTTTAGGCAAGGATACAACTCTTGCAACTGTACAACTTCTTTAAAAAACGAATGTGATAAGTAGGCCTTTGTTTCAAGCAATTAAAGCAAACACTAGTGTTAAACCTTTTCATTTCTCTTGTGCAGAAAACCAAGAAGCATATTGCCATCAAGGCTGTCCTTAGCTTTGAGTCTCTTGTCCAAAAGCGCCACCTGTGTAAGATAAAATGCCATAATCTCTTTTGGCAAGTCAGAACCAGTTTTTCCTAGTCCTCTAGAAAACATTTAGCCAAATGATTGCCAATATATTCTGAGGGAAGGTAAGGAGCACAGTGTATTTAGAAAATACATGTACATACAGATCTGAGAGCTGCAGAAGACTAAAGAAGGTCTTGAGTAAGCCCATGTCCTGTGTAAAAAAGACTGTACACTACTATATAGTGAGTGGATGGCTGTAAATAACCAGTTAATTTCTACTGTGGAGAATGTGTGCTTTGGGCAATTTTTAAAGCTACTGGAGTCTCATTACTGACTTCTCTCCTGCAAATTTCTTGCTAACAGTGTTATCCTAGATGCATATGAAAAAGAGTATACCAGCAAGTGAAAATTCTGATAAAAACCATTACAACTCATTTCTGACATGTACACTTGAAGGTCATGGATTCCAATGACAGCTTAAGGACGAGAATCCGCCATGGTTTCCAGAAAATTATTTTGTTAAGAGCATGAGCACAACTAAGCATATAATGCACAGTAAAACAAGGGGGCAAAATAGATTTCTCAGGAAAGAAAAAAGTATAAAACTGTAGCCAAGCAATGGTTAGTGAAGCAAAGCTCTTCAAGCAACAGAAGGAGGGAGATCATTTTGTAGAAATGTGTGTGTGTGTATGTGGTGAAAAATCTGCTGTAGCATTTATTATTTATGAATTAATTTTTGTATTTGGAAATCCTTGAGAGACAGGATATAAAATGTTGGAAGTAAGAACTCAGGATAGCTTTGGGAGACTGCAGGGTTTAGTCCCCTTACCCTCATGCTCTGTTACTGTTTAAAAGTTAGTGGTGGTGGTGCAGAATGCCCTCAAGTCAGAGCTGAGTCATGGCAACTCCTTGTGGGGTTTTCATGGCAAAAGGTGGTTTGCCATTGCCTCCTCTGCAACCCTGGCCTCCTCTGCAACCCTGGCCTCCTTTGAAGGTCTCCCATCCAATTACTAACCTAGGCTGACTCTGCTTAGCTTCTGATAAGATCAGGCTCACCTGAGCTATCCAGATAAGAGTAAATATGAAGACTGATATAGAAACACCCAAATACGAGCAGGTACACACATGCACACAGGACAAGATAAGGTAAGGATCAGATCATTTTCCTTATCTAAAAACAATTTTGGGGAAACTAATTGTCGTGGGTCAGTTACTTTATGTGTATAGTGGCGTTTTTTACAAAAATGGACCATGTGTGTGAAGAGAAACCTTGTGGCCTCCTTTGCTGTGTGAGGCATATCATCCAAGCAAACCAAATGGTTCCTCAGTGGATCAGAAGCGTTAAGTTAGTTAATTTAGTCAGGGCAAAAATGAAGGCAAAAACAAACAAACCCAGTGTAAGGTCATGTACAAGTGCGTGCACAGTGGTTAGGGTTCCCAGTTCTAAAAGGACCCCCCCACACACACACACACTACCTCATCAGGATCCTAGCAGTGGGAAAAGATGGAGAAAAAATAATCTTCATGTCCCTATCTGCCAACTCTGCATTGGAAAGTTTTAACAGGTTCTAAAATGAAGGAACTTCTTCCTCTGTGATTTGGCAGGGAGGATGTCTTGCCTGAAGGCTACAGTCTCTGACAATTTCATTGCAATTGAATGAGATGAGGAGCTTGAACTGGAAATATATCATGACTTGCATTGTTTTTGGAACAAGGGCATTTTCTTCTCTCTGGCTATGAGGAAATATCCCTTTGGTGAGAGGTTGTAACAGGAGTGGAAATGGTTTCCAAATTGAAAACAGTGGAAGCTACTACTGAATTGATTTAGTAATCTACCATGTGCGTGCATGCGTATAGGCCGTCAAGTCACAACCAATTTATGGCAACCCCAGTAAGGGGTTTTCAAGGCAAGTGAGAAGCAGAGGTTGTTTGCCATTGCCTTCCTCTGCAAAGTCTCTGTTGGTGGTTGCCCATCCAAGTACGGTCCCTGCTTAGATTCTAAGATCGGATGAGATCATGCTATACCATGCCGCCTTCCCTCCCAATTAATCATGTGCCGTTCCAATATTTAAAAACTGAAACAATTTTTTTAGCAAACAGAAATAGCATATCCCAGATCCTGAATATAAATAAATACAGAAAATGCACTGTGGTTTGTCTCTGTGAGCTGGGGGTATTTAGGAATATTTTTGGATAAATAGAAGTGTTTCTTAAATCTAATTATACTAATATAGGTGTTTTCACAACTGTTTGTTTGTTTGTTTGTTTGTTTGTATTCATAATCCGCTCACCCCACAACTTAATATGGATAACCAAGGTTTTGATTGTAGGTTTTTACTGGATATAATGTCTTTTAAAAGGTATAATTATCAATCAAGTATGAGCTAGATCTATGTTGAAAAACTATTTAATTTTAATTCATTTATTCATAATTTAAACCTTGTAAGAACATCATTCATTCAAATTAGTCGACAGGTAAATCACAGCAACAAAACTGCAGGGTTTAATGTTAAGATAACTGACATGCATGAAGTCATTGTATTAAAATATTGTTTTTCCCATAGTTTGGCACAGATGGTGCTGGTAATTAATACTGGGCTTAAAAAAAGCCAGGGATTCCCTTATTACAAAAACTCACACAGTATGTAGTAAACAGTTCAGTACACAGTATGAATAAATGATTTACAGGTTATATTTTTAGGACACAATTCATTTAGAAATTCTCCAGTGCAAATGTCATTAAAAGGCTATGCACTGTGTTAGAGAGCTGAACATGATTTAATGACCCCACTTTCTTATGTGTGATACTTTTTCCCAATTGCAGCCTGTTTATTTTCTTGGTCATGCTAGAGTGTGACAAACTGTCTGTCTGTGTGTATTACAAAGCTGGTGAAGTGGTTGGACCAGGACCTGAGAGACATTGATTTGGATCCCTGCTCTGCTATGGAAGCTCACTAGGTGACCTTGGGCCAGTTACACACTCTCGGCCTAGCCTACCTCATAGGGTTATTGTGAGGATAAAATGGAGGAGAGGAAAATGACATAAGCTGTTTTAGGCTCCCATTGGAGACAAAGAGGTGGGTATAAATGAAGTTAATAAAGGACTGTTGCAAATATAGGTAGGTAGCCATGTTGGTCTGCCATAGAACAGTAGGATTTGGATCCACTTGCACCTTAGAAACCAACAAGTTTATCAGGGTATAAGCTTTCGAGAGTCACAGCTCCTTTCTTCAGACACAGGCATCCTAAATGTTGTCATTTCAAAAAAGTAACCATGATTACCATGCTAAAGAGAGAGTACAGGATCAGGTCTATACCAAAAGTTTTAGTACCTCCCAACCTATCTGCATCCCCAGTAGGATTCAAGCACAGACAGGGCTTCTGTCTTTTAAGATTGGTTTACCTGATGGCCAAGTCATCAGGGCCGATTCCAGATGACTAACCTTAAATCGCTCCATGCCGCCCTCTTCCGGATCGCGACGGGGAAAATGCGAAATATCGCGTTTCCTCGCGCGAGTTTTGCGCGATGACGCGCAAAACTCGCGCGAGGAAACGCGATATTTCGCATTTTCCCCGTCGCGATCCGGAAGAGGGCGGCATGGAGCGATTTAAGGTTAGTCATCTGGAATCGGCCCAGGTGGCATCAAGACTATGAGCAGAACTACAAGTGACAAAAGGCACAGGTTGGACACTTGTCAGCTTCCCTCAAGTTTTGATGGGAAATGTAGGCAGCTTGGCGGAATGTTGGACAAGTGACAGTTGAAAAGTCCATTGGACAGCAGTCAGAGAGCGAAGCTGCGAGACCAGGATGCCTACATTTCCCATCAAAACTTGAGGGAAGCAGACAAGTGTCCAATCTGTGCCTTTTGTCACTTGTGGTTCTGCTCTACGTCCGCAATAGAACTGATGTGCAAGAGCCGGAAAAAGGGGGAGAGGGACAGGAATGCCCGGAAAACCAGAGTCCCTCTGGCATTTCAGAGACTGATGCCAACTGTAATTTGATACCCTCTTCCAGGTCACCAATCAGGGAAGCTTCTGCAGAAACTGACCTTTCCAGATCCAGGGATAATGACGGGTGGAAGCACACCACTATCCAGTGAGAGCAAGAAAACCTCCTGGGTATTTGAAAGACTTATGTTCAGGTGATTTCTAAAGAAGAAGAAGAAGAAAGACTTAAAGGGGGAGGGATGTAGTAAAATGGATAGTAAAGAGTTAACTGGAACCTGATTATGGGATGGAGGAAAGCTCCACCCCCTAGACTGTTTTCTTCCTTCCTTCCTTTTACTGTGTTAGTTTCTTAGTGGTTGAGAATAAAGCAGTGTGTTACACAAAGGGAAGAAGAAATATACATTCAGGACAGACAAAAGGAAATACTCATTTACACATGTAGTGATGACCACAGGCATAGATAGCTTTAAAAGGGGGTTAGGCAGTGTCATGAAGAATAGGTCTATCAGTGGCTACTAGCCTTGTTGACTAAAAGGAACCTCCACATTCAGAGGCAGTATACCTCTGGATACCAGTGCCAGGAGGCAACTTCAGCAGAAGGCCTCAGCCTCTGTGTCCTATATTGTTGGTCCTCCATAGCAACTGGTTGGCCACTGTGTGAGACAGGATGCTGGACATGATGGGCAACTGGTCTGATCCAGCAGGGCTCTCCTTATGCTCTTAGATTAAAATTCCTGAAAATAAATCATTAATAATCACCCAAATCTGGCTTCTGTGACTGAAAATTAAATGTGTACCCCATGAGCTTTCAATCAGATTTTTCTTCTATTTTTTCATGAAAATGTTTTATAAAGTTATCTTGTAAATAACTGCCTTGTATAGTAATTTTTCTTTCAGAATCATTTGTGAGTACTGTGTGAATCACACACAAAAACAATATTAGTACAAATCACCAAGGATTTATTTATAAGTCAAGCACTCAATGTATTTGTGTTATAAGCACTTTTTTATTTTCAGTAGAAAGGTATTTTTAAAATGTGTGAGAACAACAAGCTCAGCAGGAAATTGCCTACAAAACAAATAGTACTAATCTATTCGTGAGTGTCTATACCAGTTCCCAGCATACTGTCATGTGACCAAAAAACCAGAACTGAGGGCTATGCAGAGGAAGAGGCTGGCTATGCAGATGGGAGCAGTCTTGATTCTTAAGAACTGGGGTCACTAGGGCAGAAAACATTTACCTTTTATAAAAGTAAAATGTTTTTTTCTAAAATCATCCTATGATGTGTTCATAAGACATTCATCCACACTGTCAAAGATGAAGGCAGTTGGTTGGCTAGAGGGAACCAAATAATGGTATCAGTCAAAAGAATAAAACATTCTCACAGTTCCAACTGGATACGTGATTTGCCTTCTGTAACAATCTCCTCTTCAAGATAGCAATCAAGCTCTTTAATATTTCAGCATATAGTCTGCTGTGAATACAATGGTTTTGCATTCTAAATATTTTATCTAGTATTCCACTGCTGGACAGGGTCTGGAGTGGATTTGCTTTCAAAGGGAGTCAGGATAGCATACGGCTGCAGAGTAGGTTTGTGGCAGACAAGGTTGAGTTTATTTCTTAACACAGATATACAGAGACGAATGAATATACGAAGGGGTTAAATATATTTACCACCATAATAAACTAAAAGGTCATATGCCAGTGAAAAGCAACTGCCACCATGGTACTTTTTCTGAAAATAGACAAGGACATTTTGTATGTGCACATTTCTTATAAGTTTCAAAGTACTGGGTGAGGGCATGTGCCATATTTCAGACATAGGACTGAATCAATCAGCAGTGAACCATTTAATATTTCAATTCAGTTTTCTCTTTGCAATTCATTTCTTTCTAATAAAGGGTTTTTTTTAGAATGGGAGGGGGGACATGAGCTACTTTCAACAAAACTGGACCTGTTTCCATTCTGGCTTCTAATGTTTTCCAACATTTAAAAAAAAAAAAATGGCAGACCTCACTGTCCTACCGAAATGGCCGTTCCAAATGACTGCAGGAAAAAATTCCATGTTTCTAATGGCAAAATAAAGAATATGTTCAGTTCTGAGCAGGTTTTAAGGGTTCCTTTTGTTTTGAGCTCTGCCAATACATAGCAAATGTTCATAAGTGCTTTGAAGGGACATGAATTTAGTTGTCATATGTTGTTTTGGGTTGTATTTTTTTTCTTCCTGCACTTTGAATTCAAAAGATTCAGAAATATGGATACTTCCTGCACTCATTTAAGCATGATTTTAGAATGGTGCTGGAAAGGCAAAAGCCCTCGGCCCTAGGCCTTAGCACTGGCAAAGGTGTCTCATTGAAACTGGGCTAGTGTATGCCACTCAGCTACTTTACACAGGTAGCTGAGCCTGGCTTAAATGAGACACTGGATAAGTGCAACGTCCCATGGGTGACTGCTTTTGCCTTGCTAGCATCACATTTAAATAAGCTGAAGTTGGCTAAAGGGAGGATTGTAATTTGTCACATTTTGGCAGCCTGAAGAATTTTTGTGTCTGTTTTCTTTCTCTACTCCTTTATGGAATATAAACCATGAGTAAAAAGAAACATCAAGAAAAGCACAATTTCAGCATTCCAAGGAAGATAGTTTGGGTGTTTTATCCCCCCCTCTCACTAAAGGAATTCACAAGACTCCTGGATATCTCCTCCTTTTGCCATTTCTGGCTTTTTAAAGTAGTCTGGTCTCATATTTTTCCACCACCACTCTTTCAAATATGACCATCTGTTAGCCTTTGAGAGCATTTGTTCTATAATAATTGCAGAGCATCAGTCTAACTTCACTGTTGTACAGCCAAGCAACATATATGCAATTCTGATCTCAGTTCCCTGTTCTAGAAACGGATTCTTCTGTAGAACTGAAGAGTGTAACAGACTAAGGACTGATGGGATTGGTTGTGCCCCTTCCATCCTTCAGGACCCTTTATATCTGTTGTTCAATAGCAAAACTACGTCGTGGTGGTGGTGGTGAGGTCCCTTGACATGCTTGTACAATTGTGACAAGGCTTAACATTTAGCATCGACGATCTTGTAACATATTTATAGTTGTTACAATCATATTGAATTGTTGAGGGTATGAGCTTTCACTGTGTGGCAGTGACGACCCATGGCAGCATTCTCATAGATTGTAACAGAATCCTATTTCCCATCTCCTCGACTTATGCTGGGCTATAGCAAAGAATGGGAGGACTGCACACCTTGAATATTCCTATTCCGATCTCCTCTCTCCAACTCACATTCTTTGATCAAGTAGGGAGGCAGGCTTAGATATCCCATTCTCAAGACTACCTTAATGCAGTACCTGCTCACATATACCCTGCAAGCATGAAGGAAAAAAATGGCAGTGGTCTTAAACCTTTCCAGACCAAATAACCACTGAGCTGTGAGACTGTAAATATTACAATCATGCGGTAGGTGGTAAGTGACCTAGAATAATGACCTTGCAGGTGCTAAGGCCAGGATCATTGGCAGCAGACCAAAAGAGCAACAAAGGTATACCACAGCAAAGCTCAAGCCATGGTTAGAGCCTCCCCACCAGTGACCAACCTCATCTCACTGTCCTGTTGCTCTCCTTTTTTTAAGTATGCATGGAAGGAGAAGCAGGAGGCATGGTTTACTTGCTCTCTCTACACCAGTTGTAGGTACAGGATGCAAGGGGAGTTCTCTCTACACAAAAGCTCTTTCCAAAAACTCCAGCATAGGAAATTCCTGGAGATTTGGAGTTGCTGCCTGTGAAGGGGGGAATTTAGGGAAGGATTTCATCTAGAATCTATGGTATACCATAGAGTTGTCTCCTGAAGCTTCTATTTCCTCCAGGGGAACTGATCTCTGTAGTCTGGTGGTCAGTTGTAATTCTGGGAGGAAACAATGGAGACCCATGGATCTGGCCAGCAATTGCTGATTGAACACCAAATAGCAGTCACAGTCAATCTGAGCAGTGAGAACATAAAATATCAGGAAGAAGAGGTGCTCTTGGCTCAATTTTAGCAATCATTTTCTCTACATAGTTCAATCCATCTCTGGTTTTTATGCTTCATTATAAGTAAAAATAAAAAAGAGTTCAGCGTACAGTATCAGTGCATGTTAAAAGAAGTTATTGGGGTTACCTTTGTACGGAATGTAACAGAGGATGTATAACTTCACTGCCCTCCCTAAATGGCACCTCTGCTGCTACAGTAAAATGTATGAATTACAGAGGTAGAACTATGGATATTAGACATTAAAAAGAAAACGATACCAGAGAATGTGCAAGACACTCTGACTTCCTCTCTGTTCATTGGTGTATAGTGTCACATATGCTATACTACTTTGAATTCTTGTGCCTAACTAGTCCTGGAATTGAGCAGCAGATTCAGCAATTATTATTTAAATAAGTTAACTAGCTTCATGAACTTTTGCGTCATTTACTGTTGCCAGTGACGAACTGTGACATTTCAAGTAAGAACTCAACTCTGAGGCTGCATGCAATCCTAAACACACTTCCTAGAGAGTAAATCCCACTGAACACTAAGGGACATAGTTCTGAATATACATGCTAAGGGGTAGGGCTGTGGCTTAGTAGTAGAGCACCTAGTTTGCATGTAGATGATCCCTGGAATCTCCAGGTAAAAGGATCAGGTAGTAGATGATATGAAAGACCTGAAAATTTGATGTGAAAGACCTGAGACCCTGGATAGTCTCTGACAATCAGAGTAGGCAAGACTATTCTCAACAGACCATTGGCTGGACTCAGTAGCCAGCTCATTAGTTACAGAGAACACATACAGTCCGTGTACAGTGTACACTTGATTTTTCTTTATACATGCGTTTAGTAATTTTCGTGTAACATTCAACGCATGTGTAGATGAACATGTTATTTAAAGCCCACATTTATCCAGGTGACACCATCATGTCGCCAGCCTGTCAAAACTCCTTTGATATTTGGGCAAGAAAAACTGGTTTTTTGCACAAATACCAGGGCTTCACCTAGCGACATGATGACATAACTACCAGGTGTACAGGAAGTGATGTCAGCATGTCACCAGTGACATCATTACATTGCCAGAAAGTACTCCCCCTGCTGGTATGTCCCCCCTTTACTGCCATTTCTTCCCCATCAACCAGCTGAGCGACAGTAGGAGGGAGGGTAAGCTGGGGACAGGGGGCTGGGAACCTACCATAACATATGAACTGGGTTAGTATAAGGTAGTATCATATGTTCATGCATAGGTGTGCATAGTGATTCTGTAATGCAGGAACTATTGTCTATTTCATGTATACTAGTTTTGAGGGATACCGAGACGAGGCTATTCAAGACCTTGCTGTTGACAGAATCAGATAATTTGGAAGCTCTCCTAAATCTCACATACGACTTTTATGGTTACTAAAGCTACAGTCCTATGCCTACTTACTTGGGAGTCAGCACCACTGAATAAAATCAGCTGCATAACTTGTGATGATGCAAGATGGCAGGATAAGTCTGGTACAGTATAGTGGTTTACAAACTGAGATTTTAATCAGGATTCCCTAATTCAAAACTCTCTTCTGCCATACATTCATTAAGTAAACTTAGACTCTCAGATTCAACCTTCCATTCACAATGTAGGATTAATGTTCAAAACATTACTTAATATAATATTGGCCTACCTTTCAGGGTTGTTTTAATTATTGCAAAATAATGCATGCAAAATGGTTTGAAAATTTGATATTGGTGTACAAATTTTTATTGTTACTAATATTATCCATTGATAGAGATACATATGGGAGAGGTGTCTTACCTCATTCTCTGTACAGAGAAGAAATTATTTTTCTTCCTCCTTACAACATACTTTAACAATTTCATACATGATGGCTCATCAGTGTGCTTGCAGAGGGTTGTAAACAGCAAGATAAAAAAACACACCTCTGTTACAATGATGATGCAGATTTATTTATTTCTCATCATTTTATTAATATGTTTGTCAATTAAAATTCAGAAGGTATGTAATGATGCAACAAATCCAAAATTCCTCTTTTCACAAAGAATAACTATTTTTTCAATGAGACCAACAAAGCCTCAGTGTAAGATGAATATGGATTCAATACCCTGGCCCCACAAAAAAAAATATAGTATGTATTTTACTACATATTTATATAGCAGTTATGCTCTTTAAGCTTACTTATTTCAATGGGACAAAAAGCATGCCTAACGGAGTGTAGGATTGCAACCTAAACAAACATATTCTGAAAATACTTTCCTCTACAGTGATTGACATCAAGTTGTCAAACATACAGATTTGGTACCAAATCCAACTCAATGCTAATTTAAGAAACGTTATAGTACTTGGTAATTCAAATCCCAGGCCCTTTGCATTACAAATTATCTTTAATTTATATAGGTCAGTTAGAGATGTATCTTTAAAAGTTGCTTTACTTTAAACACTTTTATTAGAGCTTATTTTCCATTATGACTGTCCCAGTTAATTTTAAAAACTGATTTCAGCTGACGAGATCCACCCAATACGCCTTGAGGAATGTAAGTGTGTTTTCTTCAGAAGGCACCAGAGAAAATGTATTTGAATGCTGTTTCAGAAAGCACAGAAATGCAGCCAGACTTTAAAATTGTATGTTCTTGGTTTTCTGTTCTGAGTTTTTTATATGAATAGATACATTTCTTCATGGCTCTGCTGATTGCCTGGAATGACAAAGTAGAATAACCATATTTTAGTTCCTCACACAAATCCAATTTCCTCCTCCCTCCCTCAAAAAAAATACACTGAAATGTCTTTTGGTTTATTAACAGTACAGTGCAGAGTTCCTGAAGTAACTCTGCATCGGATTGCACCGTTTAATTACTATGACAGAAAATGTCTCCCAAAATATCACTGTGCCTGATGCTTTGGAAAGGGAGAGGGTTTTGTTTTGTGCCTACCAATGTATTTTCACTCCCCCCCCCAAGTACATTTTAAAACGGAACAGGCCAAATTCATAATGACAATTTTAAACAGCCAAGTTCCCATCTGCATTCCATGTCAAATGTAGCAACTGTGCCCTCCACTCTTAACGGTGAATGACAACGTTCCTTTCCACAGTTGTGTATATATTGCTGATTCCTAGCACAACATGGAATGCAAGATACACTGAAGCTTAACTGAGGCTTTTTTTAAAAAAAAACCTCAGTCTTACTAAGGGCTGCTGCTTTCTGGAATAAAAAAGATGACTGCGATGCTGGCATTAAAGGGACATAAAACCGGCACAATGCTTGGTAACATTTTGAATCTGTACAAAACAGTGGGATGGCATCTCCTTTCCCATTAACTCTGACTACCCGTTTATAACCATAATATTCTTGGAAATACAGCTTAAATATTTCATGTTATAAGTAGTTTCCTTCAAAAACTGCAATATAAGAGAAAGGAAAGTTGTATGTTTTCATAAAGAAAATGTAATGCTTTTTACAGTTCAAGAATGTCCTCATGGTCATCGCAGAAAGCAGCGTTACAAAGGTTACAAAGGAATGTTATTACAAGTACAGAAGATCCTGCCATCTTCCCCAAATAATTTTTTTTTAAAAAGTCACCAAAGTCTTTTATATATAAAGACCAAAGTCTTTATATACCTAACTCACTTTTAGGCATATGAATCTACTAAGAAGGAGTCCATGACACTGATTACATTGTTTTATGCCTACTTCAGGATGTTTAAAAAGATGATGATATCATCTAAATATGTGATAAAAAGAGATTACTGGTATATATAATATTCCTCACTGGCAGGCATTCCTATCGTGTCATATCAAAGTCTAGCAAAACGTTGAAAGTTAGAAATGTTATCAAGCATTAGCAGGCATTTAAAGAACGTCTCTTGAATATTTCTGGCATAAAAAAAGTATTTCATGTGATGTAAATTAATGGTAATTTTCCTGACTTTAAAAGAGAGCTCTGCCAGTGCATTTCAGTGTTCTGGACCCAATTCTGCTAACATGGAGATGCTTTCAATTTGCTCTGCCTGCCTTCCCGCCTTAGATGGCTGCGATTGCAACAAAATTAATCCATTTAAAAATCTGCAGCTTAAACTTAAGGATTTTCAGTTCCCCCCTCCACCCCTCTTTTTTTTCTTAGAATATCAATAAGTTCCAATTGAAGAGCGGATTCTTTTGCAATTCAGGCATGTGCCGGCGATAACGGGCGAGTTGGCATGAAGAGAGGCAGAGATGGATTAATTATGCAGAGAACATGGAAATTCTGCTTATCATCGGCTAGCAAAGGAGCCCAGCTCACATAATCAGCAAACGAAGGGAGAGAAAAAAATAACAATGCAATGGCACCTTCCAGCCCATCATCAGGATTTTTCTACCCCCTTGTAATTAAAAAATAACATACACTTATAGCCCTATCTCCCGCACAAGCAAGGAGTGGATGTCCACAAAATAATTGCACTGGGATATTAGAGCTGGAAACAAGGACTGTCCATTCCCACTATCCCTTCCTCCTTCCCCTCCCATTCTCTCATCCGGCCCGCACTAGCACTTCCTTTCCATTTACAATCCAGATCAGATAGATGTCTCAGGTGACACCCTATCTTAGAGTCTGTGCGACTCAAACCTCGCCCTTACCGTGATTTAAGCAAACATAAATATGATAAATGCTCCAAGTTCTGAAGCACTGAAGTATATTTTTAAAATCCTGATCACCTGCAACAATCTCCATAACATTGGAATGATGAACCCTTTCCAATGGATCTTTTAATTATCATAAGGTGTGTTCCATTATTCTCACTGTTTCCAGTGTTGCCTGCAAAGATCAGCCCTCCTAAGAATTTTTCTATTTTATGTCTCTCTAAACTAAAACAAAAAGGATGTTTATGGTCAATCTGTAAGATCTATCTATGAGGTTAATGAAGTCCATGCAAACCCACCCCCCCGTATTTATTGTTCGAAGTACATTATTTAAGTATTTGTGTTCCTCATTGCCTTGATGGTGTAATCCTTTGGGTGGGGGGGGGGGTTGTACATCACAATACAATTATCTTATACTGTGATGCTCCATAAGCAAAGTTCATTATGAAATATTCTTGCTGTTTCTTTAATTCCTCCCATGGAATTACTTTAAACTTACACCCATCTTTTACAAATGGATAAGGGTTTTTGGCAAAACTGGTTACTCGCCCTCCAGCTAACTCTGTGCAGCAAAAGAGTTAGCTGCACAGTACATGCAATCAAACAGGGAGAGGTTCTCAAAGAACAGTTGATCTAGGCAAGCACCGAGTCATTACTGACTCATGGGGGGATGTCACATCATGACACTTTCTTGGCAGACTTTTTGTTACAGGGTGGTTTGCCATTTCCTTCCCCAGTCATTTACACTTTACCCCCAGGAAACTGGGTACTCATTTTACCGACTTCAGAAGGATGGAAGGCTGAGTCAACCTTGAGCCAGCTACCTGAACCCAGTTTCTGCCAGGATTGAACTCATCATAGCCACAATGGGGTGCTCGTTGTATGCAAGGATTGAAAAAACGTGGCATCAATAGAAGGCAGAGGTGTAAAATAATAGTGCAAGCTAAGGGAGAGGGTAGGCCTAACTACATTATACATGTGGTCACATGATCCCAGGACATTCGGAGTCTGAGGAAGAGGCAAACAGTTTCTGCTAGGGAAAACTGAGTGGGAGAGAAGGCAGAAGGCCATTCTTCCCACTTGTGGTGCTCCAAGCTGCAATGAATGACTCAGCAGTTTATGAGGTGAATCCCCCAATGAACGTGTGACTGCAAATCACATCAGAGGACCCCTGGCCTGACTCAGGTAACTTGTCTCAAATAGTTAGTTCTTTGGATGCCAACAAATCAAACCCCATCCATTATTTCTAACCTTTGACCACATATTCTTTTTTTTAATCTCTTTTTAAAATCTCCCTTCCTTGCACAACCTGCTTCTTCAGGATTGATCATTCATATCGTCAGACTTTATCATCCATGTAACTTCCTCCAATTAGCAGTTTACCTTGTCCCTCTGAGAGTGATCTTTAAGGCTGGGTCAAATAGACTAGGCAATTTCAGCTCTAGCATTTTGAACTATGGTGTAATATGTCTCCACCAATTAATACTTTATCTCAGGATCAGAAATATGGAGAATCTGGAAAGAGGAACAGCCTTAGATTGTCCTTGTCTGTACTTGATTAATTAATTGTATTCATTTATATACAAGTACGATTACAGAGAATAAATAATCGGGGTTCTTGGGTCAGTGGGAGACAGGTGGATACTGAAAGCCTCTCTGGAACATGACCAGAAATGCTGCAGTATAAACCTTAATATGCTTTGATGTAGTCATCCTGTCATGGCTACAACATCTGGAGACTTTTTAAAGTGTTTTACTGTTATTTAATTATGAGGTGGGGGGGTGCAGGAAAATATATGTGCATGTCTGCATTTGCAATCACCCAGCCCTTTATCCAAATTACTGCAACATTTCTCTAAAGAATCAACATAAGTGGACTAAAAGTTGCTTGCAGTCTGTTCTAGTCAATTTCACATTTCTTTTGAATTCTGTTGGACTAGGAAGCAGCTGGAGTTGGAAATTAGGAAAGCAGAGAAACAAACTTTTCACCTGCGGTGAGATTCTCTTCTTCTTACCTTTTCACCACATCATCCATTAAGAATGTGCAGATATCAAGGTACCAGTGTGATCAGGGCTTAAATGGGCGTTAGTAAGCAGCAGGCATTCCTGTTGTTCCAAAGAAGCGATTTTCTTTGGTCACCCTATTTATAGCTCTTCTGTGATAACTGATCTGGCTCAGTGCACCCATAGTGAAATCTGTGGGGCATTAGGAACGCCACATCTAAAATTCAAATATCCAAAATTGTCCTCTTTGAGTTTATTGTAGCTTTATCCCAATGAGACATTTCATAAGTTATCCTCCCATTTATTTAAGACATGTGTTTGTTGAAGGATTTGGCTGATTCTCACGCAATAACAAATGAAAATAATGGAATGTGCTATATTTCTGTTGAAAGAAATGCCTTTCCTTCAAGCTATTTATTATAAACGTACATGACAGAATTACTGTTAGGTTGTGTTTATGAACAGATGAAGTAAGTTTAAATAGGGCCTGATTGACATCTACAAACGGAGGCAGCTTTAAATTCATTGAACTGATGAATCACCTGTGCTTAATTAATGTCTCATTCTTTACTCGAAAGGTCTTGATGATGGGAAAGAAAGCTATGCTCTTCGGTGCTCTAAACCTGCAGCTGTTGATTGGCTGAAACTGCTAAAGAATATGGCACATCTGAATGTTTCTTAGTAGAAATACAGACATTACTGGCGCAGGCTTATCTGTGGGAATAGTTGATCTAGTGAGGGTCAAAACAGTTGATCTAGTGAGGGTCAAAACAAATGTAACACTAGGAAATCTGTGATCAGCTCTTCCCAGTGATTTTTAAAACACAGTTTCTTTCAACTAAGTGAGGTCCCAGTTTGAATTAGGGTCACAAAGAAAGTGAAGAAGAAATTTAACCCATCCACATGATTTTGCTAATCAAAAAGCACCATTTTGAACTGTTATGTTCCTTTTAAATATGAGTATGTATTTTACTTCTTTTAAACAGAATGACGGGGCAGCTGTGAGGGGATTGAGCAATTGAACCTTCTGTCAGCTTTTCATGTAGTTCTGATTTGAATTGGGACCACTCACATGAAGAAAGACATTTTTATAGTGCCCCTGATTGCCTGTGAAAAACTATTATATAATTACTAGGTTCTAATACTTTCTTAGTAGTCTAATTATATAATAGTTTTTCACAGGCAATCAGGGGCACTATAAAAATGTTGTCTTTCTTCTTCAATTACAAATTATCTTTTTGTTATAATAAAAAGGAGGCATATTATAACCATAGTGGCAGGCCCAGACCTAAAAACAGAGACAGTTTAAGATTTGTTACCCTAAGCAAGATATGCCCATCACACCATCCTGTGTTACCAGCAGTCAGGAGCAAGATAGGTCTTTGACACCACCAGTGCTGCAAGGACTTAGCTTGGATCACACAGATACAGCAGGTAAGGTCTGTCACCTCCTGCTCTACCACTGGCTAGAGGTGAGCTAAGTCCTGGTGTCATGTTAGCATCCTCCTCCATGTGGTGCCTCAAGCAGCTGTTTGGGTGGCATGGGTGGAGAACCATCTAAATGCCAGCAATATCTTGGCAACTTTACAGAGTTGGATCCAACCAGTATGTCACTTATTCTCACTCAATCTCCTCTTGACTACAGCTTCTGTCTCACATGTATTTTTTCCTTGTTTCCCAGCATAGCCCTTTTAGTGGTCAAAGGGGGAACCCCTGCTCCCTTTTCTACCAGCAGAAAAGCTTTTTGGATCCAACCCTGTTTCTTATTGTGACTTATTCATGTTTATAGTGTGTAAATTCTATACCATTGCCATTAGTCTCATACTGAGATAGGGTTGCCAACCATGACTTGGCAAATTCCTGCAGATTTGGGGACAGTGGTTAGGGCTGAGCTTGTCATTCTGGGTGAACTTCAGACCCCATCTGGAGGTTGGCTACCCTACTAAAATGTTGATTTTGCCAGGTTGCAAGGTGGCATCTGCAGAGGCCCTGTTTCGATGAGTGAAGCTGCTGTGGTGGAACACAGGGGGCGAGGTGGTTGCACAGATAAGAGGGTCCAAGGCGATGAAGGGTTTTGAATTGGATAGTCATGTGATACTAATGACCTTGAATTGGGCCTGGTAACTGATAGGCAGCCAATGGAGTGATGGCAGAATAGAAGTGATATGCATGCTCAGGGTTTTTTTTCTGGGAATAGAGGTGGCAGAACTCTCGAGATGGAAATGAGGAAGAAACACACAGGATTCTTTGAAATCATATTATTTTCATGCACTATTGCCAAGTATTTTCAAGAGGTGCTGGAACTCTGTTCCCCCGTGTTCCCCCTGAAAAAAAGCCCTGTGCTCCATCTAGCTCTTGAGCTGCAGCATTATGCACCAGCTGGAGTCTCTGAAGTTGACTTTGAGGGAAGAACTATGTAGAGTTCATTACAGTAGTCTAGTCTTGATGTTACTAAGGAATGAATACAGGTGGCCAGATTGACTGTGTCAAGGTAGGGGGACCATCTTCCAAGCTAGTCTGATCTTCCAAGCTAGTCTGAATTGGGAGACGACCTTTTTGCCACTGTGTTTACTTGCTTCTGTAGCAGTAGTGCTTGGCCTAGTATAACCCCTAGGCTCTTAACTGTGTCAGCCAGGGTCAATGGAACCCCATCAAAGGTTGGAAGCATAATGACCTTCAAGATCTCTGCTTTGGCAATCAGTGTCACTTTCATCTTGTCTGGGTTCAGTTTCAATTTGTTTGCTTTCAGCCAATTGACAATAGCAGTTAGGCAGCAACTCGGTATCTCTACTGCATCACCAGGGAGGAAAGGAAGGAACTTGAGCAGGATCAGGCCACTTACCCCTCCCCAACAACAGCAAAATTGACCTGCTGCCTGGGGAGAAGCAGAGGGAAGAGGCAGGAAGGCGGAACGTGAGCCTGAGGGCCTCTGCTTTCTGCAGCAGCAGCTGATTGGCTGTGCTGGAAGTGCGAGGGGGGGGACCTGCTCTCCTCAGCAAGGGTTTGGTGCAGCAACAGCTGACCTGATGCCACTGCCAGCTTGCCTTGGCCATTTGCTCCAAGTTAGCACAAAAATACCAGACACTTACATGTCTGGTATTTTGAATCCATTTTTCCCGGACAATCGAAGAAAATACCGGATTGGGGGGCGGGGGGGGGAGACCGGACACCTAGCAACCCTACCTTCACCTCCCTGCAAAGCTTTCATAATTCAACTTGGATAGATATCTAAACTAACAGTACTCATTTTTGTTTCTGGTCTGTGTGCACTGAAGAAAAACTTAGGGGGACATGAGAATTCATAAGACATATAATTTCCATATAGTAGAACTCAGTCCCAAGACAACAAAATTCAAGTACAGTAGCACCTTAAAGATGAACAAAATTTTCCACTGCATAAGCCTTTGTAAGTGAAAGCATATTTTGTCAGATACAAATAGAATAAAGGTTCATCAGCCCTTATATCCAGGTCTTATATCTAAAGTGAGCTTTGGCTCACAAAAGCTTATACCCTGGAAAATGTTGATGTTCTTTAAGGTGCTACTGGAAGTGAATTTTGTTCTATTACTATTAAACTAACATGGTTACTTGTCTGAAACCAACTCGGCCCCAGCAGTATCCTCAGTTTGTTTAAACCTCCAGAGATAGTTATTTAAAATGATATCTGTGTGTTGCCCCATTATATCTTAGCTGTGTTAACTAATACATCTACAATAAAATTCTAAGGATTCTTTCCTGGGAGTAAGCCCCATAGAATTGATTTGAGTAGGGTTCCACAGACCAGCTTAGGGTGGGGCTGGTAGAGGACAGTATATAAAGGTCAACCCTATTACAGCAATTTTTTAATTAAATAACTGCTACTTTCAAATTCTTTACATGCAGCTATTAATATAGACTATACATTCAACTATTAACACTGATGCTTTACAAAGTAAGAATGAAAAATGTGGTAGTGAATGCATTGATCCACTGCACAATAACCAGTAATGATTATTATTTTCTGTGCTCTTAAATCAACATGAGTTCACTTTTCAATGGATTTTGGGGTGTTGTTGCTCTTGTGAGTGGTTTTCAATAAAAGGCCATGCCTATGTCAATATACCCTGCCTTACTAAGGACCCAAAGCGGCTTACATCTCTCCTCCATTTTATCCTCACAACAACCTGAGAAGTTGGTTGGGCTGAGAGTGTATGATGGGCCAGTGAGCATCCATGGCAGACTGGGGATTTGAACCCAAGCCTCCCAAATTACACATGTATATTCAAGACATAATAATATGTGACCCATTTCCTTTCTCCCATTGCATGTCAGGAAAAAATGTTGTTCCAAATATGGAAATTGCCACTGTGAAATTGCATCTGTATGCATGAAGGCCTGTTTTCATGCTTTGTGTTCTCTGGGTTAATGCATCATTTGGGACTCATTATGTGGAGGATGGTTTTGACTGTGCAAACTTACTTGTGCCACTTGCAAGGGAAGGGAATGTGGTTCTCTGTGGTGCTTCATCACATAGCGCATGAGGAATAAATAACATGATGCCATGGGAAAAGCAACAAGCTTGTGTTTGTTCTGTGCCATCTGTCTGCCCCACTCCCCTTTAATGAGACCTGTATACATTACAAACCATAGGTCCTATAGAGCTGGCAAATTTGGTTAAGTCTAGAGGGAATCCTGTTGTCAAACCACTGGTACCCACGGCTTCATATCCCCTCTCTCAGTAGCTACAGATTTCGGAACATTCTTCTGACTGTCACTGAGCTTGGCTGGAAAATTTGCACAAGCTGTATACATCTATAATCTTTTACATTTCCTGAAAACAAGTTTTTAACATCTCTCACAATAGGAAGCAGATAATAGAATTCTCAGTACCCGCAACAGCAAATGGATTTGTAATCTACCCATGATTAAAATTATTTTCATCATGAAGTAGAAATTCTCATTATTGTTGCCATTTTAATATTATCAACTATGAAGTGTCTTAGTGATTGATACTGTAGACAGTGAAACCCTATATTATGGTAATTAAATTTAAAATGAATCAGCCATCCTTATATGTCTCAGTACAGTACCTGATTATTTAAAAACAATTATCTTTCGATGTCACTTAATGGTGCATGCTACTTTGAACTGCCTAAAGGGATTGCTTGGGGACAAAAAGTTGAACCTTTGGTGAAAGACACATTCCTAGTAATCTGTGAAATGACCGGGTGTGGGGCGGGGAGGCAGAAGAGGTGACAAAAAGTCACTGTAGTTTCTTAGGATTTTGACTTTGCTATTAAATTCTTAATTCTGGGGTCTCAAAAGTAAAGGATATAGGAAAATACCATCAAGGCACAGACACCCATCTTTAATAATTTCTGACAGAATTTAACATACAGCTTGAAAAGTTCACAAAAACCCACAACTCCAACACACATACACACACACACAAAATGCATTGACTAAGACCATTGACTTCAGTAGGTTTAGAAGAATGTAACTCTGCTTAGGATAAAACATACTCACAAGTCTCAGACTAAAATAACTGTAATTTAGTAAGGTTTTTTGGCTGATAATGTCAATTCTGCGTGTGTGCGTGTGCGCACAAGAATTTCCCCAAGTGAAGTTAAAGTTCATTCTTTTCTGTCCAGTTAATTCTCAGTATGTCTCCCTGCCCTCCCCATTCCTGACATCTATCCCCTTTTACCACAGACTGTTATTACAAGATACAACTTTCCCCATTTTGGTGAAATTTTAGTACAAAAACATTCTTTAGTACTGCCGTTCATTTGCAGATTTCAGCAGGCTTGCCAAAGCACACCTGTTGTGCTGTCTGGATTTTCCTTTTTCTGATCATAGGCTTCTGACAAAGGGGGGGGGGAGAGAAAGATTTTTATCAAACACTCTTCACCGGACAATGAATTTTCTTCACCATTTGAATGTATCTCTGGAATGCCTGAGTGATTCATTACAGCAGATTCTGAAGTATGACAATAGGCCGCAGAAATGACTGATGGTATCTTTTTCCTGATTTCATTTCCCTGATCCTCTTCATCCCTTGGCCTGTGTACCTCGATTAATTAGAAACCAGGGATTTTCACTCATCAGCTGATGGGTTTCATGCTCTGCTCTGTCACAAATCTGCTGCTTTCACTATCTCTCTTACAGCTGGTGGTTGCTTTTAAAACTTTCGTCATCCCCCTCCCCCCTTTTTTTGAAGCAGCGCTTTGTGACTACAGGTTTAGGCCTTTTTAAGATTCAGACATATTTTTTTTTAAAAAAGGAGATTAAAAATTAAAGTAAAGAAGATTCAAAATCTCTGATTAAGTTAATCCCTATCCAAATGATACTTGTCCAAAAATGAACTTTTTGAAGAGATAATAACGTAAATGTTCCATAGCTCTCAGCTTTCCGAGTTCCCCTTTTTTTTTCACAAGATATAATAATTGAAGTATTATGCAAAAGGATGAAAGTGTATATATACGAATTTCCCCTTTGCGTGCAAAAAGCACATACGTTCTGCTCACATGCATTTTAGTGCTTTCTATGCTATATTGTTAAGCGAATTGCATTCAAGTTTCACTTGCAAGAGCCACCTTATAATAGGATCCTGCAATAAATCATTGAACCATTATTGTTTCTGGAGGAAATATTCCATAATTGAAAATATGCTGCCCCTTAGGGCATATACCAAATTAAATCACATGGTGATAAAATCCCTAAGGAAACAAACTATAATTAAATAGTATTTTAAATGCAGAATATTTTGTAATAAAATTCCCTCCTCCTACTTGGAAACCTAAAATAATGTGTGAATCACAGGCAAACATATCAATTATGTCTAGCACAGAAAATGTAACCACTGTTAGTTTACTTTTCTTATCTTTGTATGCTTGTACATTCTTTGTTTGGGTCTAATTTCTGCTTTCTGGGGACTATTAAGAAAGAATTTCCTTTCTTGATCCTGGTACAGAAGCACTACATCTTGCAAAGTATTTTGGTGCCCTGGTATCTGGAGATCTAAAAGGTGGATGGTATGGTGAGGGAATACTTCTAAAATGTACAGACCAGCGCAATCCTAAACAGACTTGCACCCTTCTAAATGAAGGATTGTACTCCTCAAGCAACTTCAGATCTCAGGTCAAAGTTCCTTGGAAATCTTTGGGCCTTCAGAAATGCAACCACTTCATTATCCCATCTGCCTTGATTCTCCCTGAATAAGGTTGCCAGTTCCTAAGTAGGAGGTGGAGGATCCCACCAACTGTCACCTGGTGGGCAGAGAGAAAAGGCCTAGGAACAGGGCTGTGACTGGCAGAGTGTGCTCCAGTGCACTTTGGAACACTCCTGCAACATGCTGGGACTGATGTAAATGGAGCGTGCAGGGGACAAATCAGTAAAAATCGGCCCAAAATTTAGTGTTTTGGCCCCCAAGTGTGACCAGTCGCCTCCACTCACGTTGGGAATTATGTCATTCCCAGCACCACATGGGAGCATTCCAGAGTGTACATGTGCTCCTTACACACAGGAAAGGTAACAGCACACTGTCATGCCCCCCCCAAATGCCCCATAGTCCCCAGCTTTAGAAGCTATGGGACCTGGCAACCCTGCCCCTGAAGCTGGTGGTCACTTGGGAGAAGTTCAGTTATGTACGGTTAGTCTTCCTTTCCAGTTTCTCCTTAAAAAAGAAGCAACAGAAATCTGCTGTTCTTCCATTAGTCAAGATTGACTGCTGCTGCATATCTACAGAAAACCAACCACAATGCTGGTATATCCTCAACTTCTCATCTAAGTCCTAAATATTCCAGAGACGTACACATTTTAACCTCTAGATACAAAGTTTGTTACAGTTTGGTGCAGATAATTCAGAACATTTTATTATGAATCTGGGATAGGAGAGAAAGGTCAAATTTCATACTAATATGAGGGATTCAGGGCTGATGTTGATGTCAGCCATCACATATCTAATGCCGAACCAAGCCACAGAGTTTGGATTAATAGATCAGCAAAATGGAGCTAGAAATAGATGGGGAGGGGGAGTCTTTACAAACTTGAAGGAAGTTCCAAGTTGCCAGAAAAAATGAAATCTAATATAAATACAGTGTGGAATTTAAGCTTCCCAAAATAAAAGACACAACGCCTTTAGTTTTAAGAAAAGACTTCCCACTGAGCTCTCAGTAACCATTTTGGAGGTAGTTAGGCAACCACAAAAATATTTCTGTAGCTTGGTTTCTGTAAAGCAAATCCAATGGGGTCAGAGCGGGGGTAGACTTGGACAAAACAACCCTTGAATAGGAACCACCCCCCTCCCGTTATGTCCTCTGATGGAGGAAAACTCACAGGGGATGGGCCCAGCAGCAGCTACCAGAGACTCACTACCCACACTACTCAGCTCGATCCCAGCAGCTACTATATAACTGGACCTAGCCACGGTGCAACTGGCCCTGGCCCAAAACTGGTTGCCACTACATGTTGGCCAGACTTTACCCAGGGAAAGTCTATTGGGGGAAGGAAAGAAGGAAAGCTGAAGACAGGGAAGCAGATAAAAATAGGTTAGCTAGTGGGTGGGAAGAAAACAAGAAAGCAGGAAAAGGAGAGAGGCTATGGGGGCTGCCCGGGATGAGAAAGAAGAAATAATGGCAAGGGAATACAGATAGTATTCTTTAATCTGCACATTAGGGCCATATACACAGGAGGAAGATCTTCTACAAACTTGGGGAAAACCCAAAGTTTGCAGAAAATCTTAAATTATAATACGGTGGCGGGGAGGAGAATAAAAGGATTTTTAAATGCTGAGGTCTCATAGGATTTCATCTCTGTTGTATCTTGAACACCATGACACACCAGCTTTATATCCAACAAACAGGTTTTTATTCAGCTCTCTCTCTCTCTGGCTCAGCCTGCATTTTTAGTCAGACAAGCCACAGCTGCCACCAATTTCTAAAGGAGCCCTGAAAGGCCAAGACTGAAGAACACGCAAAGCAGAAAGCTGTCCCCTAGAGGTTGCTTGTACACATTACAAAATTCCCGTCCCCCATAAGTTTTTACTGAACTCCCAAACCAGAATACCCTAACTACAATACTAAGAAGAACATGAAGAACTTTATACAACATAATCCCTTAAATATGTAGGAGAAACTCTCTGACATGTAGAACATCACATTGGCCACTGAACAGGTGATTGTGTTCCTAATGGGTTTGCAATTGTGGGAGACACAGAATAATCAGAGTCCTCCTTCTGTACAACAGAAGACACAGTTTTGTCCAAATTCTCAGCATTAGTTGCCTGTCTCCTAAGTCTGAAAGAGACAGCGGATAATTTTGACCCACAGTTTGTTGCTTGGATGCAATGTTAGGGACAGTTGAGGGCAAGACAACTCTCCTCAATTGGTTCACATGCCTTCACACAACCTGTCAATCCTGTAAAGTGACAGAATGGGACACTGGACCTGTCATTGTTTGTACTGTAGCAAGTATCAACAATGGACCCAAACCAAAGTTTTTAACATAAATTGCATCTCCTATTGAAAAAAAGTCCCACTTGCTTGTCATGTTGTCGTTTCTGTTGTTGTTTGTGATGCATACATTCTGTTAGGTACAGGTTGTAACAAATCAAACCTGGACTTCAATTTCCATCCCATCAACATTTCAGCTGGAGATAGAAAGAACATAGAATGTGATGTAATCCTATAATTGAACAAATAATGAGTAAGCTTCATATTGAGACTTTCATCCAGTGTTCTGGAAATGCCTTCTTTAAAGGACTGCACTGCATGTTCCAATAGTCCATTTGATGCTGGGTGATATGGTGCAGACGTAACATGCTGAATGCGATTTTGTTCCATAAATCTTTTGAATTATTGACTAGTAAAGGAACTTGCATTATCCATTACAAGCATTTCAGGCAGTCCATGCATACTGAAACATATCCTTAACTGCTCAATGGTAATGTCATTAATTGATGTAGACATAGGATAAATCTCCCCCCGTTTAGAATGCGCATCCACCAACATAAGGAGCACCTTACCATGAATGAGACCAGCATAATCTATATGTAATCACCTCCAAGGTTGATCTGGCCCAAGGATAGAGGGGAGCTACAGTAGGCATTTTATGGCTTTTTTGGCATAATTCACACCCCTGTACTGTATGATCAATTTCTTTGTCCATTCCTGGCCATCACAGGTAACTTCTAGATAAACGTATCATCTTCATGATTCCAGGGTGAGCCTGGTGCAGATCTCATAATATGGTCTCCCGTCCCTGTTTTGGAATTACTACACAGGCATCATAGATACTCAATTCACACTGATGTTGGTAGAATAATAATACAAGTTGGTAGAAGAATACAAGTTCTTTGTCTTTCAAAATATGTGGCCATCCCCTCAAGATAAATTCCCTGATTTTGGCTAATATGGGATCTGTATCTGTCCATACCTTTATCTGTCTAGCTGTCACTGGCAGAGAGGCAAGGCAATCTGGGAGTAAGACACGATCCTCTTCATTTACTGAAGAACATGCAACACAGAAAGCTGTCCTCTAGAGGCTGCTTGTACACATTACAACAATCTCAAAAATTTGGCAGCCATTTTGGATTGCCTAGGCAACTCTGATAATTCAAAGTGGCCACTTCAAAAGTGGAGGTGAATTGGGGAAAGGAGTGGGCAGGCAAGACAGAGAAAAGGAAGAAAAAAATGGAGCAAAGGGAGAATGAGAAGGCTGGAGAGTATTAAGAAAGCAGGAAAAACTGCAAGGAGGAAGGATGAGAGGGAAAGTGGCAGATGGGGTGAGATTGGTATGTGTAAGGGAGGGAAGTAACCAGGAAATGGAGTAGCAGAATTGGCGTCCAGTGGCACCTTAGAGACCAACAAGATTTTCAGAGCATAAGCTTTTAAGAGTCAGATCTCCCTTCTTCAGACACAAGTAAGAATAGAGATCCCTGAGCCTTTACATCACAGCCAAAGGTGAGTGTGGTGTTACAAAGGCGGGCATTAGGATGTGAAGTACAAGTGAATGAACCTGAAACTGATGATGTAACTGGTGTTGTTAAGTCCAGTGATTGTGCTGTTGCAGTAAATTTGGGGCAGAGTTGGCATTTTGGTTTATTGCAGTGTCTGGATCCAGAGTCTGTGTTGGGAAGTACATTATTATGAATGAGAAGTTGTTTGAGGTTAAAGGGCTGTATGTGGGCAAGAAAAGGTTTGCCTCTCAACATTTGTGACAGAAGATTGTCATTGTCCAGCATAGGTTGCAAGTCATTGATGAGGCATTGAACTGGTTTGAACTGAGAGCTGTACGTGACCACCTGTGGTGTTCTATTGTAGTTTCATTTGGGCCTGTCTTATAGCAGGTTATCCCTTGGTATTGTTATGGCTTCGTTGAACTGTTTCCTTACTATATCAGATAGACACTGTAGTCGCACAATGTCTGTTGTAGATTCAGCAAGTGAGACTGTCTGTCAAAGGGATTGGAACAAATGCGGCTGTAATGTAGACAATGGGTTGTTTGGTGTGTTTAGGAGGTAGGCATGTAGATATGTTTGCCAATTGATGTGTTTCCACTATAACGTGGTTCTGCCCACCTCAAGAAAATGGAGTGAAACTCTAGGGGGCTATGATGGGCAGGGAAGGAGGAGGGGGATACTTTGGGGAGGATGATCAGCTGGGGGGAATGGGTTCCTCCTGAAGTTTCTCACAGATCCCTAGCTAGAACTTGCATTTTACACATTTATAAACCCGCTGGCTTCAGTGAATTTGGAAGGCTATAGTTCTTCTTGGATTGCACTGTAAGTCAGTGTCACATGTTTGTATTTATATATTTACTTACGTGCTTACTTATTTACTTACTTCACTTATACCCTGCCTTTCTCCCCAGTGTGAACCCAAAACTACTTGCATACTTTTTCAGGATAGTTGTAAGGATAAAATGGGAGCGGGGACCAGATAGACCACCCTGACTTCCTTGGAAGAAGGGTAGTATATATATATTTTTAAAAGTAAGACCAATATGGTCATAGGTTTAGTCAATGTTGGTCATAATTGTGACCAGCTATAAACAAAAAACTGAGTCCTGAACCTTTAATAATTGTAGCACAGAGAGAATTCCAGCAGGCCAGAATGTTATGCAGGACTGAGGGCCAAGCTACACATGACGAATGACATAAGAACATAAGAACATAAGCAAAGCCATGTTGGATCAGGCCAGTGGCCCATCCAGTCCAACATTCTGTCACACACAGTGGCTAGAAATCCAGTGCCATCTAAAGGACTGTCAGTGAGGCCAGGACACCAGAAGCCCTCCCACTGCCTTCCTTCCAGCACCAAGACAACAGAGCACCACCTCCCCACAAAGAGAATACCATCTATCTCCTGTGGCTAATAGCCACTGATGGACCTCTGCTCCATATATTTGTCCAGTCCCCTCTTGAAGCTGGCAATGCTTGTAGCTGCCACCACCTCCTGTGGCAACGAATTCCATGTGTTTATCACCCTTTGTGTAAAGTAGTATTTTCTTCTATCTGTTCTAACCCGACTGCTCAATAATTTCATAGAGTGCCCACGAGTTCTTGTATTGTGAGAAAGGGAGAAAAACACATCTTTCTCTACCTTCTCTAACCCGTGCATTATCTTGTAAACCTCTATCATGTCTCCCCTCAGTCGTCTTTTCTCCAGGCTAAAGAGCCCCAAGCGCCTCAATCTTTCCTCATAGGGAAAGTGTTCCAACCCTTTAATCATTTTAGTTGCCCTTCTCTGTACTTTTTCCAGTGCTATGATATCTTTTTTAAGGTGTGGCGACCAGAACTGTACACAGTACTCCAAATGAGGCCTCACCATCGATTTATACAGAGGCATTATGATACCGGCTGATTTGTTTTCAATCCCTTTCCTAATAACCCCTAGCATAGCATTAGCTTTTTTTATGGCAGTCGCACACTGTGCTGACGTTTTTAGTGAGTTATCTATCATGACTCCAAGATCTCTCTCTTGGTCAGTCTCCGCCAGTTCAGACCCCATCAACTTGTATTTATATTTTGGATTTTTGGTTCCAATGTGCATTACTTTGCACTTGGCTACATTGAACCTCATTTGCCACATGGATGCCCACTCTTCTAGCCTCGACAGATCCCTTTGGAGTGCCTCACAATCCTCTCTGGCTTTCACCACCCTGAACAATTTCGTGTCATCTGCAAATTTAGCCACTTCACTGCTTAATCCCAATTCCAAATCATTAATAAACAAGTTAAAAAGCATTGGACCCAATACCGACCCCTGTGGCACCCCACTGCTCACCACCCTCCACTGTGAGAAGTGCCCGTTTATACTCACTCTCTGTTTCCTATTAATTAGCCAGTTTTCGATCCACAAGAGGACTTGGCCCTTTATCCCATAGCTACTGAGCTTACTTAGGAGCCTTTGATGAGGAACTTTGTCAAAAGCTTTCTGGAAGTCAAGATAAACAATATCTATCGGGTCTCCCTTGTCCACTTGTTTGTTCACTCCCTCAAAGAACTCTAACAGATTGGTGAGACAAGATCTTCCCTTACAGAACCCATGCTGAGTTTTCCTCATCAGCTTTTGGTCATCAATGTGCCCACTAATTTTATTTTTGATAATAGTTTCCACCAACTTACCCGGTATTGACGTCAGGCTGACTGGCCTGTAATTTCCCGGATCTCCCCTGGAACCTTTTTTAAAGATGGGGACAACATTAGCTACCTTCCAGTCCTCAGGAACACTTGAACAGCAAGTGTATTTCTCCCTGTTCACTTGCCCTCCACTCAATCCACTTGCCGTTCAAGTGTCATTCGTCATGTGTAGCTTGGCCCTGAGAAAAGGAACTCTACCCATTCTTTTCCCCACACAGCTATCACACATAGGATGTTACCCTGTCCTCCACTGCATCTGGTCACTCAGGTTCCCAGCTATCAACAGGCCTTTTTTCAAGAAACAGGAAGGTTTAACTATGAATTGCTGATAAAAATATATTCTAAATGCTGTCTAAGTCTTGAATCAGCTTCACTCATTAAAGCAAAAGACACCTTTTCCTCAACAAACAATCTGTGAAACCGAACATTTATTTTGCAGAATTGAACCCTGATGAACTGAAATCCCATTATCATTTCATTTGTTCCCTGAGATTCATTTCTCTGCAGATTTCCAAAGAACAGCATTAGATCAGTACATCTCCCTGCCCAAGCTTACCAGTCATCATCAACACTATCTTTGTGTTTGAAAATTAAAAAGTTAATTAAAAAAAGCAGGGGCGAATGAGAATTTGCATTGCTGATCAACAAAGTTTTTAAAAGTTGTCTCAACAGTGTAGCCTATTAAAGAAGAATGCACATGCTCCAAACATTTTTACCTGTTAATTAAGAAGCTCAGATCTGTATGCTAGCTAGGCAGCTTCTCTCTTTTACCCTGATAGATTTTATTGCCATCACAGCTGTTTTCAAACCTACCATCCAGAGACACTTACAGTGCAATCCTAAGCAGAGTTCCACCCTTCTAAGTCCATTGACTTCAATGGACTGGGAAGGGTGTAATTTAGAATAGCACTGACTGGACACCCCGTCAACATGTTTCAGCCAGCTTTTAAAAAAAAGCAGGGACAGAATCCTCCACCCAATTTTAAAAGCAAGCAGCCAGTCTTCCAAAAGCATATTTTAAACACACACACAGAGCCGTGAATGAGGTTTTCCCACAAAATACAGTGTTTTAAAAGCAGGTTAAAAACAGAGAGTGACAGACAGAAAAACAGCCATTCCTCCTACAAAGCCCCGTTTTTTAAAAAGCAAAAAACGTTTGGAGTGCCCATGGCTACAGAACACCCCCTTCCCCCTCCCTCTCCTGGCTGTCTTCCAACTGGTGAGTGTGTTGCTGCTCCGTGGTTGGAAGGAAGCCCTGCTGATCAAGGCAAGCTGGGCTTCTGTTCGGGTTTCCAGGGTGACAGAAGGAGGGCAAACTCAGCTCAGGCATTCCCCTGGCTCCGTTGCCAGGGGAATAGATTATTGGCGCCGGAGTGACTGGATCACCAATCAGACACCGATCGCCCCGATGAAGCCCCCCCCCGAACACTGGATCGGTCGCCATGGACGGCACCGATCCGCTGGGTCCCGATCGCGTGAACGCCATTATCGTGGGTATTTTTCTATCGTAATGTCGATTGTGCCCATCTCTAGTTGCCACTATTGACGTCAGGTTTTCCTAAACATCAGCATTAAAAAAAATGTAAAGGGGGAGGTAAAGATGGTGGAAAGCCAAAAGTGAAGATCTGGCTGGGACTGTAAGAGAATAAGGAAAAGGAAAGTAATTGTTCAGCGCAGAAAATTGGTTTCTGTTTCCTGCTAGAGATCAGATAAGAGAAGAGCTATGTGAATTTGACCATAGAGATGACTGAAAAGGAGGAGAAGAGGGTGAAATTTCATGTGGTGTGAATCTTTATCTGGACTTCTACTGACCCCCCCCCCCCACGACCACTCTTTATCTTCAGGCTTCCCAACTTCTGCACACTGAGCTCCATGCCTTTCCCTCTTTCATGGGGGAATGAAATCTCATGGTTCCAATTTTTAGTTTGCATGGATTTTCAAAATAAAAATATTGTCAAGTTACATGATTTTGCACACTATGATGTATTAACATTTTAATCTTGAATTGCGTTAAGTAACTCTGTTTCCAGCTTATTTAGGACACAATTCTGAGCACTCTTAGAAAGTAAGATTGATTATAAAAAAATTAAAAGTTTCTATTTAAAAAAAAGAAAAAAAAGAAAGTAAGATTGATTGAATTCATTGAGATGTACTTCTGAGCATGCATGCTTAGAATTGCACTGGTAGTATTACAAGGGCCGCACCTGCAGAAGACAGACGGATCAACAGCTGCCCAAACACATGCCTTCTCTGTAGTGACCCCTCTACTCTATGGAATGGCCTGCCTGAGGTTACAAAGGCTCCCACACTCCTAGCCTTTTGCAAAATTACACAACAGTATTGCTTAGAAGCCATTTTTATAAATCAAATAGGGCTACATCCTAACACATTGGTCCAGGAAAATGCATTGTGTTTCTACCAATGTAATACCACCCCCTGCATTGTTTAATGTGTCATATTTAATACTTGCACTTTGTTCTGAGTCAGATTCTTGGGAAAGCCAGTTTGGGAGAGCCACTTGAAGCCAGCTGGGTGACCTTGGATCAGTCGCAGCTCTTTTAGAGCTCTCTCCACCCCACCTCCTCACAGGGTGATTGTTGTGGGGATAAAAATAACATACTTTGTAAACTGCTCTGAGTGGGCGTTACATTGTCCTGAAGGGTGATATTTAAATCGAATGTTACCTAAACAAGTCCTATGGTCTTCTCTCAATGCTCCTGAGACTCTCAGGCATTAGGTCATCCTCAGCCTAGTAAATCAGCAGAGATATTTTTAGTGAAGTTGCTTGTCAGGGACCTGGGTTCTCTGCTGCACAAACATTTTCTCTATCACTCAACTAGGCTTCTTTTCGTTATATAAAATAGGTCTACAACTGGTTATTCTCTTGTTTTGTAACATTATTAAACTGCCTTTTGTGAATGAATTCTTTCCAGCATGGGGTAAGATTTACCCATACCATTTGCAAACAAAGTAAAATTCTCCTTACTGTGTGTTGAAGTTATACAAACAACCAAGCTATTCCAGGGCAGGACAGCCGGCCTCAGGGTAATTTGGTGATCTGCAAGAGCTTCTTGTTTGGCAGAATACAGCCAAACATTTTCAAAAGTCACCACCAGTCCCATACCTATTGGAACATCAAGCTTAGTTGTTATTACTACTGCATTAATTTTTTATATACTAAAGTCCACAAACCACTTGACAAGAAGAGTTGAAATATTCCAAGTAGCTTCTGATTAATTTGGTAGTTTTCTAGAAATTGGTGTTTTCTGAAGTCAGTTTTAGCCAAAGTAAGTGCTTTTCTTTTTAAAATTGGAAGGGGGAGGGAGAGAAATCACTGCTTTGCAATTATGTCTTACCATATGAGACAAAGACTAAGAGCAAATTGCTCTATGGCTTATTTTTTTAAAAAATTACACTTCATGTCTCATATGGTGATCTCATTTCTGTGATGTCATCAGAATGCAGTTGTCTCCCCTTGGAAACCCTGAGTAAAATCATCTGCATTGTTAGTAGCTACCAACATCAACCCCTCCATTTTTATCATTTTAAAGCAAAATAATTCTGTTGTTTTAAATCTCATCAAAAATAGTTATCCAACATTTTCTAGACCAGTTTGGTTCTCTTTCTTCTTTTCATAAAGATCCTCTGGGATTGTATATTCTGTTATTAACTATCTGTACAGAAGTTCTATAGCTTATTCATTTCCACAAAAAACCCCTGAGATAAATCTCATTCCTTCCCCCACACTCCATTTTACAAATAGAAATCTGGTGGTAATACTTGCACGGCTGCAATGTCTGACATTGCATTTGAACTGAGGTCCAAACACAGCATAGTGACCAATGGAACGAGCTGGTGCATTTTAGTATTTATATCCCATTCTGGAACGCACACGCACACTGCTATAGCTGTACATGCATATGTATCTTCTTGGTTGTAGCATCTGAATTGTGGAATATTCTGCCTCATAACATCTAGCTGGCACTTAACTTCTAAGCATCAGCTGAAAATCTTTATTTGGCTTAGTATTTAATGGACAATATATATTTTCCTACATTTTTCTGTTTTTATCCTCTACTTGCAGGTATTAAAGCTTGGAGTTGGGAGGCAAGGAAGATCTTTCTGGCAACTAGGGATGTGCACATCAAAATTTTTCAGATTAATTCCAGATCCAGATCCTTTTTTTACCTCCAGGTTTTTGAGGAGTCCCAAAATTTGGGACCATTTTAGCAATCCCCCCCTCCATTCTCCTGGCCCCCAGAGGCAACAGTGGCAGAGAACAAAGGAGGAAGGGAGAGAGAGGAAGCTGGTTTCACCGGACAGCTTACTGGCAGACCAGCTTCCTCTCTCCATCTTGGCTTGTGGCATCCAAAACTTGAAACACCCCCAAAATTCTGGGACAAAATTTAACTCCTGGAATTTGGGACTGTTTGTGGTCATTTCAGAAGTCCTTGAGCCAAATAGTAACAGCTAATTTCCGGTTTATTTTCAGCTTGAGTATATCCTAGTGCACACCATTACTGGCAACAAACTAGAAGCATTTTAGGTCCATATGGGCTACGTTTTTCCTCCTCTCCTGGTAGGTAATAAAGCCAGAGCAGGGCCAGAAGTGTGAGTCAAAGGATCTTTAATCAGAATCGACGTCGTGCAAAACTCGCGCGAGAAAACGCAATATTTTGCATTTTCCCTGGCATGATCCGCAACGTAGCGCAACGTCCCGGGTTCAGGTAAGTCATGTGGAATCGGCCCCTATGTGCTTGTTTTGTATATGTACTATCTGTTTACATTTGTAACTTGTTTTTTGGTATTTTTCTGTGACTCACTTTGGGTCCCTTCGGGGAGAACAGTAGCATGCAAGCATAATAAATACATAAGTTTTGCCAGTGTTTTAATGCTGGGTTTTAAGGCTGACTTGTTCTGTTTTATGGTTTCTAGTATTAGGTGGTTGTTGTTGTTTGCTTTACTTAGTATTTTTGTTGTAAAGGCAAGATAGAAATTCTTAAATAATATAAACTAAATGTATCAATTTAGCATTTTCACAAATGGTTAAGAACTACACACAATTTCCTTACGGTGATCATGTTCCGGCTACTTTTCTGTCTTCTGTTCCCCTCCCCCAATTCCACCCCCCCCCCCAAGATAGCAATGAAACCACACCAATGAAAACCTTTTATATATCTTCACAGGCAAATGCATACATTTCAGGAAAAACACACAACAGAATTGTATATAAAAACATAGTTCTTCCATTTCAAACCGCTGTATACTTTCCTTGAACAGCTGTGATGATTCGCAACGGCTCATCATCCATCAATCCTTCTCTGTCTCCATTTTAAGCTTCACACAAAAGTCCTTTCTTCTAGTCAATTCTTTCCTTTTTAAATTTCTGGTTAATACGTACAAGCAAAGATAAACTTCATAAAATAGATAAATACTAAAAATGCAATTATGTTTTAAATTAAATGTAAATGTTTAAGAATATAAAAATTTGTAAATGTATTTTTGCAGTTTTTTTCTTCGTATATATAGCAATTGACCACACATAAAAATGTCTCACAAATTTCAAAGTAATGGTTTCTGTAATTATATTGAGTCTGAGGGGTCCTGTTACTTTGTTCATAGCTAGGGGGATAAAAAGCTTATGTAATATTGAAGTGAAATGTTATTATAGTCTCACTTACTCCTTCTTGGAATTGGCTTACTGATTACTTCAACATCGACATCAGTGAAAAACATTTGACATCTGGCCTGAAAAATCAGACAGCAGACCACAGACACTTTGATTAAAAAAAACTTTCATGTAATTTTCTCCAATCAGTAAGTTGGCCTATTCTTTTATCAGAATGAAGGTTCCTCTCATCACCTGTAAATTTCTACTAAGACCTAAAAAAGAAGAGAGAAAAGAGCACAACAAAGAAAACTGAAAAACTTCTACATGCAAATTGCCACTTGCACAAGACATTTTGTTGAGTTACCAGGAACTCATGCCTAAACCCTTTGCTCCAGTCCAGCAAGGAAGATTCTTGTGCACAAGATTTAGGCCTAAATTTTGATACATGTATACATCCAAATCCCGGTGTTCATTTGAGACCCACTGGGAAGTCTGGATGTTTCTTTTGGTAAGGATAGAAATACAGATCCCGTTAGGAGGTATTGCTTATTAAGACTAATTTACGTGTGGGTAGATCTGGAGCAAGGCCTTCTCAGAATTCCTATTAATTTCTGCATTATTCTTCAGCATTATTATCGTCGCTATAAGAATGTCTACATTTTTCCTTTGTTCTCAGCCTTTTAAGGGACCTTAGTGTTTCATTTGGCATCTGAAAGCAATTTGATCAGCTAATGGTTGTTATATTTTCATTTGGATGTCTTCCCTTTTGGCTTTAACTACCAAGCATGCCAGGGTGCAGTCTGATAATCCACTAGCTACACCATGTGTCAACTGAAGTTTGCTACGCATCCTACAGATGCTGCTGACAGAAAGGACTTAACACCATGTCCTGAAAGTTGTTTTCTTCTTCCCTCTCCTTTTTCTAATATCCAACCTGGTAAAGAGTTCTAGAGAAATTGCACAATATGCTGCATATTACATAGATTTTGGTTTTCGATTTTCTCAATCACTTTAGCAATCAGCTCTATCAGTTTATTGGTAAGTTGATGTGTTTCTTTAAAATGAGGTTCTTTGGAGAGGGGTTAAGCTGGATGTTTTCTATTTTATTTTGCACGATGCTTTCTCATTCTTCATGAATATGCTTTCCCCTGCTCACATCCAGTCCTTTTCGTTGGTCAGCTCCAAGAAATAAGCAGCGCGTGCCACCAGCCTTTTCCCTGCATTATTATTTATTTATTTAAAATATTTTCTACTGTCTTTTCATTTCTGTTTGAGGCCATATATAAAATATGTAAAATCACAAAATAAAAAAGCAAGTGATCATGAACTCACCACGAATTTGAATTAATAATATCCACATTTATTTGTAAAAGAACACACATTACAGTAGAAGTCATCTGTACCCCCTTCTCAATTTCTTTTAAACTTCCAAAGCATATTGATAGGATTCTTGTTCCCCTGGTGGGGGCAGGGGATCCCCTGCTTCCACCCTCCACCCCTCACCACCACTCACCCAGCTGGCAGAGGAGAAAGGCAGGGGAACAGACCTCCAGGACGTGTTCCTGGGCTGGCATGACAACATTACTCTCAGGAGTGACAACATCACATAGCCCCAGGAGCACTCCCACACTTTGCATGCACGTAAAAACAACAGAAAATGTGAGTGGCAGGTCCCCCTCCCACTGCGGGGGGACCCTCCAACCCTACGTATCGGGGAGATCCAGATTTGAATTTCCAATCTGACACTGAAGATTTCTGGTTGACCTTGGGCCAGCCATTCACTCTCTCGGGCTAACCTACCTCACAGAATTGTTTGGGTGAGGGTAAAATGGCGGTGAGGAGAACACTGTTGTAAGCCACTTTGGGTGCCCACTGAGTAGAAAAACAGGATTCAAATATCTCAATAAATAAATTAAGTGATGGTGTATTTACCCAAAAGTGCTAGGGAGTATTTGGCCTGTAGAATTTCTATGGGGACATCAGCCAAGGAGAATGAAAGCATCACTGTCATGTCTGATCACTCTCCATAATCCCAAAGACTTGGATGAATAAAGGGCCAAGTTGACTGCAGGGCCCACTCCAGGTTGGGAAATTCCTGGATTGGGGGTAGGTCTTGGGAAGGGCAGAGTTTGGGGAAAGGGGGGGGGTCAGCAGGTGCCACACAGGCCACCCTCTAAAGCTGTCCTTTTCTCTAGGGAAAATGGTCTCTGTATTCTGGAGATAGTTGTAGTTCTGGGAGAACTCCGGGCTCCACTTGGAAGCTGGCAACCCTAGTTGACAGTCATCAAAAATTCAGAGAACTAGAAGTATTAAAAAGCTAAGTTTTTTGAATTACAGACTGCTTTCAAGTTGCTCTGTAAGTTTAAGAAGTTTAATTTGAATTTAGAGAGGCATCAACTACATAGTTTCTGGTTAGCCACTCTTTTGTTTGTACAAGAAATCATTTTTGTGCTTGATTGCTCAACTGCCTCCCAGGTTATACTAAGACATTTTCTCAGCATTAAAAATCATAGTAGTGCAATTACTGGCAAGGCAAGTGTTCACAGGGAGGATCTGAGGAAGTAATATTTCAACAGGAATAATGCTGCTTGAAGAATTATCACAAGACCTCAAACAACACTTTGCACCCTTTGACAGGTCAAATTCCACTTTATCCATAAGTGAATGGGCTTCAACCTTATGACTACTTTGTGGGCCACCGCCTAACTCTAAAGTCTCCCAAAACTATCTACATTCTTTGAAATGTGTTAAGAAAATTATGAACCAAGACATTTGGATACTGAGCAAATAAACACATTCAGTGAATTTCAGTAGAACCTCTTCTTCTAGAAATGAAGAATAATAAAATAGGAACGAATGAAATTAATGACGCTAACGATGCATTACTTGAAACCCTGTGCAGATTGCTTGGAGTTAGAAATTCATGTATTGATGTACCATATCCACCTATGTAGCCTGTTAAATCTGGCAGCTACAGAGCTTGAATCTTCTGCCACAGTTCCTTTTCCATCATAAATATTAGTCAACTGCAACTACAGCGTGCCCTTCTTTGGAATATAACCAACATTCGTTTCAACAATATACCAGGAATAAAGCCGTGGATTATAGACCACTGTACATTTGCACTTGACACTGGAAATTCAAGATTCAATTACTGCTGAAAAATCCATCAGTTGTTTGCCACTGTATCCTCTAGATTGCTGGAAAGAGATGGCATGAATGTTTCTTTGAGAGCAGTATTTAAATACTTCTGTCTTCTTGAGCAGAAACAATGGAGGTAAAGTATCCTCGCAAAAGCAGCATCACCTATTCTTACTTATTCAATAGGAAAAGATACAAGAGAGTCTTTATTTATCTTCTAAGCCTGGGACAATGAAGAGAGGAAGAGCAATGGCCTGTGTCCTACCACTCCACTCAGTACATGTGAAGGCTTCAGCCTAAGGAACCTTCCACCTTCCATCAGAGGAAGCATCCTTTAAGTTGGGGAATATTTTCAGGTGGGTAGCAATGTTGGTCTGCAGTAGAACAGCAGGATTCAAGCCCAGTATTATCTTAAAGGTCAACAAAATTTTCAGAGTATAAGTTTTCAAGAGTCAACGCCCCCTTCATCAGATACAGGTAGGAATGGAAATCCCTGAGCCTTTATATCCCACTCAGGAGGTGGCAGGATGTAGCAGGATTCAAAGGTACATCCTGAAAAAGTATACACACAAGGTACGTAAAGGAAAACACCAAAAAGTGACAGTGCTCAAGCAGTGAAGTTTCCAAGGAAGCTTCCAATGTGAAATAGTTGAACTTGAGTTTATTTACAAATTCAGAACAATGGATGCTCACCCAGGGCTGAATAGACACATAGAATTCTTATCTCACTACAGATACTAATTTCTGCTCTAATTAAGCTGCATTGTCCTATTGTCCTATTGCATCCTGACTCCCTTCTTTGCAATACCCCTCCCACCTCCTGAGCAGGATATAAAGGCTTAGGGATCTCCTCTTGAAAGCTTATAACATTGAAATCTTATTGGTCTTTAAGGTGCTCCTGGAATCGAACCTTGCTGTTAAGTTGGAAGATAGTTCCTTAGGCTGGTGGAAAGTTTCAAACGTTGAATACAGGTCAATAATTTACAGCGGGGAAGGAAAAACAGCTTGGCAGCTGCATAGCATCTCAGCTGTTTTTCTATCCCTCCTGGCTGCAGTGCTGGTCTGGGTTTGGCCAGAGGTGTGAGCCCAGCCTTCAGGTTGGAGACAATGGGAAGAATGTCAATCTACTGCAATGACCATCCAACATTCAATGAATTTTTACATTCAATTGTGAATGTCAATAATACCAGATGAATGCAGTAAATGTCCAGAAATACTCCCATATCGTTGGCCATCCATTAGTAAATTATGATAATCACATTTAAGACAGCATTCGTCATTGAGTCTCTGAGTATTTGTTTCAAAAATATTTGTCTAGAATCTGTCAATATTTGTTCAGGAATGTTCATATTCACCAAATTTTGGAACTTTGCTCTCATTTGCACACACATGATAAGGTTAAGATGGAATAGTGTATGTCCATGTAGAGATGTATCCTTGAAGATAATCGGGGGGTCACTGTGAACAGCACAGTATGTTTCTCTACACTGAGTTCTCAACTACCATATCATACCTTAATTCTAGGAACAATTCCTATGCTTTTAGCTTAGTGCTATGGTGCTCACCTGGACCTCACAAAGTTCCTGTGCAGTTATTCTCTAAGAGAATCATAACAGAAGCACCTGTGCAAAAGCTAGTAATAGCTTCTATTTATTTTCACCTTTATTTTTCTCTGTTTTCTCTGTGAATAGGGAACAAAAATGAATTTCTGTCAGATACTTGATGCAACAGATTCTTTTTTTCCTAAATATGTTTTTATAATTAAAAATAAATAAATTAAAATTCTCTTATAATGAAGAAGACTAATGTGATCCTCCGTCCTGAGCAGTAAGGAGTAATGAAGAAAATTTACTGCTCTGTGATATTGAAAGTTGCCCTCTCCAGATGCTGAGACGGTGTCTTCTTCTATGAAAGAGGAACAGTTACAGGCACGTTCCACAGCAGGAGAAGGTATTTTCCCCACTCATCACAGTCGGGGGGTGGGGGGGGGACAGCATTTCCTTTTTAGAAAATACATATTGACACCCCTCCTGATAAGCTCTGCACAGCCAGTTCTTGTTTCCCAGGGAAGCCACCCTTTTTTGACTGGCTTAAGCTCCACCCCTAATGGGACATGAATAGAAGAATAATCTGAGGGAACAGCAGCTCAGAACTTTAAAACTTCCATCAGGGGGGAAAAAAGAAAGGAAAAAGAAAAAAAAAATCTCATTCTTTCCTCGTTATGGTTTGTTGAATATTCCTTTGTCTTGTTGTATAATAGAAATGATGTTCATGGCACTGGAGTATACACACAATAAATGGCTTCTGTGGTTATCAAACACCTCAGCTTCACTTCAGTATTTAATCACCCTACAAAAGCTATTTCTTTGCCTTGTATACGACTCTGCCATAAACATTATCCCTTTGCTGACACCTACCCTGGAGCGTAGGACCTTCGTTTTGCACTGAGAGCTAAATGAGAAATGAAAAATGATTATTTAAAAATATTTATTAAATAAAAACTGAAAGTTTTTTTTTAAAGAGAGAGCTGGACTTTTGCCAAAGTCCCATTCAAAGCAGCAAACGTATTAATGAAGGGCAGAAGGTCTAGAATAACTTTCCAATGTTGTTTTAAAAAAATTAACCAACAACCTCAGGACCAGAACTCAAATAATTTTCAAATTTAATATTGGAATTGCTTAAAAATTGTTGCAACCATGGACAAGTTGTATTGCAGATTTCTAGTAATAAGATAGTTCTTGGATACTGTTGTATTTAGGGTAAGCAACACAACTATCTAGTACATAACATGTGATGGTTCAACCATCAAAAACTAAAAACTAAACAGCATGGAGGGACAAATTGGAAGTAAAACTCATAAGTACTGATATTCCGGCTTGTGCTGCTCCTCTTTTGGATCTAAGTTATATTGATGCTTGAGGTGGAAGATCCAAAGGTCTGTAGCCTACCCCATCCAATGACTGGCCATTTGTTTCTTTTTAATAGCATAGAAGGGCTGAATCCACACTTCCCTACCTTCCGCTTTTCATGTGCATTAATTGCGCTGAATTCTATCCCACAATGTGTTCATATCCCTTCTCTTACTGCAGCTGCCTCACGCTATACTTCGTCCACGTCCCTGGTAGAATCGCGCAATACGGGCCGGGTTTAGATCCGACGTCGCCGATGATGACATCATGTTCATTTTTTTTCATTTTTTCATCAGATTTCCGCTATAGCGGTTTTTTGCTAAATTGCTATAGCGAGGCCACACCCCTATGATGCCTGTGATTGGTTAATGTTATTCTATGCCTTCTTCTTTGAAATCCATTGGACCATTATTCTGGTGGGCTAATTTGAACTGATATTTAAGGTGGGGGTGATCCAAACTCTCCAAACGGGCAGACTAATTATTTGATGCTTGAATGTAATGTTAGAATGATGGATATCCACTATAACAGTAATTTCAACAGTTAAAAAAAAAATTTTTTTTAACAGCCACCGATATTTCCGACTGTTCGGCATCCTAAAAATGACATGGAAATGGAAATGATGCCACCCCTTGATGTCTCCGCGGGGATTTTGGAGCACCCTGATTAAAATTTATGGCCGGGATTGTGCAACAATGCTGGAAAAGTCCCATTTTAAAAAAGGGGGGGGGAAAGGCGGGCAGGCCGGCATGCTGTGGAGAGAATGGAAAAGCTTGATAATTGCACGGCAAAGAGGGACGGTGTTCCAGAAAGGCTGCAAACACAGAAGTGGGGTGGTTTGAAGGGGGCGGTCTCCTCGTGAAACGCTTCTATTTGTCCACATCCACGGTGAGAACCGCGCAAGAGAAGCATTTGAATGCATGACAAATTTGTCTTGAGGTGCAACGCGGAAGACGTGAGAGAATGGCGGGATTGAGGTAAGAGTATGTGAACAGCCCTCTGAGAAGCGAATAATGGGCGGGGGGAAAGCAGAAAACTTGAGATGTGTGGATTCAGCCAAGATCAGCCAGTTGAGGTGTCTGCTTTCTTCTGGCCAATTGTAGCTCTCGTCCTGTGTCTCTTGTACTAGCAAAAGCCTGAACTCCTTTTGCCCAGTTAGTCTACGTTCTGTACAAAAGAGAACAAGCTGGATCCCACAGGAAAATTCTGCTTGCTCAAAAGTCCTTGCAGAAGTGCTGAAATTACTTGTTGGTGGGGACACGAAGTGACATCAGCTGTCTCCCCGCTACCTTTTCTGCATGCACAAGACATGGCACTAGGCACTTATACATTTTCAAAAACAAATTAAATGCAGTCATGTGAACCATCTGTTATACATTCAATCACTTCATGTTCACAGTGTCACTTCTTTTAAAATTATATTAAAGCCCTGTGTGCTGCTGCAGTCGTGCTGCTTCTTGTGCAAGTGGACGTTCATAAGTACTTCTCCCTCTCCGCTCATGCACTGCTGGATCCAACCCGATCTCTGCCCCAGCTCTGAGCAATCTATTTAAATGGCTTTAATCAGGTTTAACTGACTAGTTGCATTCAGTCCAAATTTTATTTTCTAGGCTTTTAAAATGTTTCTTTCTGCTGAAGTTCTGAAATAAGAATGTATGCAAAGATATAATATCCCTTGTGTTGCATAAGAAATGCTTGAAGTCCTCAAACAATGCCACCCTAAGAACACTTCCCTGAGAGTAAGCCCCACTGAATAGACCTGAGTAAGATTCAGAGTTAGATCTGCTTAGGATTCCTCTCTAAAACCATTGGCATGACCTTTGGCAACTGTGACACTGAGGAGGCTAAACTACTGAAACCAGAGCCAGCCCAGGATTTTGGAACATCATACTGTATATGTATCTGTTTAAGTTATATTTTTAAAATTTATTTAGTAAGCCTCTTAGAGTTGAGGTGGGGAACAGGATATAAATGCCTCAATAATATAAGAAACAAACAAATAGGCAGAGAAGGAGAAGGAAGAGTTACGTTATAAAAATGGGAAGTCACATACCTTTGGTTCTCTCGAAGACTGAAGAATCCAGGATTTCATCTATGGCAAGAGAAAAAAATAAATGTGAGAGAGGACCGAAGAAGGAAGCAGAAATTAGCATGAAGAGAGGGAAAGAATATGGTGGGAGTAGAAGGACGGGGTGAATTTAGGTGATTTAAAGTCCATTATGACCCTTTCGTTTGTACTTAAAGATATCTCTTCCCAAACTTCTCCCATCGGACTGGGCATTCTTGAAAATCACTCCTAACAAAGAAGGAAAGGAAAGGTAAATCGTTGAGGTGGGACAAAGTACTGCACCATGGGAAAGTAGAACAAAGGCAGTAGAACATGCTGGAGTCTGATGAGTTGTGAAATACAAAGAACTAATGTGAAAATGACAAGGGGAAGTAGCCAGTGGTGTATAGTGGCTAGAGTGTCAAGCTAGGATCTGAAAAATCCAGGTTCAAATTCCTACACTGCCACGAAAACTTACTGGTTGACATTGGTGCAATTTGACTTTCTCAGCCTATGCTACCTCACAGGGTTGTTGTGAGGTGAAAAGAGGGAAAGAGAACCATGTACATCATCCTAAACTTCTTGGAAGAAGCATGAGATTAAAAAAGTACAAGCAAGCAAAAAAGAATGAAAAGTGAAAAACAATTAAGTGTTTTCATCAAGGATAAATAATGTGTATGCATATACTAAATAATCCATTTTAAATAATCTAGATTAAATATATTAGAAGACAAACGCAAACATATACAGTTAGTTATAACAAACTGGACTGAATCTATTGCATGCATGAACACATATTACAGTCTTTTCTTTGGTCAAGGCTGGTACCGCAGACTGGACACCTCACACATTAACCTATGGCCTGCAGAAGCAGCACTGACCAGACCTGTTCTTCCAGTAAACATCAGGAATTAGGGGAAACAAATGGGGCTGGGAAGCATGGAAGATTTTTTCAAAGGAAACAGATTTCCCTTACCAGTTACCAGACCAGAGAATTACTATAATATAATGGCTAGAGCATAAAATTTGAGCCTTGACAAGTCAGATTCAACTTCCTAAGCAGCTAATAACAATAAGATCATCAAGTTTGCTGGTAAAAGTCACCATCCTTAATCCAACTTTCTTCACATAGGATTGTTGAGAAGTTATGGATGTTAATATGGATGCTTGAGAAGGGGCTGCCACCAAGAGCTGCCACCACGTTAACACTGACCTAAACATTAAGGACGTGGAAACAAAAAGCAGGGATCATCCAAACTGATGGTGATTACAGGATGTGTTACATATAGCTTCCCATTTATACCATTCTTCCCCTGCCAGGGTGCCCAATAGGTAAGCTAGGATAGAATTATATTCATGGTCCTTGCACCTATTGATACAGACATAGCCACTTTTTCCTGGAGCAAGATTAGGTATGAAGACAAATCAATGATATCACAAAATTGGCAGGCCTGCCTAAATACTAAAGAAAGAGGCTGAGAGAACTCATCATGGTGCTGCTGTTTTCAGCGGCAGCCCTGGGTTGAGCAACATGTTACGTTGTGACCTACAATGCTTCTTAGAGGAAAATCCTTTGCAGAAGTCTGAACCAAATAATAAATAGGTGAGGAGGCTGCAGTTTCTGAATTTGATTGTAAGGCTAAATATCCAAAATGATTTGTAATGCCTGCTTTGTTTTCTTTGCTTCTTTCCACAAAGACTTACGCTGTTTCTTACACATGTCCTTAAAAGGATGGACCACTCACTGAATGCTGCTGGCTTTTCTCCTTCACACATCTCCAATATCAGAACGGTAGTAGGCTGTTTGGCTTCCATTTTTTCAGCACCTTTTCAGGGAACTCAGGAAATGCATTCTCAGAAAAGGCGCCAAAGAAATGGAAGCCAAACAGCCTGCTACCATTTTGAAATCGGAGTGAAGGAGTGTGGAGTGAAAGAGAAAAGCTGGCAGCATTCGGTGAGTGGACCATCCCTTTAAGAACATGTGGAAACGGCACCTCTGTATATGTTGCCTTTGCTATTGTTTCTTAACCATTTTGATTTGTGCTATATAGTTACACAGCATCAAATGTTTAAAAAGAACGTATCATACCAAAAGCATTCAGGGAGTTGCGCTTTATCTTTTCTGATGACAATTATTACCAGAGACCGTCTTTCCCCTGAAAGCCTTACTTTATAAAATATTAGGGTAAACAAAAAGACATCAGCGCAAAGTTAACTGTTTCCAAGTCATGGCAGGGAACAGGAGAAATTACTATAATTTATAGAATGTATTAATGCAGGATTGCAAGGGAATTTATGATTTGCAGTCACACAATAATAACAGAGATTAATTAACATAAAAATTCTAGCTGTCATATTTCTCTAAGTAAAAATAATTGCAAAGCCATTTTATTTCACCGAATGGACCTCCAAACATGTCCAGGGTAAAGTCAACATGAAAATGAAAGTCACCTTTAAGCCAGCTAAAAAAGCATTCACACACTGTTGGTCTGCTTTGAATTTTTAAAAATGTCTGGATGAAATAACAGGATTAACTATTGCTATGAACAGGTGACAAAATTCAGGACAATGCTCTTCAAACCTCTGAGGAAATATTACTATCACTTCCTCATATAAATATGCAATGTCTGAAGTAATATATTTCTTTGTAATTTGTTGTACAATGTGAAGACTCAAGAAGATCCATTTGGAAAACACTTTGGAAATCTCACCCAATCCACAAAATCTCACCATCCAGTCAGGGCTTTAGACAGGATTTCTCTTCATTCTCTTTCCCTCCTTTAACTGACCCTCACTGATGTCAACACACTGTTTACAGGCATCATGAACTTCAGATTCAACATGTTCGGCAAGTGAACATACGTTGTTTTTGGCAGCTTCACGGCCAAGCTACAAGTAACGAATGACACTTGAATGGCAAGTAAACAGATTCATGTGTATTCCTCCCTGTTTGAGTGAACAGGGAGGAATACACGTGAGTTTGTTTACTTGCTGTTCAACTTGTAGCTTGGCTCAGTCACTCATGAGCCAACTTTGACAGGTTTGCTCAATCTTTATTAAAACACATGACTATGGAGTCACCTGATGTCTGAGGAGAAAAGTAGGACTGTGTGTGAACGTGCATGTGTGAATTACTGCCAACTGATAGATGTTTGACCATCCCTAATTTTTTCTCATTTGGAATATTTTAATCATCATCTCGCCTTTTTTCTCCATTGTTCTTTTTGTTAATTTACAAAGTCATATATTCCTGCATATCTGGGAACTCCAAGTATGGAGAGTCTACTACCTAGCCCGTTGGTGGCCTGATTTTGTGTCATTCGTTAACTACACAGGGACCAGCCAGTTTACTATTAAATATAGTGATTCTGCCTTTTATTTCAGGAACCACAAGCACAACTTTAGCTTTCAGTTACATCCAAGCCTGTGTGTTAATTCCAGAAGGCATTTTTATTGTAGCTGATCTGGGGTGACTAAGGGGATGGTGGGATAATTAGCATCCTATCCACTCTGAGACCTTAAGATGGGGCAGGCTAAACATACAAAAAGGAGGAAGGAGAAAAATTATTCCAGAAGTGACCAATATTAATTCTTAATTAGTACAATAACGTGGCTGGGGCTATGCAAATCATAATCCATGTAACAAAAATAATAATTATGTACTGGCACACAAGATCAATTTTTGTGGGCTCAGGGTAAGAGCTTGCAACTCTCCTGTGATCCAAGGGGGTACCAGTGTGTGAGAGAAGAAGAATAGGATAGCTGTGCTATCCTATTCAAAGAATTTGGAGGATTAATCCCAACAGCTCAAATGCAAAGGTAGGCAGCTTTTTTGTAAGCTGCCCATACTCCAGAAAAGATTCATGTCAAATTGTCCAGGTTTTCCCTGGGAAATTCCTTAAAAGATCTCTCCTTCCAAAGGTCCAACACCTCCAAATTCTGTTCCAATTTCTATTTTGGTGTTTGATCCCAGGAACTGCTCAGATTTATTTTTTAACTGGCATTAGGCCTATAGACTAAAGCAACACTAAGCTAGTCTATGCAGAAGTAAGGCCCATTTTATTCAGTAGGGCTTACTCTCAGGAAAGTTGTTCTTAGGATTGCAATCTCTATGGGAGAAACCAAATGTTAATATCTACTGGATGATTGTTTCCCCTATTTGACTATGTGACCTTAAAAAAATCCATTAATGTTCAGTGATAGAAACTGGGATGAACTAAACACTGGCATAAAATCATTGCAATAATGATCTTCTACTGTATTTGGCTCAGGTTGCTTGGTAAAAGAGGTACTGAGTTAAGTCTTCTTATACCTGTACACCTGCAGATCAAGTGATAACTTTAACACAGAACGGCTAAGATAATATCACATTTTGCTGTCTTTACTGAAGAACTGGCATACCTTGTTGAACTTTTGAAACTTCATACAGATGTCTCATGACTGAGGATGTACTAACTTGTTCCTACATACTTCAAACTATTGGAAGAGAGCTGTCCAAATAAAGAAGACAATGACCTTTCCCACCCCTCCCCATTTTCATCCACTCTAATTAAGCTGAATCAGATACACTCCTTGTCTAAATTGATAGCTGGTGGCAGATCCAAATGAATTTTCATAGACCTTTGGTGAGTTATGATATAACTGTTGGTTGTACAGCATCACTCTGAAGGCCATTATAATAGCTTGGACCACAGGAAAACATGGAGAAGTTAAAAGCACAGAGAGAATCTTTATGAAAACACTCTTTTCTGACCAGATACTTCACATCCAATATTTTAATGTTGGTTGATTTACTATTTATCAGTACAAGCTGGTGATTTAAAGCCAAATGATGGCTGGAAAATGGTTTATTTATTTTATTTATTTATTACTTTGATTTATAAACCGCCCATCCTCAGGGGCTCTGGGCGGTGAACATCAGTTAAAATCAATAAAAACAAAAAACCAGTAATTCTAAAATCAACATACAATAAACAATAATAAAATAAAATAAATTTTACACACACACAGGGCTGCACGTGATCTCTAAACCCTTTCATTATTAATTGCAAGAATAACTGCTTCTTTCCCACTGATTCAAAACTCACTCAAAGTTTAGTTCTCTTATACTTAGCCTTTTATAAGCCTGGATGGGCAAGCTGTTTGGATTGATTCTGTTTACTGTAAGGTCCCCAACCTTACAAGTTTCCAGTAGAAAAATATAGAATTTTGAGAACAAGTAGAGGATCCCTCAAAAAAATGGCTCTCAGAGTGGGGGCCTGGACTAATCACCAAATAGCCACCACGGAGGGCAAGGCCTAACTACAAAATGATTGGAAGTTACACAAAATGTTAGGGGTTGTAAGCCTGAGGACAGCTATTTCTCCATGAGTGCTTCCTACAGATCCAAAGGTGATGCCTCCTAGTTTCTTTTGAAACATCTCTTGCTCCATTTCGGTGAATGAAAGCCAAGACTGAGTCTTTGAGAAAGAAGGAATCAGGCACCAGGAAACACATAGTTAGGCAATACGGTGCCCACAGCCACCATGTTGGTGATTACTACTGTAGGGTTAACTTGGAGAAAGATTTGGAAAGTAAGCCTATGGCTTGTTAGATGATGCATGATACCACCATATGCTGTTAATTTGGGAAGGGGGCTTATTTTGTAGGCTTAGGTGAGCAAATCTGCCCACAGGCCCTGCTTGTTGCCTTGATGCACCATTCTAATTTGTTCTGCAGAATCTGAAGCCTGTCCTCTTTCCCTTCATCAGATGCTTCTCAGGACCTGCTCTGCAAGACTTAGCTTATACTTTCATTTTCTCCCCACAATACAGACTCATATATTTATACAATGAGGACTAGCCCAAGTCTCTTCTATCCCTCTTTTCCTGGTGTATGCCTATCCGGCTTCTCACTGATATCCAAGTGGCTTCACCAAAGGCCGCCACGTTCTCCTCTACTGGCCCGCTTCACTGGTGAAAAGCTTCACTACCATCCGATCCCTTTGCCTAACTATAGATGTAAGCAAGGTAGCTTCACTTCTGGTGCTCTTCCTAGTCTGTGTCCTCTTTACAGGGCAGAACAAACCTTGGCAAGATGCCAACAAGTAGTGGGGAGAGATCATGATATTTTTCATTAGTTAAAAGCAGCTCTCATTAAAGTAAAAGTTGGCTGCTCTGTTATAAAATAGCTCAAAATATTACCTTTGTCTATGGCACTCAGGGCACCAGGCAGTCTTCTACCCAGACTTTAATCCACCCTGTTTTACTTCAGTAAGCCGATTACATCAGACTCCTGGGCCTATGATCCACACCAGCTGCAGTGCACTAAAATGGCAGTCTGTGCACTGCATGATGCCAGTTCAGCGACATGTGTTTGTTTATAGGCAAGAGCCATTCACCACACCTCCTTCAGAATTTTAATTTCTAGAGAACCTGAGGAGGAGCTGAGTGCTGACTAACTCGAGCCTATTACACTTTTTAAAAGACACCCTCCCAAAAAATTAGGTAAAAAATAGTGTAATGCCCCCCCCCCCTTTGGCTGTAGGTTCCCAGGTTAGAGTACTCACTCAGGCACTTATCCTGAGGTCCATTCTACAGAGACAAGCTGGCTCAAAACATCAACCTTTATTTACAAGGAGGCAGCTGCAGCAACCAGCAACTCCAGCTAAGATAGGAAACTGGAAACTGAAACAAGAGCTCCACCCAATTGGACCAAACTAAATCACACAGATATTAGGGGAGGGGCAGACTGTTCCATTACATCCATACATATATACAATAAATATATCACAAATAAAAACCAAGGACAGATGCCGGCGGGAGGGGGGTAATGTCCCAGCTAAATCAGGCATTTGAGACCACGTGGTTGAGTATTCGGCCTATCCTCCCTCACAAGGTTGTTGTGGGGGAAAGGTGGAATTGAGGATGTGACAAGCCACTATGGGTCCCGACAAGGTAGGAAAGTGGAAAATGAATGAATGAAGATTCACTACAGAAAAATGTGCTTGCTAAAGAGAAAGAAGACACCTTTGTAACTGAAAAAAAGTTCTTAGTTGTTGATCTATCCTCTTCAGGTCATCTTAGCAAGAGGTAGTAGAAAGAGGTAGTGTGCCAGAAGTAGCTTGGTCTTCACTAAGGCAACATTGCTCATATTGAATAGCCAGCCACTCTTGAAGGTTATAGGTGGACAGCTATACTGACCTCTTGTGTGGTCTGCTCACTGCTAAACTGCATGCAGTGCTACCACCTTCTGGTCAGATACACTGGTGGCGTCTGGTGCAGCAGAGACAAAACTGGGATTTGCATAGCAATTTAACATTATATGCATGAGGTGGATCCTAAATACACAGATTAACATTTCCCCCCTGGGTATATAACCAAGTTTTTAAATCTGTGTCAGGACGTATTATAGCAGGGTGGCACACCGTGGTTCTGAAAGGTGAATGCAGCCCACTGATAAATCTCTTCTTCAAAGTTGAATGCAACCCACTGATAAATCTTTTTCTCCTCCTCCTTTTTTTGGCTGCCTGACAGGAATGGAAAATGGGGTAGGTGAGACAAAATATCAAGCACTTATCAGTCCACAGTGCTGGACTCTGGATCCTTCTTTAGCTGTATGGGTCCAAATGCAAGCTTATCTGCCCTAGAGTTATGCATACTGTAATGTCAGATTTCTGTCTCTAAGCTGCTCTGGCTCAACTTCTGTACATCCATGTATCAAATGCACTCTTTTTAAAACTAGGTAAAATACCAACTGCCAACTTCACAAGGCAGTTCTGGGGCTCAATTAATTAATTAATGTTTGTAAAACTCTTTGAGATTCTCTGATGAAAGGAGATATTAGACATCCAAAGTATTAATTATTAAAAAACATTACATCAGTGCCCCATCTGCATTGTTTGTTCCTGGTGCAAGATAGAACTGATATATTAAGAGAAAGAGAGAGTTTATTGGAGATTTCTGTATTCCAGTCTTAAAGCAATGATTATTAAAATCATGGTGCATTCTTATGTATTGTATACAATCACATTTGCATCTTTTATAGCATTTGATTAGGGAAGCAGCCAAAAAGCCTATGATTCATTTTATTTATGCAATGTACTTGTACAGAAGAAAGGAAAGAAATTTCTTTCATTAATATTATTACACAGGTGTTCTCAATGCAATATCCCCCATATAGAATCAAAACTGCTACATGAAGCTTTTTTTGGAGCTGTCTCTAAAAGCAAGAGCCCAGTCCTGAGCTAGCAGCACTGCAGGAGTTATTCATCCTAGAGAATGATGTCCTCTGCTTCTAATTGCAATGATTCTAGCTGTCACATTCACAGTTTCAAATAAATATTATACCATGGTCCTTTGTCGTGGTTTGGGTTTCTCAGATTCGTAGTTTCAGCAGCTCCCAGCCCAGAACTGAACTCTGTTGCAAATGGTTAGCGCACAGAGCAACATGAGCCAGCGCCATACCCTGCAATACAGCGAAGCACAGCAGCGTGGACTGAGAGCAGAACCACAAGTGACAAAAGACACAGATTGGACACTTGTCAGCTTCCCTCAAGTTTTGATGGGAAATGTAGGCAGCTTGGCGGAATGTTGGACAAGTGACAGTTGAAAAGTCCATTGGACAGCAGTCAGAGAGCCAAGCTTCAAGACTAGGATGCCTACATTTCCCATCAAAACTTGAGGGAAGCTGACAAGTGTCCAACCTGTGCCTTTTGTCACTTGTGGTTCTGCTCTATGTCCTCCCCAAACGCTGAATCCCCCAAGCTTCACCCTTAAACCAAATGAAGAGGGTTACCCCCACACACACTAATCCATCTTCAGATTATAGCATCTGCTACTGTATTTTATAGATGAAAAACTGTCTCTCTAAAGCGCTGGTCGCCAACCTGGTTAAGCCAGTGGGCTCTACAGGAATTTTTTGAAAATGGGTGGCAGGCATAATAATAAATTGCTGCCTACTGCCATGGGGTGCGATGGGGGTTGGGGCCAACCACAAAATGTTTAGAGTTTCCAAGCTAAGCATCCTGCTATGATGGAAGCTATTGAATGGGCGTTTCCAACAGACACAAAGGTCATTCTTCCTAGTCTCTTTTGAAGCAACTCCCACTCTGGTAAGGTAGAGGAAAGCCAGGATTGTTTTCTGTTTGGGAGTAGAAATGCTTTCGTGGAAGAACAAAGTGGTCACCACAAAACACATTGGCGGATGCCACGATGCCCATGGGCACCATGGTAGGAATCACTGCTCTAAAGAATCATAAAACTTCATGTAATGCATAGTTCTAATAAATACAAATCAAAATAAATGTCAGTGTTGCAATAGAGGCACAAAGCCAAACTTTACTGTTCATTCTCCCTATCACAGCCATAAAATATATCATCTAAATTGTGGCAGAAAGCAAGAAAATTCACCCAACTATTTCTTCATCACCTCCAGAGCATTTGACCAAGTTTTCAGGGACCAACAACCAAGTGTGTCTCTTATGCTTGATTAGATAAACATTCAGTGATGCAAAGGGGGTGGGGTGGGGGGATTAGCAGATACTTAAACAAAAATTTTGTGTTTAGTTTGAATGTTCATGAATAAAAAATCAAGACTTAAAATTTTAGTTCTTTTTATATCCTACTCTTCCTACAAAGGGCAACATATATCATTCTCCCATGCTCTATTTTGCCTTCACAACAACCCAGTGAGGTAGGTTAGGCTGCCAGAGAATGACTGACCCAAGCACCACGTCTGAGAGGGGTTTTGAATCTGCATCTCTAAGGTCCTAGTCCTACACTCTAACCACTATACCATGCCAGCTGTCAGTATTTGGAAGTTGTGGAACTATTTGATTCTGTAACTTTTGACAACAAATCCACTTTGCTATGAAGAAGCTAAGGACAGCAAACTGTCAGTGTCATCTATAAACTACAGGAATATATTTATCACTTGACAGTCATATGGCTATTTCTCTAAAGCTGTTGGCAATCAAGTCAAAGCTTTCTTTCAATTATCAGCAAACCGCCGATCTATAGAGACCCAGAGCCTTGTATCTCTACACATATTTGTCAATCACTTTGCCTACTTTGTATTAACAGCCACTACATTGCCCAGTGTTTACAATGCTGGAAATATTTACTGAATTAACAAAAGTTGTCTAGCTGATAATAGGAGCGTACCGCCAGCATTAATATTGACTCATAATACTTCCAACACATGTTCTTAATAAATTGCTTCTTTCTTCATGGGAATAAAACTTGCTTTGATACACTGAGTGACCCACTGTGCTGTCCTGGTTTGAATGGTGGTATATTGCAACACCAGGATTAAAGAGTGGGGGCCATGCCACCTGCTTTAAATGTATTGAGCCCCTGAGATTACAGATCACTTTGAAGTTAAGCAGGAAGGAGCAACAGCAAGTTGGCCAGTTGGAAGAGGAAACAAAGTGAAGGCAACACACAGAACGGGAGGTTAAATGACATAAAAAAGTGCAACAGGTTGTTTCAGTTTCCGGTAGGAAAACCAGACAAAGAGAAGGTTATTGCAGGCATGGAACCTCTATGTGTTAGTGATTGTTCCTCTGCATTTGATGTTCTCTGCTTGTATTACTACTGAGTTTTTACTTTGGACCCTGGCAGTACTTGTTTCTGATCTGCTCCAAATGAGAAATATTACTTTGATCTTATCCCGTGCCTTTAGATGTTTTGGCCTAGAATTTGTTATAAGCCCCTGCTTCACTTTCTTGCTCTACTTCTTCAGACCCTTCTGTTCTTCCTTTCATCTTTGGTTTTGCTGTATGACCTGCACCAGGAGATGAACAGGAGGAGTGCAACTCTGTCTCCTGGACATCTCGACACCATAGATGATAGAATCCTTTGGGACTGCCTTTGGGGGTTGGGAATCGGAGCTACTGGTCTCTGGGGTTTCCACTCCTACTTTGAAGGTAGGTTTCAGCATGTGGTACTGGGAGACTGCTGCTCTGACCCTTGGCTTCTGGGGCTCCACAAGGTCCTGTCCTGTCTCCCATGATTTTCACCATCTATGTAAAGCCAGTGGGAGAGGACATCTGGAGATCTGGGCTAAGTTGCCACTAGTATGCAGACGACTCACAGGTCTATCTCGCACTTCCAGTAGGTCCGTTGGAGGCTGTGGAAACTGTGAACAGGTGGCTGGAGGCAGTTTTGGAATGGATAAGGGCTAACATACTGGAACTTAATCCCTCCCAAATGGAAGTGCTACTGGTGAGGGGGAAGTTTGACCCAGGAAATGAGTCATCTCCTGTTTTGTATGGGGTTGTGCCGCCCGTAAAGGACCAGGTTTGTAGCTTGGGGAAATGCTTCCGGACGCAGGCCTCCTGTTGGACAAAGAGGTGACAGTGGTGGCCAGGGTGCCTTTCACTAACTTTGGCCATTCCTTGGTGGGGAAGAGATCTTGCAACTATGGTGCATGCCCTGGTAACAGCTAGATTAGATTACTGCAATGTGCTCTACATGGGGCTGCCCTTGAACATTGTCTGGAAGCTACAGTTGGTACAGAATGCTGAGGTCAGTATGTTGATTGGCTTGGAATGAAGGAACCATGTCAGTCTTATTCCATCTTCACTGGTTCCCAATTAGTTTTTGCTCCCAATTCAAGGTACTGGTATTTACATTTAAAACCTTATGTGATTTAAGGCCAGCATACCTTAAGGACCACCTTCTTCCATTTGAACCTACTCATCCACTCCAGTGATCTTCAGAGGTCCTGCTTTGGGTGTTCCTGCCACCTGCTTTTATTGAATTATTGTATATATTCTTCATTTTAAATGTTTTAATGTTGAGATGTTTTAATGTTTGATGTTCACCATTTGGGGACCCTGTTTGGGTGGAAGGAGGCATAGAAATGTTTTAAATAATTAAATAATGGAATTGACCTGTGGTGAGACAGAACGGTCCAGAAGGGTTCCTTCATATGGGCGTGGATACTGCATTGCCTTGTACCTTTGTACACCCACATTCTGCGTTGCTTGCACTATACCAGCCTGAACAGTTTGCTGTTCACATTGTAATTAATTTTGCATTCCTTGTCCTAGTCCATTGGTATTGGCATTCGGTTATGTATAGCTAGTTCTATTGCACTGTTCATTTGCATTGTTCATTGTATCTCTTATACCATGTTCATAATTTTGCTTGCATTGTCATTCAGTTTTGTACTCCTAGCCCTATTGCATTATTTATTTGGTATCCTGTAATGTATGATTACTTTTTTTTCTGTTTCTATACTCTTTAATCCACTGTGAGTCTCAGTGAGAAAGGGAGGCTGTGAATAAGCTAAACAAACAAACAAACAAATACAGATATGCTGTTATTGGAAGATTATTACTGTATGCTTGTAATTGTCATGACTGTTTAAGTATATTAAGTATTCCCCACAATTAAACTATCTCTGATTTCACCATATTCACGAGCTCAGTACTTCTTCCACTGTTGCTTTGCCTAATCATTTTTTTTTTGGTTGCTGCATATGTTAGTCATTACCAGGGCTTTTTTCCTGGGAAAAGAGGTGATGGAACTCAGTGGGTTGCCCTCGGAGAAAATGGTCACATGGCTGGTGGCCCCGCCCCCTGATCTCCAGACAGAGGGGAGTTTAGATTGCCCTCCACGCTGTCTGGAGATCAGGGGGCGAGGCCACCAGCCATGTGACCATTTTCCAGAGGTTCCGGAACTCCGTTCCACCGTGTTCCAGCTGAAAAAAAGCCCTGGTCATTACCCATGTTGGGACTGGGAATACAGCCTGTTGCAAAAGCTAAACCAGCTTCTGCAAGAAGTAAGAGGTGGTAGAAGGAAGGTTTTTCTCCTTCTACTCAGGCTGAGGGTAATTGTGGGCCAAACTGGAAAGTAGGCTCCAAACTCATGTACACGTGTCTGGGGTATTTTGTTCACAGATACAGGCAACTGTGCGTGTTAAGTGCATAACTGGAAAATTTAAAAAATCATGTAAAAAAAGATTACCAAATATGCAGGACATCACTGGCTGCATTAGTATTTCAGCTGGATAATTCACATTTTGAATCATCTAGCACTTCACTTACCACCCAAAGACCAAGAGATGTATGGAAGACCCGGCATCTCTGGCAGTAGGGATTGCCATGGCCATCCTCTTCTTAAAGCATCACTCCACTCATTGCTTTAGATGTAAAGAAGGCAGGTGCAATGCAAACGAAGCAAGACCACATATTGTTTATCTACATGTACAAAAGTAGAAACAGGTTCTGTAAACTGAATCTTGATGTTGGGCGTGTATTTACCGAAACATCTATTTTCCTCATGATGATCTGCACAGCATTTATGCTAAGAAACTATATTGCTAAAACCTACCTCTGGGTCATTGATATCCCTTATATACAGCATATTCAAAAATAATACCTCAACTCTAACACCTGCTGCTCGATGTCTATAAAGAAACGTATTTTCTGGGCATAAAAGGTAAAAATCTTTTAGGAAAACTGGCAATATCTCCCAAGAATCTGCAAGATGTCAGGAAGAGTGTGCCATTTTCTCACCAATAATCTGTACTTTTATCTTGCATGAAACAATTTTTGGACAAAAAAAAGTCCGCACTTCCTTGTACTTGAGAATGAAAGAGAATTAGAAATAGGTCCAATTTTCTCCTGAAAAGCAGGCTTCTTCTGCTTTCGATTGGCCTTTCTCATGACCCTCTATACAAGACGACAGATAATAAATATAATGATTTGTACTGAAAGGAGAGCTGGAAGGATAATGGCTCCAAACAGTGTAGTCTTTTATAATGTTACCATAGTAAATAATAGCAGGACCATTTGTATGGCTAGAGTTAAGGTTGTCGCAATGCTTCTATTTCACACACACACACACACACACACACACACACACACACACACACACACACACACACACGCCCCCCCCCCCCCCCGCATACCCTGTTTACAAGTTTATAATCTCATCTCAATTATTTTTTTTCCTATGGCTAAAATATCCAAGGTGCATGAAAAGAAGACCCTCAACCACTCACAAACAATAATAACTTATGCACAACTTTTTGTATCACTAATTTTTGCATCATTCTGTGGGTGCACATTAAATCAAACCTTGTTATTAGACCATGGATGGATTCAGCACAATCCCTAAAGAATTTAAGGCAACGCGTTTGGATTTAAACCAAAGTCTTGCTTCATCTAGCTGAAAATCGGCTCTGGCCACACAGCAAGTTCAAAGTACATGACAGCCAGTTCTATTACAAAATGGCAATCGGATTTCTGTGTTGAATAACCAGCCAGATTTTCAGTATGCAATGAGATAATTTTCCTCACACCTACTCATAGGTTAAAAATCAAGCATACCACCTGATGGAGCAATCAGCTATGGTGATCTGTAGCCAAAGAAATGTGTTTGATCATGTGATTTAGTACTCCTTACTGGGACGCAGACCAATTTCTTCACAAGTCCACAGATGGCTAGATATTCAGCTCAAGAAGCCCACCCACTTCGTAAATCCAACTAAAATATAATGAGATACATCTCCATCCCTACTGAATCTCATAATCCTGAATTAATAGTATCTTGCAGGTACAGCAGTTCTGAAGTGCCCATTGAACTCCTATACCAGTGGTGGCTTTCCCATTTATTTTATCGACAAGAAATCCACATGTATAAAAGGGTTCGGAACTAAGTATCCAATATTCTACATGAAACAGAGAAAAGGGTAACTTATTTGAAATCATTTGTCTCATTAGTATAATAATAGACTCGTGCCAATAATAACGATGCTTCTACTTTCACACCCTTGTGTTAGTATAAGTCCTCCTTATTCCAGTAGATTATTTAGAAATTACTCTCCAAAAGTAGGTACATCCTTCCTAGATATTATATTGACAGTGCTTGAAACTTAACATGAGGATTCAAACTCTGAATTTCCCCTTAGGACAACCACATGAATTTCAGCGTATATGATGATTTCTATGTCTCTCCTAATAGTTGTACCAAATACTCTGCAACCTAATAGAGCCCTGTGGCGCAGAGTGGTAAGCTGCCGTACTGCAGCCCAAGCTCTGCTCATGACCTTAGTTTGATCCTGGCGGAAGCTGGGTTCACCTAGCTGGCTCAAGGTTGACTCAGCCTTCCATCCTTCCTAGGTCAGTAAAACAAGTACCCAGTTTCCTGGGGGTAAAATGTAGATGACTGGGGAAGGCAATGGCAAACCACCTCGTAACAAAATGTCTGCCAAGAAAAAGTCATGATGTGATATCTCCCCCCCCCCCCATGGGTCATTCATGACTCAGTGCTTGCACAGGGGACTACCTTTACCTTACCTACTCTGCAACCAATGAGACATGTTGATTAAAAAAAAAAGCTTCAAAGCCCATTTTACAGTTTTTGAAACATAAAGGTTTAGCTGCGAGCATGCGTAATAGCACAGATAGACAAATGTCAGCATGATCCTTCTCTATTGTCAGCTAGATAGCTTTAAGGTTCACTGAGACCAATTGTTTCTTAATTGCCCATTCTTTCTTTAGGAGAGCCAGTTTGGTGTAGAGAGCCAGTTTTTGCCTACCAAGGTAAAATAACCACACCTTTACTTCTATGATGGAAAAAGATGTGGTATAAATATAATAAATAATTGTGCAGAGAATTTTTGTAGCCTATTCCCTTGCCCTACCATTCTTTCTAGCTTTGCCCTTCATTGTGTTTGCTAAAGAATCCCAAACAATGCTAAAGTTCACTCAGAATGGGTTGTATCACAGCCTAAAACAAGTGGCTGATCCGCTGGAATCCACACATCACTAAATAAAAATTCCGTGCCTGAGCCAAAGTTAAGATTGCCAGAAAGCCATTTTGCTGTAGGAGAGCCAGTTTGGTGTAGAGAGCCAGCTTGGTGTAGTGGTTAAGAGCGATGGGACTCTAAGCTGGAGAACGGGGTTTGATTCCTCACTCCTCCGCTTGAAGCCAGCCGGGTGACCTTGGGTCAGTCACAGCTTCTAGGAGCTCTCTCAACCCCACCCACCTCACAGGGTGATTGTTCTGGGGATAATAATGGCATACTTTGTAAACCACTTTGAGTGGGCATTAAGTTGTCCTGAAGAGCATTATTATTATTATGAAGATCCTTCTTAGAATAATAGAATAATAGGGTTGGAATAGACCTCCAGGGTCCTCTATCTGCACAGTGCAGGAAATTCACAACTACCTCCTTCTTGGTTTGATACACTTGCAATGGTCCTTCAGAGTTCCAAAAAAATCTCCTCTGCTAGAAGATGATTATTCTGGAAATGTAATGGACTTTTTAATACATTTTTACTTCTCATAAATAAAATTGGAATAATAATAACACACCTCACAGAGCTGTGATGAGGGCTCACACAATAAAGATTGTAAAACGCTCAGCAAATTAAAAGTGCAATATAAATGCTAAATAACAATAAAAGTAATAAGCAGCTCTAAAAAAAAGAATTTTTGTTTGGCTTTGCTTGAGCCCTGCTGCTGGTAGCACGGCATTTAGCATATCTATTTCTCTATTTATTTAGTAGGGACACAAATTTTAACAACATGAAATATTTTTCTTGTATGGTATGAGCACCGATAGTTTAACATAAATGATGGAAGGAATCCAGACTGTGTTGACATATTTTATGAACGTTATGGGATGCCAGATTGGAGGTGTACATCTGTGTGGGTTGGCCAGTCATCCCACTGCCGTCTGTGTATCTGTGTGCTTAAATGAATTAGCTATTATAAAAACAGTGCATAAACAAGTTTAATGTTCTGGTCTTCCATTTCACTCAGAAAAAAAGTGTCAGGTTTTCTGTAAACCAAATAGAAAACAACAAAGATGTTGAATTGCTCTTTGTTCTATAAATCACTGAGAGTTAAAAACTTCAGATGTATTATAAAAATATAAAATCTCTACATCTGTACTGTTTTCTATCTGGATTTTTGTTCTTTGTTTCATTGGTTTGTTTCCTCCTTTAACCCATTGCGATATGTAGTGACAGCATATGGACATTTCTAGCTACAAGGTTATCCAAGGGCACACAAGTAACATATTGTCCTTTGGAGTCCCTCCCCTTCAATAAAATCATGGAGAATGTCTGAAAATTACCTACACCATCGAAGTGTTTGCAAACATGCCGAATGTCATTATTGTTATGCATGTCATAAGTGGAGAAGTTCCATAACAGAACATGGCAATTTGGACCAGTGTGATAGTGGTTTCCAGGGCAAGCTCAGAAGGAAAAACTTTCATAAATGCATAAAATTGTTAACTTTAAATTACAATGTACTCTAAGCTTGTGTTGTTCTTGATTTAAGCAAAGCACAATAATCTTTTTCTTTTTTTCGAAGCAACATTACTAAGAAAAGTGTCATATTTTGAGCAGGTTACTTAAAAGTGACTTCTTTGAAACCCAAAGTCTAGGTCAAGTTGCATGAGATGGCTTATTGAATTTACAGTATAATCCTAAACAGGGGTTTTTTAAGGATCCTCTAGGATCCAAAAGGATCCAAATTGAAGTCAATGGACTTAGAAAGGTGTATGATTCTGCTTAGGATGGGACCGTTAGCCCCCAGTCATGCACTCTCCGGATGACTCCGGTTTATGTACTTTTCAGCCACTGTTCCCCAACTAGCCTAAAAAATCACCGAAGGTTACAAAGGCATTCCTTGTTGAGTGGCATATATTTTTATCAAGAATATAAAATTTATTGTTAATATCAACATTTACTTAGGCCATTCATTTCTATCTGATTGTGCGAAAAAGCAAATATGCAGGAATTCACTTTTGAGAAACCGGGTTTGCAGAAACTGGCCGCAGCAACAAAAGATTTATTAAAAGGAAAGCCCATGGGTAAACGTTTATATTTATTATTTTTTCCCTTGGATTAGCAACAATAAAACAATTTGAACTTCATTTTAAAGCTAACAGTTTGTGAGCTAATTTAGAATCTGAACTCATTCCAAGCCTGATAGTCTAAATTTGCCCCAGATGGACTTTCCATCCCGTTCAGATTGCTCGACAGCCATTTGTATCTATGTCTGCAGCTATGGGCTGGCACTTGCAGCCTAGCTGTGTACTGCTGATCTTTTTTCCTCCATGTGAGGAAAAAGCACCTATAAATCACAGTGCATTAAAAAAGGCACACGCATCCCTAGCCAACATCTTGGAGAATCCATTGTCCTGTGCCTAAGTATACAAATAAGGGGCAAAGCATCACTTAAGTTTGATATAAAAACACAATTTTTTTTTTGGAAAGCACCCAATGCTGCTTTGCACTGTACTTTATTTCCCCTTAATCTGACTGACTCACAGTCTTGTGATAGCGAGATAAGCTAGGTAGGCAAATTTTTACAGAGTTGCAATTACTGAAATTGTCATTACGCTGCTCACTGTAAAATAAATATAGATAGAAGTGAAATTATGCACAGGCTAGGAGTAGAAAGTGTTTTGCTTCTGTTTGCTAAATTAATCTCTTCCTAAATGGCTGCAGGCCAGGTAGGTTAGCATTTGTGGTTTCAAAGGTTTTCAGCGCTTGCAATGAGCCATGAAATTACTGCATGCTGCTGAAAATGGCAGCTGATGAAAGGAAAAGAGCGAATCCCAAAGGCAGAAAGACAGGAGGAAGCAAAATTACAGGCAGAAAGTCTGATTTTTGATGTTGCTCATTGTGAAATGTACACCCTAACTTTTAATAAAACATAAAACATTAATAAACCTGCTAACAATTCCTTACAATTTCTTTTGAAGTCTTGGTATAATTTTCTGAATACTTATTAAAATGGGCAGTGATTCAATAGTAGCCGAGCGCTTTCTGACTGCTGGATGTGGCATATTGGAGCACCCTCCTTGCGACTTTTGAAATTAGATTTTTATTGATGTTTTTTAATTGAATTATACCCTGGATTGATGTTCCCTGTTAATAAAGTGACCCTAAACTCTTGAATTGTTGCGCGAGTTTAGCTAATATTAATTTGGATACCGAAGAGTAAAATACACCATGTAATCAAGTATCGCTTTCCCATTCCAGATCAGCTAAAGTTTGGTTGGATAAAAGAAACCAGTCTGCAGATCAACATGTTGCTAATAGCTACTTGGCAGGACAGCATGCGTGTGCCGCTGGAATGTTGACATTGCTCCTAGGGGTGGAAGCAACTGTGCCTATGACATAGGATTATAGCACAGGATAAAAAGGACCCTGTGCCAGCAGGGGATATATTTGCTTTGCTATATCTTTTTATCTTTGCTGGACAGGCTGACACCTACCATAAGCCTATAAAATTACATATAAGTTTGAGGATTCCCCCCTGGATTTCAAAGTTTTATTGTACAATGGAGAACGTTATAATTACATCACCAGTACAAAACTTAATGTGTTGTCCTAAAACATGATACTCTTTTATTGGAAGTCACCTTGTAAAAGGTAAAAATAAGCATACAATTGAGAATTGCTCAGAAACCACACCTAGGAAAACTGGGGTTTCATCTATGAACTACCACAAGTTTGGAGGTTGCAGTCCTACACACACTTACTAGAAAGGAAGGTTTGCTGAACTGAGAGGCACTTACTTCTGAATATACATGCATAGGAACACATTTGTCAATGTCCTAAGTAAAATTTGGCTTAGATGCCATTATGGCCAGTGAAACTGGAATAGTTTAATATGGTCCCATTCACACCACTGAACCCACTTCTGAGTAGTACAATGGTAGATCCAAATACACATGTGTTGTGTTCTACATAAAGTATCCTCTACGCACACATTAACAGCAACTTGGAATCTGGCACAGAAAGGCTGTCTGAAAAAGAATGAAATAGACCAACCACACCTCAGTGACACAATTGCTTGGATAGGAGGGAAACTAATACAACGAGCATCCATTACTGTTCAGAATTACACGTGCCTAAATCCCATTGAAATAGATGGCCACCATGCCTTAAACAGGACTGATTTTAAGTCCAAATGTTTGGGATTGGCTTGTGAATTGGAATGATCTTATCAAGTGACAGTTTACAATAATAATGGGCTAAATAGGCCAATGGTCTGATCGAAACCCCTATGGATCCCTTTGGGGGATATTTTGCAGTTACTTAGCATTTTAAGCAAATAAATTGAACTTGAGCACAAGTCAATAACATACATTATTTTTCTACCAAATGGGATATATAAGTGTCTTACAACATCATCTCCTATCTTCTCCATTTTATCCTCGCAACAGTCTTGCTTGGTAGGTTAGGATGAGAGAAACTGGGTGGCCCAGGGTTCCTCAGAGAGCACCCATGGCAGAATAGGGATTTCAACCCTAGTCTGACCAAACTCGCCATATCAACATATCAAACAATCTTAAAAACAGCAGTAACATAATAAAAGAAATAATATCAAACATTCTTAAAAGCAGCAGTAACATATAACAAAAGAGATAAAACTAGCAATTAGTAATAGATTATAAATCCAGAAAGCTGGTCAAACAGATTAAAAGAACAGCATGTGGAAATAAAACTACAAAAGGTGCTTGGAATAAGATATTTCAACTAATTTCCAAATGGAGGAGGATAATGAATCTTCTTGGATAAGGGCTTGCCCTGTATGTCTACCACTTGGCAGTGCAATGCAACCCTAGATCATGGGAAGACTCATAGAAGCCTAGGCAGTCCAACAGGGCGATCCTGCAGAGTTGCAGTCTTCTAAGACCATTGAAGTTAATTGCTTAGAAAGGTGTTACACCAGTTGGGACTAGGAGCAAAATGGCAGCCAGTGTAGTTGACCTAGAACTGGTATAATATGGCCATTGCAGTGGGAACTGCAATGGCCATATTAGCAGGCATTTGCTACACATATTTGGTGATAACTTATCATACAAATGGGATTTTACTCCTGGATCGAGTGTATATTTTGTGTCTGCACAATTCATTCCTATTGAATAATTGATTCAACCATATTACACAGCATTTTCTGAGCAACTAATTTTGCATATTTTGCCACTGAATATTTTACTATCCACTCATACACAAATCTTTACAAAAATAGAAGCAGCAAGTAAATTCCTAATAATAAAACAAATGCCTTGGATGGGAGGAAAACCCACAAAAGCAAATGATGCAATTCATGTAAGAAAACTACTCCATGGTTATAATTCTTGTTCCTGTTGAGGAGTCGCATATTATACCTACCGTAATCACATTATTCATGTTGATGCAGAGTCCTGTATATAGTCCATGCTGCATAGATCTATACAATGTGAAGACTAAAAAAGGATGTACCATTTTATTACATTCTTATGGAAACATTATTAAAATGAACATACATAAAACATGGACACATCTAGTCTGATGGGGAAAATTTACCTCTGTTTTTTGGTCAAAGATAACAAGCTGTATGTGTTCTGTTTTTTAAAACAAAAAAATAATTTCTTCACTCTCTCTATTCCAAATGATTTGTCTGAAAGCATCTTATAGTTTGTGATACCAGGTGAACAATGCAGGCGGGCGTTAATCCTCATATGTATAAAAATTAGCATCAGGTTTAATGCATTCCAAAACGGCAAAGAAAAAATAGCCATGTGTAAGTGCTTAGAAGATAGTTTGTTTTGAAGCTGGCTTCAGAAACAGCTGTCTACGTCTGCTAATTCTTAAAGCCAATATATTTTTTTAAAAGTTTGTGGGTAAAAAAAAATCAAATAGATTCAGAAACAAAATAAGTAAGATTGAAACTGATCCTTCGCATCTTTTTTGGTCTAAGTATCTAAAAGCCATCTCTGAATGTTCAATTGGAACTCCCAAAAAATAGTAAGAATGAATGAACAATTAAGTAGGAATTCAATAAATGACACACCTACAGTGCTATTTTGTTTCCTCCTTTCAATGTGTGAGAAAAGACAAACTTTTTAAATTTATCGTAATTTTAGAATGTATTCTTCAATATTGTATTAAAGATGGTTCACCACCACCAGTACAATCTAAATTTTGGTTTGTAATGATTTCTGTTCACAGCATTACATGAGAGCTAGTTTGGTGTCGTGGTTAAGAGCATTACATGAGAGCCACTTTGGTGTAGTGGTTAAGAGCGCGGGACTCTAATCTGGAGAATCGGGTTTGATTCCCTGCTCCTCCAGCCAGCTGGGTGACTTTGGGTCAGTCAGAGCTCTCTCAGCCCCACGCACCACACAGGGTGATTGTTGTGGGGATAATAATGACACACTTTGTAAACTGCTCTGAGTGGGTGTTAAGTCATCCTGAAGGGCAGTATATATGTGATGATGATGATGATGATGATCATGATGATGAAATTCAAATAGTGGAATCCTAACTAGATAGTCAGAAGTAACTTCCTAGAAAATATGCTTAGGATTGCAGTTTACATACTGGCCAGGTTTGACTTCCTTCGATAGCCTTGCATGGAAGAAAACATGAAAAAAGTGCTTCTGGTGAGAAAGGTCCCTTTAAAGAACAATAATTCTGCCATCATCATTAGTATTGCTCTAAAAAAGGGAAGTTTGTGGTGGAGAGATGGGTAAATTTTCACAAATACAGCTGTCTTTCCCAAAGAAGATGATCTGGCATGTAATGATGGTATATTGCACAATTTGCAGCAGGCCAGGCTAGAAGTTGTATAGCATTGCCCACCCCACCCTCAAACTTGTCTGTTGTGGTCTGAAGCAACTCTAATCTTTTCTTTCCCACCCCTGTTTGTTCAGTAAACTGACTAGCTTAAAACAGCATAAGTCGAGTGTAAACAAAAGGGTTTAATCATTTCCTTTAATTTTTTTTTGCTTAAAATTGCAACCTTTCCTACATCAAATCCTCTAAGGATATTTTGGAATGCAAGGTAAAGGAAGGGCATAGGATGCTGGGAAAGAGACTGGGAGAAAAAGTCATCTGGGGATAGTTGGAGAGATGGGGGGACGTTGAAGAAAGGCCTCCAGGGAAAGGAAGGACAAGAAATGAGGAAAACAGTCAAGGCAAGGCATCAGAAGGAAGAGGAAAAGCAAGCACAGAGCCGCAAAACCAACAAAGAGAGGAACATCTGTGACAGACTATTTTTTTTTTCAATAGCTACGGAAACTGATCAACAGTGGGTGGGCTTGGATTCTTCTATGGTTTGTTCATTAGTTATTATAGTAATGGATTGCATCACGTTTAAATTTGGAAAGAAGTGCATAAAAATGGAGTAAAAAAAATATGGCCACACATTTGCTTGCCTCCTTTCACCTGTATCATAGGGCCACAAGCATTAGACATTTCCTTATTATTTGGCCACAGGAGATAGAACCACAAAGCACCATCATGGAGACTGATCTGATCCAAGCAATCTGAGCTGACCTTCATAAGTCAGTTCCCCACTATATTGCATTGAGGCTTATCCTCAGAAGTTGAGAATAATACTTGCAGCCAGTCAGGGAACGGAGCAAAATTTAATTTTCCAGCTCATAAGCACACCACTGATATTCCTTGCCATGGTTGCCACAGCTTGCCATGCCCATTTGGTATAGTCCAGCTCTTTGGACCCAATAAATGAAACACCAGTTGACTAAGTAAAGTTGTTCAGGATTCAGCTATAGCTGGACTCAACAGATATTGAAACTTATAGGACTTCCTTGACCAAACAAATAATGCGTCTGCTTCTACCTTGAAACAGTTCAGCTTGGCTGGTTAGCCAATCTCTCACTGAGATTTCAAAATTCTAATCTTATGGAAACCCAATAAATTGATCAAGTCACGTTACGAAGAAATTTTAGATGTAATAGGAAAATAATCAACTGACTCTTTGCCCATCTCTTCAAGTTCATATGCTCAAAGTGGCTGATAGATGAGGAAAGACTGTATTCTTCTGAACTTTTTTCATCCAAGTATATCCAAACCAAGGAAATGATAGTATATAAATAACACTTTTTTGTGACAAAGGGGGAAAAAAGATTTGTTGTCAGCATTCAAAGGATTGATTGTTGCAGTTCTTCTCTGGTCCAGTCCAATGGCTCCAACTACAACTGTACTATATTTTTAGCATGAAACTACTGTGCACGAAACTGTGAAACAGCATTTGTGTGCTGTTGAGTCACATGTTTGCAACTGCTTCTTCCCTTAGTTTGCAGCTTGGTTTTTAAAAAAACAACAATACAACAGGAGGGTTCTTCCTGAGGTGATTTAAGTAAACCCAGGCTAATGCGGCCTGCATATGATGGGTAGAATGATCCCACCAAAGGATGGCAAAAGAGAAGTTTAAAGCAGTTCTGTTTGCTCAAGACATGACACAGGAGCCACAGTAAGTTCAAGCTCTTATTTTTCATTTCGGAAAAGTGCTGTGGTGTACCAAAAAAGGTAAAAGGCAATTTAATCAGTCATTACAGACCAATATGAAAGTGTGATGAGATGATCAAAGAAGGCCATTAAGGGAAGTGGGCTTTGCTGAAATATACCTTGTGCCAGGTCTTGTACAGGAACGAGGGGTCCTCATGGCTTCTCTGGTTTGCTGTCTATGTTTGGTGTAGACAGCCAGTTTGGTGTAGTGGTTAAGAGCACAGGACTCTAATCTGGAGAGCCGGGTTTGATTCCCCACTCCTCCACGAAGCCAGCTGGGTGACCTTGGGCGAGTCACAGTTCTCTGGAGCTCTCTCAGCCCCACCCACCTCACAGGGTGATTGTTGTGGGGGTAATAATAACACTTTGTAAACCGCTCTGAGTGGGCATTAAGTTGTCCTGAAGGGCGGTATATAAATCGAATGTTATTATTATTATTATTATTATTATGTTTCATCTCTGCTTTGAACTCTGATATGAACTTGATTGCACCATTGGATATTTCTGTATTGGCTGATTTTGAGCTGTTTATTGCACATTGTTTGTTTATGTGATTTGATATGCTTATAACAGTATTGTTATTTATTCATTGCACTGCGCCACTTTAATACACTAGAATTTCAGAACCTGACTGACTGTATCACTTAGTTGTGGGTTTCCACTTTGATTACTCAGGTCTTGTACAAGCAGAAACAGAAGATGAGATATGGTCAACTTGAGTTAGTGGAAGGGCTACTTGCAATGACTTTCCTTGTGTTTTCATTTACACAAGAGCTCTTGCATTAGCACCAAAGTGTGAGCTAGGTATATCTTCTTACTTGGTGTCATCTGGAATTCAAAATTAGAGTAAGGTCTATGCTTCCTTTCCTGAAGATGAATGGATGAACACTTTCTTGTTCTGTTTTGCAATTATCTCAAATGGTTGCCAAAACTGGGAATGTGTTTTGTAGTTCCTGAAGGTTTGGGGCTTTGTGTGTGTATGTGTGTGTGTGAAATGCATGAAGTAAAAGAAAATAAAATAGATTAGAGATAGCCAAAGAGTAAAAAGATTAAAAAACAAAAAGCAGTGACTTGATCTGGATCCAATAACAACACAGAACTCAGTGAGGATAGTGTAACAAAGGCCAAAAAAGGGATAGGGTGGGGAAACTGAGCAAGAGAGTTAAGAATGGAAAAGAAAGGAAGAAGTGGAAGGGAGGAACAAACCAGAAAGAAGAGGATTACGTCAGACCTTGCGTGAATAATAAATCAGTGCCTTTTCAAGAGAAAAACATAATGTTAGTATAATATTTAAATGTTTCAAAAACATCTGGAGTAAAAAAGACCAAGAGGCATCAAAGAGTGCCCCAGCATTCCATATTTGGGGAGAAAAATAAATAGAAAGATTACACAGAGTGAGAGAAAAATGAAAAAGGCCAAGAAGATGCAGAAGGAGGTCTAATAACTTTGTTTTCGATAAATTAATGAGAGGGCATTCCATGAGAAGCAACAATATGACAAGTAGATAGACTAGAAAGGGGCGGGGATGAAAATAGATCAGAAGAACAAAACAGAACTGCAGATTGTTAGGATAGAAATTAAGAGAGTAAATAATAGCAAAAGGAAATGTGGTGGGGGGGGGGCATTCCCAAACCTGCTAACACAAATATGTAATGTCCACCAGAACCCAGACAGCATTAAAGATGTGCAATTTGTCTTTGTTTCATTTCAAAAGTTTCATTTATTTTTTACATACATTCATTTTCATGATTACTTATGTTTTTGTTTCTACTGATTTTAGTTAAAAACATATTTTCAGTCACAACTTCTTTCCATCCTATTTTCCGTCCAGTTTGGAGGAAATTGTCAGGATCTTCCATGCCAAAGGCAGAGGAAAGCATTCTAATTTTATAGAGAATTCAAATGAAAGGTTCTAATACTGAATTAGCGGAATTACACACACACACAAGATATTTATGAAAGTGAGGACAATAACTGAAGAGAGGAAGTGATGGTAAAGAAGGTGAGAAAAAATCAATAGCAGATTTGGAGAATCAGTGTGGGCTAGTGGTTAGAATTTTGGCATATAATAATAATACCAACAATAACAACAACAACAACAGCAACATTCAATTTATATACCACCCTTCAGGACAACTTAATGCCCACGGTTTACAATGTTATTATTATCTCCACAACAAAACCCCCTGTGAGGTGGGTGGGGCTGAGAGAGCTCCAGATAACTGTGACTAGCCCAACTGGCTTCAAGCGGAGGAGTGGGGAATCAAACCCGGCTCTCCAGATTAGAGTCCCGTGCTCTTAACCACTACACGGCAGAGTGGGAATCCCCACTCTGCCATGGAAGCTTGCTTAAGTGGGGTGGGATGTTTTTTACTATGGAGTTTGTTTTATTACTTTTTCATTTTATGGCTCTTGGCCTGCAGCAAACCTGATTCTTCTTTGCCTGTCAGCCCATCTACTATATGCTGGCATGAGCTGATCTTCTTAACAACTGGACTTAAAAAATCTACTCAAAATCTGCTCCCCCCCCCCTCTTTCTGTTTCGGCCTCATGAAGAGCATTGAGGAATTAGAAAGGCTGTACACTTTTACATGCCATTGAGTGGGTCTTAATAAAGGTATTATATGGCTTCTGTTCTTGGACTGGGGAGGTTACTTTTAGACCAACACAACTGCAAACAGCTTGGGTGACTTTCAGGCAGTGTCTCTTACAGCCTAACCTATCTCAAAAAGTTGAGGTTGTGAGGATAAAATGGAGTGGAGGTTGCCATGTAATCTTGGGCTAGTCACTCTTCCCTTGCAAGCTAAAATAACATAGAAGAACATAAAAACAACCATTGCAACATAAGACAAGAAGGAAGGCTCACTATGGGATGCCTCGGCATAATTTCTCTAGAATGAACTGACCTGGAGTGGACATGGAGAAAAAGATAGGTAGAAAAGTGAATTTAAACCAGAAGAAAAGGTACCAGTAGAGAGAAGAATGAATAAGCTCCAAAAACTACAGTTGCTTAATAGTGTGTGTTTTGATATTGTGAAGGCCAATGGCCATATACAATAAAACAAATCCGATTCTGCTTAATACGAAAATGAGAAACCAAAAAAATCTGAAAGGATAGATCTTATGCCTTTCACACTTGGAAACAGGAAGGAAAAGAACAAAAGAAAAGAGTTAATCAAGGTCAAGGAAGATCAAGGAGGGTGAGGTCAACAAGAGAGTAAAACAGGTGGAACAAAAAATTCTTGGGCTGGTGGTGGTGACAACCTGGAGGAGACCAGAGCAGCAGCAGCAGTCAGGTGAAGAACAAGACAGAACAGGGGCTAAAACAGGAGAGATGTCAAAATAAAAGGAATCTATATTAATCAACATATTACAGAGGGCTGTGGCTGACAGAATGTGGCTTGCCAGATGGCCGAAGTGAGATCTAAACTTACAGCTTCCTGGTTCACAACTTGGTCCTTAGTTAATGCACTGGTTACACAAATAAGTTATCAATTATTTGTTGACAACAGAAAACATAGAAAACAGCCATTTTTATCTATTAGCTCCTCAAACGGGAAGCCTGCATGGTGTAGCGGTTATATTGTCAGACTAGGATCTGGGAGACTCACTCAATGAACTTGGGCCAGTGCCACATTCTCAACCTGTGTGATGTTGACTCCTAACAGGAAATGAAATTAGTTTGGTTGCAGTATGTATGTTTGATTTCTCTCCCATGCTCTTTTCTGCGTTGGCAGTGTCCATACATGAAATAAAAAGTACAAAGAGGATTCAAATATTTAGGAATATGAAATAATCATTATCGGTCCACACTAAACACATGTGCTTGGAAGTGAATGTTATTGACATCACAGAGAGTTACAAGTAAATGCATTTGTGACGGGTTGTTAATCATCTTAAATCCAAGGACTTCCTCTTTGGATTACATTATTAGCAATTCAGATTCTATTTAAAACAAGTAATTAACCTCACTTAAATCAGTAGAATGGTATCAGACTAAGATCAAAAAAGGCCTTTTAAGATAACATTTAAATCTCCTGACATTTTATTTTCAGTCCTACAAATATCAGAACTGAGACCATCCCATTGTCCAGTGCTGAGCACAATATAAGTATGTTGCTAGTTTAGCAGAAGCTACTGTCAGAGTTTCCCTGACTATTGAAAGTTAAGGCCTTTGGTATTTGAAAAAACCCCAATTAATTAAATAGAGTCTACAAAACTAATAGAACAGCTTACTAAGGCCCAATATCAATCTGATTATATATATATATATATATATATATATATATATATATATATCTCAAAGTATTTAAAAGTCTATAAAATATTTTATGAAGACACCTTTCCCCCTCACTAAAAAAATGAGCAAAACTCCCACAAGTAGCCAGGGAGTTCAACTTAGCATTTCAAATTAATTAATTTTATGATACATTATTTAATAAATGTTAGCATAAATGTTTAAAGAGTTCATTTTGCATGCCATTATAGGTCCAAGTGGCCAACAGGAATCGGAAATGAAAAGAAGATGCACCATTCATTTTGCTGAGAAAGAAAAATCAAAGTCCAGTCTTCTTCATTACACAGAATAAAGGTGTCTGATAACTGCCAAAAATACAGATTTTCATGACAGCTGATATTTAAATCAAACTCTTTTCAATGCAGCCCAAAGGAACTTGTCCCTGACTGAGTTAAAGTATCTTAAACAAAAGCCCAAGCCAGGGCCTGGTAGGGGAAAGGTGTGTGTGTTTGTTCTTTTTCCATTAAAAGAGAACTACATTAAAGAGATTGTCTTAAGATAAAGCCTGAACTACAATTTTAATCATCCTGTGATCCGTGCTTTGCTTTTGAGAAGTAGACTTCAAGCAAAAGAAACGAACTTGCTTTCCCTTAAAACCTTTGCTAACTTGGTTAAGTCAGGGCCTGCAGTGTCTAAAGACTATGATGCTACAGGTCTTCTGATAGCTACAACAGATTATATATTCACATTTAATCACATTTAATCACTTAATCAGCTGTCATCTGAATAGCTTGAATGATAGAGCAGTGGAATTCTGCTGCAGAAAAGAAGGGTCAGACTCCAGCTCAGTTATGAAATTGAGTGTGTGTGTGTGGTGGTGGGGGGGTTGTCTTTCAGGATGGAACTGGATATCATAAGGAAGGGAGCATTTCAGCAGGGATTTACCAGGCAGGGCCCAAACATGGGTGCGGGGTCCAAGGAAGGGTCAGCACAAGCTCATTATTGTGATGGAATCCACTGATGCTATTTCATAAATAAAATAGATTTCCCCCCATGACTCATGTATAAGGAGGACATATGGAAGGAATATAGGAAGGATTTCCCAGGCCCCAGATAAATGATGCTTGGCCCTTCATGCAGGGCTTCCAGCCTGCAGATGGGGCCTGGAGCCTTCCTGGAATTAGGACTGATCTCCAGCCTTACATAAACAATAAGAATAACACTGTGCTTATATACCACCCTTTGGACAGATTAGTGCCCACTAAGAGAAGAGAGAAGCCAGGTAAGCTAGAAATCATAAGAAATGGAACATTTAAAAATTGCAGTCCTGGGTGTGAATGAACTAATGTGGACCTACTCAGGACATTTTCAGTCAGAAAACCACCAAGTATTTTACTGTGGAAATGACAAACTCAAAAGAAATGATGTTGCTCTAATAGTGAAGTGAGACATAGCACAAGCAGTCAAGAGCTACAATGCAAAGTTTGACCAAGTAATATCAATCAGACTTCAGGGAAGGCCTGTTAACATAACCATCATTAAAGTTTATGCTCCAACTACAGATGCTGAGGAGGAAGAAACTGAAAACTTTTACGCAAGTGTCCAATAAGAAGATATGCTGATAATCAAACGTGACTGGAACGCAAAAGTAGGAGACAAAGCAGAATCAAACATAGTTGGAAAATTTGGACTAGGATCACAAAATGAAGCAGAAGAGTGAATCATAAAATTTTGTGAAGCCAACAACCAGTTTATTGCTAACACATGCTTCAGGCAACCCAAAGATGATTGTATACATGGAAATCACCGGGTGACCAATACAGGAACCAAATAGATTAAATAATTGGAAGCAGAAGATGGAGAAGCTCTATTCTCTCTGCTAAAACAAGACCAGAAGCTGATTGTAATACAGATCATTAGTTGCTAATATCAAAAATTAGAATAAAGTTGAAGAAAAACTCTAAATAAAACCCATAGTGCCAAAATACAATATAAACAATATTCCTGAAGAATTTAAAGGCCATGTAAAGAACAGAACTGCAATACTAAATTTAATTGATCATGAGCTGGAAGAACTGTGGGCTGAAACCAGAGATATTATCAAGGAAGAGTGTGCAAATGTAACTCTTGTCCACTAGAGGAAGATAAAGAGTTGGGGTATTCCTTATAAGGAAAAAAAGGCACAATTTTCCCTGAGAGACTGGAGGGCCTGAAACTGCAGGGAGAAGCATTCTCTCCTCAGAAACACTCCTTTCATGAACTCTCTATTAATGTTGTAGGTATGAGGATTTCTTATACTTATTACTGGAAGGGAGGATTGTGTTTATATTAATTGGCTGTTAGTTGTATTTCGATTATTGTTGGGACTATTTGAAACTAATGTTATATGTATAAATTTTCCCTGAGAGACTGGAGGGCCTGAAACTGCAGGGAGACGCCCTCTCTCCTCAGAAACACTCCTTTCATGAACTCTCTGTTAATGTTGTAGACTCCTGTGAAGAACAGAAGGCATCTGCACAGCTACAAGTTGCTGCATTTCAAGGGACTGACTAGTAGATGTCAGAAAGACTGAGACCTGGGTCTGCATGAGCAAAACAGGCCTGTTTGGTTACGTGATTGTTGCATATGCTTTATTATTGTATTGTTCCAAATAAGATGTTTTCTTTTCCAAGTATGTTCATTGTTATTTTTATAAATGCAAGTGTCACAAAGTGGGTTCACACTGTCATAGACATGAACTCTTCCAGTTCTCAAATTAGATATATCTATTTATTTGATGTTGTTCCTTGAACAAAACAGGTTACACAAAGACTATTTCTGTAGCCAAAAGAAAGGAGGAGCCAAAATGGATGACTGGGAAACTCTTAAAATTGCTAAAGATTGATAAGAAGCAAAAGCAAATAGTCAAAATTCTAAATGCATCTTTTCAGCAACTAGCATACAGAGACAAAGAAATCTATTATAATCAGGGCTTTTTTTCAGCGGGAACGCGGTGGAACAGAGTTCCAGAACTCTGATCAGGCCCCACCCCCTGATCTCCAGACAGAGGGGAGTTTAGATTGCCCTCCTCCTCCTTTGTCTGGAGATCAGGGGGCAGGGCCACCGGCCACGTGACCATTTTCACCAAAGGCAATTTAAACTTTAAAAAACTACCCCCTTATTCCAGCTGACCCAAAGTGATGTCATTGTGCGGTCCTGAGTTCCACCACTGAGTTCCACCACCTCTTTTCCCAGAAAAAAAGCCCTGATTATAATAACCAGTGCAAAGAAATAGAAGACAACAATGTAGCTTGGATTAACTCTGTTTAGGATTTCACTGTTATTTACTTAAAGGATTGTTGTGATTACAATCAATGAGAGGAGATAACTCCTCTCATTGAGAGGAAATGTCACAACTCAAAGCTTCTTGAAGGAAACAACTTCATGCATCAGGGAAGTTACTTTATGCCAGGGGGAAATGCTGCTGCTAGTGGAAGTGATCCATGGCATCCCTCACTCTATGCAGTGTGGGCTAGCTCGATCACGTCAGATCTTGGAAGCTAAGCAGGGTCAGCCCTGATTACTACTTGGATGGGAGATCACCAAGGAAGTCCAGGGTCGTTGAGCAGAGACAGGCAATGGCAAACCACTTCTGTTCCTCTCTTGCCTTGAAAACTCTTGGATGGGGTTGCCATTAGTTGACTGCGACTTGACGACATTTTACTTGTACACACCAAAGTTCATTTGAAAGAATGAAGCCACATGAGTATTAAGTTGAAGGCTAATGGGAAGGTACTTCCAACATGAGCTTGGGTTCAGTGGTGGGTGAACAGCACACTGCTTCAATTTGCCAGAAACCCACAATCCACTCTTAGAGTATGGGATATTAAACAATGCATGTCCAAGCATACTAGCAAGGTCAGAATGTAGCTGAGGGAAAACACCAACCATTGTACTCCCACATGGTTACTCCAACTTGCGCAGTCATTGATTCCTTCCTGGTGAGATGCTGGGAACTATTGCCATGGTGATCTGTGAACTATGATGATCAAATCTTGCCTCCAATGCTCATTTACATGGCCACAGGGAAGCCACTGTCTCCTTGCCTAATATTGCAATCTGCAGGATCTCAGAAAGGGAATATTTCATGCATGCAGTGTGTATGAGGTAGTGGGGGGGGGGGAATCTAGTTGTGTATTGCCACACACACAGAGTAAATTCTCTCACAAAAGGTTTTCTTCATATTATAAGGAAGTTACTTCAGAATAAACAAAATGTACAAAATGATTACATGTGTGATAAAATTTAACTCCAAGTGGGCAGGGTGAGAAAAGCCACAAACACTGTTGGTGTACATATATCTAATTGGATGATACTTGGCAGCTGTACTCTTGTATTCCGTATCCTGTAAAAAAATCAGTCACAGTGCATGACAGAAGATCAAACCTTCGTCTTGGATGAATGGCTAGAACATTACAACAAAGTCTGCATATTAATAGAGTCATCTGTGATATATTTTATTAAAGCAGGCCCTATTCTAAAATATATATAGCTCCTACACCATTTATGTGTGTTCTTTATCAATATAAACATTACACAATAATAATTTCCTGTGATCCTATAGAAATTCAGTGCAGGGTTATATGTGATGTATCAATTAACATAAGAATCAATTAAATGGTAATTTAAATAGCTAACTTATAATTTTTTCATAATTAAGTGCCCTGTGGGTTTGAAGTCTTAATCATGTCCAATTAATTTAAAGGATGTTACATTTTATTATCGCTGAAAGGTCTGACAGGTGATAAAACATTTAGGGTTAGAGTCAGAAACTTTCTTGCACAAGCTATAATATAAGTAGAGAGGTTTTAGAAACCTTTTCCCTGAAATAAAAAGTAAGAATATTTAAAGAAAATGGGGTTATGCACTTTGGGATAAATTGAACCCTAACGCAAAGTAGGGCATTTCTCACCAGGGAGTTGCTAACCATTGAAAAGGTGCATGTGTTTTATAAGATTTTTGAAAACTAAGAAAGGAGTCAGGAAAATGGCAGTGATGTTCACTTTCCAAATTAGGATGGCATTGGCAACATATCTATTTCTAAACAGATCACAAGCTATTCTCTCTAACCTTAGACAATCTTACTCAGAAGCAATTTCCCTTGAAATAAAAGGAAGTTACTTCTAAGTAAGAGCAGTCATGATTATTGATTGACAGATCAATAAGGTCAGAAGCAGATAATAGATGTCTATGTACCACAGATCAATAATATTCAAAAATGGTGGTAGTTATCGAAATTCTACCATTACCTATCTGGCCACTTTGACTGAAGTGATTTTTAAATGCAGCTTTTTATGGTATCACAAATGACTATTAAGTATTTCTGAGGAACTGTCTCAGTCCCAAAAGAAATTTGAGGAACAGTGTGAACACAACATTTTGTGATTGTCATTAGCATAATATATATATATATTTAAGTTTAAAGACTATAGTGTTGGAGTTTTGCAAGATACATGGTAAGCTTTTGACAGGAAAAATGATCAGATGTTTCCTATTTCCATATCTGTGGCTTAAGTAGAGAACTGTTTTACTGTCGAGTCAGTTTCAGCATCTGGCAATTAATTCAAATGAATTGGCTAGTATGAAGAAGAAAGCAATGTTCGCAAGCCATTTTGGAAGCGGCAGAAATCCACATTCAGCTAGCTGTTAGATTCATTATTTCTAAGTATAATTTGTGTATATATTAAAGCAGTGTACTCAAATCATAACGAGGTGGACACAACCATACTCCAAGTAGCCTTCCTGCAGACTAAACGCCTGTCTCCAACTTAAGCGGCTCTTTCTCCAATGGAAGAGCTACTTAATTGGAAGGAAAGCTCTTTAGACTTCAGGAAGGTTTCAACCAAAAGGAAAGGTGGGGTATAAATATTTTAAGCAAACTAACTAACAAACTTTGCCTAGTGTGGTGGTAGGATAGGGGTAGCATCCACCTCAGTAGGTTTATGACTTTGAAGGTACATATTTCAAGTTAAACAAACAAGATGAAAAGGTAGTAAATACTTTTATGAAGATAGAGCAATAGCTGGAAGAATGGACACATTACTATAGCAATAATAGTCACATGGCAGCATAATGAACTCGAGTTCTCAAAATGCTTAAAAATCAACTCATCATATAGTTGACCCACAATATTTGCTGAAGACCCATGTTAATTTTGAAGCTTTTCTTTTAAAGCTACGGGAGCCATTTAATTTTTAAAAATTGAGCCGGGACCCTCATGCTTGTGTTTTTAGTTGAAAACGGGTTTTGTAAATACCATGGGTTGAATGCATCCTGCTTTTTTACTCAGTCTCATGGAATTCCCCTCCTTACTACAAGGCCATGCACGTCTTAGGATCTCCAGCAAAGCCTTTTGAGTAGTCAAAGGGAAACACTCTCTCTACTTTTTCTATCAGTAGAAAAAATTGGTTGGATCTCAGCTTAAGGGCACCCCCATGGTTCTCAATTAAAGCGGAATCAATGGTATAAATATACAATATATTCCAATAGGTGCAAGAAGGAAGTGCAAAAGTGCTAAGTATACAATAAATATTCTACCTCAAATATACCGTCTGCAATATAGTAATTAATTAAATATTATACATCAATAACGACATTCAAGATACAATACATGAAAGAGTTAAAAGTCTCGCCAGCCACATGGACAGCTAATTCTAAAGTGCTGGAATTAACTATTGTTTCTTTTTTTCTTATTTTCTTTCTGCAGGTCAAGAAAGTCATGCAAGCTACAGGGTCCTCCTGGACATCAGGTAAACGATTAATCTCATCCTCTTCAAAGATAAAGGTGAATATTCATTATGTTTTCCAGGTATCCAGAAACCAGCTGCTAGCGGAAAGTCCATTTCGCTGAGCTTTCTTAAGGACATCTCAAACTGCAGTAAACATATAATGTCAATATTCCAACATGGATGTCACTCTCCAAAGATCAAGACACACAACTTCTGTGACTCACAATCTCATGGATATTGTGCCTTTTTGTAAGGAGTGTTAATTATTGATTGCTTTCCTCAACACATGACAAGTCTGGAGGACAGTTTTTTGCATTGTATTTGATTGAAGCAATAGAGCATTCTTTCTAAATTTTGCTTTTGCATATTTCTAACACTTCCGGTAGCTGATATTCAGAAGAGATTATTTTGACTTTCTAGGGACTTTCTTTGTCCTGTATTATACTATTTCTTTCAGTAAGATTTCCTCCAACCTCAGGAGTATACATGGGCACGGACTGGGAAAAATCGATGGACCGTCAATTTTCATGGACCACAGACCATTCATGGACCCACCCCAGTTCGCAGACCAGTTTGTTGGTCCATGGTCCGTCGCTTCGGGGGGGGGGGGCTTCTCAATAGGCCCACCTATTGAAAAGAGATGTACATCAGCCAGACCCACCTCACTGATGGGGTGCCTGTGACAGAATGAACACATGCCTTCCCCTACAAGTTGAGACAGGTGCTCCAAATAAGTAGCTTCCCTGTCTCCACCCAAATCCACCTCACTGACGTGGTGGCCATGAGAAAAGTGGAGGTTGGTGGAGTTGTGAAAGGTCCTCAGGACACAGACCATTTGGGAGAGGGCTGGTAGCCAGCCCATGGTGCTAATGCTGAAGCTCTCCCCTGTCAGCCTCATGGGAACTGCTGCTAAAATTGCCTGGGAGGGGCTTCGCATCTGGAGGGAATTTGGTACAGCATCCAGGAACACCAGAGCTTCTGCCAGAGGCTGCATGGGAAGGGCGAGTCATCCCACATAAATCTGATAGGAAGGTAACAGAGAGAGTGTTAAAGAATAGGGCATTTAATATCAAGGAGTCTGTTGATGCTATTGCACTAGGCAAGGACAGGCGACAAAAGGGGAAGGCTATCATCGCTAGGGCTAGTAGTGTTCAGCAACAAGAACTCACCTCACCAACGGTATGGACACATGATGGGCTCTAAGAGCACCCCTCAAGACCAGGTGCAGTGGTGACAGTAGACCATCCCCTCTAGAGATGAGCAGCAGCACTCTGCATAATATAGCTCTCCAATGGAGACATGGAAGTCGGAAAGGAGAAATGCACTGATGTCAAATCCGAACCTTCCCCACCACTGGGAAAGTGAAATGTCCCTTAGGGTGGGTGCGTTTGCACCATTTGAGGAAGTCTGCAAAAGCCAAATACCTCACCGACAGAGAAGGGAATGGATGCCTTCCCCACCTTTGAAGAAGGCAATTCTACATCCCCTTGTGAGGGGGTGGCCTCCCCGCAGGAAACATCACCTAGATGGAGGTACCCATGATGGACTGGAACAGACTCCTTCCCCACCTTTGTGGAAGATGATTCTACATCCCCTCGCAAGGGGGGCACCATATGGAGCAGAACATTGACAAAAGGCTGTCCCCAGTGTTGAGAAGAGACGGTTTGCCAAACAAACCTTACTAACGGGGTTGCTAAGTAGGATCGAAAAGTATGCCTTCCCCATCTTCGGGGAGGGGTATTCAAAGTCCCCTCACGGGGGGCAGCCTCCCCTCCGGGGAATGTGATGGTGCTTGCAATAGAACAGGACTGATTCCTTCCCCACCTAAATGGGACAGGTGCTCAGAATAAGAACTTTTCCTGCCTCCTGTCAACCCATACCTGCCTCTTCGACGGGGTGGCCGTGAAGTGCACCTTCCTCACCCATGAGTGAAGGAGAGTTCTGTTCCCCTTGAGAGTGGGAGCTTTTGCACCTGTCGTGGATTCATTTCTGCTGGAAAGAGACACCTCACTGATGGGGTGGTCAGAGGACCCCACTGATGTAGAAACACACCCTGATGTAGATAGCAGCTGCAGCAGCAGCACTACACCTAGAAAAAGAAACCATCTCATCCAGAGGGTGGACGCCAAAGATGCCTTTCCCCAGCAGACTCATGGACAAGTAGGTTGAAATGACCCTCAGTTAATGGGCTCCTGCTCTTTTCTGCTGCTACAGACAGGCTAACATGGCATTCCTCCACAAGGAAGTGGGGGTGACTCAGAGCCTGACTGTTGAAGAGTGTCTGGCAGTGGCACAGAGACTGAGGAGGTGTTGGACCCTGCCCAAAGACACCTCACCAATGAGGTGGTTGTGAGGGAAGCCTTCCCCCCACCCTCGTGGAAGGCCCTCACCCCTATGGGAAAGGAGAGAAGACAGAAACTGAAGACAGGCTCATCTTCAAAAGAGAGGCGGTGGTGACCAAGACTCAGTCAGTGCTCACCTCTACTCAAGAGTCTTTCTCCATCTTGTGGCTCTTCAGCAATATCCCTGTGCAGCTGTGATATGCTCTCCCACTCTTGGTAAGCATCAGAATTAAGCCCCCCCGCAAGTAACCCAACTAGGAACATCTTTTCCTACGGTTTTATGCAATGTTTTAAGACCTCTTTACCTTTACCTTTACTCATGTGGTTGTTAATGCCTCTAAACCTGTTCACCAATAGCCTGACTCAGTAGCCCTGCTCACATGTTATGGTGACTGCATGTACAATCTGTGTACAATGTACACTTGATTTTATTTATACACACATTGAGTACTTCATATGTTACATTCAACACATATACAGATTAATATATGATCCCCAGTTTCATTTATAAAGTGAATACGTAGTGACTCTTCCTTACAAACAGATGGATGTTCATACATGGAGGATGTATGTGTATTCACTGTAACACGTGAAGGGGGTTCTGTAGTTGACAGTTGGTACTAAAACATTTCAAGAACATAAAAAATTTTCCGCCCCTGTGTTTAAGCTTCCTTGTATATTTAAAAGCCATGCAATAGTACTTTTCGAGGCCCAGTATATAAACATATCAAGTAAAGGTGGGCCCTGAGAAAATTTTCATTTCAGTTTTGGATCCAGGGCTTCCAAATAAACTCCATTCCATAATTTGGTTTCTTCCAGGTGGACCGGAGCTGGATTGGATGTAATCCATTTGGGTTTTTCATGAGTTTTGCCCATTGAATGCATGCAAGGCTGTTCTTTTCAAGGAGGATTGGGGAAAAGAAGCTCTGGGTAGCTATTTTTGTACTTAATGGCACCAGAATCACACAGAAGACAGTCCTCCCTCCAAATCATCGACCCACTGGGTTTAAGCTCTCACATACAACAACAGAGTCCAGCATTTATGGACCCCGAAGTATGTTTGGGGAAAGATGTCAAAGTGAGTGTTGGGTAGATATGTGCGTGCATGCACAGGTGGATACAGAATTCTTTTCCAGGAGTGTGTGTGGAGAATGTATTATGTGGGTCTACCAACTGATGGGAATAGTTTAATTGAAATAGACATAATGAAACTAACATTTGCGGTGTTAAATGTAAATCTACTTTTTGAATGCCGACATATTCAGGTGCATTTAAGCTTTGTAAAAACCTGTTTGGATGGATTTGATATTGGCTTCAGGAAATTTTGTTTTCATATTTGTCTTTTGAATATTTCCCAGATTTTATGATCACCCTAATTACTGTAGGTACAAAAGAGCTTCACATATATTTACAAAAACAAACACTCACGGTACTTTTGTAATTACGAAGTGTGCCATTAAATTAGTATTTCATGTGTTTATGTTTAAATTATTAACTGGCAGAATACAATGAAAGCAGGAAGAACTTGTAATTTCAGTGATAATAATGGAAAACGATTAGCAGCATATCTTTCTAAAACCAAAATGTGGCTTACATTTGCATTCTTTCCTTGTTTTAGCCGTTGTCAGGCCAATCCATGTATTCTGCTTCCTCTTTCTCCCTTAGGAGGATGTGTTATGCTGTATGAGTGTACTTCATTCTAAAATCAATTACACTAACCATATCAACCAAACAAAGTGCGGTTACATTAGGTAAAGTGATTTATAGATTGTTCTGATGAATCTCCAAAGCTACTGGTTGTGATTATTTCTTACCACTAATAGCAAATACTATTCCTTATCAAGATATTAGCAGCCTCCCTGCAAACATAGTTCCAACTCTTTGGGGTTCCAACCCCCCCCCCCGCATAATCTTATCTAATTCCACAACATAATCTAAATTCTGGTTTTGTTTACAGTGCATAAACCATTTAATTTGGCTTAACTGCCTTTACACTAACATATGCCTACAGACAACACAATAATTAAAAGAAATTAAAAATGGTATCCATGCTGCTGTCCACTTTTCTGTAGGACCTTAGATATGCTATTATCTAATCTCCCAGCAATCCAAGCATCTAACAAAGTTGACCAACTCTTCATTCTTCTAAACCCTCAATGGCTATTCATTTCTAGAAAAGTGCAACATTTTGCATCCTATTACTTGGTTCTGCTAATGGCGAGCCTTTCTTCTAGTGGATGCAGCCTTAACACCATTGAAAGGTCATGCTCCGCTGGCACAAGTTTTCTTACACAGGTAGAAAGTGCTGCAATTAGTGGAACCAAGTCACAGGATCCAACCTAACATTAATAAAGAAAGAACTTAAAAATGGAAACCTAAAGCCCTGCGTGGAAAACACCCTTATGGTCAGTCTGTTGGAAGCAGAAACAGAAAATTTTCATCTTTGCTCTTCCAAACTGTGTTATAGTTACCTAGATACTTGTATAAAATAAAAAAGTAAATTAGAAAATTTAGAATATCTAAAGTTCTTTCTATCAGTACTTTAAATTCAAGGCTTTATCTTTTAAAGCCCTAAAATTCTGAGTCCAGAATACCTTAAAGGGAGTGCCTTCACTGTACATACCCAAATAAACCCATGAAGATGGGCAAGAGACAGGAGTACGTGTACCACTGCTGTTGGTAGAGAGCTTGTTCTCTCCCAAGAACAGCCTTTTCAGTAGCAGATCTGCTATTATGGAATTATTAGTGAAAAAGACACACCAGGTTTACTTTTTTGAAATTTTCAGCTATCTGGTGAAACTCTGCCTTTTCAGTGGGGTCCTTTGTAGTCTTTAAACTTATTTCATTTTGTGTGTGTGTGTGTGTGTAGTTGCTCTTTGGTTTTGTTTGTATTATTTTGGTGCTGTAACTGATTCATTTCAGGAGATGTTTTTTAGCAGTTTGTGATAAACTGCGTCAAAGGCCTTATGACAGAAAGATCAATTTTAACTATATACAGGCAAATAGAGCTCAGATTTTCTCAGGTGTGTTACCTAAAGGTCCAAAAATATGCTGTCCAACATCTATTTGTTCCCTGGTCACTGTTTCCTTTGGTGTCTCATTCCTCTTTCCAACTAATGTTATAGCACTGGGGAAAGTTTCGATAATATTTTAGATCCAGAGGAGTTAGCCGTGTTAGTCTGTATTTGCAAAATAGTAAAGAGTTCAACAACACCTCTAAGACTAACCAGCTTTATTGTAGCATAAGCTTTCAAGAACTCCAGCTCTCTTCATCAGGTGCTACTGTACTCTTTACAATAATATTTTATTTATTTGTACATTTTTTCCTGCCACTCATGTTTAGCAGGCTTACAGTGCAATCCTAAGTAGAGTTACTCCAGTCTAAACCCAGTGATCTTAATGGGCCTAGACTGGAGTAACTTTGCTTAGGATTGCTTAGTTAATTGTATATTTGTCTATACACACCTCTGCAGATTCCTTTTGAGAGCACTGCCTTATATGTGTAAGGTTTTCCACTGAATGATTATTGCACATTATTGGTGTGGTCCTCGGCAATTATTTTGGCTTTCAGCATGCCCCCTTCTTTTTGGCTTCCAGTTCGTTGTAAATAAACTTTAAAATAATCCCACCCCCAACTGTACTATATTGTCTTTAGGAACAGCATCTTCTTACTCTCCAAAATTGTTAAGACAAGAAATATTTCACAAACAAGATGTCTGACAAGCTTGCCCTTTCAAGACATCCAAGGGAATTGGCATCCAAGCCATCAGCCAAGCTGTCTCTGTTAACTTGTGCTGCTTTTCCAGCATATGAAATTATCCCAAGAGACTACAGTTGCACCTTTATTTTCTGATATGTTGTACAAATTTTATTTTTGTCTCACATAAGAGGCAAAAATAGTGCAAGCAGACAGGCATATCACTATTCATAGTGAACGGTTACCTGTTTTTGTATGTAATAAACTGGCAGGAACATCAAGATGAAGAAGATGAGCAGAGACACAGATGAAAAATCTGAACCAGAAGATGTCAAAAAGGGAACTGGATAAAAAGTATTCTAAAGAATGACAAAATGTGATGTAAAGAGTTTGAAATAGAGAATGTAGTAGCAGAATAAGAAGAATCATCAGACTTTTGTTTAAACAACAAAGAAGAAAGAGGGGAAAGACCTGTTAAAGAAAGCAAGAAATGAATTAATGGCTAAAGATTAACAATTTGCATGAAAAACAAAAGGAAGAATGCCAAGTAGCAAGCTGGAAGCAACAGGATAAGGGAAATAAGTTGGTGGAAGCAGGAAAGAGGGCAACTATAAAAAGAAAGGTTAAACTGAAATTCCCTAGTAAGTCCTTCGGTTAGAGATCATATCATTTATTTATTTTATTTTCAATATTTGAAAATATCTTTCTGCCCAATTAGGGCCCTCAAGGCAGCAAACAGTCAAAAAGTAATTAAAACAACTTAAAACAATGTGTATAAAAAGTAATAAAAATAAACAGGATGGAGAATCAATATGGGTATGCCAAATGACTTCCACCAGTGGAAGGCAATGATAGAGGGGAACAGATAATTTCCCTGGGGAGGGAATTCTACTTCTGGTGCCCTGTTTTGGGTTTCCATCCATCTAGTGTCAGATGGCAGGGACAGTGTATGTAGCGGTTAGTGTCAGACAAGGATCTGGGAGTCCCAGGTTCAAACCCCCCCCCCCCTGCTATGGAAACTTGCTGGGTAACCTTGGGCCATCATACACATCAGGTTAACCTACCTCACAGGGTTGTTGTGAGGATAAACTGCAGGAGAGAAGAATGATGTAAGCTGCTTTGGGTACCCATTGGTTAGAAAGGTGGGGTATAAATGAAGTAAATAAACACCATATCATCTCTGAATTGTGCATCCTCTGGCATTCTGTTGCCTTTGTATCAGTGTTTAATATGCCAGTGGTAGAAATTAGAGGCGTGCACTAAAAAAAAAAAATCAGTATTTCTCAGATGTATATTTTTCGACCAGGTATACCGAATTGTACACCCAAAGTAATATACCCCATCAACAACAGCTACAAAGAGTCATTTGATTGGTATGCACGTTTTTAGATTGCCCATAAATAGTCTTAAAAACCAAGTAATCCAATTTAGGTCTTTCAATGCAATCCTAAACAGAGTTATACCCTTCAAAGTCCATTGAAGTCAATGAGCTGAGAGGCCTGTTTCTCTACTTCGGACTGTACTGTTTGCTCTCTGGGTTGCTGTCAATCTGCTAAAAGAGGAATGGTGTTCTTTTGAGTATTTTTTTTAGCCAATGTGTGAGAAGGAGCATCAGTGTCTGCAAGGTGACAATCGTTGATGACAAACTCAAGGCAGAAGCACATGGGATTTTCTATTGAGCAAATGGAAACATTATTTCAAGAGTAAGTGGAATAATTCTGTTTGTGATGAGTATTTGTTTTCATGCATAACAAAGGGCTTTAACTCCCGCTTTATATGAAATGCAGAACAAAGCTTTACCTAAGCAGTCACTACGAATCTTCACACAACATTTATATTAATATGTACCATAAATGTAAAGTACAACTGGGATTTTCCCGTTAATTCTTCTACTCTGGTACATACAATATAGGCAGCTATTTACCCACAGAGCATCTACCCCCTCAGTTAGATATGCTGCCTTCATTCAAGGATTTGAATAGTGCAGCCTGCAGTAATTGGGATTTCCTTAAAAATATTGAACTGTTTTCACTATTAGCCACTATCTGGAAAATCCTGAGGGCAGCGTTCCAAGAGCTTTGATTTGCCCCCAAAAATGATTTGGTTCCCAGAATGTTTCAATTTCTGGATTTAGCGACTCTGAGCTGTGGTGCAGAAAAATATATTTTTAAAAATCTTTGAAGCTAGGCAGAGAGAACAGCCAAGTAGCTGGCTAGAAATTGCAATGCGCTTTATTTTATTTTTTTCCCTCATCCTCCGGATTGCAGCCCAGAAGGCATACAAAAATACAGTAGGTGCCAGAAAAACACAACCAACATACTAGATATCAGGATTTAACTCCCCCCCCAATAATAAAAAGACTGAAAAAATGCAGCTGGTGAAGGTTGTTTGGTAATTATCAACATTCTATATCACCTGTCTTTTCTCACCAGTGCTGATGTACACAGGCTGCTGAACTCTGCTTTCTGGTTGTCATAGCTCCATACCCCTCTGCACAAACCCTATTTGTATATTTTTTAAAAATTGAGTACGTATAACTCCCCTCCCCTGAACTTTCTCCCTCTCAACAACTTATCTGAGGATAAATCATATAATCTAGTATTAGGCTTAACTGTAAGAGGTCCATCATGCTTCTGTTTATTCCTTGAGGATTTCTACACAACTATTCTTTATCAAGGTGTAGCTGGAATGAGTCACCTTGTTCCATTTCTGCCCCCTCGTGGCAGCTCTTAGTAATCCTTATGATGTGGGTTTATCTTTTGGAGGGGGTGGATGTGTTTAGTTCCTGTCTGAGGAACCAGACCAAGCTAGGTGGCCTTCAGGTTGTTTCCTGTACTTTGAATAAGTGAATTCCTGTGGGCAAAAGGCTTTGGAAGAGTTTTTGAACAATAGTGGGGTATAATAATGCAGCTCAGCAAGATTTCTCATGAACCAGCATTCCTTTCATCTTGTAAGACTGAGAAAATGTGGGTTGGCTACTTAAGGTCAGCTGAGAGTAGCCAAAGCTGAGAGGCATTCAGAATTTGTAGTCCCAAACAAATGTCCCTTTGAGCAAGGTGCTGTGCTCTGGAGAAAGGACAGTTTAGCAAGCAGATGATGTATGAAGATGCGTGTGGATGGGTATTAAAGTTATAAAGAATGCTTAAATGTTGCCATTTTGGAGATTGCTAGGCAACCACAACAATATCTCTGAGTGTTCCAAGCTGTGGTTTCTATAAGAAAAAGCCATGGGTTGGAGGGGGGAACAGGGATGCAAAGCCCTGGAAAAGATCCTGCCTCCCCCTGTCAAGTTCCTTCATGAAGCAGGATTTACCAGGGTCATGCCCGGTGGCGACTACTGGAGACTCACTATCCACACCACTCAATCCAGACAGGCACCGGCCACTACACCTGAGTCCGTCCTTGTGCTGGCCACTGCACAACTGGGTCTGGTCTGGCACCGGCCACCACAACACAGCTCAGCCAGACTTTTCCAAGGAAGAAGTTGCCAAGGAAATAGAAGGAAGGAAAACTGAGTACAGGATAGCAGATAAAGGTAGATTGGCTAGTGGGAAAAAGAGAAGGAAGCAGGAAAATAGAAGAGGCTACAGGGTCTGCCAAAAAGGAAATGTTGTAGGAGGAGATACAGAGGGGAAATTAGGTGTTCTGAGGGTCCCCTGCTTGTATTATGAATTTTACAGTCAGCCCCAGAATTAAATCATTTTGAAGTGCTGTATAGCAAGCAACCAAACAGCAGTCTAATGCTTCAAACATCTGATGTGTGATTTTTATCACAACAATTTGATTTTTCTTAACTTTCCCTCAAAGGTGATATGTGGGCAATATATGAGCCCCACACAGCATTTTAACTCCACAACGTCCCCGTACGATAGGTTAGGCCAAGATACAGTGACAAACCTAAGTCACCCAGTTATCATCATGACCCTGGGCTTCCTTTGTCCTTCTCTGCTGGTGTAATGCTTACACCATGATGGATTTCAAAGCACACAGTTAAGACAGAATTAAACTTTATGGGAGACAGGGCTGCTCCTTAAGATGGAAGTTCCAAATCTCCTCTCTAGTACATGTTTTCTCACCTTCTCTCCACTTCATTAGCTCCAGCTTGCAGGGTAATGGAAACTTAAGGCCCACAGTCATCTCATCATTAGAGATGGGCATGAACTGAAATACAAACCAAAATTCATGACAAACCAGGCCGGTTCGTGAACCAACTGTTCGCCAGATCCCATTTCTGACGAACCAACATGAACTTTAGGCTGGTTCATTTAGTTTTTCAGTTCATCACAGCACCGATCAATCAGTTTCCTAGGCAACAGGGGATGGACTTCCTGCAGACCTTCTGCTGACCTGGAAGTGACCTTCTGCTGATCCGGAAGTGGTGGTTTGCTGGCCAGGAAGTGACATTTTCATGAACCAAAACGAACCAATTCATGAACCGGGGCAGATTCATGAAAGTGCATGGTTCGTGAAACGTGACGGACCATGAACTGCATGGTTCTTTTTTTTTTTCCTGGTTCTTGCCCATCTCTACTCATCATGTTTGTTTTAAAAGATGTGAAAGTAGCAGGAGACAGGCAAGGACTCAGACACTCTGTGTTCAGTAGCAGCCACATATTTTCCCATAATGTCTAATTCTGGCCTTAGAGAAAGAAGGGCCAGAGACCTGTGCCCAAATAACATTTCCGATGGACTTACTGAAAGGATGGTTTTTGCTGGTTTTGAGTCTGGCAGGAATATTTTCCAGGGAGGAATGCATGATTTAGTACATATCACCTTCTCCCATAATACATGTTTAGTTTACTTGTTTACTTTGGTCAAAGTTAGCCCAATCTTGTCAAATTTTGGAGGCTAAGCAGGGTTGGGCCTGGTTAGTACTTGGATAGGAGACCTCCAAAGATGTCCAGGATTGCTTTGCAGAGGCAGTCAAGCCATCTCTGTTCATCTCTTGCCTTGAAAACCCAGCAGGGGTCACCATAAGTTAGCTGCAACTTGACAGCACATTACACACACCTCCCCATCATGTAGATGCAACTGGTATTATTTTCCCACTTGTAAAACTGTAAAGAAGCTTTCACAAAGCAAAAAATGTGAGTGATGTCTTTGAAAGTATATGACTTTTATTTATATTTTATTTATTTATTTAAAACATTTGTATGCTGCTTTTCTACCCAAATAGGGTACCCACGGTGGAGACCTTGTTTATGCAGCAGTTGCTTCTATTTGCTAACTACTGTATTGACACAAAAGCAAGACTAGGGGTTTTCCAAGGTGTGCTGTTAAGAAAACAAGAGGGTCCTCTTAAATTTGTGTACACGTATGTATTGTAATTTTAAAAAAAAATCCTTTTGTGTATAACATATAGAGGAATCATCTTTCTTCTGGGTAAATGTGGTATCTAATTCTCAATGCTATTTCTAAGCTGGGGACAATTTTAGCTGTATGAAAGCAAGACTGAGAATCTGCACCTGAGTGTGCCATACTCATGCTGAATTTCAAAAAATGTTCCCCACGAAGGCTGAAGATGTCGACAGCCAGAACAAGAGCAGAATGTTAAAATATTAATGTTGGTAAACATTGATTTGTTTAGATTTAATGCATAGGATTAAGGAATAGTGAATGAAGCAAGAGACAATCAGCCAGTGCCCAAAGGTAAAATGCAGTTTCCGAGTTATGAAAATTTAATTTGACTGCTTAGGGTATAATTGCTCATATTTATAGCAGCCTCATCCCAGCCAGATAAGAGCCAGTCAAATGGACAACACCCCGAAAACAGAAGTGAATTATTGGAGATTGTCAAATTTCTAAGACCTAGCCAGAGAAAAGAGAAGCAAGTTAGCAATCCTATATGACACAGTTTTATATTCAAGCCAGTTTTTTCATCTACTTGGAAATTAGTTATTTTCCCCCTTAAAATTAAAAATCTCTTATGTTACACTATAAAATTTAGGGCTGGTTTTCATTGGCATAATGGAGGGGTTTTTTTTTAAAATGCTCTGGAGAGAATAACTAGACCTTAAAATTGATGCAAGTTAATGGTTCACCTTTAAAGCTTTAATTATATTGGCATCGATGTTAATTACAACCCTTTAATCTTTGAGATTTTACTCATTTGCTTTACTCATTTTTTTCGGGGTTGATTAGGAGTTCAGGTAAATAAATATATGCAGTAAATGCATCCACTGAATTTAGTTGGTTCGAATGCCACACACATTACAAAAGGTTTAGCCAGGAATCTCAACCACCCGTGAATCCCAAATAGAACAGATGACATGCTGGTTTGCATCTCTTTGTAAAAATGAACACATGCACAGTTAGTTGGAAAACTGTGCATGCTCTGTTAGGTAATTTTTTAAAAAAATGTTTGCTTCTGAACAAATAAGGCTGTTATCAATATCAGCTCTGGTCAGTGATCCAACTGATTTTGAGGAGGGGTGCAGTGATTGGTGGCACAGTGGGAACAGTGGCTCCTGTCACTCATCTGGTTTGAAGCAATTTCCTTTATCATAGCCCACTGAGGTAGGGAGGTAGGAAGAAATATGTTTGGGCCACACAGCTACCGAAATATGCCTGGCAGAAGGGGGAAATGAGGGAGATATAGCTGGCTTGTTGGCAGCCAGATAGCAGCAGCTGGATTGGCTCCTTTTCTTCCTGGAGGCGAAGGCATTATCTGGGCAGATATGGTCCCTTGGATGTGTGCTGAAACCAAAGAACACTGGCCCCTTTGGCTTGTAGCCTGGGACCTGCAAGAGTTTATTCTGCAGACGCAGACCAGCCCACATTTGATTTCTTTTCTTGTTTATTTGTTTTTGCAATTTGTAGCTTCCCCCCTTTTTTGTAAGCCACTGAGGTCTCTCCAGGGAGAAAAGTGACCTGAAAATAAATAAATTTCTAACCCTGCCTTTCTGGTAAGGAAAGGACAGTAGAGTGGTCATCATAATCAAGACACCTAAGAAATGCCTGAACGTATGGCTCATTGTTCCCATGTGCTTTCCAGCTCTGTTTCACAGAGCAGCTACTGACTTAGGTCAGCAGCCAGCCATCGCATGAATACTGTAAAAAACTGTGCATGCCCAACTACTGTTACACCCATACATATATATCTTTTCAGTAATCCTCAGGTTGTTTCCAAGCTTAAGGGGGAAAGCCTATGATTTACATACAACTACAAAAAGAAGCGACATCCTTCAGTTTGCAGGATCTGAGCAGGTCTGTTAATGACAGGACATTTTGGAGGTCTTTCATTCATAGGATTGCCATAGGTCGGAGGTGACTTGACGGCACATAACACACACACATTCCAAACCAGTCCCTAGCATATACATTTTAAAAGGATCTGAGGCAGCAGGGTTGGTGAAGACTTCTACTTGAGAGCTTTAGAGAGCTATTGCCAGTCAAAATAGACATTATTGAGTAGAGCTGCCATTATGGAACACTCAATGGCTTGGATCTATCAAAAGGTGTCCACAGATGGAATGGACTTCCAACCATCCCTGCCTCTTCCCTCCCACTGTAGCCTAAAATTCCCTTCACAAAATTATGCTTCTCAGGAACAGAGGACCTGCTCCACAGGTGACCACCTCAAATACTACATGGGGGGGGGGCGGATTTGGAGGTCTGCCATGGGAGTAATTGGTGAAAACCATCCCCCTTTTGTGTGCACAAAAATTTTTTAGTGGATCCACATACCCATTTCTACAACTTCCACAAAATTTGGTTTACTTGCTACATGGCTTTATAAAGCTGTTCTATAAAACAGTCATATAAACATAGTATTCCTCCCAACTATCAGGAATCATGAATAAGCATCCACAAAATGAGATGACTTCTTAACTATCAGATCCAAATCCTAGCAGAAAGACAATATTAAACATATCTAACTTTCCCCTAATTCTTGTTTAAAAAAAAATCAGTCCTTTTTCTCTTCCACATTTCCCACCACTCTTCCTGGCCATGGAGTAAACACCATTAATAACTGATACAAACAATCAGTCGCATGCATATAGATAAACGGGGGATGACAAAATATCAAGTTGCAGCTGCTCAATTGAATGCCGTATCTGTACGAGTGGTAATTACTTTTAATTTAATTAGGACTCGTAGTATTGTTTCTATCTCATAGATTACATTATAACACGTAATGTGTTAAAGTAACAAGACAGAGGGAATGGGTGGGGGTAGGAAAAGCAGTAAATATTACCTTTTTATCTATAAACAATGCCATAGTTCAAATTGTCTGGAAATGGTGGTGGTTTGTTCCAGTAATCATTTCATAATAACCATTTGATAAACTCTTCGGAGGGAAGGGTGGCATTCAAGTACAATAATAAATAAATAAAATGGTTTGTATTCATTCAGGGGCGGCTGTAGTGGGGGAGTTTAAATTGAGTTTTCCGGGAGCAAATTTGTTATTGCACATTCATGAAGTGGACGTGGAAAGTTGTCAACGACTCGGCATTGGCAAGGACTAAATCAGATTTTGTGCCTTTTGCAAAGTTGTCAGAATTCTTTTTTCTGGGGTGAAAGAGAATACATAGCCATGTTACTGTGGAATCCTAAATAAAGTTACACCCTTCTAAGCCCTTTGACTTAGAAGGGTATAACTCTGCATAGGGTGGCATTGTTGATCTACTCTAGCCGAAACATTTTGAAGAATGTTGGGAAGCTGCTGCTAGTGCAGAAGGCTGTGGCTCCCCTGCTGGCCGGGGTCAGCTACCAGGAACCTGAATATTACAGGGGACCTTGATAATTACACTGGTTACTGAATTATTCCTGAGCCCAATTCAAGGTGTTGGTTGTATCTTTTAAAGCACTACATGGCTTGAGAATCAGGGTATCTAAAGGACTTCTCTCACAGATTCCTGTGCAGGAGTTAAGATGACAAGGACTGCCCCATCAACCCAATGAAGCTTGGATGGTGGATACATGAAAGAGGGCCTTTTCAGTGGCAGCCCCATGATTATGCAATGAACTGCCAGGCAAGTGCACCTGGCCCCCTCACTCTTGATTTTCAGGAGGCAGCTGAAGACTGTTTTATTCAGGATGGCATTTATTTAGCCAGTTTTTAAACTGTATTGGTAGTTTTCATTTAAAATTGTGGTTTTGGTTTATTCTGTTTATATTGTAAGCTACTTTGAGTCCTGCAAGGTGGAAAGGCAGCTAATAAATGCTTTAAATAAATAAGCAACAAAAATATACAAACTAACACACCGATTGTGGAAGAAGCTTTCATGAGCAAGCTTTATTCCTTTGTCAGAAGCATCATGAAATGTTTTGTATAGCCTCCACCAGGGCTAATGCCAGGTCAATGTAGTGGTGGTTCTATTCACCCTTCAGTAAGGATAGAAGCAAAACAACATCAACAATTGCCTCCTAATCATTTTGCAGAATTTCAAAAATAACAGCCTCAAAATAATGTTCCTAGCTTTCAGTATTCATCAGTATATTCCAATATTCACCAGTATTGTAAGTCACAGAATCACAGAATCACAGAGTTGTAAGGGGCCATACAGACTTTCTTGTCCAACCCCCTGCCCAATGCAGGATGAGCCTAAAGCATCCCGGACAAATATTCATCCAGCCTCTTCTTGAAAACTGCCAGTGAAGGGGAGCTCACCACCTCCCTAGGCAGCTGATTCCACCTTTGTACTACTCTGACCATGAAAAAGTTTTTCCTAATATCCAGCTGGTACCTTTCTGCATGTAATTTAAGCCTGTTGCTTTGGGTCCTATCCTCTGCTGCCAACTGAAACAGCTCCTTGCCATCCTTCAAATGACAGCCTTTCAAATATTTAAAGCGAGCAATCATGTCCCCTCTCAATCTCCTCTTCTTCAAACTAAACATTCCCAAGGCCCTCAGCCTTTCCTCGTAGGGCTCAGTCTCCAGACCCCTGAGCATTCCCATCGCTCTCTTCTGCACCCTCTCAATTTTGTCCACGTCCTTTTTGTAGTGAGGCCTCCAGAACTCCACACAGTACTCCAGGTGCAGCCTGACCAGGGCAGTATAGAGAGGGACTATGACCTCCTGCGATTTCGATGCAATGGCCCTTTTCAATACAACCCAAGACTGAGTTTGCCTTTTTTGCCACCGCATCACACTGACTGCTCAGATTTAGTTTACAGTCCACTCTTACCCCAAGATCTCTCTCGCATACACTACTATCCAGAAGTGTATCCCCCATCCTGTATTTGTGCTTCACATTTTTGTGGCCCAGATGTAATACTGTGCACTTATTTATGTTGAATTGCATCCTGTTTACAACTGCCCACTTCTTCAGAGTATTCAGGTCTTGTTGAATTTTAACTCTATCTTCTTGGGTGTTTGCCATTCCTCCAAATTTGGTATCATCAGTAAATTTAACGAGTAGCCCATTTACCCCATCATCCAGATCATTGATAAAAATATTGAAAAGTACTGGGCCTAAAACCAAGCCCTGCGGCACCCAGTCTGCAGTCTTCCAGTTTGCCCATTAGAGTGTCATGGTGATCCTTATCAAAAGCTTTGCTGAAATCCAGGTAAATCACGTTGACAGAATTCCCACAATCCAGTAAGCTCATCATTCAATCAAAGAAGGAAACCAGGTTGGTCTGATAAGATCTGTTGGGGACAAAAACATATTGACTTCCCTGGATCAGTAAGCAGTCCTTCAGATGCTTACAGATCGATCCCTTTCAAATCTGTTCTAATATCTTCTCAGCAACAGAAGTCAGACTGCCCGGCCTGTAGTTTCCCAGGTCATCCTTCTTCCATTTCTTAAAGATTGGGATAACATTCGCTCTTCTCCAATCTTGTGGCACATCCCCAGTCCTCCAGGAGGCCTTGAAGATGATGGACAGAGGCTCTGCAAGTTCTCTAGAAAGTTCTTTGAGCACTCTTGTGTGTACACCATCCGGCCCAGGGGATTTTTATTCAGCCAGGTGCCTCTCCACAACCTCTCTGTCAATGTCAACTAACCCCCCCACCCAGGTGTCCTGTCATGCCTACTACCATCTCTAGATGGGCTCAAGTTCTTCAGGGAGAAAACAGAGGCAAAAAGGTCATTAAGCCTGTCTGCTTTTTCTCTGCCCTCCACCAGAGTTACTCCTTCTACTCACAACAGTGGTCCAACTGTCTTTTTTTACTTTGTGTTTGCTTCTCACATATCTGTAGAAGTTTTTCCTATTGTAGTGAGCCCCCCTGGCCAGACCCAGCTCATTTTGAGCTTCGGCTTCTCTGATGGCTGATCTGCAGTACCCAGTAACCCTCATATATTCCTCTTTAGAGCTCTGTCCTTCTCTCAATTTCCTGAACATTTCCTTTGTCCCCCTTAGCTTATTCTGGAGCTCTCTCTTCATCCCTAATGGATTCTTGGAGCCCTTACCACATTTCCGTCTTGCTGGAACACTGAGGGCTTGAGCTTGCAAAAGCTCATGTTTGAGAAGAGCCCACCCTTCACTCACTCCTTTCCCTTCCAACACACTCTCCCACAGAATGACTGTCATCAAGTCTCTGAGTTCATTAAAGTCGGCCCTACGAAAATCTAACCTGCAAGTCTGGCTACAAACTTCCTTGGCCCCCCACAGCAACTGGAGTTCAAGGAGGACATGGTCACTTCCCCTTAAGGTCCCCACCACCTTCACCCCATCTACCAATTCTTCCCTGTTGGTTAATATTAAGTCTAGTATGGCTGAGCCCCTTGTAGCTTCCCACTTGTAAAATGAAGTTATCTGCCAGGCAGGTCAGGAAGTTGCGTGATTCTTGTCGCTTTGCTGAGCTTATCTCCCAACACATATCAGGGAAGTTGAAGTCACCCGTAATTATAAGGTTCTGATGACTGGATGCTCTACCAATTTGTTCAAGGAGGGCAGCATCCATTTCTTTTCCCTGGTCAGTTGGTCTGTAGCAGACTCCAACAATATCTTTTGTCCTTCCTTCCCTTATTTCCACCCATATACTTTCCACTGGGCTGTCGACCACATTCTCCAGAACTTCCTGACAATCAAGCCCTTTTCTCACATACAATGCCACTCCGCCTCCTCTTCTACCCTTCCGTTTTTTCTTGAACAACTCGTACCCATCCACTACCACATTCCAGTCATGGGAATCATCCCACCAAGTCTCAATAATTCCTACTATATCATAGCCCTCTGTTTGCAAGAGAAGCTCAAGCTCTTCTTTCTTATTACCCATACTTCAGGGATCGGTATATAGGCACTTGTAGCCGTGTACCTTTGTTTGATCTGTCCTACCCAGGTGGGCCCCCGCTGTTATCACTTCTTCATTGAAATCCCCATGTTGATCGTCCCCTTCCCCTTGCGGCATCAGTTTAAAGCTCTCCTGATGAAGCTCTCCAGGTTCTTTCCAAACATTTTCTTCCCTGAACTTGAGAGATTAAGCTCATCATGTGCCAGAAGGCCTTCCCTGAGAAAACTTATCCCATGGTCCCAGAACCCAAAGCGCTCCTGCCAACATCACCACCTCAGCCAACGATTCACCTCAAGTATGGTCTGCTCCCTTCAAATTCCTCTTCCTTTGACAGGAAGGATAGAAGAGAATACTACCTGTTCCCCCAATGTCTTCAACTGCCTTCCAAGAGCTTCATAGTCCTCTTTAATTCTTGCGATGGTATTCACGGCCATGCCATTCATTCCCATGTGAACCAGCACAAACGGGTACTGATCAGTCGGTCTGATCAGTTTCGGCAGTCAGTCTTTAATATCCTGAATTCTCGCCCCTGGCAAGCAACACATCTATTGGAGTAGGGGATCTGACTTGGACACAAGACATTCCATAGCCCTGAGCAGAGAGTCCCTGATGACCACCACTTTCTGTTTTCTTCCACTTCTGTGTAGCCCCATGCTCTCTTCACTCTCTCCTCTAGGTCTTTGCGGTTCTCCTTCCACTCTCGTCTCCGTCACCATCTCAAGCACCTCAAAATAATTCTTGAGCTCCAGTGAACCAGAGTGTTGTCTTAATCTACGTCTTCTGGTTTGTACTGCAGAACTGAGAGGAGGCTCAGAAGGGAGATTGACTCTTCCTTCTTCTCTTTGACTTATTTCCTCATGCTTGTGCAGAGTCCCCAGGCTCTTGTTAATAAAATCCAGCTCACCTGGTCCTTACTCCATAAGTTAAACCAAAGGCACCAATTTTGCATCTATATAGCCTACATTCATCAAACAAGATATGTGTGTATGTGCTGCTAGGTCGCAATTGATTTATGGAGGCTTTCAAGGCAAGTGAGAAGCAGAGGTGGTTTGCCAGTGCCTTCTTCTGCACAGTCTTCCTTGGTGGTTGCCCATCCAAGTACTAACTTGGATTTGTTCCCATTTGTACATTCCCAAATTTACAAATTTCTTTTGTTTCTCTACCTGGCCCCATTATGCATATATTTGGATTTGCAGTCTGGGGTCATAGTCTGAATGAACTATATAGATAAGATTTAAAAAATAGTTAACAAAACAACCCAGCCTCACAACCCAAACCCTGAAAAAATGCCATCAATTCCCAACTGAGCAGCTATACTATAATATCATCGTTGTCATCGTCATCATCATCATAACAACAACAACAACATTCAATTTATATACCGCCCTTCAGGACAACTTAACACCCACTTAGAGCCGTTTACAAAGTATGTTATTATTATTCTCACAACAATCACCCTGTGAGGTGGGTGGTGCTGAAAGAGCTCTAGAAGAGCTGTAACTGACCCAAGGTCACCCAGCTGGCTTTAAGTGGATGAGTGGGGAATCAAACCCGGTTCTCCAGATTAGAGTCCTGCTACTCTTAACCACTACACCAAACTGGCTCTTGCCAGTGGAGGAGATGTCCCAGATTGGTGTCTTCCCATAACCTTGATGACAGTGGAGACTTGTGGGGTATAGTGAGCTGACTATAAAGTTCATTACATTAACTTTGTGCTCTGTAAACCCCTTTCCTCAGCAATTCTCATATCCTGTTCTTGAGATTTAACATTACTTTCAGCTGTGGATGCTCTCAGAAAGTGAGCATATAAGATGGATGCTTCACTCTTACTGAACGCACATATACATGAAGCTGCCTTGTACGGAATCAGACCGTTGGTCCATCAAGGTCAGTATTGTCAGCTCGGACTGGCAGCAGCTCTCCAGAGCCTCAGAAGTCTTTCACATGTCCTACTAGCTAATTGTTTTTTAAAAAGACAAACTAGAGGTGCCAAGGATTGAACCTGGAACCTTCAGTCCCTGGCAAAGCAGATGCTGTACCACTGAGCAAAGGCCCCTCTCCATGGGGGTATCATGGGGGACACAATGGAGGTTTTTTTTTTTTTAAAAAAGTAACAAACAGGAGGTATTTTTTTAAAGAAACGCATTATTAATTAATTAAAATATTTATATCCTGCCTTCCTTTTGTGTCTCACAACAGCTTATGGTTCTGAATTAAAACTATCCATAATAAAAGAAAATGCAGTTAACAGCCTTCCCCCACACAAGAATAATTCCTGCAGTTCAAACCGCATTAAAAACTTCTATGGATTATGTGCCCTTACGGCACCTGTTCCACAAGGTGGGAGCCACTATGGAAAAGGAACAGATTCGGGTAGATGTCTGGCAGACCACCAGAAGTGATCAGCTAGAGGACCATAACTCGTGCATGGGGACACATAGGAAGAGATGGTCTTGGCAGGACTATCCCTCTTGTCTCATGAGAGATGTACAGACAACAAAAAGGGGAGAAAAACAACAACCCTGCAAACCAAATGTAACCAAGGAGGTTGGAACAATGGGGAAAAAATAAAATTGTGGAAAATATGAATTAAAAACACCAATATAATGTTTAATTAGAAATACAGAAATTATATGGAAAAATCCATTGGCAAAATTTTATCCCAGCATAAGCTTTCTTAAATCAGAGCTCAAGTCATCAGATGCAAGCTCTATGCATGAATAAATTTTGTTTCATTTGTTTCATTTTGCTACTACAGACAAACCCATCTATCCTTCTGGAACAGTTTGCTAAAAGTGATATTTCCACATGTATTGTCATAAACTGAGTGTGAAAATGTTACCAGAAGAATAAGGCCTTTCTCTGCCTATTTTAAGATTATTCACTTTTTGCTTTCTTATACAGGCTAAGTTTGCCTGTTACAGTTGCCACACGGATGTCTTGTTACCTTCTGATGTCTTGTTCCCATTAGTTTATAAATTGTGGCACTAAGAGACACCTGGTACCTGGAAGACACTGGCACTGGTGTGGAAATAATCATTTTAAGCAGAACAGCAGCATAGGAGTCTAGCTGCACCTTAAAAACCAACAAGATTTCCTGGGTATAAGCTTTCAAGTGTCAAAGCTGAGAAAGGGAAACCTTGTTGGTCTCTAAGGTGCCTGTCATGGCCCAGTCTGAGAGTGAGGTCTCCTCTGGAGGAGAGGAGCCTCGTGTAGCCAGCCAGGACTCCTCAGGAGAAGAGGAGCCCTGTGTAGCCAGCCCTAGCCCTGATTCAGCAGAAGCCAGCAATCAGGAGCAACAGCTGCTGGCTGATCAGAGCTTGCAGCCAGCAGCTGAGACACCAGCACCCTCTAGCTCCTACACCACAGGGGAAGCTCAGCCAGGGACTTCTACAGGTGCAGCGCAGCCAAGAGCCTCCACCCCCCCAGGTTCACCCACGCCCAAGGAACGCCGCAGGCAGCACCAGAGACTGGAACTGCAGGAGAGACGGCGCAGTGCTCGCCTCTTGAGCCAACGCCAGCTGCTGGAGAGTGACAATGAGTAGTATCAGGATGGAGCCCCAGCAGCTGGCTGAAAACCACGCCTGGCTATAAGAGCCAGTCTGGAGGAACTGCCGGGTGTGGAAGCAACGTGTCTACTGCCTGCAACCACTCTGTGTTTTGTGAACCTTGCCCGTGCCTGCTTTTGGACCTGACACTATCGGTGACTGACCTTGGACTGTGCTTGACCTTGCTTTTGGACTCTGGACTCACTCCTGGCTTTATCTCATGCTCTGACCACCGGTTTGACTTGGCTTTTGCTCTTGGAACTCCCCTTTGACTTTGGCCTTAAGGTTTGGACTTGAACCACCCTGCTTGGGCTGGCCCAGCCCATGACAGTGCCACTAGTCTTGAATCTTGCTGTTCTATGGCAGACCAACATAGCCCACCTGAAATGAATGTGATGGGAAAGTAAATATTTCTGAGCAAGATGCCAAAGCTGTGAAGGGGACATCATTCCACAGAGGTGTTCCCTTGAGGTCAATGTGTGATAGGTCCTTAGAGACATGTCATAATCCAGAATGGTTATTGTTAAATGTGGTCAACATTCTCAGTCTTTCCGGAAGCTGCAGAGATCTATTTCATGCTCGTCCATATCATTGTTAACAAGCCCCACACTGCCCAGTAATGATGGCAAAAAATTCAAAGTGGAAAGAATGCAACCCCATTTTCTAGTCATTTTTACCCTCTCTGGGCTTCAGTCTGGTACAATGAGAGGGAAAGCAGCCGAGAGTTTGAAAACTAGTAGAAATGTATAAAGGGCTCAGCACCATATTTCTTCCCACTGTTCTTTCTTTGCAAATGACCACCCCTCATCATTCACTCTGCTGAGCAAACATGGAGTTGGAAGTTTAATTGTTTTTCATCATAGTATGTAGTTTTGGCTTCAGTCACACCTGCAACAATGTTGTGCATTGCTGTTTTTATTATTCTAATTATGATGCATCAGTATTACCATTTCAATATTTCAGAAGTGGAAGCTGAGGGAAAAGATGCTCGCCTCAGGTCACCCACTGAGATCCCAGCTGAGGCACAATTTTAACTGTGGAATTCCAAGGTTTTCAGCTCAGTCTCTTAGCCACAAAGCCACACTAGCAATTAAAGCAAACTGCCTCTGTTACTGTACAAAATTGTGTTATAAGTTTTCTGTCAAAGTCTGCATAACCAGCTTCTGATTTCAGTCATAATCAAATGCCTCTAGACTAAACTTGGATGCCCTGTTTTGATGCTAACTCTTTCCCCCTTCATCCTGTTTCTCTTCCTGCTCTTATTTATTATGATGTCTTCTGACCTGAGGATACGAAAGCCACACATGCATTCAGTCCTTGCAGCTTCCTTTGATTCCCCCCCCCCCACACACACTTTTTTGCCGCTTGGCAGCACAGTCAGTATCACAGTTTCTGACTTGCCCTTCATTGCAATCCTAATGGGCAATTTCAGATTCGTGATGAAGAGTAAGACAAACAGGCAAATGGCCGTAAGCACGCAAGCTTGAAGGGGCTTCGTTGCCAGCTCATTATATTTGCGCTAATGAGATTTCCATCCAATTTGTGGATAGCAGAACTCCACTCAAAAGTGGGGACAGAACCACTGATACAGTGGGGATTATTCTGCCCTATTTTTTTTAAAGAAATAACCTTTGTAAAATTCTAGACAGACTAAGTAGTGCAGAATCCATGTTACACCATTACATAAACAGTTGTTGGATTATTTACATTGCTTTCATCAGTTTAGCATAATTGCTTAAGTAATGGAAACCTCATCTACCCTACTTAAGCAGCAATAAATACACAATTTATGCACAATCTTCAAATAAAATAAGGAGTATCAGCATAAGACTTTTTTTTACTGTCTTGAATATAAACAGATGCTGTTTATCAGAATCAATTTTGAGATAGGTGCAGCAGACAGAAGAAGAAACGGAGGCTGTGTGATGCCAATCTATTGTAGCTCATGAAGAGGTAATCTCCATATGTTAAAGCAACTATAAAAGTTTAGAGTCTAGTGATTGTTTTTGTAAAGTGAGAGCGAGAGATCTATTTCCATTTAATCTTCACTAAAAAAGCTAAGAGTTGTTTGATGCTCTTAAATATAATATTTTGTGCCGTCAATACAAGCCAGTATTGTGTGCAGTCAGCAAAAGTGGGAGTACAGATCACTAGGGCATGTCATCTGAGAGGACAGGAAGCAGGAAGAACAAGACACAGGCAGGAAATAGAAGTGCCTGTAACGTTTTCTAGCAGTTCAAGATTAGTAGAGGAGGCAGTAACCATAAAGCAAATGCATTTATTGGAACACAGAAAACATTGAACATAGGAAATGGTTCACTTAACAGGCCATGGCCATGCTGAAAAATTGTCCTTCCTAGGTACTAGACATAAGATCTGGGCCTTTCTTTTCAGAATACATCACAGTATCAATATACTATACTGCTGAACCTACACGGATACTTTGTTCTTGTTCTCTCTGTGTCCAAGCTGCCATACCACAGCTAATTGCAGGTGGAAGCTCTTTAGAATGAATACTAGGGTTTTGCAGAGTGAAACAAACAAGCCGGAAATACACACAGAAATCACTGTTTTTTTCATTAAACCAGCTTCTGGAATGGTGAACCAGATCAGGGAACTCAAGTTATGATAACGAAAACCCTCCCATCAAAAAGTTTTTGTGTTTCTTCATTGCAGTTCTTACCAGGCAGCAGCAGCAGGCAGGCATTGGGCTGGCAGCATCTTGTTTTCCTTAACAGCATTATCTCCCACCAATCAGATCCCAAGGGGAAAGACCCTTTACGTTATACCATCTAATTAACTCCATCTGCATGAGTGCTTCTTCTTCTTTTTTGCAGTGCTACCTGATCACTAGCATTGTCTCCCTGCCAATTGGGTCCTCACAAGGAGAGGAGCACTGACCTCTTGCTGCCTATCACTTGAGGAAATGTTTGTTCAATTAACTCCATAGGAGGGTATGGGGAAATGTGAAGGGGGAAAAATTGTTGCCTGAAAAAATAATAGGGAATGGTATGGGACTGGTCTGGAATGGAGGTCTGCAGGAGGGAAGATGCAGGCTGACCTAGAGAGATGTACCACTCCAGTACCATAGCACTAATCTGTCTCCCCCATCCCCATTAAGTTATTTGGACAATTGGTCACAATCGTCACTCTGAGAAGTGCTATGGGGCAGGCTTCCAGTAGTCTGTTCAATCAATCAAACTTGATAAAAGCTCTGGAAGACTTCAATCATAGTCTTTCAGGACCCTCTCTTTCTCTGACTCAAATAGTGAACATGTACCCCAGTGCAGCAACTTCATAGTTCCCACCTATGCAACAAACAACTCAGTTTTCTCTTCAGGTTTTCATCTTACTGCAAGCCCCCATCCAGCATCTGCTGAAACATTAAAAATTCTCCACATCAAGCTTAAGTCATTAGCCTACTCCACCCTTTCAAAAACAATCCTGCCGGCCCAAAGCAAAAGGAAGACTTATGGGGAAAATATAGGTCTGTTTGAGGAGGGGGAGGAATTCAGTCAATCATGCTGCCTGCTTGCCTGCACTTGGATGATGGAGACTGGCAGCGATTAATGCAGAACGCACATATGCCCTGTTTTGCAATGAAACACTGAGCATCAACATGGAACACTCAGTCCTCATTGTAGGAATAAAACTGCAAAGCACAAGGAAACATGGCACGAACAGGCGACAGGAGGATGCAAAGGAAATAATTTATTGGCACAATCATTACTTAGAAAAAGAAAAAAGTGAACATAAAGCAGGATTTTTTTTAATGTTGCTGAGCTGGTTGGAGTGTTCTCCTGCTTGGTGCTAGCCCACCACTGTCACTTTACTACTGCTTAGTCAGTTTCCTGCCATAAGATGCACATTCTGACACTTGCCTTCAGTGGATCAATGGTTTATAGAGAGGGAAACTAATGGTTGACGTTGGAGGCGACTTGACGGCACATAACACACTCACACAAGTTTTTGAGAATCAGAGTTCCCTTTTTCAGATACATTTTAATCTCAGATACAGAGGAAGGGACTTCCCCATCACCTCAACAATTTCATACAGAATTGGGGCTTAATTATAGAACTATGCTATTGATAGCCTTAGAAGAGTGTGATTCTGCTTAGGACGATAAATTGTGTAAACTGAAATGGGAATAGGGACTGCTTGTTAAGAAACAGAAGTCCTAGCCTGGCTTTCTGAGCATGTCCTATAGAAAATTCCTGGACTGTGACAAGGTTGTGCTGTTTGTTGATTTTAAACTGTTTTTAAGATGTAAGTTATTATGAATGTTTTTACTTGATGTAATCCGCCCTGGGCCTGCTTTTGTGGGGAGGGCAGAATAAAAGTTGAAAACAAACAAACAAACAATAAATAAGGTGCTTGAAAATGTCTTCAGAGTTGAGACTAAAATGTCTTCCAATAGAAGAGATTCCATAGAAAGGAATCTCAAATAAAGAATCGCTACTTAATATTATGATTAATGTTTTCAGCTGAAATAGTTTCTTATCCGCCCAAGACCAGTTTTGTTTTCTTTCCTCCAATGATTTCATTCTTCTCCCACCACTTGAATAATTAACCCTCCCATTCTGCCCAGAAGCCCTGACCCTCTTTATCTGGCTGCATGGAATATCTTTTATCTCTTTAAGGAGAGGTCAAAGATCAATGATACAAGCTTTACATCCAGAAAGTTCAGTCCTTGGCATCTCTAGTTGAAAGATCTCAAGCAGCAGGTGCTGAAAAAGGTCTTTCTCTGTTTTATAACCTGGAGAGCCTCCAGCAATCAGATTAGACAATACTGAGCTAGATTGACCAGTTCTAGTGTCTTGGTATAAGGCAGCTTCACACGATCACATTTATCTAAGAAAGGTGCTGCTGCTAACTTATAAATAAAAACTGTAGATAATGTTTTCAAATGGATTTTTAAGTCTTTCCCCATCTCAGCTGACATGATAAATGTGGTTTATTAAAACATGCTATGAGGCTGGGTGATACTGTGAAGGAGTGCCTCGGGGTGCTGCCTGGCATCTTTTGAACATGGTAAGTGCTTTGAGGCCCATTGGGGTGGGGGGAGATGAAGCTGGGTACCTGATAGCATAGAATGGCTGTGCAGGCTGGGATAAACAAGGTTGGTGATAACCGCTGGCTGAGTTTGGAGCCATGATGGACCTGCCAAGTGGGAACCTGGAGACATTGTCTAGCACAACCTGTTCTCAAAATGTTCAGCTTAGATCTCAGAAGCTAAGCAAGGGCAACCTTGGTTAGTATTTGGATGGGGGACCTCCAACGAAGACCAGGGCTGCAGAGGCAGACAATGGCAAACTACCTCTGCTAGTCTCTTGCCTTGAAAACCCCACTAGGGGGTGCCATAACTTGACAGCACTCTCCACCACCATTTAAATAAGCAGCCATTTAAGCAAAATTAGTGGAACCCACACTCAGTAGCCTTTGTCTTTATTGTCTCATGTCTTATTGGGGGGAGGGGAGGGGTGCTAGGGCAAATGGATAAGTCTTTTCACATCTCACTGGATTGGGTTGCTGACCTGACAGAGGTAGTTTATCAGTTAAGATATATGCAACAAATTACAAGGCATAACCTCCAGAACACCATTGTTCATTTACAACTGCTGTAATTTGCAAAGTAACAACGTTCTTGAAATATTCTTCCTGCCACAGATTTGTTCCCTCACTAATGGCCTTGCAAATATGATTACTCCCTTATAATGTCTGACATTACTTGTTTATTCAAACTCTGTATATCATGTTGGTAAATTTCAGTAATATGTTGTTTCACACAAGCAGCTAAGAAACCAGCTTATTATATGCAATATTATCAGCTGATATATATGGAGAAAATCAAGATTTCCCTGTTGGGCACTTTAAAATTTTGAATACAACACTGAAATTTTCTTCACCCAACACATTTTTATATTATCTTTCATCACAAAGTTCCTAAGCTACCCTGTCTTGCAACAGTTGGAAATAATTTGTTTTATTAACCACTTTTCGGATTCCTTATGAAGAAAGATTTTTTTTAAAAAAATAGTTCTATTAAAATACAGCCAGTGTTTACTTACATAGAAGGACTGCCCTCATGAGGAACTTTTAAATATTTGAGTACTGTTTGTTACCTTGCCAATCAAAGATCACAGGAACTGTCTTGATCCACAGTAAAACCCCCCAAAACAAAAGCAATATAATACCTTTGATTAGGACCAATCAAAATATTACAAAACAGCGTTGAAGCCTTCACGTTCTCCAGAACTCTTCTTTAGATTGTATGTTTAAAAGGAGGAGGAGAGAGAGCAGAAAAAGCTATTTCTGGCCATGATATGAAGGCTTCTTACTTGTACTTGTGCAGTTTGTGTGGCCAACAATCAGATTAGGTGGTGCTGGGTGGAGCAGCTTTCAAATTTCACCTTCTCCTGACAAAAAGGAGGAAAAAATGGCAGTCTCCAATGGAGAACATGAAAGCCAAGTTAATCAAATATCCACCATTGTTTTCTTTAATGGGTAAAGTTTTGCATGAATTTGGACTTTTTAGTTTGCAACAATGCATTTCACTAATTTACCTGTCTTCCATCTACCAGAGTTGAAGTTTAGAAAGAAATACAAATTTTATTGCTGAGAAGCACTTTAAATCCTATCATGTTCAAAAACGCTTTCAGTAAAAGTAAAGCAAGTAAATTTGAAGTTGAAAATAAGACAATCCTTGGAGTAAAAAATCAGTCACTTATCAGTATACTTCCATGTGGCTCATTCCGAATTCAGAATTTGGAACACAATTTTAGAATATTCAACGTGCCATTATTCATTACCTGGCACTCAGTCACTCAAGGCAGTTAGCCAAACAAGCTATCTCTCTACATACAGGTGAACCAACATTTCTGAGAATCTTAAAAAACTGAAAACATTCATAAATCAAAATAGGAGGTTTTCTATGCGAGAGGCTTACACAGTGCCAATTTTAAGTATACTGGCTGTGAAAACAAGCCGGCTTTTTTTGACAGACACCTCCATTTATGCCGACAATATCAATTAGTGCCTATGAAACAGACTTACCAAAGATGATATTTCAATCAGTAACAGGTTTTCTAGATGCAAAGAGAACATACTTTGTTTTCTCACTCTCCATCTGAGAGTCTAAGAAAGACAATAATGATTCCTGAGGAAACAACAGCTAAGAGGATGGGATTAAAAATTAAGATTGCTTACAAGGGAGATTTTAAAAGCGCCTTGTTACTTACAATTGAACTACAAACTTTTCTTCAAATGGTTTCTGCCAAGTTTAGCGTTGATGATCCAAACAAAAGAAATAATGCTTGTTTTTTTATAATTCGTCTAACATTCTTCATGATATGCAACACACTAATATTCTGTGCATAGATCAATGACCAAGCATTGCAGGGGTTTGATGAGTGTGTATTTTCTTATTTTACCATGCTCAACTACTCATTTATAATTCTGTGCAAACCAAAGTACCATTTTAGGTTTTGGGCACAAAGAGATTTCTCTGGGAAAGCAAAATTCTGAGTAAATTTCCCCCCCCCCAAAATCGTTCTTGGATATATTCAAATTAAAATAAAAAACAACACTGTACTTGAAAGCATTTGTTGTGGTTACATGTGATATCTCATAATAAAATAACAACAACATTCAATTTATATACCATCCCTCAGGACAACTTAATGCCATACTCAGAGCGATTTACAAAGTGTGTTATTATTAGCCTCATGACAATCATGCTGTGAGGTGGGTGGGGATGAGAGAGCCCTGAGAGAGCTGTGACTGACCCAAGGTCACCCTGCTAGCTTCAAATTAAATTAAATTAAATTAAGCAGAGAAATGTAGAATCAAACCTGGTTCTCCAGATTAGAGTCCTGCTTAACCATTAAACCAAACGGGAGATACTTGAAGAATAATAAATCCTACATGATCTGAAACATGGTTGAAGGGACAGCTTCTCTAAATGGTGTCCTTTAATGTAAATATTTTTTTAAACTCAAAGACTGTAAACATATACAATAATAAATGCCCTTAAGAACAGAATAGCATACTTAAGTTGTGCAATATCTGGTTAGCATGGATTTTTTTATTTTAAAGTGTTGGTCATTCATTAGAAACTACCTGATATAATTCACTAGGAATTATCCAAAGGGAGGGGCTCACAAAAATGTCAGTGGGACAGAGAACAAATGACTTATTTGCTAATTGGGAAGTGAGCGCCATTCTGATTTCCATATTCAGTTTCTCAAGCATAACTGTTGTGCGTGCTCTTCAGAGCTGCAGGAGTTCTTGCCTTCCTCTGAAGCAAACCAAGGTGGTCCAAAGGTGGAGAGATACAAATCAAGAGGATTGATGGCTGTAGAAAATAACAAAAGACATATCTCAATCCAGGAGCAGTCCTTAAAGGAAATCCCCAAAGCTCCCATCCTGATCCCAACTGCATAAAAAAATACCCTAATTTGTACCATAATTTCTTAATTGTACAAAGGCTTTCAATCTGAAGGATGGTTGCAATGTTCAGGGGGAAGGTGGCAACCTTCCTTCTATCCTAACACTCGTCCCTTCCTCTTACTTTGAAAAAACTCCCATCTTCCTTTCTTCCCATTCCATCTTCCCTTTTAAGTCAATTTCATTTTGCATCGGAACATGCTTGATTTTATAAATACAGAACTTTCTCCATTCACAGGTACTGATATAGGTGAACATTACAGCTTTTAAAGTCTATTTATTTATAATACATAAATACCTTAAATTATACCGTTATCATTAAAATGTTGCCTAGCCTTGACTTCTCTTAATGACAGAAATAGATATTTGTGGTTTAATTTTAGCCTAGCATGATTTTGACAGATTTCATTGAACTAACATCCATACATTTAAATAATAGTCCTATCATCATCTTTGCCTTTAAATCCTTTCATACTGTTCTTCCAGTGAAAATGGTAATCTGAATTTAAAGATATTAAAAAGCCATTGCAAATTTTATTCAAAATCATTTTCTTTCGCCACAAGACTATGGTTTAATTCCATATAAATTAATTTCACCCTAGAAAGTATCTCACTTCAAGAATCTGTTAAAGGTTCCTTGTTACACCCAGACTAGTGATAAAAATTAGAAAGCAAAATAAATGAGATGAGTAACAGCAAGGAAACGAGATGCCTCAAAGAGCATCATATATAATTGGAAGAGCAGGAAAGAATGTTTAAAATAAGTTCAAGAACAGTGATAAGGAGGGAGGTGATGTTATCTATTGGACAGAAGAAACCATTAACATACACCAGAGTGTTTTCAATCACTTAATCAGAAAACCCTTTTCCTGAGCACTGTTTCTTGTCCATGTGCCATGGACAAACATAAATATTTTGGATTTCCTGCACTCTGATAATGGCCTCTTAAACATAAGCCCTTCCCACCTCAAAGACAAAGCTAAAACAAATGATAAAGCATGAAAGATAGAGATGATTCCTATGCCAGAAGCAATTGTCAATTCCCTGCAAATGAACCACTTCATCTTTTGCACATTATTAGGATCCCCCCTCCCCCCCCCACACACACACACTAATTTCAACTCTGGTTAGAAAAATGATGGAAATAAAAGGGTGCTGGGTTCATTAATGTTGCTACTGGACAATATATAAAATGCAACTCAGTGGTGCCCGTTCCTATGAAGCAGAGAATCCATGCCTATTGCACAGGGGAATATCACAAAAATGTAGCATTTCATTTTTATACATCTTTGTAACTATCCATCTCAATTATAATTCACCTGAAGAGTAGAGCAACTTACATCTGGTTCTGTGGAAGTCTGTTGCCCTGATACTTCACTGCTTAAGATTAAATATAAGGCTAACTGCTCTGGACCAGACAGCCAGGAGAGGGAGGGAAGTAGATGAAGACACCCTTATATGCCTCCTCCTGGTTCACCTTTGATTTCATTTTATACAGAATGGATCCAGTTAGCTTCTGTGATCAATCTCACCCAATTCTCCTGCTTATTATAGACACGGTCATACATGACTTTTGTTCACGCAGGTCCCATAATCCCCAGCAGAGTTTTCTTCATGGTCAGAGGAGACTCTCTCCTCTCTTTCCTGCTATGAAAAAGCTTGTTAGATCCAACCTGTTGTCTTGCCTTCCCCATGTCCTCCATTTGTGAGGGGATTTATAAAGTATATATTTATATTTTGTTTTCTAGCTTTTAATTTGTTTATTTTAAAATGCAGACCAGATACTAAGCCTTGTTTCCATTCATGCTATACCCTTTTTGTGGCAGTGATAGTCTTCTGTTGCAAAACACATTCTTCCAGGCCTGGGAGCTCTTTAAATGAGCTGAAAAGCACTTAGCATCAGAGGAGATCACTGATAGAGGGTGTGGAATCAGATATTGCTGACCTGATACAATGTCCGATATTTCCAGTATTGTATTGGATAAACAACATCCAATTTTGCAGCCTCCTGACAATTTCAGAGTCTAGATTTTCATTCCCAATAATCTTGGAATCAGGACCAGCTGAGAGGTACAGCATGCTTTTCTCTCTCCCTCCCTTGCCTGGGGTGGGAGGAACTTTAAAAAATAAAGTTTAAATTGCCCTTAGCAAAATTGGTCACATGGCCGGTGGCCCTGCCCCCTAGTTGTCTTCATGTGCCCCTGGGAACACTCCCACACTCTACGGCAGGCTGATTTTGGCCAAATTAGGGCCAAATTGGGCCTATTTGGGGCCAAAATCAGCCTGTGGCAGAGTGCGAGAGCACTGCTGGGGCGGTACAACAGGCCCTGGAGTGCTCCTGCACTCCACAGAGGGCTGATTTTGGCCTGTTTGGATGGCGCAGAGGGCAATCTAAACTCCCCTCTGTCTGGAGATCAGGGAGCGGGGCCACCGGCCATGTGACCATTTTTAAGAGGTGCTGGAACTGTTCCACCGCGTTCCTGCTGAAAAAAAGCCCTGACTATTTTCACAAAATTGGGAGTGATTGAAACAGAAATTTTCTTAACATGATTTTCCAGAACAAAAATAATTTCTTATATTTAATGAAAATTATAACCATGCATTTCTTGACATACGTAATTAATTTTTGAAGCACACATCCTCAGTATTGATAGGCAGATGATCTTCGCCGCAGGCAAACAAGGGCACAAAAGGAAGCAACACTGCTTCCCTACGCTGCCAAGGAAGCTCACTGCTGGGTGATCTTGGGCCAGTCACACAGACCTACCTCACAGGGTTGTTTTGAGGATTAAGAGGAGGAGAGGAGAATTATTTAAACTGCTTTAAGTCCCCATTAAGGAGAAAGAGGTGGTATAAATCGATGATTTAAACTGCTTTGGGTTCCCGTTAAGGAGAAAGATGGGGTATCAATCAATCAATAACATAAACAAACAAGATAAAGGGATATTAGCTCTATGGCTGCCTGTCACTGCTGCCCTTTTTCATGAGTCAAGCACAGTTTTAAAAATAAGAGCTTTGGTTATTGTAACAAAAACAATTTAGGTTCTAGGATCTAGTTAAACCTACCAAAATAGTAACTGTAGCTGAGCTGAACTGAGGATAGGGGGTGGGAAAGTGTTTCACACCCTTGAAATGGCTTTCCATTTGCATTTATATGGAGAGACTCAACAGGAACCAAAAATGTTTGTACTGCTTGTTCCACATGTCCAGGCATCCATAATCCCAGCATCAGGTCTCTCCCAATATAAAAGCACCCTGTCTTCCCTGCAGCACAATGATGCCCATTCAACACCCTATTGGGACTACAAACAGCAGTAATTCGTGTCAGATGTTAGAAACTAAGTAGGGTTGGCCCTGGTTAGTTCTTAGATGGGAGACCACCAAGGAAGTCCAGAGTAGACATGGGCATGAACGGGGAAAAAACCCCAAACACCCTGTTCATTGTATTGTCGAAGGCTTTCACGGCCGGAGAACGATGGTTGTTGGGGGTTTTCCGGGCTGTATTGCCGTGGTCTTGGCATTGTAGTTCCTGACGTTTCGCCAGCAGCTGTGGCTGGCATCTTCAGAGGTGTAGCACCAAAAGATCTTTTGGTGCTACACCTCTGAAGATGCCAGCCACAGCTGCTGGCGAAACGTCAGGAACTACAATGCCAAGACCACGGCAATACAGCCCGGAAAACCCCCAACAACCCTGTTCATTGTTCGGTGCCATCCACGAACAATGAACATGGATGAGCATTAACTGTTCCTGGACATGTTCATTGTTCATTGTTCGTGGGGGCCAGGACCCTCCCAGACCCAACCCCACCCCACTTAGCCCCCCTCCCCTCAAACCCACTTACCTGGCCCTTTAAAGATCCCTTTAAACTATCAGCTGACAGGCGGCAGGGGGGATTCCCCCTGCCAGCTGATAGTTTAAAGGGCCCTTTCCTGCCATGTGCAAGGGGCAGGGCCCTTTAAACACCCCACAAACTGACATTCCCAATGTCCAATACCCACCAAATTTGCAGGGGACATAGTCCTCACTATCCTCTGAAGACCCCCCAAGTTTCAGAGAGATTGCCCCCTGGGAAAGGCATGATCCACAGGTCTCCCCATAGACTGTCATTTTCTCTTCAAAGTGGCAAAAACGGGACTCTCTGCAGGAAGTACTTTGAAGGGGGAAAGCCAGAAGGAGTTCAGACAGAGTTCAGTCCCTCCTTGCCTCCGGTTGCCAAGGGGATTGATTGCAGTAGGTGCCAGACTGTCTGGCTTGCTGAATGGCTGCCAAAGGCAACGAATGAAGCTTTTACCACCTGTTTGTTTAGGATGGGGCCTCACGAACAGCTTGTTCGAGAACAGCAGTTTAGGCTGTTCGTTGTTTTTTTCTGTTCGTAATGTTATTCGTGCCCATGTCTAGTCCAGAGTCACTACTACACAGAGGCAGACAAAGGCAAACCACCTCTGTACGTCTCTTGCCTTGAAAACCTCATGAGGAGTTGCCCTAAGTCAGCTGTGACCTGGGAGCATTTTACATACACAATCCCTCTTTCATGCTGAAAAGATTTGCAAAAGATCATTTAGCTCAAGTTTACTAATAAATAAATAGCATACAGAGCAGAGTGTGTCCTTCTTGACAATCCACTAGTACTAACACCACCCGATATTTAGAAAAGCAGGATTCTAGATTTTCCGTGAATGTTAGCATCATTTGCAAGTGGAGAGTATGCACAGGAACATGAACCCTGTGACTTACAAACTATTGGCCCCATTTCAGTAACCCAAACAACATGGCTGTATAGGGGTATGAATTTGGTATGATAAGACCTGTGGAGAAATGCAATGGTGGACGGTCATTGGTCGCAGCATGCTGATGTTCTCAGCTGACAGTTTCAACTGAACTTCCCCTAGTTTTGTCTTGAAGGCGTAGCAGAGAGTTACATATCTGCATGTCTCAAAAAAAAATTAGATCCAGTATTTATGCCTTCAGAACATGATGGAGTTGGGAGCAATCATCTCTTTTAATGACTTTTAATGATATTTGGTTGGATTTCATATTGATCTGGGGTAGCTAATGGATTTTTCAGATGCAAGAAAGACTCCTCACCAAAATTATTAAAGCCCCCTTCCCCAAGGAGGCTAGCAAAAAGACAACTTTGAAATCTCTCCTTTCCAGCTCATCCTCTCAACAATTGTCCCCTGTTTTTCTCATTTACTCACCACATAACCAGTTTCTTTAGCCCTTTGGAGAAGCCCTTTCCCCCCCTGGGTCATTCCCAGCATGAAACCTGGACTGAGACTAAGACGCTTTAAGCAACAGAACATATTGAGGATCTATATATTGAGGATCATCTGCATATATTGAGGTTTGTCTTTCTTTCAGGTGGAGATAACAGAGATCCTCTACCTCATTTTATATGTGAATGAAGAGAACACATGACTAAATAAATACCACATATAGATCAGCTGTTATTGTGCTCCAAAAAGACAGAAGGTTTCAAAACTGATCTACCTCTGGGGGAAGAAAAGAAATTAAACCATAGAACAGGAACCTCAAAGACTTTCTTCTGAGCCCATACCATTTGAAACAAGTGCATCATTAGATGGACCATAATTCCTGGTTATGTTTGACCCATTTGCAAGACTGCCTTATGAGAAAATCCCATCTCTGCAGAAATAATGGCTAGCTGGAGAGTCTTCCCTCTTGTGCCTGCTCTTACAAGTTTCACTTCTGGCCCAGGAATTAGGGACCAAGTGCAAAGAGAACAGAGCTCATATACTCAAGTAGAAGAAGGAAATTTCAATAGATGCAGTTTGTCTTGCTTCTGCATGACAAGCAACACCTGCCAAAATTCCCTCCCCCGTGCAACAATTAAAAAGTATAGGATCCCTGCCTTCCTTTACATCTGGTCACCCTGCAGAGGAAAGCTCGCTATCTCCCCCATCCAAGCTCTTGGTAGCCTCTCTTTTCTTATCCCTGTGCTTGCTACAGTCCATTATCAGAAACAACAGAAGTTGTGACAATGGGAGTAGTCCGTATGTAAACAGTTGATACAGTGTTTCCCTGGGTACAAATTGGCTTTATCAGTCATTTGAATAATGATGGACCAGAAACTGCAATTTGTGTTCAAACAAATAAATGGAAGTGGGATAGAAAAAACAAAGAGAAGCTAACTTTAAGCAGTCCTAATACAGGGGGTGGGGAGGGGGAGATACTATTCTCAAGCTGAATTTCTGGTGTTACCATGTCTGAAGTTCTGTTGTTAATTTACTTGCTAACATTATTATGTATGAACCGAGTGATAATCAAGTGTCAGTCTTTACAATATTCCTGTGCCAGTTTTTTCTTCTTCTGATTTTGTACCACAACATTTTATGCATTGTGGATATTGGTTATAAAACAGAGCATCATTTTGTTCTCTATTATACATAATTTGCCGTAGACAATCTCTAATCTCTTTCTGCCTGCAGAAGAGAATCATCCTGTATCACTTAGAACATACTGGGTCTACCAAGAGAGCATTTTCTCCGAGTGTCTGACACATCTCTCTCTGTAATTCTTGTAGGGACATAAACTGTTGGTTGGTTTTCCCTATAACCAGAGAAATCACTGGGCCTTCATCAGTGGTGGATCTTAATGGGCTGAAGTCGCAAGCCATGTAATTCCTGAATATCCAAACTCCCAGGAATGCACAATGTACTAGTGTGTATCTAAGAAACCTAACAGTGCAACCCTAGACAGAATTACTCCATTCTAAATCCATTGCCAGTGTCCTTAAAAGGATGTAACTCTTTTTAGGATATAAAATTCTACCCTGAAATGTAACATGAGTTACCATTTCAGAGGGGCAGCCGTGTTAGTCTGTTGCGACAAAATAAAACATAAGTCAAGTGGCAGCTTAACAAAATGTATTTTGACATGAACTTTTGTGAGTCAGATGTATCAGATGAGCTGATGAAGTGAGCCCTGACTCAAAAACTTACACTGGAATAAATTTTGTTAGCCTTTAAGGTGCCACTGAATCTGTTTTGTGATTTAATGTGTTTGTTCTTCATTGCTGCACGTAGTAAAAAAGGAGATTTTATTTTATACACACGAACAAAGATTTTGGCCCTTCCATTTCAAGACAGTGACTCTTCAGTAAGGCTCAGTTGAGAACTTGTCTTGATATTAAAACTCTTTTTGTTATATTTTGTCTGATGTAACACTACAGATTGTGGTGGATCACATGGCATAAGATCTGGACTATAAACCTGAATGAAAGCATTTCTGTGTTTCAGAAGGAAATAAAACAGATGCTTGTGAAAGCAGCTTCAGTAGGGAAATGTTACCAAAATTAAGAGAATCAAGCTTTGGGGTTATTTGGGTTTTCTGAAAAGCGAAAAAACAAAACAAAAACCCTACCAAGTCAGTTGAATCACATTGGAATCTCAAGACAATTCCAAGATGAACTGACTCAGAGAGTAAATGACCTCTTCATCTCAGTGATAAAGTTCCAGCCAAAATATTCTCTCAGCCTGAGACGTGATTCATTAGAAATATGTACATGGTGTGGAGCTCGGCACTCTATCTGGCAGAGTCCGGCCTGCAGACAGATAAGAAGCAAATGCAAATGTCCTGATAAGAACTGAATGCAAATATTTATGATATGATATTCCCTGGGAATTATGTGGAGATAAAACAAAGTGTATTATTTTCCCGCTTCTCTTTCAGGTTTGCCAAAATGCCCTTTTTTGCTTCCGGAATTTGCATTTCTTCAAAATTGATTCGGCTTGCGTATTATGTTAAGCTATTTGTTTGCTAAGGATGGTAATTAGTTACTGTAATTACAGCAATGACAGTTGCTAAATTGTTTTTAAAGCATTACAGTGAGCCTGTGCCAGAAGATTGCAGTATTTTTTTGGATTTAAGCAGAGGCTGGAAAAACTCCCACTCTAAGGCCAGCATGGGATTTTCAACTACAAAGCTGCTGTTCCTGATTGAAATATTTTTTTAAAAAGAAAAATCATTAATTTGCATTGATTATAAGTAACTAACTTTAAATTTTGGTTTATTCACAGATCACAGAAATATTAGTGATAGTGGGTCCTGCGGGAAAGGAGATACAAGGGGAACTCCCATCGTAAATAAAAATGAAAGCTGATAGGAAAGGGGAAAACGGTCTAACTATTACTTGAAGCTTGTTAATTAAACTCTTCAGTCTGGTTTTTTAGATAAATTTTTAAAAAATGTAAAATGTCTGATTGAAAGTTATTCCTGAACTTATTTTATTATTTTTTCGGAAGGTCCATAGCTAACAGAAAGGGGAGAAAAAAGAAAGGAGAATCTTTTCTAAAGTATTCCAGAAGTTCCAGGAAAACGAATGGTTTTTTCTAACGTAGTACTGTGTACTCAACCAACTTTTTAAAATTCATACACAAGAGATTGATATGGAATGTGTTATGAGATAAAAGCATTTCACAGCATCCGGAAACCTTCTCCAACACCCCTCGTTGGACCCCTCTTCCAAGTTTCTTCCACTGGTGGTTCTGATAGCAGGAAGACCAGGTGGTTCAGCATTGGAAGCTCCACAGTCCTCTGAGCATGAAGTCTTCTTCTTCTAAGACGTATGGTCCCAGGAGATTAGTTTGTGTAGGAATGTATGACTGGGCATGGAGAGATATGACACTTTCATCCATCTTTTCCTTCCTCTCTTCTCCATCCTCATAAAATCTAATTTCTTACACTTTCTTGGACACAATCGCGGCCCATTTCCTCTTTCACAAGCAGTCCACCTCCTTTTTTTTGTCTGAGGAGCAAGCAGAACACCTTCAGCCATCAATGACATTAGTATGGGTTTGTATGTTCATGCATATGTGTTATATAGCCTAACTCCATGCCCATTTCTAAAAATTATGGATAAAACAATCAAATATGTTTTCCTAGCAGTCTCCCAGCTCCATAGCATCCTGTAATTCTTCACAATATCTTCCCTTGTGGCCTTTTTCCTACCCCTGCATCATTTCTTTTTTCATTACTTGTTCAATATATTATACCTGAACATTACATTGCATTGGAAAACAGCTTGCTTCACACCACACTGTGTAAGCAATCTCTGAAGTTGATGTTTATAAGGAAAATGTAATTGATTTATAGCCAGTTTGGTATAGTGGTTAAGGGTGTGGGACTCTAATCTGGAGAACCAGGTTTGATTCCCCACTCCTCCACCTGAAGCCAGCTGGGTGACTTTGGGTCAGTCACAGCTTCTAGGAGCTCTCTCAGCCCCACCCACCTCACAAGGTGATTACTGTTGTGGGGATAATAATAGCATACTATGTAAACTACTCTGAGTGGGCATTAAGTTGTCCTGAAGGGCAGTATATAAATTGAATGTCGTCATTGTTATTTTCATTATAATTAGATAGCTAGGCAAAATTTCACTAAGACCCGTGTAGCACAGAGATTCAGCATATAGAGAGCCAGCATGGTGTAGTGGTTAAGTGTTGGACTAGGATCTGGGAGAACCAGGTTAAATTCCCCACTCTGCCATGGAAGCCTGCTGGGTGACCTTGGGCCAATCATACCCTCTCAGCCTAACATGCTTCACAGGGTTGTTGTGAGGGTAAAATGAAGGAGAGGAGAATTATGTAAGCCAACTTGGGTGTCCATTTTGGAGAAAGGTGGGGTATAAATGAAATAAAGTAAAAATAAATAAGAATGCAAGCTGTAAAGTCCTTGGTTCAGTGAGGAATTCACTAAGAGGCATTATACATGTCAATATTCTTTTAGATTTAATTCCCCGCCTCCACCCACCAAAATAATATGGAAATAATAATACTAGCCAACATAAGAAAGATGGTATTACTTTCAACTAAGTTTTACACTGACCTTCCTAAGGTAGCATCTCTTCCCATCCTGTTTCATTTAGAGAATAACAACACTGAACTCAAGTTACATTCTTAACACACTGCATTCCAGTCAAACCCGGTCAGCTATGTACAGTACAGAAGCAGATCTACATTCATGTATCTATATATGCAAATAATAGATTTGAGCACAATTCCCCAGTGATGCTGTGCAAGTTGCCAGCGTTAGAAATAGCACAAATCAGCTCTCTCCACTGAATATATGTTTGGAGTTGGGAAGATAGTGTACAAAATGCCCATTTAAAAGAGGGAAAGAGAAAGACTCTTCAGAATGTCTCTGGCCAAATGAAAATTGCCAGAAGTTAGGAACTTATGCTTGAGTGATTGCATAATCATAAGAGGATAGAAGAAATACAAACTAGTAGTCTATTCAGAAAAGGATAATCTGCAAATCAGTTAAACTCAAGTAAGAATTTAACTTATGCTGATCTTTCTCTAAATGCTCAATTTCATGTTAGATTGCTGCTCTAGGAAAACATACATTATTTGACCTCAAAATATAAGGGAAAACCAGTTTATTATACCTTCAGGTGACTGGAAGACAATGGTTAGAATAGATTATAATATCAAATGAATTTAGAAATAATTATGGCATATTTAAACAAGCAAATGCTCTCTGCTATGAAAGTTAAAGATTATTCCCATGTGGCCCATCAAAAGCAGAATGAATGACTCTTAATCACATTCTGAAATATTCTCCAACTGCATCAAAGAAAATTCATTCTGCCCAGGTGTGCCTCTTTCCCTAAAACTTATGATGGTAGCTGATAGATGGTAAATATAAATTAGCTGCTTTGGATCAAAGACCAGCTGTAATGATGGGGAAAGAAGAATGGCTGCATTCATCATATCATATATAGCAGATGGAGTCAGAAAATGACACTACTTTGCTAACCCAGCTTAGGCAAGAGAAGAAACTGAGAAGCAGCCATTATGCATTTCTCAACCATGGCCATCTCATAGCCCAGTCAACAATTCTTTTGCTTTTGAAAGTTAATCATTTTGTTGTTTTGTTGAAACACATATTTTCAAAATATAACATGTTAAGCATGGTTTTTAAAGCATCCTATTAAATGTGAGGGTGAACATGGATTTTTTTAAACATAGCGTTTCCAAACTATACCCATGCCCACACAATACATTTTAGCAGTCCCAATCTGGTTTTCAAATCAGTCCCTCATGTAGTTGCAATGAACTGTGGAAATATTTATTTATTTATAGCCCACCTTCCTCACTCAGACTCAGGATGGATTACACAGCAATCCATAGGATGAGACATCTGATAAGCAATATAATAGGACTAGAATTACAGCAATCTTTTGAATGGAAATGAATATTCTCTTGTATTCTACTTGGAATTCAGGTCTTAAAATGTTAGCAATTCCCTTATCAATATTTTCAAGCAAATAAAGGACCAGGGGTGATTTCACATATATTTTATCATATTTTTTGTATTTTTAATGGTATCAGAGCATGTGGGCTAGAATCTTTATTTCTTTATTTGGCTCCAACTGTTGCACGGCTATTTAAAGGATCTGATCTAATCTCTTTCTCTTTATCATAATGGATAGATATGCACCTACAGTCAGCATATGTGACTTTAATTTTTAATACCTGGGATGAGATTCACCCATTCCTAAATGAGCAAACCTGACTGCATACATAACATACATACATATTGTCTATATTGGTGTTAAAAGCTGCAGTCCTAAGAACACTTTCCTGGGAGCAAGTGTCATTGAATAAAATGGGACTTACTAACCCAGGAGATGTGCTTAGGATTGCTCCCCCCTCCCCAAATGAGGAATGCAGTAAGCTTCTCTCTGTGTGTTTTCTCTTTCTCTTGACAGCAGGCCTCCAAGGTGGTTCCGAATAAGAGAAACTTAAGATACAGTAAACGTAATAAGCTGCTAATAACAGACAGTGGTGGTGGATGAACGCATGGGAGAGGCTACTCCCAAGAATATGATTAAAAGTGAACAACATGATATGCATTAAAGAGGAGTGTCATTATATCGATTTGACCCACTCTGTCCTGACACCTGCATGATCAGCCCACATATAAAAGCAAGCAAGCTGGGCCTTCTGCATGCATGGGGAAAATGCAAAAATAAGCATTCTCTGTCACAAGAAAGTGACCTACATATCTATATGTTTAGGGCTCGCTGAAGACAAGCAGCAGAACATGCAGACAAACGCACAAACACACACTTGAAAATACCTTGTACTGAGTCTTATACTTGGTCTATTGAGGACAGTACTGTCTTCTCTGACCGGCAGCAGCCCTCCAGTGTCTGAGGCCAAGTTCACATCACTTACTACCTGATCTTTTTAACTAGACATTTTATAGGTTGAACTTAGAAACTTCTGCATGTGAAACAGACGCTCTATCAGTGAGTCACAGTCTATTCCCCCAAGTGGTAGTGACAGTGGTGGCCATAATACCCTCCTCTCTATACCTACACAAAGTGTACCTGGTTTTAATGTTTGGACAGGGCTAATGCTGCTGCTGCTGCCCCAGCACTGTCTTCAAAGCATGTTACCTGCAGCACTGAAAGTTTTCGTCCCAGGGAACAGCCAGAGTGTCTATGTCCTGGTTTCTCTTGGTTCACTTTGCAGAATAACATAAGTGAAAAGAAAAGAGCTCCTCGACACAAGGAATTATCTAAAGCTTGTCAGTGGAAAGAGAACAAATGGAATAGAGCAGAAGAAATGGAGAAGTTACTTTATCATGCAATGCATATTTCTTTTTAAAAAATATCTCCAATGGACTCTGCCTTCACCATCTGGACAGCTCTAAGGCACAATGCATAAGGAAAAAGAGTATATAGGAGTATATAGGAGTACATATTTAAAGCAACAGATAATACGTAAGGGAACATAATGGTGAAATCTATCCTTGGCAGATAGATTCCCCAAGTTCTCCACAGCAAACACGCAGGTGTATTGGTTGAAGTAACTTTATTAGAGATCAATCAAGTTCAAGGTACTCAGACAACTGAATTGACAGAAGTGACATGGATGGGGTCAGTAGTGTTAGTTATAGGGAAGGTTCCCACCATCAGGATAGGGACCGTTAAAGTTTGAGCGCGAAGGAGCTGGGGGTGTGGGGTGAAGAGGAGAAGCTTGGTTTAGGCTAGACAGAACAAAGAATGAAATCATCTCAGTTCCCAAGAAGGATACATTTTGAGCAGGCCATAGCTGGCCTTCACGGACACTTGCTGGAGGCAGCGGGGAAAGAGGAAGTAAATACTTGCAAGAAAACCTACTGCCTTAACATCTATAAGAAACTTCTCATGCCCTCAGAGGACCAGCACATAACACAGAATACATTCATGGCAGATATGCAGACAGGCATATATGACATAATGGTTTCTAACTCATTAGCGAAACATCTGGGACCCCTTTCCTACAATACGACCCTCTTAGCTGAGAAAAAGTCCTTTTTGAATAATTCCGTTTTGCATTGTTTGCGGAAAGCCAGGAGAGTGGGGGCTCTTCTGACCTCCTCAGGCAGGCCATTCCATAGGGGCCCTGTGTGGCCATTCTGTCTTGAGAGAACAGTACGGAAGGAAAGGCTGAAAGCCCTTCTCCTCCCCCACACACACTCCCAAACCAAATCCAGCCTGGCATAGGGTTGCCAGCTCTGGGTTGGGAAATTCCTGGAGATTTTGAGTGTGGAGCCTGAACAGGGTGGAGTTTAGGGAGGGGAGGGACCTCAGCAGAGTATGATGCCATACAGTCCACCCTAAAAAGAAGCCATTTTCTCCAGGGAACTGTGGCCTGGACAACAGCTATAATCCCGGGAGATCTCCAGGCAAAGCCTGGAGGTTGGCAACCCTAAGTCCCCATAGCACTTGGGAATGTTAGTTTCCTGATGTTATATTTGACTCAAGTTGGGTTGTAGGGCCCCCCCCCCCGCAACCCAAATCATGTTACACACCATCTAATTGAACTCTGAGAGTAAATATCCTTAGAAGTAAAAAAGCTGGAGGTGAAGTCTATTGGCTAAGAGTGGGAACTTCAAACCTAGAGAGCTCAGATTTATTCAGTCCTCAGCTAAGAGCCCAAATGCTTCTGTCATTCTCAGTCCTCCATCTGCAGTGCTGGGTTAACAGAAATATAGGTTTTTTAATCCTTGCACTATATACTCCAAAGTTTCACATTAGCGAAATTCCTTTATAGGAAACGATGGTTTTCTGAATGCGGCTGGGTCTCCACATACAGAAGAATAAGATGATTTAATGCTGAAATGGTAGAAATAATTGTACTTCTTCAGACTGGGTAAAACTTCTTGTATATAGTCCCCCCCAAATGTTAAAAAGTCTTCCTGAAAAGTAAACCAAGCTTGACTAGAACTCCCCACTCCATGTATTTTTTCTGTTTTTTTTTTAAGGCACTTGTTTATATTTATATTGAAGTGGTACTATTTTTTCCATCACCTTGTTGGGCTATATGTGTAGGCCTCAGTCAAGTTAACGCAAGTTGACTTTGAATGAAAAAAAGTTGACTAAAATCTGTGTGAAATTTATTTGCAAGTTATAAATTGGCTATGTTCAATTGATAGTGCACTCTCTTTCTCTCTGAGCTATTTGAAACTTCCAGTAGAGTTTAAGCTTTTGCTTCCTACAAAGACAATGAATCTTATGAAGACCCAATAAATGCTTTCCTGCACTTATGCAAAAGAGATTAACCTCAACAGACTGTAGAGTCACTGAAGGTTTTATTTGTGAATTGCTCTCTGATTAGGGCAGCAGAGGAGAGAGATGCTTTGGCTGACCTACATTTAATAGCAGGTTTTTCTCATCTGCCAAGAAATGATCCCCCTCCCCACTATCAGAAGATATATCTCTAGCAATAAAGTGTGGGGGGGAGATGCAAGCCTTAAAAATGATAGACAATCACAAAAGTCTTAATCAAAACACACCATTTTTTCCTCCCAAATTGCTACTGAATTACTGCTGAAACAAGGTATAAGTGTTGCAGGTTTGGTTTTATTCATGGAAAACTATGCAAAAAACTGAAAATTAATATGCATCAGCCATGCTGCAAGGTATCTCAGCAGGTTTGTCTGAGCACCATCATATTCTCCAATGTCTGACAGGGAAAAGAAGACTATTCTGGATATCTTCAGTCTCCATTATTGCCTCATTCTTGTCCAGGGCTGAGCTCCCCAAGCACCCCAGACTTGCCACAGACCCCTTACCTGAAGGCCGATGGAACCCCAACTGCAGGCACAGGAAGCCCCAGGGATGGGGTTCTGCTCCAAACAGCAGTGAGGGAAGGGGGAAAGGAGCCAGAGGGAGAAACCAGCCAGGTGTGCGCTGCCCAGCCCCGCCCCAAAGGGCAAGAGGCATGCATGCTTTCCAGAGATGCCAACACCAGGATGGAGGTACTGGAAGTCCCTGCACAAGCCCTAGGAGAAACCAGAAGCAAGAGCCAGCTACACCCCAGGAGACCTGTGCAGCACCTCATGAGCAGAGACAGAGGAGGCCACATCACCTGGAAGAGCCCTGCCAGCCCTGTCCTGCAGGAAAGAATAAGAGAGAAGAGAGGAACGCAAGGAAAAACTAAGGTGAGGGAAGAAACACCTGAGGACATACACAGCTGGACAGCGTCAGGAGTGGGAAGGCGCCTGGGAGGAAGGGCAGGGGAAGTTGGAGGAAACACTATAAAGGCTGGCTTAGGAGCAAGATCGTGGTGGGTTGTGTAGGAGGAGTGGGAGTTGTTGGAGGTGGGTTGCAAGGAGGAGTATGAGTGAGCAAGGAGGAAAAAGAAGTTTGATGAAGGGGTGGGAGGTGGGGCTGGGGCTAGGGCTAGGTCAGGTTGAGCGGGACTGTGAGTAGACTGAGAGGGAGTAAGGGTGAGGTATACCTCCCTTCCTTCTACAAAGCAGGACCCCACAATATCCCTGATGACACCCCAAAGCCAGAGTCAAGTACCCCAGCATCTGGCACAGCAGCACCTGGGACGAATCCTGACAATTCTACCTTAAAAGTAGAAGGTGGGTTACCACATTTTTAGCACAGCTGATAATATAAAAACTAAAATATAATAATGTATTTCTCCACTCCACAATTCCTCACAGGCCTCCAACTACTTTTGTCACTATCTAATTCACATCATGGCCAAATCCAGAGACTGGAACAGACAAGACAGATCTTTCTACAAACCTGAAAAAAGCCCCAGGTTTGCAGATAAATCTGAAATCTTAAAAAAAAAAATGAGAGACTTAAAAACAAAAACAAAACAATTGAAGTAGCGTCAGTAGCTCTTAAGAAATGGATGAACTCAGTGTCCATTGCTAGGCAACCACAACAGTATTATAAGCCTTCCGGGCTTGGTTTCTGTCAGTAAAAGGCAAACGGAGGGGCAGGGCCCTTTCCATGACTGTTTTAGCCTTTGAAGGAGGACTCATTGGCGAGACCAGTATCAGCAAACCCTGAGGTGGGGCAGCTGTTGGGGCCCAAGGTTTCCAGCAGGTCTCACTGCCTCAGAGCCCCCCCCCTCCCAACCACATGCTGTCAAGGAAGGATGTGCAGGAGATGTACAATGGGGGCACTCCTGGAAGGCACAGTGGTGATGTTCCCATGTACACACTCCACCTAGCACCTTTGGAGAAAGTGCATAGAGTCAGTGTAAATGCTCAAAAATGGGCAGGGGAAGGAAAGCCACAGAGTCAGGTGGAGAGATGGGTGGTCTGGAAGGCATTGCTGGGGGTGATCAGAAGAGGAGAGAGGATCTCTACTCAAGGGCCTCCAAAACCTAGAATCAGCCCTGCTCATTGGAAACAAGCCTGGCAGCAACCACCAAGTACCTTTATACCAAGTGACATACAACTCACCAAGACCCTGTTCCTTGCTACTTTTCAACAGCAGCTGAAAGAGTCAAAATGATGTGTTTGTTAAAGTTTCAGACATTTTTGGTGCTATTTGGTTGAAAAACAACTCCACTACCTCCAAAATCCCCCATAAGGAATAATGAAAGTGCAATGGTGGCTGGGGAGGGGGCTGCAATAGAAGCCTTCCTCACTTTCCGAAAGGAAGCAAACAACAAACTACAAGGAAGGAAGAAAAATGCATAGTTCTCGGTGGAAAGGTTTTTTTTATTGTCAGTCACCGTGAGAGGAGGGAAATGAAATTAATGCAAACAAGGCTTTGTTTTTTAAAATGCTAGTGGCTGGCTGAAGCTCTCATGCTGGCTGACTGCTGCTTGATGGCGATTCTAGCAATTAGTAGAGAGAACTTAATGTGGCTGTGCAGAGGGGGACCTACTTTGGAGATCTGTAAAATTGCTCCACTTTGTTCAATCTGTTTGAAACTTAGGGAGTCTTTAGACCAGCAGGAGGGCTGTGTTCTGTGCAGTTTTGGTGCCATTGAGTGCAAAACCAGCTGTACCAGACCCTCCAATTTTCTTTCCTCCCCTTTCCCATTGAAAAGAACACAAAAACTCATGAGAACAGGAAAAAACTAACATGGAACTAGACCCAGCAGCTAGCACCACACAACTAGGACTGCTAACCTCAAGGTAGGGCCTGGAGATCTCCTGGAATTACAACTCATCTCCAGACTACAGAGATCAGTTCACTTGCTGCAAATGGCTGTTTTGGACTATGGACTCTACGGCATTATACCTGCTGAGGTCATTCTCCTTCCTAAATTCTGTTCTCCTCAAACTCCACCCTCAAATCTCCAGGAATTTTCCAACCGGGAGATGGCAACCTTACAACTGGGCCATAGTTTTCCCAGGTAGAGGCTGCCAGGGGTAAAGAAAGCTCAAGATAGGGAGACGGATCAAGGGAAGTGATTGAGAAAGAACTAAGGAAGCTGAAATAGAAGAGTAGCTATGGGGACTTTTATGGAAGGGAAAGATGAAACAGTGGGTAAGGGAAAATGGGATGTCCCCCACAAGTTCTTGCAGGTCCCCACTTGTACTTCTAACATCACCCTTTGATAGGCTTTTGTCTATCAATGTGAAAAACAAACAAACTTGTCAGGTCCACGCATAAACAAGGAAGTAGATTCTGCAAACTGAGGGTGTATGAAAAAATATTAATTTGTAACTCTAAAAAAAAAAGGAACCCTCTGTCTGCTGAATAGTGCCAAGTGAATTGAAGGTGGGAGGTGTTTTGTTAAGTGAAATAAAGGAAGGAGGTGAAATTTACTTTCTTGAGCCCTAACAGTATAGTATCCTGGAGAGAAAGGTTGGAATAAGGGGTTGTGTGAGGCACACATTCTCCAGACCCAATTTCTCTTTACCAAACTGCCCTCATACAATGTGGGGCAGGGATGGAGAAGTATTGAATTATATCAGGTTCAGGGCTGGACACGGAGGTTTCCAATAGGGTTACCAGTCTCCAGGTGGTAGCTGAAGATATCCCGGAATTACAACTGATTTCCAGGTGACCGAGATCAGTTCACCTGGAGAAAATGGCTGCTTTGGAGGGTAAACTTTATGGCATTATACCATTCTGAGGCCCCTCCCCAAACCCCATCCTCTCCAGGTCCCACCAGCCAAACCTCCAGGAATTTCCCAGCCTGGACCTGACAACCCTATTTTCCAATTATAACTGATCCCTCAGCCTCAACACCACGGATGATTGTGTCATATACTGTTGAGGTTGAGGGCTAGAATGAATGGGAATTTGCTTCTCTAGCTTTAGAGCTATGTAGCATTGCACTAGGGGGCTAGAGTGACTGATTGCTCAAACTCTTGTAATTGTATAATGAGTAACATTCTAAGTAATATCCTGAAGTCTAAAAACATTACTGATTACTTTGGTAGAGTCATACATTACCATTGATTATTATAATACTTTCAGGTTTGTTTCATACTTTACATTTGGAGGTGGTGGTGGAGAGGAACTCCCTGGAATCCATGGTTAAGAAAATTATGCTCCATATCCGTGTCTAAATAATACTGGGAAGTAGACAACAAAGTCTGTACAGATCTGAAAAAGAGGCAGATGCATTAAGTGACACCGGTAGTAGCCATCTTAGGTATTCTAAAACTGTAACATATAATCCAAACTTTAGTTTTTAAAAAATGTAATAAGGCAACATGAAACTTGCACATACTTTTCTGTACTTTGCTTGTGTAAAAATACTGCCTCCCAAGGCTGAAAAGAGCTGCATAATTTAGAACTCACAAATCACAGTCTGTCATGTGTCTACTTAAAAACGTTGTTCATAGGTTAGCAGTAATCTAAAGTCACTCAAGTGTTTACTGGATGGTTTAACAATGGTATTTACTAATAGCCATTCTTTTAAATAGGGTTATCAGCCTCTGCTGGCTTTCATGTTTTCTATCTTTTATCTTAAAAAGTCCTTTTTAGGCCTACCACACATGAAAAAACCATATTGAGGGTCGCATCACGCCCATTCCAACTGCTAATCAACACACATAATTTGTCAATGAACAACAACGATTTATCACACATACTCAACCTATGGCATGTTTAAAATAAGCAACATTGTGGTGCATATTAGCAGAAAAGCTTTCCCAGCTCCCCAGCTCCATTCCTCATGGCCAATTACAGACTGTGGCAAGCAAGTTTTAACAATGTGTTACTGATTCCTGAAAGCAAATTACTGATAACGAGACTAGACTATGTAATCATTCCACTGGAATACTTAAATCACCACACTCGAAAACTGGGCTCTTGCCAACCTTATTTAGCACTTTGACATGAAAAGCTAAGAAATTTCTTCTGGTGATTCAGATTATACTTAAACATGGAATGGAAATAAAGAGCAACCAGATCTTGATTCATTTGTTTATTCATCTCATTTGTATCCCTTTATCCCTTGAAGCAGCTCAGGGCAGTGTTCATCATCTTATCCTATGAGGCGGGTTAGGCCAAGAAAATAGAAAGAAACTGGTCCAAAGCCAACCAATGAGTTCATGATGACTATCCACATGATACGTCTTTGACCGGTATATCCCCAAGTCAGATCAGCCGACCTATTCTCCCACTGTTTTTTTGACAGCTGTAATTTTGAGTGTCAGTTTTATGTCCTTTTATTCTTTTGCATCATGCCTGTTTGTCCAATATAGAAAGCAGAAGAACATTGTTGGCACTTGATGGCATAGATAACATTGGAAGATGAGCAAGTGAATTAACCTGAGATGGTATGATTGATGATTGTACCCAGCAATTGTACCACTTCAACCCACATAACAGAACGTTCCTGAATGCAAAACAAAGGGTGTTGGAGGGTCATATAGAAAAGAAGGATATCAGGCTATACCTCCTCCCTTCTCCTTAATTTTATATCAGTCTTTATTTTTGTATGGATAATACCATTGTCTAAGTCAGGGTAAGATATATAGAAGATATACCAAAGATATAGATATGACAAATTACTTATTACATTGGATATGTTCATCTTTATTTAGCCCTAGGTGTCATATCCTACTATATAAAAGGCAAGCCATATTGGCGACAACTCAATTTTTATCCTCATGCAGGTGCACTCTTGCCTTGAGGCTGCTACGAAGTGCCCATTTGCTGTGGGGAGGGGACACACCGAACTAGCAGCCTAAACACTCCTCGCTGTGCCTCCCCTCAACACCCTCCCACTCTGGCCTGGGGGCCACTGCGAAGTGCCTGCTTGCTGCCGGGAGGAGTACTCAGGCCATCAATTCACCAGGCTACACAGCAGCCCCCAGGCCAGAGCAGGAGGGCACTGAGAAGAAGAACAGAATACAAATTAATCTTTGGGCAGGCAAATTGCTGGGAGAGGCCCCACCAAATTGATGGTCTAAGCACTCCTCCCTGCACCTCACCTAAAGGTCACTGAGGAGAAGGCGGAATCCACGGCAGTGCTGGACGCCTGTTCACACTTGCCTGGGAGGGGACCCCCGCTGTATTCTATGGAGCTTATTCTCCATTCCCTAAAGAAGCCTGGCTGAAATCTTCAAGGCAGTTTCCTTGGAATAAGCTCTACTGATTGGTATGTTTCATGAATTTTTTTTTTAAAAAATGACCAACAGTTTTCTAGAGCCAATTGTATTTTTTCACACAACAGGTTTTGTTGCTAGTTCAATAATATTTAGCCCAAGGTATCATACTCAATAATAATAAGTCCATGTGAAAATCTTAATGAATGAAAGTTTCAAAATACTTTTTCATATGTTCTTGATTAATAGATGAAAATGGTTGGCCATGTGAAGCTTTCAGGTGCTGATAATCTAATACAGAAGGATGCAGTGGCTATTAATATGATGCTTACAGCAATGGTTGAAAAATTTTCTAGTTCAAGTAAGGTGATGCCTATTTTAAAAGAGCCATGTGTCCTAGGCACTTAACAAACAATTAAAAAATCACAGCTATTCCTGGTCTCGTAATAATAAAACAAAACCAACAGGGAGAGGGAAGGAATAAAAAAATACCACATCGATGCTGGGCAAAGAAGAATGAGATCAGAAAGACATTTGAAACAAACATATTAGTATCTATAAATGAATGCCTGTCCTGCAAACCGCAAGAAAAAAGTTAAGAGTTTTTTTAAAAAGCAGCAACAGAAGAAGGGAAAGGTAAATGTCTTCAGTGAAAAGAATGGTGTAGCAGAAGAAAAGGAGCAGAAGTTCATAGAAACAGAGAGTTTCACAAGAACTGAAGAACAAAGAGCACATAAGCATGAAAGAGGAGCTGCTGGTCAGATCAAGAGCCTGTCTACATCTGGTTTCCAAAAGTGGACAACCAAACGTTTCTACGAAGCCTGTAAGGAGGAACCCCCAGAAACCTGTTAGAGCACCAAGGCATGGAAGCAGTAGGAATGAAGGGTGTGTGCTTAAAAAAAATCAATAACTTTTGGAACTGAGTATTGGGAAGACATCAGTATTCCCAGTATTCGGGTCCAAAAGTACCCATTTAGTATTCAGATTCAGGTTTTCTTCAGGAATGCATGTATATATACAGCTCCATTATTCCATATCAACGAAAAACAGGCTCAATATCCAGCATGCAGTAGAAACAAACAGTGTGTAGACCACCCAGATATCGTACAACATTGTGGTTTTTTCCACCATGTCACTCCTTGGGTTTACCTAAATGAACCTACAACAAGCAAGCCACCGGTCCCTGAGGAAGCTGTCCTGACGAAAGCTGCCATTTAGCTGGCTGCAGTTAGTACTGTGAGAGGCTGATCTCCTTGGAGAAAGGGTTCCAACTGAAGATTCTTGGAGAGATCTGCATTTAGAACAACAGAAGAACTAATTGTTGAAAGGCTTTTACCATCTTTATAGCCCATAGAGTACATACCTTGATTTAAAGGAACAACACTGAAAAAGAAACCTAGTGGGGGTCTGTGGTCCCCTATGATTATTGAATTCATGAGAGACGTTGCATTACTGAATGGTCTTTTGAAGCAATGAGAGACTCTTTACGGAATTTCTTCCTGGCTAGAAGACACAATGGAATACTCTGTAGAATTTCTGTCTTGCTATAAAATAATGATATAGAGTGTAGTGTCCTTGGGGTTTCTGTACCTTGTGGGGGGGTTCTATAGAATATTCTGTAAAGGAATTTTTCGTCTGCATTAGACATATGAGTGTATGGATTGATATTGTTATTGCACTGTTTGTACAATTTATTGGAATACACTTTTTCATGAATTTTTCTAATGTGATTTGAGGCAGTATATTTATTGTTGTACGATATCTGGGTGGTCTACACACTGTTTCTACCATTATTCCATATAGCAGAAACTTGCTGGGTATCTGGAGGGTTCTTTTTTCAAGCAAACTACATCCATATTGGGAACCTAGTCCTGCCTGTACACTACATAGCCTCGAGTTCCAAGTCTATTGGATCAGGAGTCCAATTCTGCAGTAAAGGTGGTGGGCTATACAGTCAATGCACCTGAGGCCCATGAGTGCTGCTGCTGCCTGAATGTTTACACTGCCATCAGTCACCATGTGGTGAGATGATGTCCCTACTTACCCACTCCACTAACTGTCTCTCAGTGGTGGCAGAGATGGTGGCCGCTGCATTCACCTTACCGAGGACCTCAGCATGGAGACAAGTCCAGCAGTAGCTGGCCCAGGCTTTTCTCTCCCCCCTCCATCTCACCCTGCCAAGCACTGTTTCTTTCACCCATACCCAGAATAGCATTGGATTGCCACCAGTACACAGTTAGCAAGAAAAACATATGCTGAGACTGAGGGCAGGTCTGGATGTCGGATGTGAAGTGCACGGTTCTGCCAGTAGCTCTGGACAGCTGTGCCTTCACATGGTCCAAGGCAGCCCTATAAAGGGCATCACAGTCCTGGTCAGCGTGGTGTGCCAAGGACAGACATCTTGGAACAGCCTGTGGAACCCAACATTCTCAACCATGAGAAAGGGCTGCCAGTCAAGACCAATCATCTTGCCATTGCCAATAAGGTGAGTGACCCTCTTCCCTGCCTTCTGTACCCCCCCCCCAGCATAAAATTGCCACCCCACCAAATATCTCTGTCAGAGACGCTTGGCGTCTCTCCCCTACAGGAGACTGGTGTGCATGTGTGCGTGTGTATGCTCGTGCGCACCAGAGATGGTCATGGAATAACTCCCCTTCTTGGCTTGTGGGTGGCAATGCTGCATCAGCCTCTCTCTCCCTATGAAGAATCGCCACCTAATGTTTGTTGTTCAAATGGTTCCTGAGACTGGCAATTGAGAGATGAGTCAAGTCTTTTCTTCAACTAATCTGTGCCCTACACAGTGGGCATTTTGCATAACACAGATTGTCTGTCCTCTGGAAACTATCCAGAAGGCAGAGGGGTAGTGACACTCGTGTTGACTAGCAGCTGTGAACACCCTAGGATGTGTCTCCTGTGAGAGGGCTGGACCAGATATGTTGTGTCTAGGAGGGGCAGAAAGAGATGCCTTAGGGAGAAGGGATTGAGATGAGAGCCCTCTGGGAAGTACCTCCATCTCTTCCTCATGCTACACCTCTGGCCTCTTCTCCTGCATCTCCTCAGAAGGCCAGCTGCTGGTCTCTGGAGGAACAGAGAAGGGGGCTTGCAGAGTTTCTCTTCCAGTTTCTCTAGTATCCTTTGTCATGCAAGCTCAACCCAAAAGACACCTCAAGCTGCTCCTCCTCCCACTCCTGAGTAGACAAGGGCACGAACAGCATTACGCACTAAAAAAAACCCCATGAACAGCCCATTCATCTGTTCGCGAACAAGCCGTTCATGAGGCTCCATTCTAAATGAACAAGTGGTCGTTGCAAGCCTCGTTCGTTGCCTTCATCAGCCATTCGTCAAGCCAGACAGTCTGGCACCTGCAATCAATTCCCTTGGCAACCGGAGGCAGGGACTGAACTCTGTCTGAACTCCTTCTGGCTTTCCTTCTGGCTTTAACCCTTCAAAGTACTTCCAGCAGGGAGTCCAGTTTTGCCACTGTGAAGAGAAAATGACAACAAAGGGGGAGACCCATGCAGCATGCCTTTCCCAGGGTCTTCGGAGGACAGTGAGGACTATGCCCCCTGCAAATCTGGTGTGTATTGGACATTGGGAAGGTCAGTTTGTAACTCCTCGAAGTAGCTGCCTTCCAACAGGCAGTCCTGTTTTTGCCACTGTGAAAAGAAAATGACAGCAAGGAGGGGGGCCATGGATCATGCCTTTCCCGGGGTGCAATCTCCCTGAAACTTGGGGGGTCTTCGAAGGACAGTGAGGACTATGTCCCCTGCAAATTTGGTGGGTATTGGATGTTGGGAAGGTCAGTTTGTGGGGTGTTTAAAGGGCCCTACCCCTTGCAGGTGGCAGGAAAGGGCCATTTAAACTATCAGCTGGCCGGCAGCAGCGGGGGAATCCCCCCTGCCACTGGCCAGCTGATAGTTTAAAGGGATCTTTAAAGGGCCATGAACAATGAACAATGAACATGTTTGTGAACAGGGTCATGTTCGTTACTGTTCATTGTTTGTTGTTTGTGGATGGCAATGAACAGCTTGTTTGAGTTTTTTTTCTGTTCGTGCCCATGTCTACTCCTGAGTCAAAACAGCTGGAAGAGGAAGAGCATCAGCATCAGACCCCTGCCCAGTGCCAGCACCTGCAGGCACTTCTGTGGGTGGCACTTAAGCAGCAGCCTTAACGAAGAGGTCAGGGTGGTGAAAGGCAGCTATAGGGCACAGTTGGGGCGAAAGCTGCAGTCCTCCCTCCCGCCCCTCCGCTTGCTACTCTTCTGCCACACCTTTCCCCCAGGGCCCCACTTTACTCCTCTCTTATTGCTCATTCTGGGTCCCCCTTGACTCTGACTGCTTTCACAGAGGAAGCTAGTTGAACTACTCTACAATCGCTAAAAACACTAACCTGCATTTTTTTTGTACAACAACCAACCTTGCTTCGTTTCCAATTAGTTTTTTAAGAGGTTCTTTTTGACTTTCTGTTCTAAAAGCGGGATAACTAATTTGTGGCTCTAACTGGAGATGGAAATATGAACTCTTTTAAAAGCTTTATTTACATAATGTTATTAATTTCAACTACACTAACAAAGAAGTTAAAAAAAAACAAGCAACTTCCCTTCTGGAAACCAGGAAGACTAAAAGGTCAGCCTGAAAAAACAGTAGTTTTTCTAAACCAGCTGGCTTAAATGAAGCCAATAGCAAGGTCAGCCTAATTTTTTTCTTTAACAATACAACTATGCTCCTGTTTATTTTTAAACAACATCAGTTGGCTTCTTCTTAATTGCCTACCACAAACCTATTAAGGGGGAAACTCTGTGCCCTAAGCTGTAAACTATTTTGTGTTTTTGAAATCCACACCACCGCACCTACTGTTAAGTTAACACTTATTAAAACCGAACAACTAATTTTTTTCTGAATAATTAACCAACAGTAGCATCTACTCAATCAACAAGCAGCATACAGGACAGCTCCCCAAACACAATAACAAACTCAACCAAAAGGAACACAACACACACACACAAAGCAAGCTAAACCAACAAAGAAGGAAAACAGCAATTAATAATCCCCCTCAAAGCAAAAATTAAAGTGCAATACAAAACCCAGAGCCAAACAGAACACAACACAACTAAGGCAATATACACAGCAAGAAAGGTGCCTCCCAAAGCAATACCCCTTCAAAAGTTAAAATGGAACAAAGAGCCCCACACAAACCTTTAAAATTAGAAACCTGTGAAGAAAAGGTTTAAAACAAATTAGAAATAAATAAAACCAAATCTCCCACACATACACCAGGACAACAAACAGAAAAACAACAGCCACCCTCACCACCCACCTCACAACAAGAGTTCCTTCCCAATGGACTAGTCTTCCCCCAACACACAAACACCAGCCCAGCCCCCCCCCAAAAAACAGGAAAACCTGAATGAAAAAAATGTGGGTTTTTTTTAGATTCAAAGTCAAACTTACTCCTGACGAGGAAACATCCAGGCAGCCAGGCAGCAGTCCACACAACTTTCAAGGCAGGCAGGCAAAGACCAGTCCACAGCAACAGCAAGAGCACACTCCAGAGACCTCAGAGTGCAATGGATTCCTGCTGGAGCCAGGCCTGCCTTTATGCTCTCTGCCCATGGTCAGGAGGAATTTGAAAAAGGCTACCCATGAGAGAATCACAGTGGTTGGCCACACAGTTAGAGCTCCCTCTAACACTGCCAGAGAGCTGCCTCACTCCCCTCCTTCCTATTGCCCAGGAGGGGAAAAGGAAAAAAAGAACAAGATGCCAGCAAACTTTAAAATGGCTGCCCTGTGATTCCCGAATAACCCAAACATTTCGAGATTATTCAGGAATGCATCTATCAGCAAACCCAAGAATCCCAAAATGATTCAGGATTCACAAATATACCCCAAAATACCAATAAATTATTTTCCAGGTTGACAGATTTTTGTTAAGATTCTGATGGACCCCATTTCTGTAACTTGAAATAGCTCTATTGGTATTCCATCTACTCCAGGTGCATTGTTTCTCCCAATTGTTTTGAGTGCAGCTTTTACTTCACTTTCTAAGATTTCTGGTTCTTCATCAAAAGATTCTTTGTTGAAAGTATTTGTCATCCTTCGATCTCTTTTGTATAGTTCTTTGGTGTATTGTTTCCATCTTTCCTTTATTTTGTCTTGACCAGGTACTGTATTTCCGTGTTAACCTTTTAGTATCCCAAGCATTGTCTTGAATTTCCCTTTGATTTCTTGGATCTTTTGGAACAGATCTCTTGTTCTTCCTTTTTTGTTGTTGTCTTCTATTTCTTTGCACTGGTTATTATAATAGATTTCTTTGTCTCTGCTTGCAAGTCGCTGAAAAGCTGCATTTAGAATTTTGACCCTATTTCTGTCACCTTTTGCTTTTTCTTCTTGTCTGTCTTTAGCAATTTTAAGAGTTTCCCAGTCATCCATTTAGGCTTCTCCTTTCTTTTAGCTATAGGAATGGTCTTTGCACATTCTTCCTTGACAATACCTCTGGTTTCAGCCCATAGTTCTTCTGGCTCATGATCAATTAATCTTAGTATTGCAAATCTGTTCCTTACCTGGTCTTTAAATTCTTCAGGAATATTATTTAGATTGTATTTTGGCATTATTATTCTTTTAGCGTTTCTCTCCAGCTTTATTCTAATTTTTGACATTAGCAACTGGTTGCTTGAAGCATGTATTAGCTTGCACGATCCACTAATGTTTTCATTATGCCGCAAAGCAAACTTTCAGTTAGGTCACAAGGTCTACAGGAAACCAACTCACACTGATCGGTACTTACACAAAAACTCCAATCACCACCCCCAACAGAAAAGAGGCATAATGAAAACATTAGTGGATCGTGCAAGACGGATATGTGAGCCGCACTTTCTCAATGAGGAAATTAATCATCTAAACCACGCACTTCAGGCAAATGGCTACTCCAGAAATGAAATCCGAAGAGCAATCAAACCCAGGATGAATCAAACAACCAAGGAAAAACAGTCTCCTACAGGAAAAGTGTTTTTGCCATATATCAAAGGAATTACTGATCAGATGGGAAAGCCTATGAAAAAGCATAACCTTCAAGCAGTATTCAGACCCACCCGAAAAATACAACAGTTGCTACGATCAGCAAAAGACAGTAGAGACCCCCTCACCTCTGCAGGAGTATACCGTATACCCTGCAGCTGTGGACAAGTTTACATCGGGACCACAAAGCATAGCATCCAGACAAGAATAAAAGAACATGAAAGACACTGCAGACTTGGACAACCTGAAAAATCAGCAGTGGCTGAACATAGCCTAACTCAAACAGGGCACAGTATCTTATTCCAGGACACCAAAATACTGGACAACACTTCCAACTACTTTGTCAGACTGCACAGGGAAGCCATTGAAATTCACAAGCATAAGCAAAACTTCAACAGGAAAGAAGAAACCTTAAGAATGAGCAGAGCATGGTTTCCAGTTCTGAAAAACACCAGGCTAACAAAACACTCTACACCCGGCAATAGCCCTGCAGAGAAGATTAGCACATCAAGCACCAATCCATATGCAAAAGAACCTCCTCAGGATACAGTGAAGCCTCCCGCCATTAGCATTCCACACCCTGGGAAACTCTTACAGGATGACTCAGCTCAACCCCACCCCTCCTGAGTAGATATAAATGACCTGCCAACATCTTTTCCACACTGTGACACTGAGAGATCTCTGTCTTTTGGTGCTACACCTCTGAAGATGCCAGCCACAGCTGCTGGCAAAACGTCAGGAACTACAATGCCAAGACCACGGCAATACAGCCTGGAAAACCCACAACAACCAATGATGGTTATGTTAACAGGCTTTCCCTGAAGTCTGATTGATAATACTTGGTCAGACTTTGCATTGTAGCTCTTGACTGCTTGTGCTATGTCTTGCCTCACTATTAGAGGAACACTGTTTCTTTTGAGTTCAAACTGGAAATGCTCAGTCTACATTCCAATTCCAAAAAGGGGGGATGCCAAAGAGTGCAACAACTATCAAACTATCACGTTAATTTGTCATGCAAGCAAAGTGATGCTCAAAATTCTACAGGAAAGACTCTTACCATATATGGAACAAGAAATGCCAGATGTTCAAGCTGCATTCAGAAAAGGAAGAGGCACCAGAGATCACATTGCAAATTTATGATGACTAATAGAATATACCAGGGAATTTCAGAAGAAAATCAGCCTGTGTTTTATAGATTACAGCAAAATTTTTGACTGTGTGGATCATGAAAAGCTATGGAGAGTCTTAAAAGAAATAGGGGTGCCACAACATCTGATTGTTTTGATGTGCAACCTGTACTCTGGACAAGAGGCTGCTGTCAGGACAGAATATGGGGAAACAGAATGGTTTCCAATGGATAAGGGTATCAGACAAGCATGCATATTACCTGTTCAACCTTCATGCTGAGTATATCGTAAGGAGAGCGGGGTTAGATCTAGAAGATGGAGTGAAAATTGGTGGAAGGAACATTAACAATTTGAGATATGCAGATGACACTACATTAATGGCAGAAAAAAGTGAAGAAATGACTACTGAATGATGAAGATTAAAGGAGAAAGTGCCAATGCAGGATTACAGCTGAATATCAAGAAGTCAAAAGTAATGACTACCAAGGAATTACACAATTTTAAAGCTGACAATGAGGAAATCGAAATTGTTCAAGATTTTCTATTCCTTGGCTCAATCATCAACCAAAAGGGAGACTGCAATGAAAAAATCAAAAAAAAGATTGAGACTCGGAAGAGCAGCTGTGAGGGGAGCTAGATAAGATCCTTAAAGATAAAGATGTCTCTCTGGGAACCAAGATCAAGATAATCCAGACTATGGTATTCCCCATTACTATGTATGGATGTGAAAGTTGGACAGTGAAGAAAGCTAACAGAAATAAAATTGGTTCCTTTGAAATGTGGTGCTAGAGGAGAGTTTTGCAGATACCATCGACAATTAAAAAGACAAATAAGTGGACACTAGATCAAATTGAGCCCGAATTTTCCATAGACGGTAAAATGACAAAACTAAGGCTATCATGAGAAGAGAAGATTCTCTGGAAAAGTCAATAATGCTAAGAAAACTGGAAGGCAGTAGGAAAAATGGAAGACCAAAAATGAGATGGCTTGACTCAATAAAAGAAGCCAGACCCTCCAGTTTGCAGGATCTGAGCAAGTCCGTTAATGATAGGACATTTGGGAGGTCTTTCCTTCATAGGGTCGCCATAGGTTGGAGGCGACTTGATGGCACATAAACATTTTCCAGGTGTATTTTCAACTTGGATATTCCCAATCAGACATCCTTAGTGGGGACAGTGCAATGAGATATAGGAACCTGAAGGAAAAATAGATTATTGAAGGGGAAGGCAGGGTACAAATCTTCTAAACTAACAAATAAGAAACTAGAGTCTTGTGGGAAATGCTTGGAGCATATAATCTAAGGAGCCCAAGAATGCATAGGATTGCCAGGTCCAAATCCTTAGAGGACTCCTATGCCTATAAAAGTTGCATTGAAAGAAGAATTTTGCCATGTATGCCTTAAGCCAGCATTGCAACTTTGAGATCTGTCAGCCATTAGGGAGCCTAAAGACTCCAGTAAGAATGGATAAAGCTGAGTTTAACATGTTCATTTGAACAGCCCATTCTTTGGCTGCAAGCTTCAAGTACATTACGATAGGCAGTAAAGGAGAGAACGAGCACTTAAAAAAGGTGGGGGGAGTAGAACTGATAGAAATAAAAGGATGAATCTTGGCAATAGTATAAAGATAAAAATGACAGGGCCTAGCTAAAAAGTTAATATGTGAAGAGAGGAAAAGGGATTCAAACAAAATACCTTCATTACAGGCAGATACAGGAAACATTGAAGATTATTGTTAATTAAAAGAGAAAAGGAGTTAAGATATAGATAATAACATAATAACTTATACCCCTGAAGAAGAAAACTTATTATCAAAATGTATTGGGCATTCTACATCTTGTGAATAAATTTTTTAAAAAATATCAAGAGCAATAATATATTACACACAAATGTCACTTTCACTAACTTCTCAGAAATCACATTGAAAGCTTGGTTTAAATATGCCACTGACTGAGGCAAAAGAACTCATGTTTGGTGTAGTGGTTAAGAGCGGCAGGTCTCTAATCTAGAGAACCGGGTTTGATTCCCCACTCTTCCGCTTGAAGCTAGCTGGATAACCTTGGGTCAGTCACAGCTCTCTCAGAGCTCTCTCAGCCCCACCCACCTCACAGGGTGATTGTTGTGAGGATAATAATAACACACTTCATAAACCATTCTGAGTAGGTGTTAAATTGTCCTGAAGGGTAGTATATAAATCAAATGTTGTTGTTGTTGTCGTTACGTGGGACTTTGCACTTACACCGTGTCACATTTAAACCGGGCTACTACCCATGCACCATGTGTCGCTACTTTGCACAGGTAAGTAGCCCACTTTAAATGCAGCATTGTGTATGTGACTGACAGGACACAGGTTTTTTAACCTCACCACTGTCATAGCTAAATCCGGATGAAGTTACAAAGCAATGAAGATGGCATACTTGATTCCTACAGGAAGCTATTTGGTTCTCTTAGAAGTAATGAGTGTAAGTTCAAACATCTCCTCATAACTGGAAGTTAACTGAATGACATTCTTGGGCGTTACTTTATCTCAACTAACTTGTCTTCCAGGGATGCTGCTGTAATGCGTACAAGGAAGGCAACAACTGTAAACAACTTTCATACTGACAAGGGTTTTGAACAAAACAGTTCATAATATCAAAATGCTCCTAGTCGAAATACTTCTAATTAATGTTTGAGTATGACTTTGGTTTTGGCCTGGAGTGAAAAGGAATGTAGATTGGAAAACTGAAGAAACTAATAACAGTACAAACAATGGGAGAAATTTAATCTGATATTAGAAATTTCCTCAAAGTTGCCTGAGCATTTTTTGACCTTGAGCATATATTTCAAGAATATTTTAAGAGGGCAAGAGAATCACATGAAAGCACCAAGCCCTAATTGTTCATAATCTACCCGTGCAGTCCAGCACATATTTTCAGTCCACTCCAGAAACGTTTGTTCACTTGTTACAAACCATGTCACAAATCTTCAGCACCACAGCTAATATTTTACAATTGATCAAATAAACTGGGCTATGTATTCTAAATATGTGACTTAATGAAAACAACTGAAAGATTTATGCTCCATTTAATGTACTTAACTGAAGCCCCAGGGGGATTGCCAAAGAAGATTAAAAAAAACTACAGTATGGGTTAATGCTTAGCTATCTTTTGGTTAACTCACATAGCTTAGTAGTCAAAGAACTTGAAAGGAAAACCTTTGATAAAAATTAGCCTATTTGTAAATTCCAAAACAGGCACTGCACTTATGTACAGTACACTGTAGACTTTTATACTACCAAGCAAGGCGCTGTAGTAAAACTGCATTTGCCATTTATGGACAAGGACAATCTTGTTATTGGTTTTGCATCCTACAAAAAAAACCCGCCATCAAAATCAATTTAGTAAATAAAAATAAAAATCTGCAAAGATTAAACAGACTAAATATAGCATTGAATCCAACCTCTTTTCCACTGATATACAAGGGAGAGAAGGGTCCTCTTTGGCCCCCCCAAAAGCCTATGCTGAGGATCATGGAACATGCATGGACAAAAGCCACATGGCTCATAAGGAAGGGGATTAGATAGGATTGAGTGCGAAAGTTTGCTGGATCCCACCCATACCTTCAAAGTTGTTTCCAGTTATTTCATAGGGGAACAGTGTAGGAGCATCGTATATGGGAAATATTCTCCCATAATGTGCAACTATATCAAGTGCAGAGGAAGGTCAATGAAACTGATGGTCTCATCTCTTCATTGTAACAAAATCAAGATCAGGAAGCTAAAATATTGGTTTGGAATGCTGATCAATTGACTAGCCAAATGTTTTATCAACTGACCCCGTTATTAGACCATGGTCAAGAACATCTTTGTGTAAGGCTGCCAATGCATCACATTTAATGATGGCTGAGGGGGGAAGTACACAAACTTGGCTTGTTGCTGGTTTTGCGCAACAAGCCTTTCTCCTTTCCCTTTCTCCTTGCTTCTCCCCTCCCCTCCTCTTTTTTCACACCAAGAATTTTGGTTTTATTCTGTCTGCAGTTACATATGATGTAGAAATGCAGACGCATATGTTAACTGGATTTAATTTTTCTCCCAGTAATTGGGATAATAGGGTTTAATCTAAGTTCAAAATCCTGGTTAGTGAGAAAAAAGCTTGCTCTGGGTATCCGATGTGCCTTTATGTGTATGCAGTGGTTAACTAGTTAGCAATTCTTGGTGTGAGAAAGGAGGAAACATGCAAAGCACCAAAGCAACAAGCCAGATGTGTAGACATTTTCAATTCATCCTAAATCTTGTAACCTTTGAAAGCAGGCTTTGAAAGTGCCAGTTTTGTCATTTTTATTGCAGTGTTGTGTTAACAACAATAGCAGATGGGGGAAACCCTCATTCCACAGCTTAGCAGTAGCCATTGTCACACACACACACACACCTACCTTACTTAGGAACAAACAGTCCTAGGGATCCACTGTTGAGTAGTGGTAAGAGTATGGTATCATGGAGCATGGGCACAGAGTGCCCTCCAATACCTTTCTGAAGCCTGTCAAATATTTTTAGTGGAAAAGCGCAAGAGTCCAGTAGCACCTATAAGACTAACAAAATTTGTGCTAGGGTATGAGCTTTCATGAGTCCGAGCTCACTTCTTCAGACTCAGCTAGAATGTGAGTCCATCTGTCCTTATATCTTGGAGAGTGGCATGATATAAGGACAGATGGACTCATATTCTAGCTGAATGTTGTTAGTCTTAAAGGTGCTACTAGACTCTTGCTCTTTTCCACTGCTACAGACAGACAAACATGGCTAACCATCTTGACATATTTTTAGAAAGTGGGTGGGGCCTGGCAGGCTATTGCCTAATGGTCTTTCTGCTTGGCCATTAGAGATTTGATAGGCTGTGCAGATTTTTAAATAGTTCCTTCAGCAGCAGCTGCCACCACAGCATGTTTTCACTGTGTGATTGAAGGTGAGCTATGTGTATGCAAGCAAATATTTTTAAACAATATGCTCGTTTTAAAAGGCATCCTGTTAAATACAGCTTCCGCCTGAAATGCTGAAGAGTTTATAATGAGAGTTATGCATGACTTCACTCTCTCATATGTTGAGGTTGTCTCTGCTTCCTACAGCAGCCTTTTTATGGTTGCACCCACCGCCCTGTTTCAGAATTCCAAAGATGACCCAGGATCAAAAAGGCTGGGAATCTAGAGTGTTGGACCTGCCATCCCTCCCCTCCACCTGCTGCCCCTGGCCCTGCTGCCCTGGCCATTGGGAGGTAAGGGCACTGGGGGCAGGGGGGGGGAGAAGCACATGCATGCACTTCCATGGTTCCCCCAACAATAGAGGAGCCAAAGGGAGTGGTGAAACCTAGTTGAGTTAATGGCAATTTTTACTGAACTGGACTTCAGTGCTCCCATGGCTCCCATCATGCTGGAAAATGACATCATTTTCTGGCACAATGATGGAATATGGGCACATGCACACATATCCCCCCCCCCCAGCTCCATACACCCCACTTTGACCCTTGAAGCCCCTGGCATCCCTAGTTGGATTAGGATCTGTGAGACCCAAGTTTGAATCTCCACTCTGCCATGGAAGTTCATCCGCTGACACTGTATCAGCCTAACTAGCCTCACAGGCTTGTTGTAACATTAAGGTGGAGGAGAAGGGAATTATGCGATAAATTGCTTTGTGTCCCCATAGGTAGGAAAAATCAGATATTAAAAAAAACCTTGCCCTGAAATTCTCTGTAAAAGAGTCTCTGCCATCTCCTCTCCCAATGAAGTTTCATAGCATATGTTCTCCCGCCAGCTACATGTCAGAGTAGGCGTCAATGAATTCTACATGAGCATATATTCAATGACACAAAGACACAAGTTTCATCACAGTGAGACAGGGCACAAGTATCCAATATTCAAGGCTACCAGTGAATCCATTTCATTTGCTACGTTTTCTGTGTGCTATATTTGCTATGTGATCCTCATTCTTAACAGTGCATGTAAACAATATAGTACATCATCTCTCCACCCACAACCTACCAACATCTTCACGGATGGCTAATAACACAATTCCATGTACGATTAAACAGTGACAGGCTGCTCTAGATAAGTAATTCAGGCCACATGGTGTTGGTCTTTTTTGTCGCCAGGTCAAGCCCAGCTTTAAGTGAACTTTATTGCTATTCTAGAACACTTTCATTTTTTTTCTTTCCCTAGAAAAACAAAGATGACAATACAGATGTTTCACTTTATCATTTGTATCTACTTCTGCACTTGCCAAATTGTATAGAGATACAATGTTAAGGCATTACCGTGGTTGCTTCAGTGTTTAAATAAAACTGTCCCTCCCTGTAACGTTTTTAACTCCGGCCTGATGTCAAGATATTATACTGTAAACCTAAATGTGATACTTGTGAGAATAGTTTTATTGGTGATTTGCTATATTTTAAGTTATTATTGTTATCTGCCTCAGAAACCTTTTTTGAAAATCTTTTTAGGTAAGTAAGTGAAGTCGTTGTGCGTGTGCTGAGACCAGAATCACTATAAAAAAGTGCATGACTGCATATATTGAAATCACTGAGTTGCCAAGTGAGATTTCATAATTGAGGGAGGAAGTGAGGGGAAACTTGTATCTAAGGAGACAAGAAGAGTCAGAAGGGTAGGAGGAGAGATAACATCCTTAGCACCAGTCCTTCCCATTGACTGCCAAATGCCAGAAGGACTTGGTCTTGTTGAAATTAATCCAGTCACAATGAAGGAATAAAGACAAGCATTTGTACCTTTATTGACTTTTCACGTTTGTGCGATAATTATTGTAACATTTTGTTAAAGGCCACAGACCTCTTGATGATAACTACATCTCATTACATGGAATTTTGATACGTAATCACCCCTATGGATCTTTCTGTAATTCGGTGGATGTATTTATCATGTGTTAATCCTAGCATAACAAGCCTTTAACCTATTTGACTTAATTATAGGCATATCATATGATTTACTGGAAAAAGGTTTATTCTCTCAATCTCTCTTAAGCATCAGAAAAGTCCACATGCTTTCTTAACCCTTTTGTGTTTAATATTTATCATTCTTTGTATTTTCTTGGTTATTCTGTGTTTAATATTTATCATTCTTTGTATTTTCTTGGTTATTCTGTGTTTAATATTTATCATTCTTTGTATTTTCTTGGTTATTCTGTGGAAGGACTAAGCTTCTTGCTTAGTGCACCGATACTCAGGGCTAGAAAAAATATTACTTATTGTTACCATGTGAGGTTGGGAAAACATGACAATGAAAGTAGAGTCCATATTCCAATCTGAGCCCCAATCCATGCTGAAATAGCCTCAGGATATGTCAGGAAGCCCTCCTTCTGCTGGCTCGCATTCTTAAGCTGAGCTGTATTGTAGGGGGGCGGGGTCTCAAAGAGATGCTTCGCTAACGAATTAGAGACCATAGACTTTACCACTAAGTTGTCTTATGTACTATCTGGTGCTTTAAGTATGTACTCCTATGCACTACCTGTTCCTTTAAGTATGTCCCTACTGGGTAGTTCTATGTTGTCTGATAATAATAACATTTGATTTATATACTGACCTTCAGGACAAAATGCCCACTCCGAGTGATTTACAAAGTGTATTATTATTATCCTCATGACAATAACCCGGTGAGGTGGGTAGGGCTGAGAGAGCTCCAAGAAGCTGTGACTGACCCAGGGTCACGCAGCTGACTTCAAGTGGGGAAATCAAACCCGGTTCTCCATTAAGGCAGTGTAATCTATTATGTTACTGAGGTATCTTTTAATCGGAATTCTCTAGTTTATCTCTGTAACATTGATCATTCCTGTAATTCTTTTGCTGGTCTAGGACCGTAATAATAAATTTGATTTGATTTGAACTCGGTTCTCCAGACTAGAGTCCTGCCGCTCTTAACCACTACACCAAACTGGCTCTCACGTTAGTCCTAGAATTGCTTATGCTCTGTTTCAGCATTTCTTCAACTCTGTGTTGGATTTTTGCCAATGTTATGTCTTTGTAAACTTGCATTTATTTACCTTATGAGTATGACATTGTTTATTGAAATACCCTTGATATTGACTGTACTAATCTCACACTATAATCTGCCTTGAGTCTCAGTGAGAAAGGCGGACTATAAATGACATAAATAGATGTGGTTTCAAGAATATCCCCACACCATAGTTGTAAGTGATCCACACCACAGTTATAAGAAATTTGTGACAAAATAGTGAAGTGTGTCTACAAGCTTGCAGGGAACACTGAGAATTAGGACAGAGTGAAAAAAAGTGTATTGGCAGAAGAAACAGTAGAAATAACTGGACTGGGGAATTAGCAAACTCAATCAGTCAAGATAATGCCAAGCAATTAATAACACCCAGTATTAGAAGCACTTGAAAAGAACCTGTTACGCCAAGCATCCAAAAAGTTATAATAACAGTATGCAATTTACTCTTCTCAAAGAGATAGGCAAGAGACCAAAGATATAAAAGTGGTTCCACACAGAGACGGGTTTGTGTGGTTACCCTGTGGCTGGCCTGACTGCTCATAATAAAGCGCAGTGGCAATGGAACTTCCACATGGCCAGTTTCTCTGCAGTTTCCCTACCCCAGTTCCCCAGCAGCAGCACCACCACCCTAGGGGCCAGTGGAGCTTTTGCCATTTAAAAAAACCAGCATTAGAATACTGTTATATTACAATACCATTGTAACCAGGGCTTTTTTTCTGGGTAAAGAGGTTGTGGAACTCAGTGGGTTGCCCTCGGAGAAAATGGTCACATAGCTGGTGGCCCCGCCCCCTGATCTCCAGACAGAGGGGAGTTTAGATTGTCTTTAGAGGGCAATCTAAACTCCCCTCTGTCTGGAGATCAGGGGGCGGGGCCACCAGCCATGTGACCATTTTCAAGAGGTTCCAGAACTCCGTTTCACCTCGTTCCAGCTGGGAAAAAGCCCTGATTGTAACAATATGCACTGTTGTTACTATGTATAATAGGTTCTCTGATTTCCAAACTTTGATTTTTTTTTTTAAAAAGGAAGTCTTTAGCACCTTCTGTTGCAGAGATATGGCTTTCCCGTTATATGTCTAGGCCAGAAGTCAAGGGCTACAGAGATTAAGGCTGCTTCCTAACATTAGTTGTTTCTGCACGTCCGAATGTTGTGCAACACTCACGGAATTAGGGCATCTTCATAGCATGATTTCTGACGTCATCTCACCACAAAAACAGGATCATGGTGCAATGATGTCAGAAATCGTGCCATGAAGACGCCCTCGTTCTGTGAGTGTTGGGCGACAGTAGGATGTGTGGAAACAACCATTCCCTGTTTAAGTTTGAATCTGGGATCCAACAGGACATAGACAAATGTCTGGGGTATACATACAGATAAGAGTCACAAGCTCTTTGGGTCAACTCTGGACTATATCCAACCACTGTCTTCAGCAAAGTTTGACGCCTTCCTCCAGCCTAATGAATTTTTTTTAGATTGAAGTCTCTCTTCCTCCAGTGGAAGAGTTAACTCTGTTCAAGAAGGTCTTCTTCTTCTTAGGCTAAAGTCTTCAAATTTTGCTGAGTAGAGTGATAGGATCAAAGCCACTGATACAGGAATCCCACCAGCGCTGAAGATCAGAGGAAGTAATGTAAGTCAGATACCAATGGAAACATTTTCAATCTTCAGATTCCCTGTGCCTTTGGATTACAGTGCCACACACATTATAAACTAAGTATAAGAATGAAAAAGACGGGAAAATAATTAAGTATCCAGACGAAAAATTTAAATGAAGTTATTATCTAATAGACAATGTAAACTTCATTCATGGTTTGTCCTTATCGAAGACTCTCATCCACATTCTGTTTAATTTACAGACTTTTCAGTTATCATCCCACCCTCTTTCTTGGTATCAGTATGTTTGTGATTTTCCCTGGCAATGCTTTGATCTTTTTTGTCTTTTGTTAAGAACACTAAATTAGTAGCGTTAAAACGGGCTGTAATTTAGCTCTTTATTTTATACAAAGTGAAAGTTGAAAGCCGACAGGTTATGACAGGTTATACATTTAACCATTTAAACCAAGACCAGGGCTCTGGGGGCAGCAAAAGCTATTAAGCAGTCTGCAGTACTTAGTTCAATACACAACTCTTATGCTTTTAATGTCAACCTTAGCCACAAAGGTCTGGGTAGAAGGAACTGGCTAATAGGGTCACTTCTTCCACTCTCTCTCATATTGTGTCTGTCTACATCGACATGGACAGAACTTAAAACAGTACCCAGAGAAAAACTTATGAAGTCTTTTCAGTAACAGTTGTACACTGGAAAAAGCCACGGTGAAAATGAACTTACTTTTGGCCTTTTGTGACATTTTGTGCTGTCGCTTAACTCACTGATAAGTGAAACAGAGTAGATTGCTATCAACAGCTTGTTGGAATGGCTGCAGTGTCAGCGGGATCCTGAGTGCTCAACCCTGTGCTTCAGCCAAGTGTAAAAAGACTTATAGAACATATCCCATAAGATAATGTTACAGAAATTCAACATTCAGAAGTTCCAGCTTATTAATGCATGCTCTGGATTGTTGGCTGCAACAAGCATTCACACAGAGAGATGTAAGCGAGTGGTGTGACACTTTTGTCCAGGGACAAACACCCTGAGCACCCCGGACTTGCCACACATCCCCTGTCTGAGGATCGATGGCACCCTGGCTGCAGGCACAGAGAGCCCGGGGAGGCGACTCAGCCCCAGCCGGCAGGGAGTGAAGGGGAAATGGAGCCAACTGGGGTGGCAGGCCAGGCACACACTGCCAAGCAAAGCCCTGAAGGGCAACAAGGGCAACATGCATGCCTGGAATGCCGATACCCAGCCAGATGGGCTAGAAGCCCCTGCACCAGCCCCAGGTGGGGCCAGCAGGCCCGATGTCCACTCCAGGGGACCGGCCAGAACCCAAGAGGCCAGTCTGGTGCCGCACAAACAGAGGTGGAGGCAGCCAAGCCGCATCACCTGGAAAGGCCCTGCTATCCCCGTCCTGCAAGAAAGGATAAGAGAGCAGGGAGGACCTGGAATGAGAGGAGGAACACCTGAGAACATCCCCAGCTGGACAGCATCTAGCTCCACCCTGCAAGGAAGGAGAGGAGAGATGGGAGGAAGTGGAATGAGAGGAGGAACACCTGAGGGCTTCCCCAGATGGATGGCATCACGAGCAATCTGCCCAGGGCTGGGAGGCTGCCCAGGGATAGGAAAGAGCCTGGGAGGGAGGGAGGGGGAAGGTGGAAGAAGCCCTATAAAGGCAGGCTCAGTAAAAAGATCGTGATGGGTTGTGCAGGTGTGGTTGGGTGGGGGGAGGGAGGGAGGGAGGGAGGGAGGAGAGGAGAGGAGAGGAGAGGAGAGGAGAGGAGGAGGAGGAGTTGTTCACTTAGCAAGGAACGGTGTAGGACGGAAGAGTAGAGGCTACAGAAGGATAGGTCTGTAGGTGCCTGAGAAGGTGTGAGGGCGATGTATAACCCCCTCCTTCAACTATCCAGGGGACAATCCCAAGCCTGCTTGTGCCCAAGGCCCCTCCCGTGGATACTCGCACTCAGAGCTCCACCGCTGCCATGGCGGAACCTGAAGAGGGACAAGGATTGTTAGATACACTGAATAGTTGTTAGAAATGATAAATGTATGCATGTAAGAATCGTTAGCGTAGGCATGCCTAACCACATTTGGAAATATAGAAGAGGAAAATACACACTCCTCCCTCTGCCTAGAAGGCTTCTCCCATGACCTAAAACTACCTGTCCAGAAGCTCTGTTTTTCAGATGGATGAAGTATAATTTGAGTTGGCAGATACAGGTGGCTAGAAATAAAAAACAATGCCAATAAACATCAGGGTTGAAAAGGTATGATATGCAAGGAAAAACATTAGGTCTGGCCCATTTCTAGTACATACGTATTTTACCACTCCCGTTTAGTAAGGAAGCCTTCCTCTAACAGAGCAATCCTTCCTGGGACAGAAATCCTAAGCAAACTTGCACTCCTCCAAATCCCTTGAATTCTACTTGGGATTGCACTGGAATTTTCCTCCACCAAAGCAAAGTTCCTTCCTCTGCAACACAGCTGTTTCCAGCACAGCAAGGAAAGCACAGCTGAAGGAAGTCATAGGATTCATTCCAGAGGAAGAATGTCATGATGAAGATTCTTACTGATGTTGCTGTTAATCTAATGCCATTTTGGTTCACATATTTCGGAGAATGCCCTAAATTTGAACAATTTTGCCGGGATCTGAGAGCTAAGGTTAAGCTTATTTTTTCTGCTTGACCAAATCTTATTTGAAAACACACATTCTGGAATACTCCCTAAACATGAGATGCTTTGGATTCATAGAACTGCTTTGATCCCCCCAATACAGCTGTCTTGTATCCAGCATTTCTGCCATCCTCCATAAATGAGATTGCAATATATGGATCTTTGCACTGTGGGGGAATCGCTCATCAATGGCAGGTCACCCTGACACCTATTTATGTTCTATGGCCAGATTTTATCTACATTTTTGAGAACTGGACACCACATCTGTTGTTTCACTTTTCTGTTTCTTTTTACTGTAGTTTCCCTTCTATACTCTTCCCTCCTCTTCACTCAGCTGTTTTCTCTTTCTTATCTCTGGCCGCTTGTCCTAATAGCTCCTGCCTTGTTATGTTTTTACCTGCTCCTGTTGAGCTGACTAGGGTGAAGAAAGGGGTGGATGGGTTATAAGAGAACATCTGTATTCTTTTTTTAAAAACGGGAAATAAAAATCCCTTTATGTACTGCAGAACGGAACCATGCAAACATGATGGCTCTCACTGTTTTGCATGCAGCATTTCTGCCATCCACCATAAATGACTTTGCAGTAGATAGGTCTTTGCCTGTGGGGGGGCGGGGAGAGAAATCTTGGTAGACAGATCTTTCACTGATACTTGGGATATTTTCTCCTCCCATACCTGACAATTCTGGCTTGCTTGAATAAGGTTGTATTACTGGATCAAAGCCATATTTGGAAAATACATTACATATATTTACAGAGGGTCTTATTTTCCCACACATTGGTTGAAACCATTACCAGCCCCCCCGCACACACACATACACTGTTCTCAGCAAATTTACTTGCAAATAAATCTCACTGATTTTGAGGCACTAACCAACTACAACCCTGTGTCAAAACTGCCTGTTCTGGGAAGAAATATTGAACAGGTGGTGGCAGAACAAGTCCAGATCTACTTGCATGACTCATGTGCTTTTGACCCATTTCAGTATAGGCTTTAGACTTGGCTTTGGGGTAGAGATGCTTGAGTTACACTGGCAGAACCAAATGGATAAGAGGAATGCATCCTTGCTGCTGATATTAGATTTTTTAAGCTATATTAGACATACCGTACCATAATGCTGAAGGACTTTGCAAAGGAAGGAATCAGTATTATTTTATTTATTTATTTCATTATATTCCACCTTTCTCACTGAGAGCCAAGCTACAAGTGACTTTTTTCACGTGTAGAACACTTGATTGTTTTCGCAAGTTTTCCTGGGAACTGAAGTCCCAGTGTCCTTCCCCTCTCTGTTAGTATTAAATAGTGGGTTCAGACTTGAAGTAAACCAACAGCTCTTTATTCAGTATAACTACACACAACAACAACAACTGACAGAAACCCTCAATATATATACATACCAGTTTTCCCTCCCAAAGAGTTATAGCCAATGAGAACACGTACTTTAGAATATCCTCGTTTGCATAACTCACATACATTGTAACTTATTTACAGCTCAGTGATTGGTCTTTATCTGGCTCTCCTGATTTGCTGCCACCCGTACTTAGTGGCCACTGATAGCAAAGCCTTGAGTTCTCTATCAGCTACAGTTCGACCAATACATTACACTCCTCCCCCCTAAGTCAGAACTGACCTCCTAACAAATATAATCTTTCAGGTGGCTGGGAGTAGTCCGAGTCCGCTGGGACCTTCGTAAGGTCACTTGAGGCGAGGGACAAAGTGCGTCCGACAATTGAGCCAGTGTTTGGGCAGTTGGTAGCCCGTTACTTAGTTCTGCTTGGTTCTCGGGGGTAGTACTTGCCGGTGAGCTGACCGTTGGTGCCTGCTGTGGTATAGCTTCACTGTCCGTTTCTGGAGGGATGGTATCCTGTTCACTGGGCGTTGGTAAGCCCTCGGCTCCCGTTGTCCTGGTCGGCCATCTGCGTCGTAGCTGGTCCACGTGTCTTCGTAGTTTCCTGCCATCCGCAGCGACAACGGCGTATGACACTGGTCCCGTTGTGGTGTCCACGGTCGCAGGCACCCATGGCAGACGTCCGCTGTAGTCGCGGGCATATACGAGATCCCCCGGCTGGAAGGTCCTTACCTCTCCTTCCGGCATGGGCCTTTCCTCATCCGCTAGGTCGGGGTGCAGCCTGTCGAGAGTCACGGTGAGCTTCCTGTTCATTAGTAGTTCAGCGGGGCTGCGCCCTGTCGTAGAATGTGGCGTGACGTGTTGCTGTAACAGGAACGCAGCCAATCGCGATTGCCAGTCTCCTTGGCTGATTCGCCGAAGGCTGTCCTTTGTTGTCCGCACCATCCGTTCTGCCTGCCCATTGGTGGAAGGGTGGAACGGAGCAGACGTGACTTGCCTGATGCCGTTGTTGGCCAGGAACTGCCGGAACTCCGCTGACGTGAATTGTGTTCCGTTATCTGACACTACCGTGTCAGCCAATCCGTGTGTTGCAAACAGCTGACGTAGGGCCCTAATGACCACAGCAGTAGTCATTGTGGAGACGGGAACAACTTCTAGCCATTTTGAATAAGAGTCCACAACTATTAGGAAGGTTTGTCCCTGAAATGGCCCTGCAAAATCAATGTGGAGTCTCGACCAGGGTGCTCTCGCTGACTCCCAAGGATGTACTGGGGCTTGCGCTGGAGCTGGGCGTGTTTCTTGGCACGGCTGACAGGTACGGACCCATTCCTCGATAGCCCTATCCATGCCTGGCCACCAAACATAGCTGCGCGCCATTGCCTTCATGCGGACTATGCCTGGGTGTCCGCTGTGTAGTGCCTCCAGCACTTGTTGTCTCAGTTTGCTGGGAATTACAACTCTATTTCCCCATAGCAGACAGCCCTTGTGCACTGAGAGTTCGTGCTGCCTAATGAGGAACAGCCGAAACTCTTCGGCCAGCTGGCCTGATGGCCACCCCCTCCACACCCAGTTGAGAACGCGGCTGAGGGTGCGATCTTTAGCAGTGCGTGACGCCACGTCGGAGGCTCTAAGTGGTGGACTCGGCAAGTCTTCCAGCAGCATGATGTGATGAGCTGGAGATGGGTCGGTCCCCTGGTCAGCAAGTGGCAGGCGGCTCAGGGCATCGGCATATCCCATTGCTTTGCCGGGGCGGTGCTGTAAGTCGTAGGAGTAGGCAGACATGAACACCATCCACCGCAGCATTCTGGGGCTTAAGACGGCTCCGATACCATATGGGGAGGCGTCGCAGGCGAGTACGAGTGGTTTTTTCTCATCAAAGTGTGTCAGCACGCTCTCTGACGACAGTAGTTTTTTTACTGCTTCAAACGCCGCGGCTTCTCTTCTGCCCCACCCCCAGGGGGCGGAGGAATCTAGAAGGCGGTGCAGGGGTTCTGCAATTGAGGCCTTATGTGGCAAGAATGCGTGGTAGAAGTTTAATAGGCCCAGGAAGGATTGTAGTTCCTTCTTTGATCCTGGAGGAGGTGCACTTTTAATGGCCCGTACCTTTGCTGATGTGGGATGAATACCGGCTGCGTCAATGAGGAATCCCAAGAATTCCACACTCTCAGCAGCGAATTGGCATTTCTCTCTCTTTACCTTTAAGCCGGCGTCTTGTAGTTTGCGAAGGACACAGCGAAGCCTCTCTGCAAGTGCGCTTTCTGACTCCCCCGCGATTAGGACGTCATCAAAGTACGGAATGACGCCTGGAATTCCGCGTAGAAGTCCTTCCATGATGCCTTGGAAAATTCCTGGGGCGACGTTGACGCCGAATTGTAGTCTCTTAACCTTGAACGCCCCTCGGTGTGTCACGATCGTTTGGGCTTCTGCCGTCGCCTCGTCCACAGGTAGTTGTTGGTAAGCCTGTGCCAGATCAAGCTTGGCAAAAATCTTTCCCCCTTGAAGCGATGCCAGGAGATGGCTCACGACTGGTACTGGGTAGGCATGTTGCTGTAGTGCTTTGTTGATTGTGCATTTATAATCTGCGCAAATTCGGACCGCTCCATTGGGTTTCAGTGGGGTTACTATGGGAGTTTCCCATTTAGCGTGAGAAACTGGCTCCAGGATCCCCTGTTCGATCAGACGATCCAGTTCCTCATCTATCTTTGGCTTGAGCGCAAATGGAACCCTGCGAGGCTTCAGGCAGATGGGGGCCACGGCTGGGTCTAAGTCAAACGAGACAGGCGGTCCTGTGTAATTACCAAGGGCCCCGTCGAAGACTGCTGAGAACTCTCTGCATACTGATGCTACCTCATCACGATGCAGCCGCTGCACGCCTGTGATTTGGATGCCGAGAGGGCGGAACCAGTCGAGGCCAAGTAAGCTAGGTTGGCGGCCTTGAACTACCACTAATCGTAGTGGGCCAATAAAGTCCTTGTACTTTACTTGGAATGTGCCGATGCCCATGATCGGCACGCGGCGGCCTTGGAAGTCTTTCAGCACCATGTTTGCTGATTCAAGATGAGGTGTGGATGACCTTCTGCGTATCAGCTTGAGGGTGTGTGACGAGATGATGGATAACGCGGACCCTGAGTCGACTTCCATTTCACATGGCATGTTTTGGATTTTCACGGTTACTTTTATTTTGTTGCTGCTTGGAGGTCGTAATGCTTGCACTGATGACTCACTAGTCTGGGCTACATTAGCGTGGCGTATAGTGACTGTATGGCAGTCGCTCTTGCGGTTGGGTGCCTTGTTGTAGCCCAGTGCTGACTTGTGGCTGGACTTGGGCGATCCGACTTGGTTCTTTGCAGAGCGACAGGCTCGAGCGATGTGTCCCATCTTCCCGCAGTTCCGGCATTGTGCTTCCCGGAACCGGCAGGACTTCCTCCAGTGAGGTCCTCCACAGCTTGCGCAAGGGGTGCCCTGAAATGTTGTGCCCCCCCCCCGGTTGCTTGCCGTGGAACTTAGTTCTCAGGACCTCTTCTTCGTCATCCTCTGATGATGACAGGTCCTCTACACACCCCTGATGTACCTATTCGGCCCTGCAGGATGATGGGGAAGTGTGCGACTGCCGGACCTCTTTTGCAGACTGTTCTGCTGCTTCAGCAGCGAGTGCCTCCTCATGCGCTGTTTTGAAAGTCAGCTCTTTCTTCGCAAAGAGTCGTCTTTGTAGTTTTTCATTTCGCAGCCCACACACCAACCTGTCCCGAAGTGCCATCTCTAGGTCAGGGAAATTGCATTGCCGGGCTGCCTGCCGGAGGGCTGTGACGAATGCCGCTATGGATTCCCCTTGGGCTTGGTTGCGGTTGTAGAACGCGTGTCTGCTGGCTATTTCTGATGGCTGTGGTGAGAAGTGTTCTTTGAGTCTGTTCTTTATTGTGTCGAACGGTGTAGTTTGAAGCTGGGCTGGCGCCACTAGTGCCCGTGCTATATCAAACGTGGAACGCCCACACACGCTGAAGAACGTTGCTCTCGCGAGATCTGTGTCTTCAATCTTGTTCGCCTCAAGGTAGAAGTCGAAGCAGGTAATGTAGGATTCCCAGTCCTCGGCTGTTGAGTCAAACGGTTCGAAGTGGCCCTTAGCGGCCATGTCTGCCTTCTGGACGACGCGAGCGTATGTCGGATGGTGGAGGTGACAATTCCTCACGCTTAAGATTTCAGCTTAGGTCTTGGGGCTGCCTACCCAAGCACCTTGTTAGTGATATCGCTCTGGTATTGGGGCTGCATACCCAATCAGAGATCTCATCCTCGTCGCCAGTATTAAATAGTGGGTTCAGACTTGAAGTAAACCAACAGCTCTTTATTCAGTATAACTACACACAACAACAACAACTGACAGAAACCCTCAATATATATAATTACCAGTTTTCCCTCCCAAAGAGTTATAGCCAATGAGAACACGTACTTTAGAATACCCTCGTTTGCATAACTCACATACATTGTAACTTATTTACAGCTCAGTGATTGGTCTTTATCTGGCTCTCCTGATTTGCTGCCACCCGTACTTAGTGGCCACTGATAGCAAAGCCTTGAGTTCTCTATCAGCTACAGTTCGACCAATACATTACAGTTAGAATCGCTGCCTGAAGAGCCAGAGAAAGCTGGCGGCAGCAGCAGCTTCTGCAAATTGTTCCTCCAGTCACAAGCCTGCTCTCAACGATCATTTGGGGGCCTCCCTGGGCCTCCTGCTCCCGGGGAGCTGCTCTGGAGAAAGCCACCACATCGGTGAAGCTCCAGCCACAGCGACAGCGGAAGAATCTGCTGCTGCTCTAACATGCCCTTATTCCAGTTTTTCCCCAGGAGCTCAGGAGCAAGGGAAGGGCATGTTAGAGCAGCAGCAGATTCTTCCGCTGTTGCTGCAGCTGGAGCTTCACCGACACAGCGGCTTTCTCCAGAGCAGCTCCCCGGGAGCAGGATACCCAGGGAGAAAGTAGCAGCTGCCTGCCCCCAAACGATCATTGAGAGCCCTCTTGTCCAGCAGGCTTGTGTCTGGAGGGACGATTTGCAAAAGCTGCTGCTGCAGCCAGCTTTTTCTGGCTCTTCAGGCAGCGATTCTAACAGAGAGGGGAAGGACACTGGGACTTCAGTTCCCAGGAAAACTTGCGAAAACAATCAAGTGTTCTACACGTGAAAAAAGTCACTTGTAGCTTGGCTCTGAGGCTCAAGGCGGATTACATACTATGAAATTAGTACAAGGACAAGGGCAGGCATTTCCATACAGTGTCATTTCCATAAACAATGTCATAGGGTAAACATAGGGTAAAGTCATAGGGTAAAGTTTACAAAGACATAGTATTAAGCAAGGATCCACTATGGGGTTGAAGAATTGCTGAAACAGAACATAATCAATTCTAGGACTGACATTAGACAACATGAAGCACAAGTAGTATACAGGAGTACATATTTAAAGCAACAGATAATATGTAAGGCCACATAATGGTGAAATCTATGGTTCCTAACTCGTTAGCGAAACATCTGGGACCCCTTTCCTACAATACCACCCTCTTAGCTGAGAAAAAAAGCCTTTTTGAATAATTCGGTTTTGCATTGTTTGTGGAAAGCCAGGAGAGTGGGGGCTCTCCTGACCTCCTCAGGCAGGCCGTTCCATAGGGTAGGGGCCACTACAGAAAAATCCCATGTATGGGCTGCTGTTGATTTCGCCCATGTACAGACTGGCTTCTGCAAGAGGCCCTGTTCAGATGTGGTTTCGGTCCTTTCTAACAAGCTGTACTCAAAGAATGATAGAAGAAAATGCAGAATTCAATCATATGATCCGCAGTACAGGGTCACACAAAGTTAGTTCTTTCCCTGATATTGTTCGATACCTATGTGAGACACCCCTCTCAAACAAAATCATGCATAGTTTTGGAATGGAGTGTCATATCTGTGCTGATGGCATCTATTTGTATATTACTTTGATTAAATTGCCAGGAACTGCCATCTGTTTACTTGGGCTATGCCTGAATGTGGTAGTCAAATGGATCAGGAAGAATACAATGAAACAGAATCCAGATAAGGCAGAAGTGATGCTAGCTGGTAATACATCTACATTGAATGGGGTAGTTCTTCCTACTATTGTCGGAGTGCAACTTGAAAGACTCAGTTAATGTATGGGAGTCCTGGTAGAAAAACAGGTAAATGTGGTAGTGAAAAATGCTTTTTTCCAGCTACATTTAGTTTGGAAATTGTCCTGTTTCTGCAGATATCTGACTTAACCCTGCTGATCCATGAATGAATGCTGAATAAACCGGATTGTTTGGATCTATTCCAATCTAGTTTCAGGTCTGGTTATGAAACTGAAATGGCTTTGATCTCTTTGAGGAATGACCTATGCTGGGAGATGGATGGGGGAGTGTGACCCTATTAATTTTCTTGGACATCTTGGCAATTGTTGATACCATTGAGCAATTGAAGCTGGTAGACATTATTCTGCAGTGGTTTCAGGTGGGTAGCCATGTTGGTCTGTAGTAGAAACCAGTGATTTCAGTCCTACCTCGAAGGCAGATATCAGAGTGAGGTGCTGGAAGACTATTGCTCCACTCCTTGGCCTCTGGCCTATGGGATTCCACAAGGTTCCATCTTGTCCCCTATGCTTTTTAATATCTACATAAAGTCACTGGGAGAGGTCATCCAGGGACATGGGCTCAATTGCCATCAATATGTGGATGTCTCGCAACTCTACTTTGCACTTCCAGTAGATCCCAAGGAGGCTGAGGAAATTGTACTTCCAGTAGATCCCAAGGAGGCTGAGGAAACTGCCTGGAGGCAGTTTTGGGACAGATGAGGGATAATAAACTGAAACTTAATACTGACAAAATGTAGGTACCTCTGGTGGGGGAAGGTTTCACCCTGGTATTGGGATATCTCTGTTCTTTTTTTTAAAATATTTATTTTATTTTATTACAACAGATAACAAGTAAAAATTCACATAAAGAAATAAGAACATAAACATGGGGAAAAATGAATGAAAAATAGCATTGAGGGAGACATACCATTTTGGACATTTTACAAAATTTCTTTAAACTCATTACATAATCAATAACTCTTCTGTAATACCCATATCTTTACTAAGTATATAACTTTGACTTTACTGAAGATATCTGCATTTTCCATATTTCAGCCTATTATTTATTGCCTGCCTTACAAATCTAATTTTCGAATCCGCAAATCATTAACTCTGACTACTCTTTTACATTAAGAAAGTCCATGAAAGGTTTCCAGGTCTTCACCAAGTTGGCTGTCGTTTTATCCCTCAGCAACTCCGTTAGTTATCTCTTGTTCTTGATGGGGTTGTACTTCCCCTGAAGGAGCAGGTGTTGCTGGACTTGGGCTTCTTGTTGGATAAAAAAGTGGAAGTGGTGGACTACGGTGCCTTTTACCAGCTTTGGCTACTGAACCAACTGCTCCCCTTCCTGGATAAGAGAGTTCTTGCCGATGTGGTGCATTCCCTCACACCATCTAGATTAGATTACTACAATGTACTATATGTGGGGCTACCCTTGAAGACTATCTAGAAGCTGCAGTTGGTACAGAATGCTGTTGCCAGAATATTTACTGGAGTGGATCGTATGAGCTATATAACTCCAGTCTTGTTCCATCTTCATTGATTGGATCCCAATTTGCTTCTGGGCTCAATTCAAGGTGCTGTTACTGGTTTTTAAAGCCCTGTACAGCTTTGGGCCCATATATCTGAAGAACTACCTACTCCCATATGAACCTACCTATCCACTCTGGTCATTTTGGAGGCCCTGCTTGTGGTGTCCCCACCATCTGAGGCTAGATGAGTGGCAACCTGAGAAAGAACCTTCTTCTTTGTAGCTCTGAAACGTTAGAACTCCTTACCCAGGAGGATTTGTGTGCCTCCCTCTGCTGTTTTTTTGCCAGCAGATGAAGACTGTTTTGTTTGACATTCCTCCACTAACCATTATTGGCACTCCTCCTCAGTTATGTGTATTTATAGGATTTACAGAATTGTTTAAATATTTTATATGCACATATTTTAAATGTCTTAATGTTGAAATGGTTTATGTTTTGATGTTCACCACCATGGAGACCTTATTTGGGTAGAAAAGCAGCATAAAAGTATTTTAAATAAAATAAAATACATGCTATGGTAACCTTGAGACTTGCCTGGGCTATCCAGGTTAGGGCAAGGTGCTGGTACTTACCTTTAAAACCCTCCATGATGTCAGGGCTCATACACTTGAAGAACCAAACATCTCTCCTGATATGAGCCTGTGAGACAGTTGCAGTCATCACAACAAGGGCCATTTCCACACGTCTTACCTGCCTGAGGAACATCACACAAAAGACTCGGAAGACAGCATCTTCTCACGTGAAATCGCGCCAGGAAGATGCTGTCATCCGGGAGTTTTGCACAGTTCGCAAAACTCCCGGATAACAGCATTTTCCTGGCGCGATTCCACATGAGAAGGCACTTTCTACCGGGTCTTTCGCGCGATGTTCCACAGGCAGGTAAGACGTGTGGAAACAGCCAAGGACTTCTATCAGCCTCTCACTCTTTAGAGTACAATATGTTACAGCCCAGGTTTTTTTTTCTATTGTTGCCTTGCTCTGCTGCTTTGGGCCTGCTTCCAGAAGGGGAGAGGTGGACACCTGCCCTTGGGCAAGGGTGTAAAATAGAGCTGTTTAAGAGAGCTTCTGGGACAGCTTGAAAGTTATATATGTGGGATCTGATCTTATCTGTTTTAATTATCTGTTTAAATTATTTTAATAGATTTTTTTTTGTATGCATCGTTACCCCCAGTCTTGGATCCTGACCGCACAGAGGGAAAAGTAGGGTATATAGGTACCCCAAATAAATAAACTTGCTTCTGAGTACATGCGCCTAAGTTCGAAGCCAAGCTAATCACCTTCCACTCATAGCCATATACTAAATACATAACATGGCTTTTTTGAGAACCCAATAATACTATTCATTTATGGTAATTGAGTTTTCAAGAGGGCTGAAGAAGGCAGCGTTAATTTTATTGGTGATATTTTTAAATCGTATTATTTTGAATTGTTTCAGCAACTCTAGATCCAATTTTATTTTCCAAACACAGTTTTCTATCCAATGCAATGTTGGGTCATTTCCATTCTTAGAGACTGGACTTTACCACCCAAAATTAATGAAACAGAACAGATGTAGATCCATTAATATGTATTTTTCGCATGTATCTTTTGCTTCTAAATTCTTTCTTTTTGTTAATTATCACCCACATATGCTATACATATATATATACATATGAACAGCGCTACTTAAAAACGGAGAAATATGTATTTTACCATTATTTTAGTTTTAAATGTCACTTGTCTATTTTTAAATGTGGATCTACACAAAGCTGGGGAAGGGCATAAGCAAAAGATTTTTCTCCATTTTACCTCCCTTCTTCACTACCTTTCTTCCAAATTAGGCATACACTCCAAATAGAATAAATGACCATTCACAGTGCATTGTTTTCAATGGAATTTGCATTTGGGTAGTACCTTCACATATGATTGTCCATGGGAATAGATAGGTCTTCCCTGTCTCATCTCTTCTCCTGATCCATACAAGTGCAATGCTTAGAAATCAGAATACAAATATTAAAACGGCTTCATATCAATAGTTTCCTGCAGGACGTAACTGATCAAAAAAAGAAAGCAGGGAGCCAGAGATTCAATGTGTCCCCTCTAGATCTTACACTTGCATGTATGGGCTGTTAAAATCCAAGGCTAACTGACCGTTTTCCAACTGACCGTTTTCCTTCAGAAGCCAAGGCAGGTTAAAGAAACTCATCTAACCCACCCTAAATAAGCAATCTGTAGCTTATGCAAAAGTAAAACCAAACCCTCTTAAAACAAATGTAATAGACATTTGGAACTTTCTGAAACTGCAATTCAAATTACTGCTTCACTATTTTGAAATTTTTCATTACTCAAGAAGCAACATGCTAACTACAGCAAAGGGACTACCGTCTTGACAGGAATAAAGCTAGAAATTAGGGTCCACAATATATAAAAACGTATTCATAACAAAAATATAACTACATTAATTCTGTAATACCATGTTCGTTTTAAACTTTTAAGTTTTATCCTGTTATGTAAATATGTTTTGTTGTGGCCTACTGTTATATGTTGGCGTATACATGGGGATGTTACAGCCTATGGGTACAACAATAAACCTATCTATCCTATCCATAATATATCCCTTGCAAAAGAAGCCGATCATTGTCAAGGTAAAGATTCAGACTAATCGTTGGTTAAAAAAAAAAACCTCTGTCCAAGAGTATGTACATATGAATTTCCTCTTGCCAATCCATCACAGGGTTTCACTTCCACATTAAGAGTTGATTTGCACTCTGTGTAAACCCCATTTATCAAGATGACAGAAGCAAAAGACCTTCATGGTTTGAAATTCCTTCATAACTTTTCAAAGACTGATATAAGATGCTTGTAGCACTCTAAAAATATTACGAAAAGGATTATTTATTTCACGAGGGATGACTTATGGTGAACGAACTGATATTTTCTAGCAAGACGATATTTTTAGTTTGGAAAATAACAGCTAAGAAATGCAATTGGTTAAATATATTCTTTTAACATGACAAAAATATGAGGCTAGGCTTATGGCCTGGCAGTAATAAAACCGAGACCAACTGCCATAAGGGATGGGAGAGGTATTATCTACCAATGAAATATAGAACCCAAGGAGTTAACTTGTAAGTGAATATATTTGGTTTCAAGGCTTTCCAAGGCATCCTTCCAAACACGAAATCTTACAAAATAAATGTAATGCTTGTGAAAAGGAACTGAATGGATAATTGGGCATTCAGAAGGTTGATGAAGATGATTTTCAAATGGAATTATGGGGAAAACTGAGGTTTCTTGAAAGTTTTTTGGGGGGGGGATCTTTAAGGATAATCAGTAACTGCAGACAATTTTTTCTGAGAGGTAGCTTGCTGTCACTTACTATCTGAGACTGAATGTAAAATGCAACTATAGAAAAATTTGGATGTGTTTAGGGAAATGGGCTTAGTTCAAACATGGCAACAAGGATGCCAATAAGTCCTCTAGGTGAATTATGTGCATCCAAGAACTTTTTCCATGATTCTTTGCTATCGGGTTCTTAACAGGCATGATTAACGGTGTTCTCCTAATAGCAAAGCTTTCCGTTGGTGGGAGGTTCCTTCCTCTGGCAGGAGAGGTATGTTCCACTAAAACAAGGGTCCTCTCACTAGAGGAAAGCTCACAGTGACTCATGAAAGCTCATACCCTACCATAAATTTGGTTAGTCTTATAGGTACTATTAGACTCTTGTTCTTTTCTACTACTACAGACAGACTAACATGGCTACCCATCTTGATCTATCTCCATTAGCAGAACAGTGTCTGTAAAGTACAGTCAAGTTGCAGCCAACTTATGGTGACCTGGAATTCCTTGATGCTCACCCATCCAAGTACTAACCAGAGGGCACCTTGCTTAGCTTCCGAGATCTGACAAGACCGGGCTTGTCTGGGCTATCCAGGTCAGAGTGAACAGAATCATAGGATTCAAAAACTGAACTTTAACGTAAGTTTCCGCACAGGCTCTCCACCTTACTCCTTCTAATATGAAAATTATCTCTTTATATTTAAGAAAGTACTAGTTAACAGAAGATATGTAAGAACACTGCACAATACAAAATATCGCATATGACATGCATATGAGTAAGGATGAGAGAGGTATTCTTGAAACAGTGTGATGTGAAAATGGTACGAAATAACTGTTTTGGAAGTTCATCCTTAAAATAATTCAACATAAAATCATTTTGGGGCATAGTTTATGGTGGGTACTTGAAATATATCCCCTTCACTCAGAAAGGGAAAAAATATGAAATCCATTTATATTTTTAAAGGATTTGAATTTCTCAAACATGTAGTGAAAATGTGACAATTAACTAACAATAATCTCTATCCATTCAACCCATTTGACAAGCAGAATTGCTCTGAATGACTACCATGTTCATTAAGTTCTGCTTCTTAACTATTGCCATTCTAATTTTAGCATGCACAAAAAATACATTCAAAGAAGTTGGGCTGTGGCAGAAGACAGTAAAAGTAACAAATGTAGAAGCAATTAGAAAATAAGGCTGAGACAGAATATGTTTCTCTAGCGTAACAGGACAGTGGAGGAATCACAGGCAAGAGATTATAAGATAACAATTGAGCCTCTGTAAAGCACAACACAAGTTGCATCTCATACAACAGTGGCCTTATTAAGCACAGCATGCTTGGACTGCAGGTAAAATGGCAATTAAGCAGACAGACGCCAAGGTCACGCACTCACTCCTGGGTGGCACAGCAGTAGCAGGACAGAGGAATTCTACGAGCTTCTCTTCTCCACTAATCAGATACCCTCCACTGTTATATGAATGGCACCACCAAAGGCCATTTTCCTCTTATTCTTTTCCTGCAAACCAACGAGGGAAGATCATGCAAACCAGGTCTCTGTGTGATGGGGCACTTGCACAGTGTGCTCAGTTTGCTCTGGAGTATTTGTGTTGTTGGGAAGGATGGTCACATTACCTTCAACAACAACAACAACAACAACAACTGTACTTATATTCTGCTCTTCTAGAAAGATTAGTGCCTCACTTGGAGCAGTGAACAAAGTCAGTGTTGTTATTATCCCCAAAATACAGCTGGGGAGCTGGGGCTGAGAGGAGTGGCTTACCTCAGGAGTACCCTACTGAGCTCTTGGCAAGTAGTGTGATTTGAACCAGCAGAATGCTGATTCCCAACCCAACCAGTTAACCACTATGCTACAGAAGCCTTGATGGTATAACACTATTCCGGTTGAATACCTCATCTAAGGTGGAGCCAAGCATCAAGATGTATTCACAAAAGCAGACTGAATGATGTAGGCACATCAGAGCTCTAATCTGTACACTAGACAGAAAGGATGATTGCCCTGGGTGTCAGTAGCCAAGCCTATAGATATAGCTGTCTTGTATTAGTCACCCCCTCCTCTCAGGCACTGTAGTCAGCTTCACTTCACTTCACTTCACTTCACCAACTCCAATCACCTGAATAGTCAGGAAAGGAGTAGTTTCCACTGCCAAGAAGCCACACAACATGCTTTTTAGTCATTTGATAGCCCAGAGTAGGGTTGTGCAATTCGGGTATATGATACCCGAAAAAACCCGAAACAACCTTTTCCGGGTTGTTTTGGGTTTTCCCGAAACGTTTCAGAAAATCCGAAACGTTTCGGGTAATCCGAAACAGCGATTTCCGAAACGTTTCGGTATTTCAGCTTGTTTTAGTAATGCATTTCAATGGGAAAAAGCCTCCCCCAGGCTTCCCGGAACCCTGGGGGAGGCATTTTCCCACCAAATCAAGCCAAAATTGGTCGGGACCTTCCTCTAACTCCCCTCTAAGAACCCCCCAAGTTTCAGAAAGATTGGACTTTGGGGGGCCAAGTTATGGCCCCCCAAAACATGTCCCCCTATCCTCGCCTAAAAGGGAAAGATTTTTGCTTGCTGCTGCTGATCTCTTACGTTGTGGATGCTGCTGCTGATCTCCATGTTTCCTATGGGGGGGGGGAATGAAGAGGCAGGCTTGTCTTTCTAGGGGGGCATTTTGCATGCAAAATGCCCCCCAACCCTCAGGGGCCCTTCTCCTACCTTTCCTCCCACCCCCCACCAAGTCTCAGCCCCAAGGCTCAGCCTGCTCCCACTTGGGGGGGGGCATTTCATGGCCTCCCAAAGTAGGTGCTCTCAGCCCCCAAAGTCCACCCCCTACAGCCCCACACATACCCAATTCTCCCCCAGCTGCCACACAGATCCAAATCCCCACAGCAGCTCCTCACAGGCCCAAATCCAGCCCCAGCAGCCCCACACAATCCCAGGAACAGGCTGGCCAGCCTTCTCCCTTTGTTTCCTATGCTGTGAACTATAACACTCTGTTTTCCAGAGCAAATGTGCACAGCCCAGGGATGCCACAATGGTGAACACACTTCTGAGTGCCAGCTTGTCCCTGTGAAAGAGCACCTGAACCACAGACACCCTCCCTCAAATTCCCCCACCACCTACAGAGATGGCTGGCCAGCCAGCCCCATTGTTCTCTATGATGGGAACCAACTGGACAACAAAGAATAAAACACAAACAACACAAAGTTTTTTTAAAAAAATTTCTCACTTTCAAAGTACAAGTAGGCAAAGCATTATGACACATTACACCAGCAGTCCCCCACACAGAAAAATAACATGACTCACTGAAGATCAGAGAATCACAAAAAACACAATTCCTGTCAAAAACACTTTATTTCTTGAACAGCTTTAGGTTACACAGCAGGGGGGCACACCGAAGGACATTCCAGCATTCCACCTCACAAAAATAACACAACTCACTTAACATCAGAGAATCACAAAAAAACACAATTCCTGTCAAAAACACTTTATTTCTTGAACAGCTTTAGGTTACACAGCAGGGGGGCACACCAAAGGGCATGGCAGCAGTATCTTACACAAAAATAACACAACTCACTTCACATTAAAGAATCACCCCAAAAATTGCTGTCAAAAGCACTTTATTTCTTTAACTGCTTTAGGTTACCAGTAGGAAGGCACAACAGGGTGTAAAAGCAGTCTACTACACAGAAATAGCACAACACACTTCACATCAGAGAATCACTCAAACACAATTGCTGTCAAAAAAGGTGAAGTGGGCTGTATTATTTTGTGTAGTACGCTGCTTTCGTGCCCTGTTGTGCCCTCCTACTGTGTAACCTAAAACAGTTAAAGAAATAAAGTGTTTTTGAAAGCAATTGTGTTTTTGTGTGATTCTTTAATGTGAAGTGAGTTGTGTTATTTTTGTGTAAGATATTTCTGGCATACCCTTTGGTGTGCCCCCCTGCTGTGTAACCTAAAGCTGTTCAAGAAATAAAGTGTTTTTGACAGGAATTGTGTTTTTGTGATTCTCTGATGTTAAGTGAGTCGTGTTATTTTTCTGTGGGGGGGACTGCTGGTGTAATGTGTCATAATGCTTTGCCTACTTGTACTTTGAAAGTGAGAAAATAATTTTTAAAAAATTTATTTTGTGTTGTACATGTTTTATTCTTTGATGTGCAGTTGGTTCCCATCATAGGAAACAGTACGGTAGGCTGGCCAGGCTTCTCTGTAGGTGGTGGGGGTGTCAGGGCGTGGTTGTCTGTGTTTCAGGTCAGGTGCTCTTTCCCAGGGACAAGTTGGCACTCAGAAGTTTGCCCACCATTGTGGCACCCCTGGGCTGTGCGGAATTGCCCTGGGAAAGAGAGTTTAGAAGTTCCCAGCATAGGGAACAAAGGGGGAGGGCTGGCCTTTGCCAACCTGTTCCTGGGGTTATGTGTGTGGGGCTGCTGGGGGTGGATTTGGGTCTGTGAGGGGCTAATGTGGGGAATCGGGATTTGAGTCTGTGTGTGGCTGCTGGGGGGGAATTGGGTTTGTGTGGAGCTGTGGGGGGTGGACTTTGGGGGCTGAGAGCACCTACTTGGGGAGGCCATGAAATGCCCCCCCCAAGTGGCAGCAGGCTGAGCCTTGGTGGGGAGTGGGAGGTGGGAGAAGGGCCCCAGAGGGTTGGGGGGCATTTTGCATGGAAAATGCCACCCCTGGCAAGACAAGCCTCCCCCAGGTGGAATTGGTGGAGAAAAGAGCACCTACTTGGGGAGGCCATGAAATGGCCCCCCCAAGTGGGAGCAGGCTGAGCCTTGGTGGGGGGTGGGAGGAAAGGTGGGAGAAGGGCCCCTGAGGGTTGGGGGCCCCTGGCAAGACAAGCCTGCCTCTTCATTTTTTCCCCATAGGAAATAATGAAGAAGATTAGCAGCAGCAAGCTAAAAATACATTCACGTTTCCCTTTTTTAGGCGAGGATAGGGGGACCTGGTTTGGGGGGCCATAACATGGCCTCCCAAAGTCCAATAGGTCTGAAACTTGGGGGGGTTGTTAGAGAGGAGTTAGAGGAAGGTCCCCACCAATTTTGGCTTGATTTGGTGGGGGAATGCCTCCCTCAGGCGTCCGGGAAGACGGAGGCATTTTCCCATCAAAAAGAAACCCGAAACAACTCGAAACGATACCCGAACCACTAAACCCGAAATGGCTTGCCGTTTCGGATTTAGCTGTTGCTGAAACAGATTCTTGTTTCAGGTATACCCGAAACGAGAATCCCGAAACAGTGTGCCTTTGCACACCCCTAGCCCAGAGAGAGGGGGTCGGGAAATAGGAGCATCCAGACCACAAAGAGTTGATAGAAAATGTGAAAACAGGATCTTGAAGCAATAAGAGCATGAGAAATAACTAAAGCTTGTTGGAAAATAATACTCTTTTACTCTGGATTGGATCTTGCAGTCTTTCTCATGTTCTCCTCCCTCCAGAATTACATTTCCCAGATCACTGGTCCCAACGATTTATTTATTTAATGTCATTTATAGTCCGCCTTTCTCACTGAGACTCAAGGCAGATTACATATGAACCCCAGAGCACTCTTCGTTCTAGTGATAAACATCTGTTAAAGGTCCCTGGCCCCAGGGAAGCCTGCCTGGTATCGATCAGGGCTAGGGCCTTCTCGGTCCTGGCCCAAGCCTGGTGGAACGCTCTGTCCAATGAGACCAGCGCCCGGTGGGATTTGTTATCTTTCTGCTGGGCCTGTAAGATGGAGCTGTTCCACCAGGCATATGAGTGATGCTAGGTGGAGCCCCCTGGCTGGTAGAGTATAGAATATGCCCTCCCTAGTGACACCCCCATCTATTAAATACCCCCTGGTATGATGCTCTGGAGATGGTTAACAGGTGTCCGGTTAGATTATTGTGCCACTGTGGATAAGTATGTGTAAGTAATTTTGAAATGTTTTATTGGTTTTTAAATTGTACACATTATTTAATGTAATTTTAAATTGTTATTTGGTTGTAATCCACCCTGAGCCTGCTGGTGTGAGGAGGGTGGAATATAAATTGAATATAAATAAATAAATAAATAAAAATACATAGTGTGAGATTAGTGAAATAAGTATCGAGGAAAAGGGCAGGCATTTCCATACAGTGTCAAGGACATTTCCATAAACTTGAATACAAGTTTACAAAGACATAGCATTAGCAAGGATCCAATATGGGGTTGAAGAATTTCTGGAACAGAACATAATCAATTCTAGGACTGCCATTAGACAACATGAATCACAGGTAGGCTGTTCCATAGCGTAGGGGCCACCACAGAGAAAGCCTGTGTACGGGCTACTGTTGATTTCGCCCATGTGTAGGCTGGCACCTGCAAAAGACCCTATTCAGATGAGCAAAGATACCGTGGAGGGACGTAGAGAGGGAGGCAGTCCCATAAGTATGTCGGGCCAAGGCTGAGAAGAGCTTTGTATGTAGTTGTTTTATCAATCTGTTTTATCAATCATATTGCCATGGAGGGATGAATGCCTCTATCCCTGTTACTGCAGCCTTAGTTTGAGAAAGAGAAAATGGCATCTGTGGTGGCAGGGAGTGGTAATACTGGCAAACACATTGCAAGCTGTACTTGAACGTTGTTGGAACTCAGCCTTGGCTTGCAATGCATTTTGTGTTTGCCATTATGAAGATCCCCAGTTTTAGACTTCAGGATACTGACTGGCTTGCACTAGTGCAAGCAGTAGTGTCAAAATTAGGAAAGTCTGGCTATTTGTTAGTACAGGGACATCCTGCGTTTGCTTTCCCAGCTGCTCAAAGTGCCATGACTTTAGCAGAAGCAAATAAGCCAATGTATGCCACTTGTCGTGGTGCTACCAAAGGTAACCCCTGCCACACACAATGTGATTGTTATTCTATTGTAGTGCAACTACAGTGACCCGTTTAGAAATTTTTTTAAAGAAAGGGGTATTTTCTTTAATTTGCAGCTTGATCATAGCATAAGCTTTTATTGGAGATGGCTTTTTAATGATCAGGTTATCCCCACATATGAATTTATAGAAGCAACTCTCTACTAGCATTATAATTAGGACTATTAAAGTGGTTGAAGCTTTACTGTTATTTTTTTTTCTTCCTTGATGCTCCTTGGATATATACATAAGCGCTAAGATGCAAAGGAGGTTTTTTCCCTACATTAGATAAAGATAGCATATAGGCTAGGTATTCCTCCTAAGCAGCATACAAATTCCAAACAGTGCCAGAGTAGAATTATGAAATAAAAATGAATGCTCTTAAAGGCATTGAGAGCCTCTGGGGAATAAATGATAGAATTTTCTTATATTTCCTGTATATGTAGATAACAAATACATTTAATGCAAGAAGGAAATAGAATTTTAATAGAATTTTTAACTAAAGATCTTGAAACAAAACTAGACATACATTTTAATTGAATTTCTGGCTCAAATTACAGCAAACCATTATAAATCATTAGGAATCAGTTTTAAAACTGCTTTCACTTTTAGCCGTATTACAAACACAGAGGTAAGCTTTTACAGCTACAGATAAGTGTTAATAAATTACCCGAATTTCAAAATTAATGGCTGCCCGGCTGCTTTGGGGAGATATCATTGTGTTTCATGAATATTTTGATTTTGTGATTAGATCAAAATGCACTGAATTCCTAAACAGTCATAACTAAGGTCTGCTGATCATAAACTGTTCCTTTTTTTAATAAATTATATTCCTCACAAATCTGCTGATATGGAATAATTAGAAATTGGTTGCCTGCATTTACTGTAAGATTTGCATGACTTTAGATCTCCACCTACTGATCTAGTGGCTGGCAGGAAATGTACATTTTGTACGTTTCTAAATATACCTTGCCTGCAGAGATAATGGTTTATATTGTGATGTTAAGAAGGTTTTTATTTGCAAAAAACAAAGCAGTGTCACTTGCCAGTTCTGGAAGACATTGATTAGGCTGTTTATGTCATTCCTATTCAGAACTTATTATTTACAGCTTTTCTGTTTCCATTCCTTTGTAAGAGATTATGATCTGTCTCTTGTAAACTGCTTAGAGTGGGTCTATTTTCTCTCTTTTTTAGGAAGTCTTGAAATACATTTTTATAGAAATGCTGCTATATTAACATGGAATGTAAATAGTGTAAAATGGGGCATATTAATCGAACATGGTATCTGCCAATACGATCTTTTGAGTGGTATACAAAATATTTAGTGTTGGAGAGAAATGGAAATTGCACATCTATTCTTCAGCACAGAACTTGCTGTCTGAATATGACCCCTCTGGAAAGCATGTATATTCCACAATTAAATGCACTTTACATTTTAGATGCTGTTCATCTTAAATGCATTGCAACATGCCCATGTATGCTGTTTCCCATGGATTTTCTGAAAGGCAGGAAATGGTTGCTGATTATATTGAATCCTGTTCTTGGAATTTAATCTGGACAATTATGGATTTTAAGGTTATTTTGAATATGGAACGATATCTATAGCATTTTTTCTATACAGAGTAAGGCTATGTAGGATGGCTGAACTGTTCACTTTAAACTTCACAGAGGAAGGCCATTTTCTCTTGTGTGATGCACACACAGATGATGAGAATACATTTTTGCTTAACAACAGGAATGTGCCTTCATTTTTACAAGACACTGTTAACTCCTAGGCAATGTAGTTTCGAAGATACAGCAAATAAAATTCCAAAGCAGTAAGCAGAAGTAGTAAGCGTACATGTTTCCAGATTTACAATTAGCTATATCCCCTATATAAGGAAAAGTTGACCTTTCAATTCCTCTGATTGCTGGCACCATTACACTTCCTACAGCTGCTAAGTAAAACACTGACAACAATCTGTATTGTTGTTATCTTAATCCCAAAACAGTCCTGTTGTCTTTCAAGGCATTTGAATGAGACTGCACAGGAGAGTTTGTGGAAAGTGTCTAATATTTCACATTGAAAAAGATGCTGCAAAGTATTGGTCAAGTGCGTCATGCTTAGAAAAGGGCACGAACAGCATTACGAACGAAAAAAACCCACGAACAGCCCGTTCGTCTGTTTGCAAACAAGCTGTTTGTGAGGCTCCATTCTAAACAAACAAGTGGTCGTTGCAAGCCTCGTCCATTGCCTTCGTTAGCTGTTTGTCAAGCCAGACAGTCTGGAGCCTTTCAAACAATTCCCCTGGCAACGGCAGGGACTGAACTCTGTCTGAACTCCTTCTGGCTTTCCTTCTGGCTTTAACCGTTCAAAGTACTTTCAGCAGAGAGTCCCGTTCTTGCCACTGTGAAGAGAAAATGACAAGGGGGAGACCCATGCAGCATGCCTTTCCCAGGGTGCAATCTCTCTGAAACTTGGGGGGTCTCCCCTGCAAATTTGGTAGGTATTGGCCATTGGGAAGGTCAGTTTGTAACCCCTCAAAGTTAGCTGCCTTCCAACAGGCAGTTCCGTTTTTGCCACTGTGAAGAGAAAATGACAACAAAGGGAAGGACCCATGGATCATGCCTTTCCCGGGGTGCAATCTCTCTGAAACTCGGGGGGTCTTCAGAGGACAGTGAGCACTATGTCCCCTGCAAATTTGGTGGGTATTGGACATTGGGAAGGTCAGTTTGTGGGGTGTTTAAAGGGCCCTGCCCCTTGCACGTGGCAGGAAAGGGCCCTTTAAACTATCAGCTGGCAGGCAGCAGGGGGGAATTCCCCCTGCCACCTGCCAGCTGATAGTTTAAAAGGATCTTTAAGGGGCCACGAACAACGAACATGTTTGTGAACAGGGTCATGTTCATTACTGATTGTTGTTTGTTGTTCTTGGATGGCAACGAACAACGAACAGCTTGTTTTGTTTTGTTTTTTCCATTCGTGCCCATGTTTAGTCATGCCTGGATCTAATGTGGGTTCTACCCACAGCAACACTGCCATTTTCTTGTTGCTATTGTTAAGAGAGAGAGGACAATGAGAGAGAGATGGGAAGAAAGTAGGAGAAGAGGAAGAGAAATGTACAAATATGTATATGTATGTTTAAAAAAACAGATAAATTATTGGAGATGGGAATAAAAGTAGTTTTCATGTGCCTCCAAGAGGCAGGGAGTGGATAAGTAGATATCTATTGCTGCTAGGCTAGATTGAGAGGATTCTAATACATGTCCAATATTTGAGTCCTGCTGTATTCCCAAAACATGTATAACAAAGGAATATACAGCAACAGAATTTGTGTTTTTATGCAACTAAGTTTGGCCTAACCCTATTTGTAGCCTCTTTAAGGTAAACCCTAACCCTATATGTTAAAGCTTCGGTTGCAAAAACCCTAAAATTACAGATCCTATAACAAAGAAAAACAGAACTGCTTTTGGAGAACTATTTGTTTACCACATTTCTGCCTTATGGCACTCAAGGCTGCTTACAACAGCCTTAAAAATACTTTTAAAATATCAGTTTAAAATCACAGTCTAAAACTATCAATAAATGGTAAATCAACTGAATACAGCTCTAAATAAATCGGTCTTCAGATGCCTCTTAAAATTAGGCAGTGTGGAGGTTAGGAAAAACTTCTTCATGTTAAGATTCAACAGTGGAATCGGCTGCCTGGGGATGTGGTGGGATCCTCCTCATTGGCAGTCTTCAAGGAGCAACTGGATGAATACTTGTCAGGGATGCTTTAGGCTGTTCCTGCATGGAGCAGGGGTTGGACGAGATAGTCTATAAGGGCCCTTCCAAATCTATGATTCTGCCTCCCTGTTCCGTAATCATGGGGCTGCCGTTAATAACCATACAGTGTTTATCTGAAAGTTCTAGAGTGCAATCCTGAGAACATTTTCCTGGGAGTAAGTTCCATTGGATAGACCTAAGTAGGATTCTGTGTAGACCTTCTAAGGATGGCACTGCTAGTTGTCAGAACAGTACTTCTTCGATTGTTTTCATATTGTGGAGCAGCTGTCTTTAATCTTTTCAGACTTTGGCTCCACCAGTAAGAGTGAATGAAGATGGCTCTTGACCACCTATTGCATGGCACTTTATCAACTCTAATATTGACATAGGTCTCTTCTGTGTCAACACATTGCTGATCGTTAGAGTGCGGCATCTGTGATTCCAGTTCTTTTAAGTCAGAAAATGAAAAAGCACTAGCACGGGTACAGAAGCACCTGGGAAGTCTGGTGCTAGACCACATCTGATGAACTTTAGAAGATCAATTCTCTCCTGCAGCAAACTGGAGAGCTGCAGTCAGTGATACAATAAGCCAGCCAGAGCTTATCCAGAAGGTATGTTTGCACAGGCAGCCAAGAGACAACAGCAGCCAGTGATGGGTTAAATGGTCCACAACTCTAAAACAAGATTTGCAAACAGGTGATGGGTATGCTCTTATCAACCAGGATAACAATGCATGATCAATTGCCCCAGCCTTGAGTAGCATAATGAATCAGTGGGTCAAAAGCTCTTCCAAATCCTCTTGCATTTCTGCTACAAGGGTCAGAACTGACGTGTGATTTGATCAAATTAGGATTAATAAAATCTTTAAAGTATTACATAGATGATCATCACATTAAATCCCAGAGTCTGATGGATTAGCTCGAGTCCATTCTCCATTTAATATCTCTGCATCCTGGTATACAGGGATATAATAAGAACATGAAGGAATTAGGTGTTGCTAATTAGTTTTCTCTTTGGGAAACCCAGAAATTCTATAATGGCCAGCAATGGAGGATTCAATTGGAATATCAGAGCTATCCAATCACAGAAATTTTCAGTCATCATTAGTACCCTATATTTACAGCAAGTGTTAATGACCATATTATGATACTAGACCAGAAGTCGATATTTCTGTATGACAGTAGCCAGTAGTAGGGACAAAAACTAAAGGTATTTCCCATTCAGAGAAGGAAGGACAGAGGGAACTCCCTGCATGATATTGAATGTCTATACACTGGCAAAATAATTATGAAATATGTGCAATCTCCTTGAGAAAAGATAGCCGAAATAGGAATAATTTAAGCTAGCATCCTGGCTCCTGGCACCTTGAAATATCCTTCCCCCTTGGGGGACCAGACTGTCTTTGGAGACTTCCATCTCATCTCCTTTGGACTGAGGAACCTGAAAAGTATAAACATCAACATAATTTATAGTGGATAACTTTACCTGAAGAACTTCTGCACATGAGCACTTTAAATTGGTCTCTTAGAGGAGACACTGCTTGCCTCTGGACTTTATATTTCTGGTGTACCAGCTATTTTGCACTGCTTTGAATATTTATGACTGTAGCACTGTGACTTTAACTGTAACAGATTTCTTACATTGTGATTAACACTGAGACTGTGGGTGGATGCATCACACACCTTGCAGAGTATTTATTAGACTGTAAGTTAGTACTGAGCACTTTATTTGCGGTATTCAATACAGGAATTTGTGTGACTTATTGTTACTCGAGGTGGATGTGTTTTGTGTAGCGGTAGGAATAAAAAAACATTTCTCAGCTTTCAAGGAGAACTCCACTGTCTCACAGCATTTGTGAACAGACGTAAAACCAGGCTTGTCTTAATCAAATGTGGTGCAAAGTGCCCTCAGGTCATAGCTGGGTTATGGCAACCCTTGCTGCTGTTTTCCAGAAAAGACACTAACAAAGGTGGTTTGCCATTGCCTGCCTCTGCGTAGCAACCCTGGTCTTCGTTGGAGGTCTCCCATCCTATTACTAACCACAGTTGACCGCGCATAGCTTCCAAGATCTGATGAAATCTGGCTTTCCTGGGCTATCCAGGTCAGGGCCAGTTTCAGAATTAAACTACCACTGAAAGGAGAAGTAAGACTTGTGTGTGTGAGGGTGAGCATAGTCCAATCCTTTACTACACATAAGTAGGGCTACGATTATTTTGTATATCCTGTGTATTAGTGGCCTCTTCCATCAGCTGGAAAGAGCTGAGTTCATCTCTCTGTCTGTCTGTAGAGGCAAAGAACATAAGACCACTGGCCCTTTTGTTCCCTTTGGGTGACCAGAAAGAGTAGGCAGGACTGGGATAGAGGTGGACAGACTTGCTCACTCTCTTCTTGCTCACTCTTGCTCACCTGCCAACAGGTGAAGACATTTTTGTTTTGCTTGGCATTCCCTCAATGATCCCTCCTCCTTCCCCAATGCCCCGTCCTTCCCCAGTCTCTGATACTTTGTGTTGTTATTGCTCACAAATTGCATAAAGCTAACTAACTATCTGGCTGCTGTGGAGCATGCACTGGTTACATCTGATTAGATTGTTGTAATGCTCTCCGTGTGGGGTGGCCTTTGAAAAGTGTTCAGAAACTTCAGCTGGTGCAGAATGCTACACCCAGGATACTGACCAGTGTGTGTTGTATGGACTTTGTTACTCTGACTCATCTACACCAGCTTCCAGTTTGTTTCCGGCCACCCCCCCCCCCCACACAATTTTAATCGATGCAGCCCTTTCAATTATCAGAATAATGTTGAGCATGTAGGGTTGTCTTGCCACTACTTGCCCACTACTATTGAACATAGCGATTTCTTGTGTATCTGGGATGAGGGAAAAGGCTCGCAAGTCAGAGATGACACAAAACAGTGAGCAAGTTTTCAAGTTCTCCATTAGACTGGAAGTTTAAAAAAAACGCTTCTCTGTTAAAAGTTCCCTTCAGATTTTTTCTATTGTTCTGCAGGGTTGGCTAGAACCTCCCTCTGTGCTAGGTTTCTACTTGCAAGGAGTTTTCTTAGCATCAGACAGGGGCATGTCCCTTTCTACCACCTCATTCAGCTGCATAGGTTGACCCAGCCTCATATACCGAAGCCCTGAATTTCTACAACCTTGACATAATCATCATGGACATGTCATGTTGTATGTTAAAAATAAAAACTGTTAGTTTTATCTTGGGCCCAGTTTCCTGGAATATGGGATGGGTGCCACGGGGAGAGATGCTTGGAAGAGCCACAAGTGGCATATCAAAGAGCCACCTAGAGCCAAACCACAAGGTCTATCCCATGGCTGACAATGTCTTTTTAAAAGCAGCTGTTGTTCTTTAAACACTGGCCTAAGGCCCTTATCCGGGTTGTGTGCAGAGCCTCAGAAACTCCCCCCCACACATACACCTTTTCAAATAAAAGAACAGTGGGGGTAGGCAGTTTTGGCAGGTGAAAAGGCATAAGGAGGGAACAAGAACTCCTGGGGCCAGTGTGTGTGCAATCCAGATTGGGGCCCTGTGGCAATTTTTAAAGAGTTACAACTGCTTTTAAGACTAATAAAATTTGTGGTAGGGAATGAGCTTTCCTGAGTCATAGCTCCCTTCTTCAGATACTTCAGAGCTGTGGCTCACGAAAGCTCATACTCTACCTCAAATTTTGTTAAGCCGAATCCACACTCACTCACCATCCGCTTATCTTGTGCAGTCGTGGCAATCGGGTTCATTCCGCTACCATGCTGTGCATCATCACATTCACCCTTCCAGTGCGTCTTCATGGCACAATCATTTCTCCACACGCCACTGAGTAAAGCATTACAGTGGGTGGTTCCATCCTCCGCCGTCAGAATTGACGGCGCACGTCACTTCCCTTTTTTTAAAAAAAAGGTCAATTTTTCGGGATACCAATATTCCGACTTTTAAGAAATGGCAATGTACCCTCCCCCTCATCTTTGATTGGCTCATTTATTGCTTGTCACAGACCACTTTCTAACAATTGGCTGGTTGGTATGGCGGGCAAATTTGAAATTAGATTGTCACATTAAAGGCATTGTCCGGAAATTCTGCTGCTCAGAGTGGTTTTCTGCTTTTAGTAGATGCTCAGAGTGTGATATTTGTGATGATGGCTCAGATTGTGGTTAGAATGCTTCGCAGCACAGCCACGCGACACCACGAGATGATGCATTCTTTCTCACATGGTAGAATCTCCCACCTGCGTCCTAAGCTTTCAGGAATATATTCGTTTTCCGCACCTGCCATTTACTGGAGACGATCGTTGTGGGAAATACAGGATTGCTCGGCTTGGCTCCTCGCACTCTTAAAAATGGCGGAACACAGTAGGGAAACGGTCCCCGTGTGACATGCGCATGCTCCAGTGACCGTTTCTTCTCCCGCACAAACCGCTGCTAACTACAGTTGGTTTACCGGTATATCGACCTTTCTGCACTGTGCAAAAAAAAGGCAGGGAGAAAACGGATTTCCGCCACTATCACGTGGTTTGGAAGGAAGGCGCAATTGTGGCGTGGTGATGACGGGGAACACGCGGAATGGGAAAGTGTGTGAGTATCTGCATGAACAGCGCACCGCTTGCGAAAAAGGCGCAGAAACAATAAGGAAGTGTGGATTCGGCCTTAGTCTTATAGGTGCTGCTAGACATTTGTGGCATTTTGTAAATGTATGGCATCAAAAATCATGCGAGGAAGCCTGGCAGCCTTCCGTGAGCATTACGCTATTTTTAGGCTGTGAGGAAACAGCCTAACACGGCTACCCATCTTGATCTAACTGCTTTTTAAAATGGCATCAACAGCCGTAGGATGGATCCATGGCCACTGCCGCTTGTTGTTTGACCCTGAATGAATATTAATACAATAAAGAGTTAATAGCAGCAACAACAGCGAAAGAAGAGGTTTCAGATTTAAACCCTGCCTTTCCAGTCACAGATCATTCCTTCATGTCACTTTGCCATTCTGCCTTCCAACATTCCATAAACAAAAATGGACGGATATGACTGGTTTCTAATGAAGTAAAGGGATTAATGTTCTCCATTGGATATCTTATCGGTGCAGATTGTATCAGGGCTAATTGATATCTAAATTGCAAATTAAAGTGATTTGTGCAGAGGCTATTATTGGAAGATTGTGATTATTACATTTCCTTCATTTTGTTTTGCTTTAGATGTCCCAGGCAAAAATGATACCATCTTCTCCAAAGAGAACCCCTGGAATACTAAGTAGCAGCCCTTTCTCGGCCCCATAACAGATGCTAAAACTTTACACCTGACCACAGATTGTTTCCAAAGGAAAAAACCCAATTCAACATTATGTAAAAACTTGAACTATCAACATGACAGAGGGTGGTTTGGGTCGGGGGGAATTGCTCGCTGCTATACCCTTCAATGTATCTTTCAAGCAGTGCTTAAACTTTTTTCTGGAAATGCTGACATATTTTCAAACACAATGAAAATAGTTTCCCCCTACAGTGAGCTTGAGAGTATTTGAATAAAATATCTGCCTTTGGACATTAGATCCTGCTGACGATTCCGGTGGGATTTGTACTTTATTCTTCTGACTGAAAGATACAGTGCATATGGACACGTATTTTATGAGAGGTGATAAAATGTGAGAAAATATCTCATTCAGGACATCTGTACAGATCTCATTTTAAAAAAAAAACCTCTGTGAACGCTAATGGAACCTCCTGAATGTGTTGTTTTAATCGCTCTGAATGTTCCATGCAAAGATGAGGAAATCAGTGCAAATCCCTTCTTTTAATATCGCTAATGTGTCACACAGGCAGAAGAATCAGATTGCAAATTTGACACTGCAAAATAATAAATCCTATTCGCTTGTACCACTATATTCTGCGTACCGCAGTCCCCACTGAACTTGGCATCAGCGCTTTTTCTTTAGAATTTGCTGTTTGTGAAACAGAATGTTAATACTTTAATGTATCGAATGCCCCCTCCTTTTGGGAAGAATAATAGTGCAGTCCTCAGCAAAGTTAAATCGTCAAAACTGAAGTCCTGGGGATATTTTCCACAGAGTAAGAGCCAAACTACAAGTGATGCCTGACACAGGTTGGACACTTGTCAGCTTCCCTTTCTGATGGGAAATGTAGGCATCCTGGTCTTACAGCTTGGCTCTCCATTTAATTGAAGTTTACAGACACCCCCCCACACACACACAGTGGAGGGGAATGGGGGTGCCCAGCAAGAGCCCGACGCCTGCACTCCCCTCCCGACTGCATGTTCTCCCTCCCATAGACTGCCGCTCTGTAAATTTCAATTAAATGGAGAGCCAGACTGCAAGACCAGGATGCCTACATTTCCCATCAAAACTTGAGGGAAGCTGACAAGTGTCCAACCTGTGTCAGGCGTCACTTGTAGCTTGGCTCTAAGCCCCATTCCATAACATGGGGTTTGCTTCTGAGTTGGCTGGCTGAGGATTGCTCGCTATGTCCATTACACACATTCAGTCTCTTAATGAACAGGTTAAGGACAAATTTGTAAACTGTGAATTTGAATAGCATTAAATTTAAAGGAATGATATCCTGTGGTAGGCTCTCAGTACTTTAAAGGGAGTGTGTTGCATTTTTAGCAAGGTGGTTAACTAACTGGAGCATGATTCTTAACATCTAACCACTCCCGTGAAGCAAAAAATTATGCTAGAGGTTACACTAAATTAAAATCCTGTTAAAATCTCTGTTTCTAGCTCCTGTAAGTCAGAATGTTAGCAAACTGCTGAGCATTATTTTCATAGCAGAAAGTTAGTCAGTAGTCACGGATTCCGGGTGGTCCAGTTTTTCTGACTTCACTCAGGTCAGATTATTACATTTCCATCCCCTGCATTTTCTGACTATACTTCCCTTTGCATTTGTGAAAACTGTTCAGGCTGTAGAGGTTAACAGTCAGAACCACTTGCTCACTTGCATCTGGATCATTATTTTTATTAGTGCCCTGCCTCTTCTGAAGGCTTGAAGCGGTTCATGCTGTTTCCAATGGTGGTACCAATTAGCTGTAAGAATCATTAAGAAAATCCATGCTAATTGTGGTGCTGCGTATCCAGCAGCATAATTAATGATGTTTCTGACACTGGACAGCTATCAAATGGCAACACATAGTTATGTAAGATGCAGTACTGAGGGGGGGCAGAATCTGAGGGAACATATTTTTAAATGCAAGGTCTGAGTGCTGATTGACACGCTTTGTATGATAGTAAAATCTGGCAGGTGCATTAACTTGCATTCCTCTGATCTGTACACATCCGCACTTGTCTTCTTAGGGTACTTGGTAATAAGCTTCTTTAAAGATCCCTGAGTAAGCACTGAAGATAATATCTGGAGTATGTAGCACTCAGTCCTTTTAGAATGGCTTTTCCCTGCTCCTTTCGTTTTCTTAAGAAAATGTCAGTTTAATCATATCTTAATGCTTTGATAATGCGTTTCTTTACATAGCTGTAGAACACTCACTTCAGTGTTTTAAAAGAATTAATGTAGATGTTTTAAAAAATGCCAGTTAAATGAGATTTCTTTCCAACGGGCTAATAAAACTGGAGTAAAGCTGTCACTAACTCAAAAAACATTTACACAGTAACACAAATAGGGGAGGCTATCCGTGACTTTGTGCAGCACTGAGGTAGAAGTGGCTGGTGTAACATTTAAGTAGCCTTGCACAATCTATGCGCTGGCTGACAGTTTACAAAATGAGGGAGAGTAGCAATTTCTACTATGGATGTACATATAATCCCTATTTCCATACATGTGTGTGCAGCCTTATAGTCCAATCCTATTATCTGCTCTGTGGGCAAATAAGTATTTAGGATGTGGAGCAATGACAGTTATCAATGAAATATGGATCTGTACCACTGGTCTTGATTCAGACACCATGTCAACACACCAATAGTTTCAGTGGCCGTGACTTCCATTATGGGAAACGGCAATGAAAAGTTGGCAAAGATTAAGGGTTTGATCCAGCCAGTTTTTTCACTCAGTCTCATCCAATTCCTCTCCCTGTTTCAGCTCCTATCCACCTACCTTTTGCCCATGTAGATCTCTTGATTCCCACCATAGCCTACATGATTCCACTCCTTTTCCTTAAGATACCAGCTCAGACTTGACTGTGAAGCCTAGACCTCATGAGCAACTGGAACATGTCTGCCTGCTTTTGCTCATATTCTTTATTCATTCTTCCTTTTCTCAGCACTCTCCCTTTGTTGCCAGGTAGATGGCAACCCCTTTGAATAGGACTTGTATTGTTTCCATACATCCATCCCCAATTAACAACAACAACAACATTCGATTTATATTCCGCCTTTCAGGATGACTTAACACCCACTCAGAGCGGTTTACAAAGTATGTCATTATTATCCCCACAACAAAACACCCTGTGAGGTGGGTGGGGCTGAGAGAGCTCCAGAGAAGTGTGACTAGCCCAAGGTCACCCACTGGCTTCAAGTGGAGGAGTGGGGAATCAAACCCAGCTCTCCAGCTTAGAGTCCCATGCTCTTAACCACTACACCAAACTGGCTCTCATTTTACAAAATTACCAACTTCCGCATGTTTCAGGAAAATGAGGAAATCCCTTGCATGGTGGGACTTGTGGTTGACAGGTCGTTCCCACCTTGAAACAGCTGCTGCTGAACGGGTACGCTGCAAGCCTCCTTGAGGTGTAGGCATCATGCCAGGGGTGGAAGTAAATGTGGCTCTTTTGGTTGATGGCAACTAGGAATGCGGGAATGAGCCATGGAGTGGGTACCACTGATTTAAGTTATTCAGGGCATAGGACTATGGTTGCCCAACTCCATGTGAGGGTTGGAGTTCTTCCTGAATTACAACTGATTCCCCAGCTGGCAACCCTACCTGAACCTTTCATAGCTCTTGGACTGCAACTCCCTGGGCCAGTTGCATTCCTTCTCCTTGTGGTTCCCTAACCTAGGATGGTCCATTTGGCAACAGTTCAGTCATATAAATTTTCTGCAGTAGGTGCATTCCTCTGGAATAGGCTACCAGAGTGGGTGCACTAAGTTGTTCTCATTTGCTGCATTCAGGAAAGGGCACAAGTCTGTTCCAGAGGGCCTTTGATGGGCCTATTTTTGGCTAAGTTAACTCTGTGTGGCGACTTTTAACTCTGTGTTTTAGTTCTCTGTTAATTTCAATGTGTGTCTGTGTCCTGAAGCATCTGCTGCTTTGTCAGATGCCTTGAATTGGTGGAGATAAATATCTAAATTAATAAATAAATGTATGGAACAATATGAAAAAATAACTTGCATTCTAAAAGCATTTAGATGTCACTACATCTCTGGTTATGTTATTCCAGCAGTATCTATACCCTATGTGATAATAAGCTTCTGCGTGTTTTGTTATATAGAGAGTACACATTGTCATCGACCCATCCATAAGTTAAAATTCAGCTCTGCTTCCTTTTGTGAATGTCTAAACATGCACCCTAAAAGTGGGTCTCAGACAGAGACCATGTATTCTGTTGAGATCTAGCTTGTATTTAGTCTGTTCTATATTTTATTTAATTTACCTGTGGAGCAAAAATTTAAATAAAAACAATAAATAAACAATAAATAAAGTTTATGTCCAAAAAAGTATTGCTTCTCTGAGAAGCCTGTTGTCTTTTTCTTTGTCATACAACCATTTCTGGTATAATGCACTTGGTATATAATTTGGTAAGTGAAGGCTAAGGAAAGAGGGTCTAGATGAATCACACAGTAGATTCATGTGATCACTTTTATTTCCCCTCATGTAGTCACTTTGGAAGTTACTGCTTCTTGCTCAATACATCTGTGCAAATATGTAATGACCAAAGCCAAAATGAAAATCTAATAGTCTAGGAACACACAATCCAGGGATACTGTGTTACTGTGTATATTCTGAATCCCTGTTGCAACCTATTTTAGCATCAGAGATTCCACTGCACAGTAAAAGGTCAAAATATGTCCTAAATTATTCTTAGAACTTGTTTACATTAATATAGCTCCATCACTTTGCTTTCACAAGCTGAATGTGCCAGTATAGATCTAACACCACAGATAGAAAGTTCCTATTATCTAGGTGATCCAACACAAACTGTCCAATTGTACTAGAGCTCTTACACAAGTATTATTTATTTAGTTACAAAATTTCTATCCTTCCTTTCTATCCAAGGCAGCTAACAAAATACACACAATAAAATCACATTTAAAAACCATCAAAACTACCCAAGAAAATCATAATTAAAACCATTAAACCCAGAGCTAAAATGCATACAGAACAAAATAAAAATTAAAACCATTGGGCAGGAAGGTGGGATTACTAAGGGAATGCCAAACAAAACAAAAAAGTCTTCACTCGCTGGCAGAAGATGGCAACAGAAGGGGACAGAGGAATTTCCCTGGGGAGAGAGTTCCAGGGTTTTGGTGCCACTACTGAGAAGGCTCTATCTCAGGTTGCTACGTGCTTAATCTCAAAACTGTGGTAACTGTTTGCTTTAAGTCAAATTTATTGTATTCCCACTTGCGTTTCTATTGCACAACCAATGTCAGGGCACTATAATGCATATGGAGGAAAGAGCATGGTGCTGCATAAGCAGAAGTGCCGTAAATCTGTTTATGTTTCAACTTGAGTATCACCAGGTCCAAACCAATGATTTGAAAAGAATCCAGTTCCCACATTCTGGATCAAAACAGATGGGGGGGCTGTAGAATCAGTGGCCATAGCTTCCCATCTTCTAAAAAATGCTAACATAAGCCGTTTGGTTGTGTGGTCTAGGCTAGAGATGGGCACGAACAGAAAAAAAAACCCAAACATGATGTTCATTGTTCATTGCCATCCATGAACAACCACAAACATGGCCCTGTTCACAAACATGTTCGTGGTTGGCTGTTCGTGGGGGCCAGCAGGCTCTCCTCCAGCCATTATCCAAGTCAAGATCCCTACTGCACCACTCTCAGAAACCTGACCTGAGCAGGCACCAGGAAAAGTACCAATAATAAATAATAGCTTGGCCCCAGAGCCTGGCAACAGCCCTGGAACTTGAAGGGGTAGATCCCTACCGCACCACTCCCAGAAACACTACCTGAGCAGGCAGCAGGAAAGGTACCAATAATAAATAATAGCTTGGCCCAGAACCTGGCAGCAGCCCTGGAACTTGAAGGGGTAGATCCCTATCCCATCACACACAAAGAAAATTCAAGCTCCAATGCACTCTATCAAAATGCCAACAGCAGCTGTCTCTCCCTCTCCAAAGCCAGAGCTGGGAGCCCCCCTCCCCCCTGGTCTTTGTTCCCTTGTAACAAATTTGGAGCTCCACACTTGAAAGGAAGACCTGCCTATCAAGCTAAATTGGGCTTAGATTGGGGTTTCCAGGGCAACAGCAGGAGTTCAGACAGAATTCAGGCAATCCCTGCCTAAGTTGCCAAGGGAATTGATTGCAGGTGCCAGACTGTCTCGCTTGACAAACAGCAACAAACAGCAACGAATGAGGCTTACAATGACCATCTGTTCATTTAGAATGGGGCCTCACGAACAGCTTGTTCGCGAACAGCAGATTGGGCTGTTCGTGGCTTTTTTTTGTCCGTATTGCTGTTCGTGCCCATCTCTAGTCTAGACTGAGGCCACATAGAGAAAACAATGCGTAGGACCAGTTACATACAGTTACAGTTCTACATAGATTTAATAGAAATCTATTGGGATCTCTGATTCCAATAAATTCAATGCTTGTAACAGCACCACAAGTCTTGGCCCATTTTCCAAACATCCTTATAGGGATGGCCCACACGGAATGCTGGCAGCTTTCCCCCATGATTCCAGACGTGTCCATTTGCAAAACTCTTGCAGGCTACTTGGTTTCTGTTTTTTCAGTGCCTTTTCTGGGACCACACTTTCCCTGGTCTTTTCTTTTGCTGTGGACTGATGAAGTATTTCTTCTGATGAAGTATTTCTTCTGTGTTCTTCTAGTATTTCTTCTAGATTGACCAGTACTGATCTTAACAACGAAGTCAAACGATTTACAAATGATCAAAGTACAAAAGAGACAGGTATTTAGCACAAAATGCAGTGTTCTCTTCCATTGATATAATCAATCTGATCAGCTTCAAAATACTACTATCTTTATTGCAGGGGATGGATATACTGAGATAGCAAACTGAAAACATAAATTGTAGGTACAGTGCATGCTTTCCCCCAGCCTGATTGCTCATTTCCACTTAGATGCGAGCCCTGCTTCCTGAAAGCCCTTGATTATTGCAAATTGCTGCAATGTCACAATCACAGCCTCATTTAGTTGCTTCTCTTTTTTAAAAAATTGTTGAGCTTTTGAACTACTAATATTAACTCGTATTTTCTTGTCTCCTTGCAACAATTATTCAATCAGGTTTTCTATTGTGAAGGATGGAAGATAAATTCCTCCGTAGTCTGAACAACTATAGTGTCATGCATGAACAGCTCAATCTTACTCTTTTTTTTAAAACCACAAATAAAATTGTGTGTTCTTAAATAATCACCAGATAAAGGTTTCTTCTAGCAATGTTTCCTGATGATGAAATAAATGGCTTTGTGGTAAAATTAATAGTGTGAATTTGCCCCCCCCCCCTGTCCTCTGCTATCCTTTTATTTTACATTGTAGTTTTTATACATAATGATGCACTTAACAGTTAAAACAAAAGACTGGAACTTGAATTCCATTTCTGCCACGTGTTCTGCTTGGGATCATATACACAGGACATTAGCAAAATCTGTGACTATATAAATCTTCCTTATTGTAAGTCAGATCACCCATTAGTAGCACTATTGTCCACTCTGAAGTTGTAAAATGCTAATGAACACCACATTGAACAAGTACTGTAGATGTTCAGAGTATGTTCTACATATAAAAATAAGGGTCCAAATGGCATAATGTGTAAGTTATAAGTGATATGTATTTGTACACACATTTTACAAGTGTATTACCACATGGAACTACAATGCCAAGTCCACGGCAATACAGCCTGGAAAACCCACAACAACCATCGTTCTCCGGCCGTGAAAGCCTTCGACAATACATCGTATTACCACATGTGTTGTCTTTCTGTCTATTTACACAGGCATTTTAATATCACAGCTATTTCCATATCTGCAGCTATTTTCACATACACATAGTTGCGGGGAGCTCAGTTTGGTGGTGTTTTTTGTGTGTGAAGGTTTTTTATTTTAATTTAACAAAGGGGAGTACAGAAAAAAGAGGGTTATAAGGGAAGGAAAAATTAAGATAAATATATAACTATGTGCTACAAAGATTACAAAAATACAGAGTTCGAAAACCAAAAACTTTACCAATATTAAAATAGAAATTAATATGATTATTGATTAATTATTAAGCTTAACTAGTATATATTTTCCAACTATACAGTACAAGCACAATTGAGCCTATTCCTCCTTACTATTTAATATTAATAATAATAATAAAAAGCAAAGACCTCGTTATTTATTGTTATTCCATACTATCTTTCCTTTTTAACAATAACAATTATTGGCAGAATCACTACTTATTTATTAATGTGACTGATTACCATAACCTTTAATATAAATATGAGTTGCTATAAGAAATGTTAACCTATTTCTATTCCTTATCTTGTACAGAAGGGAATTCTCATATCCCTTCTGCATCTCTTTACCTTATGATGATACTTTACTTTTCTATAAACGTGTTACCTTTATACCAATATTTCCAAATTGTACAATCTGTTTTACCAACTATTTACCTAAATGACCAATTATGTTTATATAATTGACCCTCTTACAATCAAATTATAAAATACATCAATATAGAATTGCTTTCCAATTTCCAGAGTTGAGACCTTATAAAGTTTTATTCACTGTAAACAAAGTATCTTCCCCATTTCTCTTCAAATTTGTTGATAGATCATCTATTGATATATTCATCAATTTTGCCATTACCGCATATTCTGACATTTCATCCTTCCAAATTTCTCTAGTGAGGCATTCCTCTTCTTTCCATTTGCTTGCCATTACTACTCTTGCTGCCGTCAGGAAATATCGAAATAGTTCATGTAATGTTCTATCAATATTATTTGGTATCATTCCCAACAGCATGATCTGGGGTTTCATGGCAAAATTAGCTCTTAAAATCTTCTGAATCTCAGTACGTATATCTTTCCAATTTTTTTTACTTTTTTTGCATGTCCACCATGTTTGAAAGAAGGAGCCATCTGTGTCTTACTCTTTACACTTCCAGCACAATCCTACATATTTCTTATCCATTTTTTTCACTGTCTTTTGGTGTAATATACCATCTAAAAAAACATCTTATACCAACTTTCCCTGAGTAATTGGCACGTAGTGAATGTTATACCTTTAGTCCACAGATTTTCCCATTGTTGAAATGTTATGCTTTCTCCAAAATTCGGCATCCATTTTATCATACAATTTTTAACTTGTTCTGTTTCTGTATCATATTGAAGTAAGAGTTTGTAAATTTGACCTAGCATATGTCCTTGGAGGTGGAATATTCTCCCCTGATCAAGAGGGGAGTTGTTTTAACTTGATATGAGGTGGAACCAGAGATCAAACCCCCCAACTGCAGTGAGGAATTCCCAAATTTAACCCCCTTTCCCAACTCAAGGATGGGGGATAAAAGGGAAAGAGTCTTGAGGATATTAGTGAAAAAGCAGGTCTTACCTTGGAAAAATATCTTTCAGCAGAACAGAATCTACACCATTCCCTGAAGCACAAGCACAGAATCTGGCTTCCATGGTCAAACATGGCAACCAGAAAAATCTCCACTCCCATTTTCAAAGGACAAATTTAGAGTCACCATAACTTACAGACTAGATTTTTGTGGGAGGGGAAAATCTGTATGCTTTGCAAACACAAAGAAGATGGGTTATTCAAATATGCTTACATTATATAATTAATTCAGAGCATATTGTATCGTTTCCTTTATGAAGAATTTTCAAATTTAAACCAAATTTCAGATACACAGGACTCTGACAGTACATGAGAACTTTACAATTTGAAGCTGCCTAGTTAGAAATGAAGGATACATAAATCAAGCCAGCAAAACAGAAGCCGTGCTTGGTACATCTGCTCCAAGCCTATACTATTTCATACTGCATCATACGTTTGAATGTTTCCCCACATACAATGTTCTCTGCACACCTGAAACTAGCATGTGAGGTGGGAAATGCTGTGTTAGGCTTTTATGTACCATGCACCTTTTGTGTACATAATGCACATTCCATGGAAATAAGCGTTCAAACTTTTGTTTATCTGTCTGCTGCATGGAATGGCACAGTCCAGGAACAGGTACATTTTTCATGGCGTGTCTGCTTAGTCCACTTTATCTGAAAGGCTGTCATCTTTCCTTTGATACAGTTAGTAACATGTAAAGGTCTACTGGAGACGTTCTGAATCTGCTTTTGTTTTATCACAAAAAACAAGTCTCCAATAGACCTTCACTGGTCCAAATGTTCCGTCCCTGTTCTAGGAACTCTGGTGTTCAGCTGGAATTCCCTTTGCACACAGTAGATTTCTGCTTATTTCAGGATGGAGCATGCTGGAACTCCTCTCTTTTCACACGTTGCTCTCTCTTTATTGGAATAAATGGCAGCAAGGTAGTCAGATGTCATTGTAGCTTTTTACAATTTACTCATTAAGCTTTACAGGCAGAGATTCAGGCGGTCACTGCTTGGCCTAGATAACAGATCGAGGTCTGCAAACACTTTGAAAGACTAGTCTTCCATTTGGGATGACCTGTTTTATTTCTTCATTTAAAGCCTTTATTTGTTTATAGGCTGCCTTTCTCTAGAAATAAGACTCAAGGTGACTCACAATACCAACTTTTAAAATATTCAATATTGTAAAACAGCAGAAAACAAGAACTTAAAAACTAGGATTGATGTGGTGTTTATGATGTAATTTTGTGGCTGTTGTTATGCAATGGCAAAACAGCATTGAATATGGTTTCATTCCTATATGATCCACGTGAGATAAATCAGGTTTGTGTTTCAAATGAAGCTCTTTCAACAATTCATTTAGGGTGCATACTTTGACGTGAGCCTTCTTCCATCTTGAAGCTCTTTCCATACTGCAGACATTTATTTGATTCTTTCCTGTGTTGATTCTGTGATGGTTTGTTAGATTGACTCTCTGACTTGATGCTCTTCCCAAATCTTTTCAGCTAGAGAAAAGGAAGCAACATCCGGACACTGTTCTGTTATCATCTCAGAGCCCAACTAAATGTAATGGTGACAAACCCAGATGTTTAAACAGGATCTCCTGTCAAATCAATATAAAGGGATGTGGGGGTGACTTAGGGAGCAATTCTAAGCAGGTTTACTCACAAGTAAGTCAATGGAGCTTATTCCCTGGGGGCAACAATCTTTTGCAGCCTTGGAATGCCATATAGATGAGCAAGTGAATGTTGCCCCCCAAAATATTTTGCATCTAGTTTTTTCCCCCCAATTGACTCAGAACTGGGGGGGGGAATCTTCCAGTTAAGAAAGAACAGCTTGGATGCTGTGGATTGGGTCCCAAATCAGCGAGGAGGAGAGTCTATGCTACCCTTTAATTGCAGCCCACCCCTGCATTATACGGATTCATCAGGGCTTCAATATGTGAAATATGATCACTGACATTTGACGAATATTTGATCAATAAAATGTGATCACTGACATTTGACGAAAACATGTGATGTAGCTGGCACACTTTGTCGTGCAAGTTGTGGTTGTGTGATCTATTGATCACTACTGTAAAACAAGAGAAAAGTCTAGAAGGTACATTAAGTTTAAAATGATTTTCTCTCCACATTTTGTCTCAGGATGCTTTCCGAACAAAAAGACATTCTCAGAGTCACTTCTACAACACCCACTGATAATACAAAAAGATCTTTAAAAAAAATCTTTGCACCAATCACCCCTACTTGGAAAATGTTCTCTAAAAATCTCTTTTCAGATTACTTTAAAAGGGAATCATTCTTGAGGTGGAGGGGTGGGGGGCATGTTTCAAAAGTGAAGTGAGTTCAGTCTTTGCAGCATAATTCAAATTGGACATGTAATTCAGGTCTTGGAATTAACCCACTCAACCAAAGCTCGAAAAGATTTAGATTTACCCAGCCTATCAAGAACACAATAATGTCTTGCAGTCACACAACCACTCTGGTTTGTGGTGATATAGCCAAACACACTGTAATCTGTCATTCTAAAACTCACTGTTGCTAATTGTTAGAAACAAGAATCTGTAACAGTCCTCCTGGGTTTGTCTGAAAATATACACAGATTCAGACACTTTAAAATCAGGATAAGATTTAAGAAAAAACTGAGCTCTTTGAAGCACTTCTAAAATTATTTTCCTGGGGATGTTGTTTTGCTTCAGTTTTGAAACTGTTAAGAACAAAATCCTAATATTTTAATCCATTGGCTGGGATAGAGAGGAATGAATGCACATGGCATTTTAACGATTCAAGGTAACCTCTGCTCCGCTTTGCCGCCATTTTATTTTCTACCATTGATTCAATCCAAATTTGGTTCTCACAAAAGGAGGAGAAATATATTGGAGGTGTGGATATAATGGTGTTTCTACATGGTTTGAATTGCCTTAGTTTTATAACCATTTAAGGTTTGCCTTGTGAATAATTTAGTAAACCTTGCGAGTATCTTTATCTAATTTAGCATTTGTGCCGAACTCCACTGGGATATAAAATGAACCTTGTTTAAAAACCGTTTTTAATGTGCTCTTATTTAATGCAAAAGTATATATAAACATCAGGACAATAAACACAAGACCTGGATAAGGGGGAAAAATCAGTTTCAAGAATCCATAAAATGCATGAATAATATGGCAATACTGGGACCTAAATATGCATAAATGTAATCAACACTGAGTCTCCCTTTTGGAGGAAAAATTCAGGTAAAGCCTTTAAGGGAATAAGGCTAAATCATTATTAATCACTACATTACTACAGAGCTGTTATAAAACTGCTCAAAAATATGGCTATTTCACAAATAAAAATGCTTTAACATTGACAAAAGGAGATATAATACTCGTTTTAAAAGAAACCTTATGCAAAATAGTATAGTCTTACATTTTATGTGGCATTCTGCTTTCTCTCTTTTAAAACATTTATTAAGCAGAAAGACCTCAGTGACATGTAAATTTCATTTTCTATGCCCAGCAGATTAAAATACATCAGCTTCAGACATCATTCAGCAAAGAAATAATTTGAATAGTTCATTTTATTAGAAAAAGATTTATGTCAGCATTTGACTATGACAAGAGAAGGACTAGGGCACGTGTACAGTGCTGGAAACAGATTTTCCATAGCGAGCATCTGCACTGAACAAAATTGTGTCTGAAATAATGTAGGTTGCCAAAGAGCAGGTTAACTATTTAAATTGTAGACAACACCAGAATTTTCGTTTTCAGACAATCTGTACCTGAGCAGGTTGATTCACTCAGGATTTTATAATTCCCTATATCAGTGTATCAGTTGCAATAGGTGGGTGTATAAAGGACAATTTACTTGAATTGTAGTATGTACAGTGTCTACCTAGGATAGGAAATTATTATTCCATTCCTAAGATACATTTTTCATCTTTTCAGGATGTAGGAGCCCCAATGGAGGAGCAAAGTTCCTCTGCCTAGAATAGGATATCTAAAATCTTTTAAAATAGATAGTGGGTTAAAGGCATTTTAACAACAGTTGTTTTCTGCTCTCAGAAAAGCAAAACCACAGTGCATTTGTACATTGACAAATATATCTATCTGTGGAAAAACTATAATTGAAATTAAGCAAAAATGCTCCATCTGAACAACAAAACCCTAACACAGTCATAATACTCAACACATACAGTTGTTATATACTACCTCCCTGCCTGGAAGCTCTTTCATTTCACTCCTGTGAAGCACATAAACATGCCTTATATTGAGTCAGACCATTGATGTATCAGAGTCAGTATTGTCTTCTCTGTCTGCAGCTCTCCAGGGTCTCAGAGAGGTCTTCTACATCCCCCACTACTTGATTGTTTTAAAGTGGATATATCAGGGACTGAACCTGGGACCTTGTGCAGATTCTCTACCTCTGAGCTGTAGCCCCCTCGAGTAGGCATTCTTAATTGTCTTGCATTTAAGAAGCATAATTTTTACCATTTTTCTAGTTGCAATGTGTAAGGGAGAAATGTGAAATAAACGGAATAAAAACAAATTTGGTTAAGTGACAGATATTATAAGAAATACAATTCAGGATTAGAAATGTCTTCATTATATATACTCCAATAGCTGATCATTATGTTTTGGGGGAGGGATGGACCAGTCACTTAACTTACAGGGAAATTTCCTGGAGGCCAGTGACCCAAGGGGCCACTGGCGGCCAGAAGCAAGACAGCCACTGCAGAGTACTGCAGATGTAAACAAGGGGAGCTGAATTTACCACTGCAGAGGTAAACAAGGGGAGCTGAATTCAATCCTTCTCAGTCTCTGCTGAGCAGCTAAATGGTATGTTTACGATGTTTCCTAGCATAGTTCCAGGAACACAACTCAACTGTCGCATTCCTTCCATGTTGGATAAGGGCCATTATGGCCCAGCTCTGTAATAAGAAACATCATATTCCCTTTCAGTTGTGATTCCTATTTTTAGACTATAATAACTTATGTGTTGATATATCACAGGTTACTCTTGCAAGGGCAGTGGGAAAACCAGAGCTGGAGGACCCTGACTCCCAAGACTCCCTGAACCCCATTTAGCTGTTGTTTGCCCCTGAAACAATAGCTACCACCTTCCACCACTTTAAGATCTGAGGCAGAGTATGACAGGCCCACTTCTGCCCCCCCCCCATTTCAGTTAAACACACAGACTGGCTCCCTTAAGAACTAGCATTCCCCAAACTCAGTCCTTTTACACCCAAGCAACCTGGAGATGACACAGGCTCTCTTAACACAACAAGTTTTAACTTTATTTGAGGAAAACAGAATAAGAAGGAAGGTGTATACAGTTACTTGCAGGGGAGAAATAAAGACAATGGGGAAGAATATCATGCATGTAGGAGAATGCAAAACAGAGTTAAAATAATACAGAAAGTGAATGCAACCTGACTAAACTGGTTACTGACTTAAGGGTTAATAATTCTTCAGGGGCCACTCCTGACATGGGCCTATGTCGCAAGTGTGATGATTTTAAGTGTGTGTGTGTCTTTAAATGCTTGGTGTGGTACAGATGAAGATTGGGAGTGAAAGAGGGATGAGTGAGTGAGATGATTGGTTGATGACTGAGAGTGTGGGTGGAGTGAACTGCAGTTGTTAGTTACTGAGCAGAGAGATAACATTCAGTCTGGGCAAAGCAGGGCAACCTGTATGGAAGCCTGAGGGGATTCTCATTCTAGTTCAGTTGGGCAACCTGTGTGGAAGCCGGAGGGGATTCTCATTCTAGTTCAGTTGGGCAACCTGTGTGGAAGCCGGAGGGGATTCTCATTCTAGTTCAGTTGGGCAACCTGTGTGGAAGCCGGAGGGGATTCTCATTCTAGTTCAGTTGGGCAACCTGTGTGGAAGCCGGAGGGGATTCTCATTCTAGTTCAGTTGGGCAACCTGTGTGGAAGCCTGAGGGGATTCTCATTCTAGTTCAGTTAGGCAACCTGTGTGGAAGCCTGAGGGGATTCTCATTCTAGTTCAGTTAGGCAACCTGTGTGGAAGCCTGAGGGGATTCTCATTCTAGTTCAGTTAGGCAACCTGTGTGGAAGCCTGAGGGGATTCTCATTCTAGTTCAGTTAGGCAACCTGTGTGGAAGCCTGAACTTTGAGTGTCTGTGAGAGAACATACACTGTATCTGAAGTAGGCAAACTGTGTGCGCGCCTAAGAAAGAAATTTTATGAAGATCTGTGTGGCTGTGCCTATGTAAAGAAACTTTAAGAACTGAGAACTATCTTTGAAACCATCATGCTTAAATAATAGTGTGAAACTGATAAGCTTCTTGTAAAAATAAAAGTTTATTTTGTTTTTTCTCCCCAGGGTATCTGTCATTCCTATATATCCCATTCCTATCCTCAGGGCCACATAGTCCCATGAAGGAGCCTGACGCTTAGTCATGTTATTAAAAGGGAAATTTAAATTACTTATTTTGGAATATAATTCCTGGTGGCAGCAATTTACCCAGTGGGTGTAAGAAAAGGATTAAAGGAAAAATCTAACAGAAAAAGAAAGGGGCTGGTAACAACAAGGTACTCATCTTCCCTTGCTTGTTCCTAGAAAAGGCAATCGCGAGTACCACTTCAAGATTTTATCTTCTTTTTTTTGGCTATAATTATACCCCTTTGCATGGATAGGTACTCTTTTTCAGCTCTTACTGCTGCTAATCAATCAGATGATTCCCCATGGAGGAGAAACCCTATCCCTCCTTCTGAGACTTTGTGATTTGCTGTTTTGTTCCTGCACTTGCAGGACTGCTGCCCAAAGGGATTGTTGCCTGATTTGGAGTGAAATTAAAACAGGGAATCATGGAGACCAGGATGAGACCCATGGCAGGGCTTGATAGACATTGCTGGATGGAATCACTGCCTCATGTGCGCATAGCACATGCACGCTCCTGACGCTGTGTGATGTCACTTCCGTGATGTCATCACGCAGGCCGAGTGTGCCACCTACCTGGCAAGCCGGGTGCCCCAGCGCACTGTGGAGTTGGCGGAGGCAGTGTGGGGGGCTGGGAAGCTACCCGTGCCATTCGCCTGCCCCGCAGGACAGGGGCCAGCCACCCCGTGTCCTGCAGGGCAGGTGAATGGTGCAGGCAGCCTCCCAGACCCCTGTGCTGCCTTTTGCCTGCCCTGCAGGACAGGGGACACATGGCAAGCCAGCTGCTCCCTGTCCTGCGGGGCAGGTGAAAGGCAGCATGGGGGGCTGGGAGGCCACTCGCGTGCTTCTGGCGGCTGGCAGCTGCACCCAGCGCCCCCTCCTTGGCAGTGCCGGGGGCAGACTACCCCCTGCCCCCCCTCGATCCAGCCCTGTTTAGGGGAACTTTTGCTGGTCCAGGTAGTAGGATACAGGTCATTGTACATATATGGTAAGATACCATCCATTGAAGATCTTACAGAAAGTTTTCTTTGAAGCTCATGCAATAAGTTTCTTTGGATCACAATGTCAATTGATTTTCTTTTGTAGATCTTGTGATTTTACTTTGTATCCCTGATCATACAAATCTTTTTTTTAACATTCAAGATAGCATGTGACCATCCCTAACATTTTCACAATGCATCTCCTTCTCCTTTGCAAAACACTTCAGTTAAAATACTTCTTAGTCACTCATGGTGGACTGGGATTTATATATCTAGTGTATTTTTATAGAGACAGATTTAATTTCTACCAGAAAGTTGAAAAAATTAAGCTTGCATAACAGCTTATTCTGGACTTATCCATTAATAATCAATGTTGTACAAATGTACATTGGTATAGATGAACGTAGTCCAGATCCATGTGTGACACTGTATCATAATGTTTTAAAGAAAATGGCTAAAAATGGCAATTTGGTTATTTTGTTACTGAAACAGTATTGGGGCCAATGGAAGAATCCCCACTGAACACTAGTATTTCAAGCAGTTTCTCAGCAAGGTAGAGGTATTTCCTCTGTTTTTACCCTGGATATCTTTGCTCTCATTAAAGTCCACTTGATCCCTTTTTGCTGATGTTAATTTTGTGTGTAACATACCTCCATTCTGCAATGCTTTGCACAGAGCACTGTGCGTGTTGCTGTCTGTCACTCAACACCAACCCTTCTATAGTTGCTGATACTCAGGTTGTAAGTTGGGATCCTCCAGTGGGTAACAGAAGCCTTTTTGGAGGCGATCAGCAATGGGTGTTAGATGTTCAGAAAAATTCCACACAAGACTTGCACTTCTTTCCCATGTCTCAGTGTAATCTCTCCGTTTGACTGTAACTATTATTTTGAATTCATCTATGCGACAAGGCACAAAGGCAAGAACATGTAGAGATTTTCAGTAGAGGCTCCTTAAGCAATGAATTTCCTTCACTCTAGAGAACTCAGCAAATCTGAAATCTGGGCATCTTCCACAAGTGATCAAGACATTTTTATATTTGGACTGGCTTTGAGTAACTGGTTATAGTAAGCTGACATGTGGGAGGAGTTTTAAATTAGGTATTACTGCCCATCCTGAGCCTTTGGGATAGGACTGAGTGGCCTACAATCCCATAGATAAAGAAAGCTATGAGGAAAAGTGGATAGCTTCAAGTGTAGTTGAAATCCCATTGATGCTCTTTCCTCAGTTAAAAACATTTTTTAAGTAAAATCTACCAGCCTAAGCAGTGACATGAGGCTTGAGGCACAAAATCTTCATAGCAAGTCCTGACATTTTGCATACCCTTCCCATTTTGTACTGTTCATTTATTTCCAGTTGTAGTTAGACAGCCTAAAAGAAAGAAGCAAAATAGTAAAGAGTCCAGTAGCACCTTTAAGACAAACCAACTTTACGGTAGCATAAAGCTTTCGAGAACCACAGCTCTGTTCGTCAGAAGATGAACTGTGGTTCCCAAAAGCTTATGCTATAGTAAAGTCTTAAAAGTGCTACCGGACTCTTTACTATTTTGCTACTACAGACTAACATGGCTAACTCCTCTGGATCTATGATAAACGAAAGAAGAGGGTAAACTGGCATATTTTTATTAGTAGAAAGATTATTTGACTTTAGAGCTGTAATAATGATAATTTCTGTGACCAAAAATGCTCCCTTATGATTAACCAATTATGCAAACCATCACCATTTCAAAGCTAGGTAAGACTTATTTAATGGCATTTTTCATGCATCTTGTGCCTTTAATATATTATTATCCCTTTACCCTGACACGGCCATCCACTGTGCAGCATCTGCACCATTTTTTCAGTCTCTGAAGTCATCCACTGATTGGGAAACAATTGTTTATTTAGAACAGATTTTTCAAAATTGATTGCTTGAAAAGAGCAAGTAACTTGTTACTGGATAGCTGGCTTGTCCGTCTGGTGTGCAATAATATTCCAAAGAATATTCCAATAATATTCCAAAGAAATGCTTTTACATTAAGAGTAATGTATTAAGAGTTTCATAGACTTATAGTGCAATCCTAAGAACACTTTCCTGGGAGTAAGCCCCACTGAGTACGCCTACTTGGGATTGCTTTCAGTTTCCTTCCTTCCTCTCCTACCCCCCCGCCCCCCCGCCCACCACTTTCCTAATTCAGAAAAAACTCAGTTCATCTCACCTAGGAGTTTTTAGGTTTTATATGTAGGAAGTGAAGTCAATCAGTCCTTTATAGCTTTGTTTCTGGACATCTTCTGGATACAATCCCAAACTGTAAGAATGAAGAATGAAAGTGTTTTTCATAAGAATGAAAAGCACATAGGAAAATAGAACCTACTTCATTGTAAAAAAAATAATAAGGACTGGTAACAAGAGTAACTTTCAAATAATGGAATTAATAAATTTTTGATGCCTACACTTCACACACAAGGGGACTGGTCTCAAAGGTCAAATTGACAAAATACAGCCCCTTTACTTTGTGCTGGTACCCCTAATTTTTAAGGACCTTCCAGGGTCCCCCCCCCTCCCTGACACTAAAGCTCTCTCCATGACTGGCTTGGAGAGGTACATATGTTCATTTTCTGCCTAAAGAACATAGAAAGGTTTTGTGGAGTTTGAAAAGACTGTAGTTCACTTTAAAAATAAGGATGCTATCATATAAACTTCTGGCATTCTGAGTGAGGTGGAAATTGCACATGAATCTGAGGGGACAGAATCTCACTTCTTGCCTTCATGTTTGTCCCACTGAAGGCTGGCCAAGTAGCCAACCTCCAAATAAGAGGACCTGAGATGTTGGAGTGATGGGCAAGAGGAACTGGAGTCCTCTGCTATACTACCCACCCCATTGCTAGACTATTTTGCGGCCATATTAGTACCAAAAGAAGACCTGGGTAATTTGTTGTCTCTTTTAGGTAAATGATTCTTCTTCAGGCAGGAAATAACTACAACAGAAAATTGTACACTCCATAGAAAACTGGAAAAACAGGGGCAGTAGACCACCAGAATCAAGCAAACTATTATAGTATGTGTCACAGCTGATCTAAACACCATTACCATATATTTATACAATGTAAATGAATGCTAAATCAGCTGAGTTCATATGTTTAAGATGTATCTATTAGACCTGTGAGTTTTTCTCCTTGCCTTTATTTCACACAAATACACACACACACACACACACACAAGGTTGGGTAAAAATGTAAATGCCTAAAGAATAAAGTTGCACTGCATGTATTTTGCCAGGATAAAACAACATCTTTTTTTTTTCAAAAGTCAAAGAAAATTCTGTTATGACTAACTCAAGATCTCCATCTAGCGGCTATGTAAGGCCCTAACAGCCTTCATTGCAAGATCACCTTTCTACAATATTTAGCTCCTTTTCCATTAAAAAGATGCGTAGGATTTCATCCTCTGGGTCTTGGAATATTTTTGGCTTTCACTGCAAAATGAAATCTAATCACTGACAAAATAAGACTTATATTTGTGTTTTCATCTGCATGATAAGCAGAACAGCAACACTATCTATTAAATGAATCCACGTGATGAGTGAATTGCCACTAAAGCTGCTATCCTAAGTGCATTTGCCTATATATAAAGCCCTGTAGAATGAGTTGGGCTTGCTTCTGAAAGAATTTGTTTCAGGCTGTAGCATGTATCTGATTCTGCCACTGTGTTCCGTAACTCTTGTTCCTATGTTTGCCTACACAATTCATTGAAAAGCATAGAACAAAACCCATCAGCTGAAACACAGTTTCAAGTTATCAGGAATGCTTTCTCCTATGTTAGTAACCTACTTTAGAAAAAATGTGCTTAAACAAGTAGAAACATGATTCACATGTTCATCCAGGCCAAATGAAGTGAGCCGGTCATCATGTTGACCTCGCCATCATTATTCTGTCCAGTCACTAATTGAGGAGTTGAATTTCCACCAGCATTGCTTATTTTATTTATTTACACTATTCATAGTCCACTTTTCTCATTGAGACTCAGGGTGGATTACACAGTGCAAGTAAATGCAAACAATAGGATGAATAATCTAATAAGTAATGTAACAGGACTGGGATTTGCAGAAATCTGAAACAAATCAGAAATCTGAACAAAAGCATAAGTATTCAACATGGTATGTTAAACAAGCAGTAAACGGTATTACCTAAGTAGAAACACAATGCACTGGGAACAAGGTAATGCATACAGCAACGGATACAGCATACTGTGTACAGTAGTAAAATCCACAGACCCATTCCTTTCCTTGAAATATCTCCTGAACCATTCTCTTATAATATAGACCTATTACGTTTGTAAAATGCCCTCCTGAACAATTCTGTTTCACATAGTTGGTGGAATGTCAGAAGCATGGGAGCTTTCCTCATTTCCTCAGGCAAGGCATTCTACAAGGTAGAGACCACTGCAGAGAATGCACCTGTACATTGATCTTGCTCATTTGCAATTGTGGTGGAGCATAGGAGGAAAAACGGTCTGTCAGATATTCCCGACCAAGGCCATAAAGAGCTTTATATGTGATGTTCAATACCTTGAATGTAAGCAAGAAGCGGATGGGCAGCTAATGGAGTGACTGCAGAATTAATTCTCTGCTACTATTGCATGAGCCCCATGGTGCAGAGTGGTAAGCTGCAGTACTGCAGTCCAAGCTCTGCTCACAACCTGAGTTCGAACCCGACAGAAGCTGGGTTCAGGTAGACGGCTCAGGGTTGACTCAGTCTTCCATCCTTCTGAGGTTGGTGAAATGAGTACCCAGTTTCCTGGGGGTAAAGTGTAGGTGACTGGGGAAGGCAATGGCAAACCACCCCGTAAAAAGTCTGCGAAGAAAACATTGTGATCTGACGTTCCCCCATGGGTCAGTAATGACTCGGTGCTTGCACAGGGGACTACCTTTACCTACCTTTTTACTATTGCATAAGCTAGGTCATGACAAGAGATGGGCACGATCCAAAAAAAATTAACGATCCAGCTGATCATGGATCAGCACTGGCGACGATCCCGAATTAATGTTCCACACCGATCATCTCCCATTCCCGAGCCGTGGATCGTGGATCGTGGAGGCCAAAGCGGGGCGCGCTGGTATTATGTGGGAAGGTGGGTGGTGGCGGCGGCCGCCGGGCCTGGAGGGCATGGGGAGGTGGCGATGAGACGCCTCCCCTCAGGGGGCGAGGGGTCTGGCTGCTCGTCTGTGTTTGGCCATCAGAGCTGCCTATCAGGGTTTGCAGGGATGAGATTGGAGTGCCCATGGCTACAGAACACCCCCTTCCCCCTCCCTCCCCTGGGTGTCTTCTCCCAACTTGTGACTGCTTTGCTGCTCCCTGGTTGGAAGGAAGCCCTGCTGATCAAGGAAAGCTGGGCTTCCATTCAGGTTTCCAGGGCGACAGAAGGAGGGCAAACAGAGCTCAGGCTTTCCCCTGGCTCCGTTGCCAGGGGAATAGATTGCTGGTGCCTGAGTGTCTGGATCCCCGATCCGAGCCTGAATGCAACGATCCAGGCCTCTCCCGATCGCTGGATCATTGGCTGTGGACGATCACGATCCACCAGGTCATGATCACGCGATCGCCATTATCATGGGTTTTTTCCGATCGTAATGCGGATCGTGCCCATCTCTAGCCATGACCATCTCAGCTGTTTAAGTTATCTCAGCAACTACTTACTCCTAAATCTAAGCTTATATTTTCCTAGGAACGGAAAATTAATTGTGATGCTTTTGCAAAGTTTTTTGCTGACAAAATCTCTTGATTATATTCCAGTTTGGATGCCTGTCATAACATGGCTCAGATAGATGAAATGGCTAATCCACCATCTGGCCCGTCTATGGACCATTTTGACCCAGTTACTGCAATGGATCTTGATAGACTCCTGGGATTTGTGAAAGCTGCCACTTGTGCTCTAGCCTCTTGTCCATTCTGGAATCATGTAAGAACCACATTAACAAGGCATTGTTGTCCATAATACACCAGTCACTGACTCAGGGCACTTTCCATCAGCCACTCAAAAAGGCCACTACTTAAAAAACCATCCTGACAAAACCATGATCTGGCCCATTGTCGCCATGTCTCCAATCTGCCCTTTCTGGTCAAGGTGATTGAGAGAGTGGTGGGCGCGGCAGATAACAACAACAACAACATTCAGTTTATATACCACCTTTCAGGACAACTTAATGCCCACTCAGAGCGGTTTACAAAGTATGTCATTATTATCCCCACAACAAAACACCCTGTGAGGTGGGTGGGGCTGAGAGAGCTAGAAGCTGTGACTGACCCAAGGTCACCCAGCTGGTTCCAAGTGGAGGAGTGGGGAATCAAACCTGGTTCTCCAGATTAGAGTCCCGCACTCTTATCTGGCTTCTTGGATAACTCATGCACTCTGGACCTTTTCCAGTCTGCTTTGAGGCCAAACTATGGAACTGAGAAGACACTGGCCACTTTAGTTGATTATCTCCATCAGAATGTAGCCAAAAAACATGCTGTGTTGCTCCTACTAGATTTATCTGCTGCCTTCAATATGCCAGCTTGTTGAAACTTTTGGAGGCAGAAGTAGATTTCAGGGGGTGTGTTTTGGATTGGTTTAAATAATTCCTTACAAAGGGTTGCCATTGGTGACCAGTTTGTCAATAGCATGAGATTTACCAAGTAGTGTTCCACAAGGTGCAGTCTTGACCCCCATGCTATTCAATGTGCATATAAAACCTTTAGAAGAAATCTTTTGTAGTTCTGGAACTGGATGCCATCAATATGCTGACAACACTCACCTCTATATTTCTGTATCAAATTCTCCAGGCAGTGCAGCAGAGGTTCTGAGCCACTGCTGACTGCCATGGTTAAATCCTGATGGAGAGTGAACAAATTGAAACTGAACCCAGATAAGGTGGAAGTGGTGAGGCTAGGAAACCTGAGACCTTGAAGGACATTGTGATATTTTGATGAGGTTCAGTTGATCTTTTCTGGCTCGGTTAAGAGCCTAGGAGTTATACTGCACCCAGCATTACTGCTGGAGAAGCAAGTTAATGCAGCTACCCCCAAAATGCTTTCTTCCAACTTAGTTTAGCCCAGAAAAATGACCCCTACCTTGACCTGGCTAATCTGGTCACCTAGATGTGTGACACAGTAACATCAAGACTGTACTACTGTAATGCATTTTACATAGGTCAACTCAGAAACTCCAGCTAGTGAAGAATGCCACAGCTTGATTATTATTAGGAGTCTGCTGGAGCTTAGCCCTTCCACCAAGTAGCTCCGAGCAACATACAATGTCCACTCCCACCCTCTGCATTTTTTCTTCACAATATTTGTGTGAGCAAGAATTTGAAGAAACCAGATATTCCTTTTTCCCAAGACCAACAAACACTCTAGCCACTACAACATTAACAAGGGTTAACAAAAAATTGTTGGGTTTTTTATGCGCTGGTTATAATCATTTTGTTTTCTAAATGAAATATATATAAATATAAAAAGGGTAGTGCACAAAAGAGATACATGGATAGTCTTCCTTTGTCTGGCACTGGTAAGAGACTGGCAGAAGATGGTGTTCTGAAAAGGGTAGGAAGGTTGTCTTAGTGGACAGCTCAGTTTCTCCTCAGCAAACTACAAGATGTACTGCAGCCATATATATATATATATATATATATATATATATATATATATATATATATATATGGAATTTCTAATTGCTCCATTTCAAAGCTCCTTGAGAAGAGGACAATGTGTATTGGGAACTTCACTTCTGATCCCTGTCCAATGCAAATCATCTTCTTCCGGAGGGACCATCAAGTGTACTGCAGTATGTTTTTGCCTTTCAGTGAAAAGAAAGGTGAACGGTAAGCCTGATATTTGGAAAGTTTGCTAAAGGAGGGTAATAAAGAAGGTATAAAATAAATGAGTTCCATGGTATCATATATTTATGTTTTGTTGAAACATGTATATTTTAAAAAGATCCCTCCATAATCTGCCTGAGGCAGCCAACAACACCAAATAAAACAATAAATAATGTAATTTAATATAAAAATATTGAAGTGTTATGTCTTCCTTCTTCAGGAATCAGGATACTCTTTTACTGGCATCAGAGTGGGTCAGGGTTGTACCCGATCAAGATTTTATGAAGTTCTCTCGCCCACCACGGGTTTGTTTTCAGGCAAGTATGTTAAAAGCTGTAGTCCAATTTCCTCACACTAGGGTTGCCAGCTCCAGGTTGTGAAATTCCTGGAGATTGGGGAGTGAAGCCTGAAGAGGATGGGATTTGGGGAGGGAAGGGACCTCAGAGGGCTGTAATACCTTAGAGTCCACCTTCCAAAGCAGGTCATTTTCTCCAGGAGAACTAATCCCTGTTTGCCTGCAGCTCAGTTGTAATTCCGGGAGATCTCCAGCTACCACCTAGAGCTTGGCAACCCCATTCACTCTCAGGGCCCCCACATGGTGGAGGGAGGATACACTTTACTGGGACCTGGATGTCCGGAGGGCTCGGCCCAGGCTGCAATTCTCTCTACTGTGAGGGGGGAAATTAGGATCATACCTGAGGACATTTATAGAAATTTATTTTCTTGTATTTATTGTCCAGCTTGTGAGATTTGCTGGAGCCAGTCAGAAGCAGTGTTACAGCAGCAGTCTCAAGCACATTCTGAACTGGGGGGCCTCCTGGATCTCTCATATCAAGAGCTACCAGCCCCAAAGTTCCTTTTGCAAAGGCAGGAGGGAGGGACAGTAGGTGGGAAGGGCAAAGCAAAGCCCCGTAAGATGGGGGGGGGGAACAAGTGCTGCTACCTTCCCTGGTAGGATTTGCTTGGGGGGGTTGTTTTCTTTTTCTTTTTTTATTGTACTGATGTATGCCTTATATTGCCTCCACGTACAATCTATACTTCATGTACATATACATATAGAATAAATTTAACAATCCATACGTCCGACACAAACTTGTTTTCCCCCTTTTTTCCCCGCCCCCCCCAGGAGGAACAACCACAAGAATCATCCGCTTTATATCTTTAACCATGAGCACACTCTTTGGAGTTTCGTTAATATAATTTGGTTGGTCTCTCCTCCTCTTACCCATCTTATATATCTAGACCATTTCTTCCTTATCATTAACCTCTTATTTTCCCATGTCTTATCCTGTTTTAGTATCGATAAAATGTCTGATTGGATCCATTCATATAAATACCAATTCCATCTTTCCAAAGTCCATTTAGAGGCATCTTTCCATCCATACGCTAGACCTGGCAACCATACCAGTGACTGTGGAGGAAGAGGAAAGAAGTTTTGGGAAGCTAGCACTCATCTAAAATTGCAGGTGTTCTACAGTGGGGCAAGAAAGGTCAAGCCACCTAGCCATCTTCTCTATTGAGTGTGAACATGCAAAAGAAATTGACTTGGGGAGATTAGTTCATGATTTTGAAATGCAAAAGGCCAAGAAAATAAAGCTTTGTTAATTGGACTAATCTTTGCAGCCACATTGGCCCATTAGACTTTTTTTTAAAAGACATTGAAAGGGCGATCCCTTTTCATTGATAAAAAAGCAACAAATAGCAAACTTGAAGGATTTTCAGGCTGGGTGTTATTATTAAATAAAAGTTGCTAAAGTAGGCATTTTCCAGAAACAGATTTTGTCTTGGCACTACTTTGCATATTTTTGCATTGCATTTATCTATGGAAACCTGGAACATGTAATTCTTTTTTAATTGCATGCATAAAGACTAGAAGTGGGCACGGACCGGAAAATGGACCAAAATTTGACACGGACTGGCCTGGTTTGGTGTTCATGAACCGGAGACTTGTGGAACATGTGTTTTCCATGGACTCAATTATTTTGGGGGTGGTCTGTTAGTCTGTTGGTCCATGTCTTCCCTGGGACTTCCCTGCCTGTCAGCTGCAGCAAGCTGAGGGATTTTAAATGTTAAAGTAAGCGTGGGGGGGGGGGTTGCAAAGCATCCTTTCCCCTGCAGCTTGAAAGCCACGCGGAAAGGGGCACTTTAACTTTTAAACCACCTCAGCTTGCTCCAGTTGACCAACAGGGACTTCCCCACCGGGCAGCTGAAGCAAAGCGCAGGGTTTAAAGAGTCCATTTCCATGCCCTTCACTTGCAAGCAACACAGAAACAAGTGCCCCCCACAGGGCTGGCTTCAGCTGACAGGACCCCCAAAGTGATGGACCATGGACTGATGAACCGGTCCGTGAACTGGGGCAGGTCCGTGAAAAGTTTGTGATCCATGGTCTGTGAAACGCGATGGACCACAGCGTGACAGCCTGTGGTTTTTTCCCGGTCTGTGCCCACCTCTAATAAAGACTGATGTGTAGCACAAAACACATGTAGCTGCTTCAGATGATATGGTCTTGGTGAAAGTGCATTCTGTCGATCTCTAACACGCAAGAATTCCTCACATACACACACACACACACACACACACACGAGATACTGAAAACTGGGTCTCATAGTTCCTAGACCAAGAGCGATCTTCCCATTAGTTCGGTGGGCATACATTTTGTAGAACTATGCGGTGCTGTTTGATAAGATAGCAGGAAAGAAGCTATTTTCTGATTTACTGATAGAATATCTCCCTTCACAGTTTTCATGGCAGTTTTAAAAGTTCTAAACACATTTGGATTCCCATTTGCACTTACTCTGATGGCAGAGACCAGATAAAAACATGTCAAATATTATCACACTAGCAAAGGTTCTTCATTATTTGAGATATAGACCTGGGCCCATTTTTATCAGATCTCAATTCTTCAGGTAAACCATGAGTCACAAAGTGAGGCATTATGCTATAATGGCTACATTAACAGGGGACCCAGAGATAAAATTCCGGTCATTTTGACTGTGCACCTACTATCATTAGGAAGCTTTCATCTTAGAAGGTGATTTGTTGGCAAAGATTAAGGCTTCCGTTGGGTAAATTGTCTGGTCTTATATATAAATCAGGGTTTTGACTATTCTGCCTTTATCTCTCCTTCCATCTCTCCTGTGACAAAAGTTTTCTCATTAACCACTTTTGGTGGTGGCTTGACAGTTGATGAACGATCCTTAAAATGAAAAGTTGGTTAATTAAAATAGGCTTTTAAAAAATAACATTCTTTTGGATCACATCTTCAGCTTGGATTTTTAAAATTGCATGTTTAACATGATGTAACCAGTACTAGATGCTCGATTCAAACGAAGCATAATAAACAAAAAAAAAATCCTGTAAATATGTAAAAGCCAGAAACTCTGTGCAGGGGGGCAGTGCTGGGTAACGGAGGTGGCATTTTTCACTTGTGCCACTAACAGCTGCATGACGGGCAGGCACATCCCCCTGAAAATCAGATACTCCGAGCAATGGCGAAAGAACATTGCTGCCTTCATGCCCCGCTGGAAAGCTTTCCAGGGGTATTTGCTTGGCCACTGTTGCAAACAGAATGCTGGATGAGACAGAATTGTAGTGTGATCCTGATGATATTTTGCAGAAATTTAACAAGTACATCTTCCCCCGGTATAGAGGTGACTTCTTGTATTTTGCTAACTACCTAAGCGCCAATGGTTCTGCCTAGTGGAGAGAGAACTGAGCAGATGCATTTGGACTGGGTCACAAGGAGAGGCGGCAGGAAGAGCACAAGGGCTAGGAACTGAACTAGAACAGGCCTCAGTCTAAAAGGCTATGGCATCAGAGTCCTGCTAGAAAAAGAGACAAAACTCTTGAGCATGCGTGTAGTATTTAGCACAGTTTTTCTTCAAGTATATACAATACGGCTCACATATATATTAAGGGATGAAATTCGGATATAATTATATGTGGAAGAATCCTGTCGATTGCTGTGGAATTTATCAAGGAACCACCAGGCATCAGGCGGAAGCCATGTTAGGGGCCGGGAATATCCGGCCAAACAGAAGCTATCAGGAAGCTCTCTACTGTAAAACGGCTGTTGCCTTTAGACAATAGATTGTGCTACTGGAATTTGGTTGGCTGGAACTACCCGGCTCCACAATGGTGCCTTAAATAGCTGCATGTGATTTAAGACACATGATAGCTGTTGGCTAGTTGGCCAGAACTTTTATAAATGCAACATATAACCAGACCCGTTTGTTTGTGTGTTTGTGTGTGTGTGTGTGTGTGTGTGTGTTTGTTTGTTTGTTTGTTTGTTTGTTTGTTGGATTTTTAGCCCTCCCTCCCCACAAGCAGGCTCAGGGCGGGTCACAATCATAAATAAGATACAATAAGTAAAACCAATAAAATAACATCTCATGGATATCCACATTCCAAATGGGAGACCCTTCCCCCTTTCCCTGCCCACCATACACAAGGGAAGAAAAGGGTGGAGGTGTGGGTTGGTGAACCTCTAACTCTTCAAGCATGGGGAGGCAGATGGACCACATGCTACCCCCCACTGACAGGAGACCGGCAGGGAGGCTAATTAGATGGATCCAGTGTGGGCCTCAACCATATGCCTGGCGGAACATCTCTGTCTTACAGGCCCGCCGAAAAGATACAAGATCTTGGTGGGCCACGTGTGTTCCAACAGAGAGTTCCACCAGGTTGGGGCCAAGACAGAAAATGACCTGGCCCTGGTTGAGGCCAGCAGAGCCTCCTGGGGGCCAAGGACCACCAGCAGGTGTTTACTTGCAGATCTAAGAGCCCTCCGATCTACATAGGAAGTTCTCACTTCATCATAGGCTTCTTTTAGTTCCAGTTCTGATCCTTGGTCTGTACCTCCATTTTGAATTGCTGATACCACCTATCTCTGGATTTTGCACATGCATGTTTACTGTGCTTCTGAGATCCCCCTTCCCTGGCCAAAATGATGGTATTCATCACGGCAGCATCTCTGACTTCCACGCAGATAGTGGCTACTCTTTTAGGTTTTTTAAACCTCTGCCCACAACTTTGGATGTGAATCAGCTGGTGTTAAGATTGCAGTCTTTTATGATGGATCAACTGCTGTGGCTTTAACAATTGCATTACAGCAGAAATGCAAGAATTGTGCCTGCTCACAGTGTAGACCTCTTGCATTTCTGCTGCACATAAAGTGGTGGTGGAGGAAAGTACTGTCAAGTCATAGTTGATTTACAGCAACCCTTGTTTGGTTTTCAAAGCAAAGGACTAACAGAGATGGCTTGCCATTGCCTGCCTCTGCAATCCTGGTCTTTGGTGGAGGTCTCCCATCCAATTACTAACCAAGGCTGTCCCTGCTCAAGCCCTCACTATTCCAGCAAGATGGAAACATGGTAAGGGCTCCAAGAAACTGATGTGGATGAACAGAGAGCTCCAGAATAAGCTAAGGGAGAAAAAGAAAATGTTCAGGAAACTGAGAGAAGGACAGACCTCTAAAGAGAAGTATATGAGGGTTACTAGGTACTGCAGTTCAGCCATCAGAGAAGCCAAAGCTCAGTATGAGCTGGGTCTGGCCAGGAGGGCTTGCTACAATAAGAAAAACTTCTATAGCTATGTGAGAAGCAAATGTAAGTTAAAAGGCAATTGGACCGCTGTTGGGAGCGGAAGGGGAAACTCTGATGGAGGACAGAGAAAAAGCAGACAGGCTTAATGACTTTTTTGCCTCTGTTTTTCCCTGAAGAACTTGAGCCCATCTAGAGATAGTAGTAGACACGACTGGACACCTGGGGGGGCTAGTTGACATTGACAGAGAGGTTGTGCAGGGGCATCTGGCTGCACTGGATGAATAAAAATCCCCTGGGCCAGATGGTGTGCACCCAAGAGCGCTCAAAGAACTTTCTAGAGAACTTGTAGAACCCCTGCCCATCATCTTCAAGGCCTCCTGAAGGACTAGGGATGTGCCACAAGATTGGAGAAGAGTGAATGTTATCCCAATCTTAAAGAAAGGGAAGAAGGATGACCCGTGAAACTACAAGCCAGTCAGTCTGACTTCTGTTGCTGGGAAGATATTAGAGCAGATTTTAAAGGGATCGATCTGTAAGCATCTGAAGGACCACTTAGTGATCCAGGGAAGTCAACATGTTTTTGTCCTCAACAGATCTTGTCAGACCAACCTGGTTTCCTTCTTTGATCGAGTGACGAGCTCACTGGATCGTGGAAACTCTGTCAACATGATTTACCTGGATTTCAGTAAAGCTGACATTCCCCATGACATTCTAATGGGTAAACTGGAAGACTGCGGACTGGACTATAGGACAATTCAGTGGATAGGGAACTGGTTAGAGGACTGCACCCAAAGAGTGGTGGTCAATGGCATCTCATCAGATTGGAGGGAGGTGTTCAGTGGGGTGCCGCAGGGCTCAGTTTTAGGCCTGGTACTTTTCGATATTTTTAACACCTATCTGGATGAAGGGGTAAATGGGCTACTTATTAAATTTGCTGATGATACCAAATTGGGAGGAGTGGCAAACACCCAAGAAGATAGAGTTAAAATTCAACAAGACCTGAATACTCCGAAGAAGTGGGCGGTTGTGAACAGGATGCAATTCAACATAGATAAGTGCACAGTATTACATCTGGGCCACAAAAATGTGAAGCACAAATACAGGATGGAGGATACACTTCTGAGTAGTAGTGTATGAGAAAGAGATCTTGGAGTAAGAGTGTACTGTAAACTAAATATGAGCAGTCAGTGTGATGTGGTGGCAAAAAAGGCAAACTCAGTCTTGGGTTTTATCAAAAGGGCCATTGCATTGAAATTGCAGGAGGTCATACTCCCTCTCTATACTGCCTTGGTCAGGCCGTACCTGGAGTACTATGTGCAGTTCTGGAGGCCTCACTACAAAAAGGACGCGGACAAAATTGAGAGGGTGCAGAAGAGAGCGATGGGAATGCTCAGGGGTCTGGAAACTGAGCCCTACGAGGAAAGGCTGAGGGCCTTGGGAATGTTTAGTTTGGAGAAGAGGAGATTGAGGGGGGATATGATTGCTCTTTCTAAATATTTGAAAGGCTGTCATTTGGAGGAGGGTAAGGAGCTGTTCCAGTTGGCAGCAGAGGATAGGACCCGAAGCAACGGGCTTAAATTACATGCAGAAAGGTACCAGCTGGATATTAGGAAAAACTTTTTCACAGTCAGAGTAGTTCAAAGGTGGAATCAGGTGGTTAGGGAGGTGGTGAGCTCCCCTTCACTGGCAGTTTTCAAGAAGAGGCTGAATGAATATTTGTCAGAGATGCTTTAGGCTGATCCTGCATTGGGCAGGGAGTTGGACTAGAAGGTCTGTATGGCCCCTTCCAACTCTGTGATTCTGTGCTTAGCTTCTGAGATCTGACAAGTTCAGGCTTACCTAGGCTATCCAGATCAGGGCACACATAAAGTAAGATCTTGAAAAATTTGCTGTACCTTGCACAAAGATGACATAAATTCCATACTAGTAAACTGTCCAGATAGACATGTGTTTTTCTGTAGAGTCGCTTACTCAGAATATACCAGTTCAATAGCAATTCTGTGTACTTAAATACAAGAATCCCACAAAAGTTAAGGTGCAGCTTTTTGCGCGCAGAGCTTTTTCCTTCATTTTACATACCTACGAGCAGCAGTTTTTAATTTTCATTTTCTGACCATACCATCCTTCCATAGATCTAAAGCATGCTCCCATTTAGTCTACAAAGGGAAGTTCTATCAATCTTTCCTTTCCTTTCTTCTGTCTTCTTGGCTGGAGTATGGTGGAAGAATCATTATTGTTTGCCCTTGGAATTCAATATCCAGGTAGCCTCAAGGATCTACTTCTTATCTCTCATTTTCAGTGAAGTCATAAGCATTGAGTTTTTGGACCTTTGGGTTGGTTTCAGGTGAGGATTTTACTGCATTAATCAATATGGGAAACATCTTTGTTGTCTAGGAAGTCAACTGTGTGGTTTTTTAAAATCCACTCGATCATTCTCATTCGGCTAAAGTTAAAATTCTATTGCAAGCATTGTATTTTAGTTTCACCGAGCATTTAATTTCAGAAACATAGCATTCAGAAACAGATATTTATATCCAATGGTTGTGTACAAGAAAACAAATTATTATTTGTTTGTCTGTCACAGATCACAAATTCTTATCCAATTGAGAAAGTATGCTTCCCGCACTTTGATCCGGGGAAAACATTGAAAAGACATCATTCCAGAATGGAAGTGTCTGGCACAAATGAACAAAACACAGAAGTCTTGTGGTATCTTAAAGACTTTTTTTCCAAATGAAGCAGACGCTTTCATGGACATAATTAACTCCATCCAATGAAAGAAGTGTGTCATCAGTCGACAGTCGGAGTAAAAAAAGGAAATGGCAGGGGGCAGGAAGAAGGCAATGAAATAGGAGAGGTACAGTAAGTGACATTTCTATGTTGCACACATGTTGCATGTTTTTCAGTTGCGCACAAGAGAAAAGCAATGGCCATGATATATCCTTATCATCCACTAGAGGGTGCTGACTGGTAAGCAGCAAAAATGCTGACTATGGTTTCACTTAGCGTTCTGTAATAATACTAGTAAGAGATTTTTTCATCTGTTCACCAGATCTGCTATTCCGGGCAGTATTCTGTCAGATTTGTTTCCACACCATATCTACAAAGACAGTGAGGCTACTGGATTTGTCTTATGATGCAAGGGAAAGCCACAGTCAATTGACAGGCACCACTTCAGGCAAAAGGGTCTGGACCTAGCCGTCTCCTTGCAATAGTAATTTTCTACATACAATGAGTGTATTTTTATGTATTGTTCACATGACCTCCCAACTTTCAGTCTGAGATGGGCACATCCCAGACTCAGGTTCACCCCAGAATGATTTGAAATCTGATCCTCACAATACATTCTGAGGTGGCATAGCAAGGATACCTCTTCCCACACAATCAAAGGGTGTGTTGCCACACACCCAGAGGGTTTTACAGTCTTGTTTTTCCACTTGCATGTTACATATGGATTGTGGTATTTTATTCAGTACGGATGTGTATAGGGGGTTAGTCACGAAACACAGCGATTCATCCTTCCAGCAATCAAGTTATTTTGAAGAGTAAAGCATTTTCACCACATTTCCAGCTAAGGAGACACACTGCCCAATATATGCTTGCCTTTCTAAACATCATATATTCTCTCTAAAGTTTTTATGATATGCAGAAATAGCTTCTGTGATTCTGGACATTCTCCATGACCAGCAAACAAGTTGGGAGAGAGACAAAGCACTTAATTAGCAAGTGATTTTATTTCTCAAACTAGATACAGACTAGAAATAGAGATTCAGCAAGGAAAACTGAAATAGTAGGTAGCTGCACTACAGAAATCTGATAAAACCATCAGATTAGTCATTCCTAGTATGTAATTGTGTTACTTTAAGCTAAATCCCAAATTTAAGTTATCTTTAGTTTAAATTATGTCCAGAGCAAATGAACCCAGATAGAGGTGATGAGCTGCCCAAAGCAAGACCAGAAGGTGAGGTGGAATGAATGAGAATGGAGCTTAATGCAAAACCAAATTATGCAGACGGGCTTTTTTACTCAGGTAAAAATAGGGATGTGCTGTAAGAAATGTCTCAAGATATGCCTTGGTAAAGGGACAGGGGTTGTAGACTATTCTACTGGGTACTGTCTGTTGATGTAGATATGCTCCTACTGGGTAGTTTCTGCATTGTTAAAGATATTGTGTCTAATTACTTGGGCTTTGTTTCAGCAATGTTGCATCTCTGTGTTCAGACTTATGCTTGTTTTCAAATTTCTGCAACCCATACCCTACGGTATTTGCTCACTGTATGTCCTATATGTTGTTCATATTAACTTGCACTGTGTGATCTGCCTTGCGTCTCACCAAGAAAGGCAGACTGTGAAGGAAAGGAAAGGAAAGGAAAGGAAAGGAAAGGAAAGGAAAGGAAAGGAAAGGAAAGGAAAGGAAAGGAAAGGAAAGGAAAGGAAAGGAAGTCCCTGACCAGGATGCAGTGGGAAGGGTCTGCTGTAGTTGGACAAACTGGTCCACACAGGGAAATTGGAGAGCTGGGGTGTGTGGAAAAGAGGACATGAAAGGTTTAATTGTGGAAGGAAAGTAGAATAGGGCAAGAGAAATCACACTCCACCTCTTTTGAAGATGATGGGTCCAATTCTGCAGTGTTTGTGGTAATTGGAAGAAAGTTTTGAGGAGAACCATCTACAAGTATTAGGGGCTAGTGAAGTTATTTTGGTGCTGCATCTGAATTTACCTTGGTGTTAATGGGGAAGATTTGCTTTTGGCCCGATATTGGGGTGTCTCTTTGAATCTGACCAAGATTTGGGAGGCTGTCATTGGTGGACTCCTGGCTGGATCCTGATTGGTGCAACTTTGATTCTGTGACCTTCTTGGTGTTACCACAGCCCTGCAAACGTGTGAATATGCAGTTTCAGATTGGTATGGGGAATGAGTTTACTTGTGTGCAGGGAGTGGGAACAGGGATCTCTACCTATTGAGGTGCCTGTGGATAGCTGGGAGGAGCATGATTCAGAAGGAAAGGGACAACAGAAACAGATAGTAAAGGTTTAAAAAGGAATATTGAGTTTATTGAGGGATTGGGTGCAATGTTAGGAAAGGGAAAGAGGAACTTATCACACCAGCAAGTATTAAAACAAAGCACAAGCAACTAGCACGTTTCCAAACAATACCCAGAAAACATCCACCAAAACAATTCCAATTCCAATTGCAGCATCAGTTACCTCTAAGCATAAAGTGTAAATGTGAGGGGAAATAGGGGCCAGGACAAAACAGAAGTGTCTAGTCTTTCTAACTAGCAGGGAGAGCAGAATGCCAGCTCTCTGTGTGGTGCAGCGTGAACTGGAAAATAAGGATAGGTGAAAAGATGGGGAGCAAAGATATACCTGTCCTAGTCTGTGTTAATCAAGGGGAAGGAGGATGAATCCAGTGTACTGGAAGTCTGTTGCAGTCCTTGGAAAGCCCGAAGGAGACCAAGTGGTTTCAGCAAGGGCAAGCCAACTGTGGGATTGGGATAGCAGGCAGGATCCAGGAACCAGATACCAAAGTTTAGGGGCTGAGAGGTGGCTTTTATGTACCTCTAGTTACATTGAGAGGAGGGCAGTGTCTCCACTCTAATAGCATTGGTTCCAGGCTAGAAACTTTGAATCCGATTGGAAGGTTTAAATTTTAGAGCAGTGGAAGGTGGAGGGAATTCCAAATATGGACATGACTAGTTTACCTGACATACCTATGTATGGATGTGAAGTTGGAGAATGAAGAAACCTGACAGAAAGAAAACTGATTCATTTGAAATACGGTGCTGGAAGAGAGTTTTGTGGATACCATGGACAACTAAAAAGACAAATAAGTGGGTTCTAGATCACAAGAAGCCTGAATTCGCCCTAGAAGCTAAAATGACAAAATGGAGGCTATCATACTTTGGTCACATCATGAGAAGACAAAACTCTCTGGAAAAGTCAATAATGCTGGGGAAAGCAGAAGGCAGTAGGAAAAGAGGAAGACCTAAAACGAGATGGCATGACTCAATAAAAGAAGCCATGTCCTTCAATTTGCAAGAGCTAAACAAGTCTGTTAATGATAAAATGTTTTGGAGATCTTTCATTCATAGGGTCGCTGTAAGGCAGAGGTGACTTGACGACACATAACACACACGCAGTTTACCTGACAGGTGGCCAGCTCAAGCCGGTTGAACAAAGACTTGCTTGGCTTGATTGACTTAACAAAGGCCAGGAGATGGCTGATGTTCCTGCCTTCCTTATGATTAATTATCTCAGGGCACTCTGCGCTATAAAGCAGATGCCTTGATGGTTCTGGCAAATTATTGCCCCGCAGACTCTGGTCTTTAATCATGGCCTGAATTGTGATGACCCTCAGGAAGCCAAAGACTAGAACTATTGTCAAGGAGTGCCCAAGCCCCCAGGGGAATCTGGCTACCTTCCTGTCTCTGAGGGCCAAGCTACACATGACGAATGACACTTGAACAGCAAGTGTATTTCTCCCTGTTCACTTGCCCTGCACTCAATCCACTTGCCATTCAAGTGTCATTCGTCATGTGTAGCTTGGCCCTGAGTCAGCTTTTCTGAACCTGCCACCTGAACTTAATGTCTCAGTTTGATATCTTTCCCGCAATCTCAGACAGCATGTGGCCTGAGAAGTCATGGAGGTGATCAGAAAACATGTCTCCTGCCCAGGGTTGCTTTCAGAGTTACAGGCGAGCACATATACACTTGTTGGGGGCAGGAGCTGCTGCTTTCAGGCTAATCAGGATTTCTTCGTTCCACGGCCTCTGAGAACCATAGTTAGCCAAAAGGGTTAACTTCTCGGTACAATTTGGAATAACCCGCTTTGCAGGGAAATAATCAGAGGGATGGGGTGTTTACTGGGGTGAGGGAAAGGTGGCATTTACTCTTGTTAAAAACAGCAGAGAGAAAAGAGCACAGCATCCAGATTGCATTAATGGTCAATAATTGCATACCATGCGCCAGACAATACAAGGAGAGGTGCCTTTGTCTTCCAAACTGGTGGAGCTTGATTTTATTAGTCATGCTTTGCAGGTTCTACACAAAAAGTCTTTTTCTTTAAAAGTTCATTTAGTGGGGGGGGATGCATGTAAAAATGGGGAGGGCTGGCAACATTGGTGTGTAGTATGCTGAAAAGGGTAGGCTATCATAGGACAATGCACTTAACTGATAGAAAGAGAGGTACTAGAATGTACATTGAAATGTACTTAGGGTATATGTTTAAATTGACATGGATATACTGATGGTATCAGCAGGGCTGGTGCACCCATTGAGGCAGGTAGGCCCCCGCTTTGAGCACAGGGGGCCGGAGAGGGGCCAGAGGGGGCACTGGAGGGGGCGCTGGGGGCGGAGGCACGTGCAGTGGAGCTGGCGGTGGCAGCGCTGGCGGCTAAGCAGGAGGGATGAGAAGTCACAGCTGCTGCAGCTTCCCAACCCTCCTGCCCCACACTGCTGCCGCCGCCACCAGCACATGCCCCCCAGCTAGGCGCAGCAGTCCTGGACCAGACGTGGCAGGCACAAGGCACTCACGCACTGTCTCAGCCGCCCGCCGCACCAGTGTGGCCGGCCCGCAGCGCACGCTGCGTGATGACATCACATGTGACATCATCACGCAGTTCAGGTGCACGCACACTCATGTGCGCATGCGCCCACCCCTGGCCTCGGGCACTGGAAACCCTGGCACCATCCCTGGGTATCAGAGAGATGACCAAATTGTCCTTCCTGATTTGGTTATGGTGTTCCAGGAACTACATTGAAAAGGAAATCTCAGTAGCTTTGATTATCTTGCAAAACCTGTCTCATTCTATAGAGCTAAGAATGTGAGAGGGACCCGTGAAGGTTTTGATCAAGAAATCATTTTTGATGGAACAGAGAAATATGTATTTCCTCACCCTCTGATATCTTGAGGTCAAATGTTCTTTGAGCATTGTGTTCACCCACGCTCCTGATATTTTACCATCCAGAGGTCTTATGTAAGATCCTGCCCCATGCCTTAGGTTTTAGATAGGCTGAAGAACCCTTTGGGGGCTGCACCCCTAAGTGATATAAATAGGGGGAAGGTAACACTATCCTCACAATTATTTGCACATAATTAAAATATATATCAAATTAACAGTGTAACCCTTATGTAATTACACCCTTCAAAATCCAATTAAGTCAATGGGCTTGCAAGGGCGTAACTCTGAACAAGGTTGAACTTTAAAAGTTGTGCTATAGGGCTTGGACTATATAACCAAGTAACTTTCACTGTGGATTAGTTTGTTTGTACATGAACAAAAAAGATGGAATGTCCAAGGAACCAAAGATTTTAAAGGTCCAAGAATCCCAGAATTTGGCTATGGATTTAAAGTTCCAGAGGTTACAGCTGAGAATGCTTCTGCAAAGGAAGCCAACAGGTTGAGAAGAGGATTGCTAACCTGTGGCTACCCTGCACAGAGTTCAGAAGTTTATTCTTGAGATCCCTCTTCATGAACTGTTGAAAATTTGGAGTGCTATCTGGACATAAGACATAAGTTTTATGTAGTCAAACTAGCTAAGGTATCTATGAGGATCTCTTTCCACATAAATGCTTTGTGGAGTAGGGTGGAGTTTAAACAAATTAATGATTGTTTGTTGGAAGATAAAGATGGAGATGGGGCCATCTAGAATTGCTAAATCTTGCACCAGCCTTTACTAACCATTTGTGGTTACCTATCTGTTGCCAGTTCACAGTGAAAAAGGAGGGTTGTGCAACTGACCTTTTGCATCTTCACTGAAGGCAATGGAACATTTATCTTTAAACTTGAACTATGCAGCTAAAGGGTGGTCAGAGAAATGTAGGGTGGAGGAAACGCAGGAAGATACCACCCCCCAGTTTATTGAGAGGAATAATGAGCAAATTCAAGCAGTCAGAGTGATATCAAGTATATAGCTACAACATTCAGTACTGGAATGTCCTCACTAAGACCGAATATTTATATACTGGCACTCAAGAACAGAGAAGCAAGAGACTGAAAAAGTAAAGCAAGAGGGCAAAGCTGAGGCTTCCTAGCTACCTATTCATGCAGATTTCAATTCTTTAAACAGCAGCCCGAGTCTAGGCAGCCAGTAATCCAAAAGATAAATCTATAAGGCAAAGCAGTGGAGAGGCTCATATGAATTAGTCCGATCTGGTGTCCCATCGTTGCTCCAATCTGGGTGGGTTGGAGTCAGATAAAGCATAGTTGGAGGGTCTCCATTAGGCACAATTCATAAGAAACTGAGAGGCCCTGATTGATGGTCTGATGAATAGGGAGAAAGATGTGGTTTCTCTGTTGTCTTCAAAGAGTATGATAATATTAAGGTGTGTTATGCCTCCTCCTGCTCACTCTCTGCTAGCTCTCAGGCTTTGGCTTGGAGATGGCCCAAAACGTCTGAGTCACAGGTGTCTGACTGAGAGGAGTTGGTCTCGTTTTCAAGATAGAAAGTATACTAAAATGGAGAATTTACAGCAACAATATCAAGGGTTGGACCAAAGCTTGTGTATTGCTAACGACATAGCCTTCCTCCAAAAGAGCCAAAACCTACCACAAGGAGCCAGTAAAACCACCTCTTCCCCTGAACAAGTTTTCTTGCAACAATGAAAGGCTCCTTGCATTGGAGGAAAGCTTCTCACATCAAAGGAAAGTTCAACCATTAATGGAACAGAAGCCCTGGGTCCAACATCTAGTTATGATTGACTCTGCTGAGAGGAAAAGACATGTGAATTAACTTATTTATGGAATTTTTAAAGGTTTGAACTCTGTATATGATGACTATCTGTAACACAGAACATAGCAGTGGTGCTTCAGAAAAAATATGCTTTCAGCTTGCCCATGCCATTCCACACAGTTCAGGGTTGCTGGTTGCACAATCACTAAACTAGACTACTATTTGGAAACAGGAAAACAATGCTGAAGTGTATGACAGTTCAAAGTTTAGCACTTTAAGAAGCTGACAGACTTTCAGGACTTCTCACTCATCTTTAAACACAGTATCTTTAAGCTAACGATTTCAGCTTTATATTCCATGTTTTCTTTTAATGACAGCGATAGAGATATGAGTGGAGCACATCACACTTCAAAGTATTCTATAGCCTTTTGTCTTTTGAATTAGATTTAAGATAAGCTTCAAGCTCTTCAGACAAATTCAGGAAGCAATAATTAACTGCCAACATTAAAAATGCCTTTCTAAGTCAACCCTGACAGATTTTATGGCATAAGTTCATTAAAATCATGAGTCTATTTGCGTTTTCACATCTTTGGTAGGCATGCATCTCCTTTTTAAGAATTTAATCCATACACTGCTTTTTTTTTTAATTTGAGAAGGTGCCAAGTTCAATAATCAAAGATAAGTAAGATGGTGAATGCCAGTTACTTCATCATGTAGATACATTCACCAAAACAAGAAAACTGTGCCTTGAATTAAAAACTTGAATACTTTAAAACTAATGTATATGTCAGGATTTCTGGGAATTTCACTTTCATGAAGATGCTGATAATCATATTTTAGAGTTCTATCACTTATCGATAGAACTATAATTCCCGTGGTTCCTTGGAGCAATGCTAAATGGCGTGAGGAAACCCAGGTATTTATACCTGTCAACACAGGCACAACTAAATTGGGAAGGGAACAGGTAAGGGGAGGGTGGTAAGGGGAACTGAAACCTGCCCTAACTCCCCACCAGGGCCGGCGCGCCCATGGAGGCCAGGTAAGCGGTGGCCTCGGGCGCGCGGGCATTGGAGAGGCGCCGGAGGGGGTGTCGGGGGTGGAGGCGCAGGTGCGCACAGCGAAGCTGGCATGACTGGGCTGCAGCTACTGCTGCAGCCAGCCAGCCAGCTCCGCGCTGCCGCCGCTGTCACTGCCACCACACACCCCAGTGGCGTGGCGGTGGCGGCACGGAGCTGGCTGGCTGGCTGCAGCAGCAGCTGCAGCTGGCCACGGCAGCTCCGCTGCGTGCTCCTCCACCCCAGCTGGTCGCAGAAGCCATGAGCTGTTGCTGGGGTGGCGCACGGAGCAGCCTCCGTGCACCGCCCCAACAGTGGCTCGCAGCTTCTGCGCTCGGCTGGGGCATGTGGCGGCGGCGGCACGGAGCTGGCTGGCTGGCTGCAGCTGCTGCTGCAGCCAGCCATGCCAGCTCCGCTGCGTGCTCCTCTGCCCCAGCCAGGCGCAGAAGCCATGAGCTGTTGCTGGGGCGGCGCACGGAGCAGCCTCCGCGCACCGCCCCAGCAGCAGCTTGAAGCTTCTGTGCTCGGGGCTCCGAGCTGCCCAGCCCCCCGCAGCACGAGATGACATCTGCGATGATGTCATCACGCAGTCTATGACGTCCACCGGCCCTGCTCCCCACCATCACAGCCAACCTCAGGATGTTCTGGGCTCTTAATAGTTTCTTCCAGTTTCTGTTTTCAGAGCCAGGATGGAAGAAAAATCTTTAGAGCAAAAGAATGCAGCAAAGTAAGAGGGAAAAGGGGCAGGGTTCACATCCCTTCGCTTGTTTACTGTTTTTATTTTGAAAAAAATAGACTCTCACCCACCACTTACGTATGGGTGAATATAAATATACATAGATTCCTCTGTCACACTTAGTTGGGCCCTTAAGGAAGCCATGGTAGAAACAAATTTAATGTTGTAATTCAAAATGGTCCACTTCCTACCAGACCAGGTATGTTGCCCAATAGTCCACAAGATTGTTGCGGTGTTCAAGGTGTTCAATATTGAGGCACAAAATGGCAGGTGGACAAATTAAGTCTGTAAATCAGGCAATCCCCATTAACCTTCCTTCATTTACATTCCACTTTTCTCTCCAATGGGGACCCAAAATGGCTTACCACATGGTGCAACCCTATGAAGAGTTACTCCAGTCTAAAACCATTGATTTCAATGGGCTTAGACTGGAGTAACTCTTCTTAGGATTGCACTGACAGTGTCCCCATCTCTATTTTATCCTCACAACAACCCTGTAAGGTAGGTTTATCACTCAGCAATCTTCCATGGCATAGAATGGATTAGAACCTGGGTCTCCCAGATCCTAGAAGGGCCTCTAAATGTGTGGAGCATTATACATGAATACACATAAATGCAAGATACTCAAAAAGATCCTAGTCTGACACTACGTATAACCCATACACCAAACTGGTTCACTATACCAACCTAGCTCAATATCCTGCAATAAAATCAACCACTTGTTTTCTGCTCATATAAAATCAGTCTGGAGGTTTTGTGGATAAGGAGTCTTTATATGAAATTAAGGAGAGGGCCTGTGGCCAAATGGTGGAGTCAATTATTTGCCTGAAGAAGGTCCTAGTTTCAGACCTGGCTGGGCATCTTCACTTAAATGATTTCAAGAAACAGGTGCTGAAACCTGAGGCCTCTGCTGAGAGAACATTTGCCAGTCATAATAGACACTAGTGAGCTAAATAGAATAAACAAGCGCTGGGAGGACTTTAAGGACTCGCAGTGGACATCTCATTTCCCCTCCCCCACTATTTCCCCTTTCCCTTCCCTGAAAGCCCCCATAGCCTCTCCCTTTTCCCTGCTTCCTTCTCTCCTTCCCATCCAACAATCAACCTACCTTTATCTGCTCCCCATCTACAGCTTTCTCTCCTTCCCTACTTCTGGCAGTCTCTCTGACTGAGAAAATAGGGCTACCAAGCCCCATAGTTATCATTGCCACCACTGGAAAATAAGGCCATTCTGTAAGAAGACATAGCCTTATTTTTCTTTTAAATTTTTCTCATGAGAGGCTGACCCCTCTCATAAGAAAGAGGGCTGACCCCTCTCATAAGAAAAAGAGAAAAAGAAAAATTGACATAAGAGGCAGCTTATGTCAATTTCTTCTCCACCATTTTATCTTCACAACTACCTTGTGAGGTAAGTTAGGTTGAGAATGTGTAAGTGGCCCAAGGTCGCCGAGTGAGTTTCTGTGGCAGAGTGGGGATTGAAACCTGGGTCTCCTAAATCCTAGTATGAAACTCTTAACTGCTACACCAACACTGCCTTCCATGGGGGCGGGGTGGGGGCGGGGTTTGCTGTTGAACAGCGCGGGCTTCCAGGGCTGTGCAAGTCATGCAAGTCAGGTGGCAGTGTGTCACCAGATGGTTGCTGCCAGGCCTGAGCTTTGAGTCCTGTCTCAAAGGCCAAAAAGCCCTGGAAAGGGTCTTGCCCCCTGCCTTTTATTGTCAAAAACCATGGCTTAGAGGCTGACAATACAAATGTGGCCGCCCAGCAACCCCTACAATAGCCACTAAAGGGACATTTGTTTCTCAAAGCTTCAGCTGCTGCTTCTTTTATTTGGGGGGAGTTAATCCCACCAGTGTTTTCGTTTTGTTTTTTTAGATTTCAGATTTTTCTGCACACCTCAGTTTATAGAACGATTTGTCTTGTCTGTTCATGTCTCTGGAGTTCAGACTTAAGTATGCGTAGATGGGAGAATGTTGAAAATCAGATATATTGATCGTCTGAGTTGGTACAAGGCAACTTCATATGTTCATGTAATATATTAAGGGAAACTGCTGTGGATAAGTAAGAAGGATGGCTTAGTTGAGTATTTATCAACATACAGGATTTTCTGGTCTCTTCCCAGTGATAATGATTAACCTTGATAGAAGTTTAAGAATTATTTTAGGGTACAGAAAGGAAATCCGATCATTTATTGTTGTGGGGCTTAATGGCATAGCTTCTGCTTGGCACGTGGAAGGTCCCAGGTTCTACCTTTGGTGTCTCCAGTTAAAAGGATCGAATAGTGGCTGATGGGAAGGATCTCTGCCTGGAAAAGCCGGTAGCAGTCAGGGTGGACGATGGATAGAGACCAATGGTGTCAGTTCATGTCATGTAACTTCATGTGTTCAAGTATTGTCCTTATGAAACTTATATAGTCTTCTCCATTTAGATTATAGCACTGAAGAATTTAAAAGTGATTTGGAACCGACTTTTGTACAGCAATAATCATCATCTCTTTTTAAAATTGCTTCAAAACTAGCCTCTGCTGAAATGTTCACTGGAACTAGGTCAGCTTGTGTGTGTGTGTGTGTGTGTGTGTGTGTGTGTGTGTGTGTGAGAGAGAGAGAGAGAGAGAGAGAGAGAGAGAGAGAGAGAGAAGCAACATTAACCAAACCTAAAATGAATGAATAGGGTACAAAGTCAGACAATGCCGATATTTTTTAATCCTCCTAAGGCGTCTTATGTGTTTGTAGTATTGTGGACTTTTTCTGTTTGTGTGTAATAATATCCTTTCAACAGCCTCTTAAAGCTAACACCTGAATCTTCACATCTTTTTTATTTTTTGAAGAACAAGAAGAATTATTCATTTATTGTGACTATCCACTGAATTCTTGAGGACCTGCACATTTCTAACAGGGTGAAGTATTGCTGCCTTGTAAGTTCAAAGTGTGGTAAAGCGTATTTCCAGACTAAGTCCAATAAATGCTTAAAACATTATACCATACCTGGTTAGTCTTAAAGGTGCTACTGGACTCTTTTTGATTTTGCTACCACAGACTAACACAGCTAACTCCTCTGCATCTATGAACAGTTACAGAATCTGAACATATTAAGCTGCTTTATACCACATAATATGATTGGTTCATCAGTTTAGCATTGTCTACACTGATTTGGGTTGCCAGGTCCCCTTACTCTCCCGGTATGAGTGGGGGACCTTCTTGCGCGTATGCGCTCCCAGCAGGCACAATGACATCACTTCCAGAAGTGACATCATTGCATTCCGTGGAAGCGCACCTGCTGCACACTTGCCTGGGAGGTTTTTTGTCTCCTAGGCCTGGGAGGTTTTTTGTTCCCAGACCTTTCCCCCCACCAGCCAGGTAAGATAAAGGTCTCTCTCAACAGCAGATTTGTGGGTTTCTTTAACTAGAGAATGCCAGTGATTGACCCTAACAGACGCTCTGCCCCTTCTCTGGTGTACTCTAATCTTATTGTCACTGGAGAATTTCATAGTTGAAAATATTCTCCCTGCCACAGCAAATACAAGGCTAGGCATCCCAGCTACGAAAAATGATCTGGAAGAAGGAAGTGCTGAGAAGCAGCGGATTGGATTCAGCAATGCACAAGCAAAAACATCAATGGGTTTCATACAGTTCCACTTGCACTCCATTTTGTGCAACCTGCAGAACTTTTCTCTCTCTATATTATAGTGCTCATAAACTGGTTGCATAATATCTTGGGCAGAAATTCAAGTGAGGATACAGTAAGATTGATTTCACACATGTGGTTTTCTGCTTGCATTCCCATGTGCACAAGATCTCTGGAACAAGCAAATATGTGCTGGATTCAACCTAATATCCAGAAGGATTAGGCATGCTATTGAGTACAAGAGCAAAATAAACAGTCTCCACAGCTATGCATTTGAGAGCATGAAACCACTTGTGAATATTTCTCCATGGGATCTAAGTATGACTATACTGATTTACTGTTGTCAAACTTCAAATAGCTCTTCTCTAAATAATGATAAGCCATTCTCCTTTAAGAAAGCTGGATGCAATAATATATGAAAACTCTGCATTGCAGAAGATGAAATTACTGACTTCAGCTATAGGACTATGCTAGTGAAAACTGGTCTCCTAGCTTTCCTCCGGGAGAGTTTCACTGTACATGAATAAATGGGCCTCACTCCAGGTCTTCATTTCCAAGGCATAACTCTCTTTGCTTCAAAAAATAAAGGGGCTAATGTATTTGTTTGTTTAAAATATCTCTATCCCACCTTTTCCTTTAAACTAAAGACAGCCCATAAAAAGAATACCTGATGATACTCATCATGAGAACTGTAAGCACACATTTTTAAAATCTCAGTTACTGTAACATACCACGTTATCCACCCTAAAAAATCAAGACCCCAGACTTTACATAATAGACAACAGTGCTCTAGCCACCTTTCCCAAAACAAAGGGCAGTTTATGGATATGGAATATCATAAACTCCTTGCAAATAAGTCCTAGATATTGCCTGGCCCCATGCAGAGAGGATGCCAGCCAGCCTGGAGACTGGAAAGTTACCAAGCCATGAGTCACAGAGGGGGGTGACTGACTGACAGCCCTTCATGCCCCAGAGAGCAGTGGAGATAATGAGGCTTCCTGAAACAACTCCCTGCCTGATCACATCAAAACCTTCCACTACCTCCCCTCTCCTACTTACCTAATCAAGGCTATATCTTTCTATCTAGGTCACCACAAGATTCAGTAGAAATCTTGGATCACTGCCTGACAGCTGTGGTGAAATGGCTGAAAATGAACAAATTGAAATTAAACCCAGACAAGACAGAAGTGATGCTTGTTGGGGAGGCAGAGATCCTGAAGGACATTGTACTCCCCACTTTCAATGGAGTTTGTCTGACCCTTGCAGACTCAGTTAAGAGCCTAGGGATTATACTGGATCCAGTGCTATCCTTAGAAAAACAAGTTTTTAGTAATAGTTTAAGGCAGCTGCAAAAAATGCTTTGTACAACCTCTCCCTAGCCTGAAAAATGGCTTCTTACCTCAACATGGCCCACCTGGCCACCAGGATGCATGTCATGGTTATATCAAGACTTGACTATTGCAATGCACTATACCTAGATCTCCCATCTAAACTATCTAGGAGACTCCAGTTGGTGCAAAATGCTGCAGCGCAACTGTTATCAGGAGCAAGCAGGAGCATGAACATCACTCCTATCCTGCAGTTACTCCATTGGCTACCTATTAGTTACCATGCTCAGTTCAAGGTATTGGTTTTTCAAGGTATTCAAAACAGGGTCTCCTGCAGGTGCCACCTTGCACATCAGCAAAATCGACAGCAGCCCATACATGGGCTTTCTCTGTGGTGGCCCCCACTCTGTGGAATGGCCTGCCGCCTGCCTGAGGAGGTCAGGAGAGCCCACACTCTCCTGGCTTTCCACAAATGATGCAAAACCAAATTATTCAAAAAGGCTTTTTACTCAGATAGGAGGGCTATATTGTGGGGAGGGGATCTCAGTTGATCCACTAATGAATTAGGAACCTTAGACTTCACCACTATGTTGTATTGGATTCCTACTAATGCTATGTCTTTGTGAACTTGCATCTATTTACCCTATGGCATTGTTTATGGAAATGTTCTAGATATTGACTGTACTAATCTCACACTATGTAATCTGCCTTGAGTCTCAATGAGAAGGGTAGATTATAAATGACATAAATAAAATAAATAATAAATAAATATTCAGCACATCTGCTAGCCTTCCTGCCCAGCACTTAACAGGTCATCAAGCAATATGTTTACTTATAGTCCATCCCAGATAGTCATATCACATCTTTCCCAATTTATTGTCCTACCTCTCGACAAGCCATTAAGGTATTGTTTTGGGGAGCAAGACATCAGCCTTGCCCCAGGATACATTTTGCTCTATAACTGGGCTGCCCAGCCATGTGCTCCATGTGTTTGTTCTGGAACCATATGTGCATCCTCAGATATGTCTGAGTCCTCTCGCCTTATCCCCATGAAATGCTGGTCATTTTGCTGCTGCTCCCATGGACCCCTCCTTCTTCAGGACTGGTAATTATCACCCTACCCAAAATTACTTTCTCCCATTTTCCTCTATGTTTTCTTAGTTAGCCTTGTATGTGTGCTGTGTGTGTTTTGTGCTTGTTCAATTGCCTTTTATTTCTCTTTTAATAAAAAAAACCTTTCCTGTTGAACATCTGCCTGATTTATATGAGAGTTATCTAAGGGAACAATCCTGATATACATAAGTGAAGATTCCTAGTTACCTCCCCTCTCTGCATCTCCTTTAATGCTAATTCCCCCAACAAATTAAGGAGATCTCCTATTTGAGTAATATGGCTGGCAGTGTGAGTGGACTGAATCTGACTGGACAGTAGCTGTACCCTAGGGGGTAGAGTGAATTGCAAGGGGGGGGCGGTTAGTTACTGTGCTAAGTGTTCATTTTGGGCAAAGCAGTAAATCTGCATGGAAGCCTGAAGGTGTTTTTATTCTAGTTCAGTCAGGCAATTTGTTTGAAGCCTGAGAGTGTCTGTGTGTTTCTTTGAGAAAAGTATTCATTATGGTCAAAACAGGCAAGCCATGTACTGCCTGAGAATGTCTGTGTGTTTCTGAGAGAAAATATTGTTTTCTTGGGGGAAAAGCAACTGGTGCGGAATCCAGAAAGGGATCTCATTCTGCCGAATTCAATTCATCTCTGTGGTGTTCTGAGAAATTCTATATAAGGCTAACTGTGTGCACCTGGGGCAGTCTATGTATATCTGAGATAAGTTCTGTCTAAGTCATGCAAGCTGTGTGTTCACTTGGGGCAGTCTATGTATATCTGAGTGGGAGCCTAATCTATCTAAATCAGGCAAGCTGTGTGGAAAGGCCTAAATGAATCTATGTATGAAAGACAAAAAAGCTTATGCTGTTAGTGAAGACCTGTGTGGAAAATTACTTTGTGTGACTGAGTGTGTGAAAGAAGATAATAATTGTCAAAGGCTTTCATGGCCGGAAAATGATGGTTGTTGTGGATTTTCTGGGCTGCATAGCCATGGTCTTGGCATTATAGTTCCTGATGTTTCGCCAGTAGCTGCGACTAGCATCTTCAGAGGTTTAGCACCAAAAGACAGAGATCTCTCAGTGTCACAGTGTGGACCGCATACCCTGCAGCTGTGGACAAGTTTACATCGGGACCACACAGCGTAGCATCCAGACAAGAATAAAAGAACAAGAAAGACACTGCAGACTTGGCCATCTGGAAAAATCAGCAGTGGCTGAACATAGCCTAACTCAAACAGGACACAGTATCCTATTCCAGGACACTAAAATACTGGACTACACTTCCAACTACTTTGTCAGACTGCACAGGGAAGCCATTGAAATTCATAAGCATAAGCACAATTTCAACAGGAAAGAAGAGACTTTAAGAATGAATAGAGCATGGTTTCCAGTCCTGAAAAACACCAGGCTAACAAAATACTCTATACCCTACAATAGCCCTGCAGAGAAGATTAGCATATCAGGGTACAGTGAAGCCTCCCTCCATTAGCATTCCACACCCTGGGAAACTCTTACAGGATGACTCAGCCCAAACCCACCTTCTTGAGTAGATATAAATTTCCTGCCAACATCTTTTCCACACCGTGACACTGAGAGATCTCTGTCTTTTGGTGCTACACTTCTGAAGATGCCAGTCACAGCTACTGGCAAAACGTCAGGAACTACAATGCCAAGACCACAGCTATACAGCCCGGAAAATCCACACCAACCAAGATAGTAATTATTTGTGAAACCCCCTAGCTTAAGAACTGTTCTGAAACTGATACACTTATAAAAACTCTGCAACTATCAGGGTGGTCTTAGAGACCAACAAGATTTTCAGGGAGTAAACTTTCGAGAGTCAAAGCTCTCTTCTTCAGATAAGTTAATTGCTCTCAAACACCACCATCCTGTTGAAGTCTCTCCCAAGTACCCAGTATTTACGGCTTGGTTGTGTAAATGTTTCTAGTTAGCATAGAACAATCAAAAGCCCATCTCACACCCTGGCACCCTTGGAGGGGACAGAGATTTGGGGATGCCAGATAGTATTTTTTCCTGGGCAGGACAAGAAGCAGGTGAGCAGAGACGATAAATTCCCTGTATACAAGGAGAACATAGTGCATTATGAAAGGTTCATTTTGGCTGATTTCATCTGGAGGAAGGAGCTCTCACATCTTCACCTTAATAGCTGTCATTGCCATGTGGAGCTAATGAAGGACTCACAGCCCAGACAGACTCCCATTTATAGTCATTTATAGTCTGCTTTTCTCACTGAGACTCAAGGTGGATTACATAGTGTGAAACCAGGACAGTCAATTTCAAGGACATTTCCATAAACAATTATCTAAAACAATTATCTAAAACAGGCTGCAGAGGAAGGGAAGCATTTGGTTGCTAGATCACTGTTTCTCCAGGAGTGTGCAAGTGTGTAAGCCACCCCTGTGTTGACTAGTTGTAGAGTTGCGGGAGACACGGGCACTAGGCAGAGCCTTTAAACAGCGATGTGGAAAGAAACATGAGAGTGTGCTGGCTCTCTTGGTCAGTGTATCTGAAGTTGACCAGATGTCGGCAGTGTACCGAAGGAGAAACATGAGAAAACCATTTTGAGTCAGGTGGACTCAGGCAAGTATCATGTCGCCAGGCAGAGACTTGGGACAACCACTGAGTGCCTAGATGCCTTGGAGGGCCAATAGGGCTTACAACAAGTCAACAAACCTCAATTGCATACAGAGTTAAGAATATAGACCCTGCTGAATCTTGCCTATACCCCAATGAATCTGAAAACTGTATCCAAAATTTCCCAGAGAAATTTCAAGACCTTTTGCCAACAACAAAAAACCTTCCACCCATATTAGCACTTTCTCCCTTTACAATACTGAGAACAGAATAAAAACTGTTTGCGTGACTGCACTTGAAATACTGATTGACAAGGGGAACAATCAACAGATGCTGATCTGGTAATGTTTTCAAAGGGACAGAAATGAATGGGTGGGTGAATGGGGCCTAATGACAATGTATGTTTTCTCTCTAAAAATCAGTATCAGGAGAAGAGAAATAAAGACTGCTATTTGTTGCTCAGGGACATATATTTCCGGAATAAGATGTATTTGCTTGTGCATAGCTGCCAAACTTCAGACGCTATTGTTTCAGATGCTAAGTAATTATGATTCATCCTTTCTGAAAAAAGATGAATGCCCTAAATGTGCACTGCAGAAAGTAAGCTTGCTGGGTCGGATTCAATGAACTAAGAACAGCTCCTGGGATGGATTTCACCCTGCCGCCTCCTGCACCCCTGGAAAAGCTGCTCCAGTGGAACCAAAGGAACAGAGCTGAGTGAGGTGTATTAGACAACACAAACAAAGCAAGGCTGGCCAAAATCACCACCATTATCTCAGACATTTGCTCTTGCCCTGTTCATTGATGATACCATCTTTAAGCAGCCAGGCCAAACCAAGGGATTAATCCTGCTGCCTCTAGGTCAATGATCCTGGTAACTTTGTTCTCCCAGTACTGGAGGAATTTAACCAAGATATATATGGGAAACCTACTTCAGTCCTAAATCTCAAGATTTAATAGGTGGAGGATCAGCCCATCAAAAATGCATCATCAGAATTTTATTTAAAAGATAAGAGCAGCTTACAATAGATTATAAAATACATGATAAAGTCCCATTTGCCCAGCAAATGAACAAAAATATGGCCAACAAAAGTGGCCTACAATATAAATTAATAGCACAAGAAAAATCCATAGTGCATAACAAACAGCTTACAAAGGAACTTCAAACATGTTTGGATCCAGCCAGATTTTTCACTCTGTCTCACCTAATTCCTGGTTCATTATCAGTGAAATTCTAAACAGAGTTACTCCAATCTAAGCCCACTGAAATCCATGGTCTTAGACTGGAGTAACTTTGGTTAGGTGTTATTGGAATTGGTCTGCCTGCAAGTAGGGGGAATTAGCAGCAAGCTGAAGGCTATGCAAGAGGGGTAACAAGCAAGATCCTCCACCAATTTTTACAGGGTCTCCTCCCCAAGGAAACTGACAAGACGAATGTTCTTCAAAAACAAAGAGTGGTTTTTATTTAAAGGAGGAAGTTTATACATACACAAGAGGCAAATGAACGGTTTGTACACGTACACAAGACTCCTAGGAAATTAGCCAGAGGATGGAATAGAGTGAGGGATATAGTTACTATCAGAAGAATAGTCAGCAGAGGAAGAGGGCTGCGAATGTCCTGCGTCTTCAGCTAGGGAGTAAGGCACAGAGAGATATCTGAGGGAGCAGTGCTAAGATTCAAAGTAGGCACCCACCATACTGCTCAATTTGATTGGGACAGAGCCAGGATTCTTATAGGGCTGAAGGTGCCTGGAGCCTGGAGGGTGACTTCAGCCATTAAGACAAAGGCCTTATTGGTTGTCTCCTGGGACAGACAAAAGGCTTGAGTACCTTGACTGGTGCTGCCGGCGTGTGACAAAGAAATGAGATTGGTTGCTCTTGGTGTCTTACAAAGAAACGGCAGTCAATTCAATGTTCCTGGAGCTGACTGATGAATTTAGAGTTTTGACTAAATGTTATTTATTTATTTAATTAATTATCTTCAATTCCTATTTTTCCCTCCCCGCACCAGCAGGCTCAGGGCGGATTGCATTAATCAAACTTTAAAAATTACATTCCACAATTTAAAACCACTATAAATACAATATAAATATTTAAAACATAGCAGCACAAACTAGTTTGATTCAGTCCAACATGCAACTCTTCCCAGGAAGAGTTTTAAACTTATCAGAGCTGATTGATGGCCCTCGATTGCAGGACAGGATCTAATCAAAGGGAAGAGGGGAGATTGGAATGTTCAGGGTGGTGACTCACGAGTGCCTCTATTGTCAAAAATAGCATGTCCTCAGTGTGGGGAGGCAGGAACTAATCACGCCTAGTCACTCAGCTTGTACTCACATTCCATTCATGTTTCACTCTCCCAGCCATGATCCGGCAATGCTTTGCTCAGCTGGGTGGCTTGTTAATGTGGCTTGAAGCACATTAGATTCAGTGGCTTATGATTTTATATCATAAGAAGCTATTAAAACGATGGAGACTGGATGGACCGCTCACATAGGATTGCACTCTATAGCTCTTATCTCACATGCCTTTTTTCCAGGCAGTTCTCATAACACTCAGCATAACTTTGTTGATGACCACCTGCTCCCTCTTTCACCAGTGGAAAAGCTGTTTCATTGTAAACCATTAATTCCAGATCAATTGCAGATCACTGGTTTCTGATCACTCCAACCAATCCATTTGAACACCTCAGGTTTTTTTAAAAAGTCTTTTAAATAACATGTCCTTCAGTACATTCCAAAAGGCTGATAAGGATGGAGCACTCCACAGCCTCCAAGAATTCAGTCATTTTGAATTTAATTGTATTTACTTCAAGTAAACCCATAAACTTTCATTCCCATTTGTGTCTGAAATACTTTGATATAGACAGTACGGATACTTCATATAAAACTTCTAGCATCGAAAATACTTTCAAAATTCTTAGATAACTCTGTTGTAAAAGCTTCATTAATATTTGGCATAAGGATTCATTAGGACCCAGTTCCATGGAGTGGAATCTAAGTTTGAGTCACAGGACTTGTTCAAGGCCACTCAATGTTTTAGGTGGATAGCATGTTGGTTTGCAGTAGAACAGCAGAATTTAAGTCAAGTTGCACCTTAGAGACCCATAAGAATCTCAGGGTGTATGAAGCAATGGTTGAGAAGTCAATAAAACAATGGTTGAGCAGAAATGTGGATGCCAAACTGATCATTACCTCTAACTCCAATTTGGTGTAGTGGTTAAGAGCAGGAGGACTCTAATCTGGAGAACCAGGTTTGATTCCCCACTTCAAGGATGACCTTGGGTCAGTCACAGCTCTTTCAGAGCTCTCTCAGCCCCACCATTAGCCTCACAATTATCCATTGTAAGGATAATAATAACACACTTTGTGAACCACTCTGAGTGGGTGTTAAGTTGTCCTGAAGGGAAGTATATAAATCAAATGCTGTTCTTGTTATTACTAGAACACATTGGTTTGCCCTAAAAATTATCTTGATGTGAAAAAGCTTAATGAACATTAGAGCATGAAGTCCAGATTGTCAAACATTTACATTGACTACTGCACATACTTAACACTTGCATCAGCTGAAAAGCTTTCAGTGCTCAAGCAGTATGCATTCTGTATTTCATGTGCATGTGGCACATAATGTCGACTGTATTTGCAAAACTGCATGTTTAGCTTTTGTCTTCCAGTGCTCTAACACAACTAAAATTGTGGATGGTTAAAAATAACATCAGCAAACTCAGGACACCTTGTGGCCATAAATGTACCCTTTGGAGTCTTAAATATGTACCAACCGTTGTGAATGTTCCATTCAAACAATGAAAGCTCAAAGTAACTTTCCATACAAATTGTTCCTGAGATGATACTCTAATCGCTGAAAGCATATTTGTCACTAAGTATTAAGTGACCATGTTTTTAAAAAATGACCCATGTTTTGGGCTGAAGGCTTAGGGACACCGTTTAAGTGCCTAAGAATAAGGAAGCAAAACCTGTCTTTGTACTTTACTTTGTCTACATCTTTGGTTTTTCATAAAATTTCATTTTTCTCTTCACCTGTTCCAAATAGAGCACAATTTCTTGAATTCAAAACGCTTGATCTCTTACATGGCTCTACTGACTACAGCCTGGTACAGTTAATTTTTGCATTAAGCAGTAATGCTGGGGAATAAAATGCTGGCCCTGTTCCTCTGGCACCATATCTACCAAGCTTCCTTTGGAAAGTCTGAAATGTGTTTCTATGGGAAGTTCGATTTCTAGAGGAAACTCTGGTTTCCTCTAGCTATGCACTTGCAACAAATCTCTGTGGGTGATCTCAGCCCAGTCATTCTCTCCCAACCTAACCTACCTCGTTGGTTGTTGTAAGCATAAAATAGAAGAGGGGAGATCCAAGTATACTGCCTTGGGCTACTGCAGGAAGGATAGGATAAAATTGTACTAACTAAATAATAATATATGGTTGTAGGGCAGGGTAAAAATCTTTGAAATAACATTTAATATCAGTTTATTATTGTACTGGAAGATCAGTATGGATTGCTGAACTGGTGCAATGTGCTGATGGTGATACTACTGTGACCTTGGCAAAACCTTGTAAAGATGCTTTTAACTGAATGGTTATAGCAGAAAAATACTGGGATAGGGAAAAGTCCTATGAAAAGTTCTATATCATCAATTAAATGTTGAACATGTAGTTTTGTAGCAAATTTTCTTTACCTGCTTCCCCATTAGCATTAGTAGTAAAAGTTGATTTTAATCCAGGCTAACTACTAGTCAGTTTTTAAATGCTGCATATGGTAACAGAGCAATCCTAAAAAGAGTTACTCTAGTCTAAACTCATTGAACTGGAATAACTGGAATAACTCTTCTTAGGATTGCACTGTCAGACTCATATTTATGCAACATGAGAAAGAGTCCTAAGAAAATTGATTGGTTGATTAAGATAAGCAGTGCTACCCTTTTCTAAGCCAATTGACCTCAATGGACTCCAAAGGGTGTAAGTCTTCTTAGGATTGTACTGTAAATTTGTAAAATTAACAGCATATCAAAGATCTAAAGAGAACAGCGAACAGATATTAGTTTCCTTTGCTACAGTATATAGTGGTTGACATAGATAGGTCCACTCTGTCTTCCCACTTTCTTCACTTTCTCCCCCCTCTACTCTCCACATTCTTTCCTCCTCCACCTCCCATGCACCCCTTCCTCCTGCTTGCTACTTTCTCTTTCCACTCTGCCACCTGAAACCTAAAGTCATTTCTTGACCTAGGTCCAAGTTCCAGTGTGCCTCATTGCTATGCAATCTCACAGTGCCAACTGTGATATTGCAAGATGTTGTGAGACGTGGTTAACATTCCCTATTGTGGAGGTTTAATTCCATCCCCACCTCCATTTTTTTAAGTTTTGGGGCTTTTCTGCAAACCTGGGGTTTCCCTGAGTAAGTGTTAAAAATTCCCTTTATCTGTACATGGCCTCATTATATAGAGCTTGTGATTTGCACTCTGGGGCATTGTTCACAATCAGATAAAAAGGACATAATATATGTATTATATATGGGTTTGTATAAAATGAATAAAAAATCACAGTTCAGTTTTGAAGAATATTTTATTTAAAAATGCATTCCTTACTTTTCAAATGAATATTGGTTTACATAACTGTTAAGAATTTAGGAGAAATCCCCCTTCATAATTCCCATTGCTTTGACTTGTTGTCTGTCATTTGCAGCTAATGCAATTGTTCCTGATTAAATCCATCCGCAGTTCTTTACGTCTCAAACAAAACTGCAGCATCAGCAAAGATGAAGAACTTGTTATGCTCAGCCAATTAAATTAATGCCTCTATCATTTCACATACTCTTAGTTTTACCATGTTTTCATGGAAGTAATTTGTTATGTGCTGGTTGTGATCACATTGCAAATTTCTGCTGAAATAGGCAATATTTATTTTTGACAACTCTGTGCAGTGATAATACATGGTTATGGTCTGAGGCTTGGGAGTTGTTTTTGTTTGTTTTTAGTCTGACTTTAGTTTGTTTTTTTGTTTTACTAACTGGATAATTGATTTAAGCCTGACAGGCCGTAATTGTGCCCCTTACAATAGAGTGAATTGTGCAATCCTGTCTAGTCCTATCAGCCTTTTCCATTAGTCTCACAAGAAAAATAGAATTAGTTACTGCCCCTCCTCCCAAATGCTATACTGTCCTGGATCTCTGCAACCACAGTGGGCTGTGCTACATATACCTTACATATAGAATGCTAGAAATGCAAGCAGGTTTGGAAACATTTACAATTCAAAAGATACTTCCTTGGGAGTAAGCACTCTTGACTAGTATCAAACTTACATCTGAACAGACCTGCTAGGAGTGTATCTTGGTTTGTTTTGCAGCGATACCCAGTCACTAGTCTGTCCCCCTGCCCCCCATAAGGGCACTAGACTGAGCTCACAGAAACACAACACCCAAAGTAATGGTTTATTGGCACTATAGAAAAAGAAAAACAATGAACAGAAAGCAGGATTGCTTTTAATGCTGCTGCTTTCACACTGCTTTCCCGTAGTGTGCATCCTTGACACTCGCTTTCTTCAGGGTCCATGGTTGTATTTGTATTGTAACTGAGGAAAAAGTGGGTCAATGGTTTAGAAGGAGGACTGTGTTCTGTGTGATTTTGGTGCCGTTCTGTGTAAAAACAGCTGCCTCAAAGAGCCCGGAAGCCCGCATTGCAAAGAACAGGGGCAAAAGTCAGGATAAGGGGTAAAAAAACAGATCGGATCCAAGCCAGCAACGCCCTTGTTGGAAGAAAACAGTAAAAGTGATTCGGAACCCCGAGATTGGGAACTGACATGGAATTTTTTTCAGTGCATGCCTGTAATAAAAATCTCAGGCATAGATCCTCAGCATAAGAAAACACTGAAGAAGCAACCAGCCTGAAGACTTAAAAAGTCACAGGACATCATTCAAATAAATGAATAAAGTGTAGAAGTCAGTTGTACATAGGTACTATCCCAATGACACAATAGTTGCTCTCCAGTTAGAGGCCAAGTTGTGACTTTGAAAAGCCCATTTGTAAACAAGAGAATTTAATATATGTATAACATCAACTAGATGGCAACAGAGGCAGAAAAATCCCTTTTGTCACATTATTATTAGTCGTACTGGATCTTCCTTTAATCATGGGAATAAGCCAGAGGTTGTATGAATTTACTGTTGTTTTTATGGGCTGATTCACAGTCGTGTCCCATATATTAAAAGTCTACATGTAATGCATGGCTCGTACATCTCTTTCCCATCCTCCATATGTAAATATTGTGTGTAATCCAGCATCCAGACCCATAATCTGTGCACCAGCCTCATAATCTGACATTCCATTTGCAGATATAGATCAGAGATCCCTAACCTTTTTCAGTGTGCAGGCAGGCACCTTGGGAATTTTGAGGCAGGGTAGCAAGTGCCACTACAAAATAGCTGCTAGAGGAGGCAGATCCGCTTATGCATACAAGGCACAAGAGTAAGGGGTGGGGAATATAAAGACACAGTGAGAAGCCACCGGGGGGCGGGGGGTTAACACAGAAAGAGAGGAAAACAGCCAATGGAGGAAAGTGAGGATAAAATGCACACAGAGAGAAGACCAAGTGGAGTTGGAGCATAATACATACACAGTCACAAAAGACTACCAGGCAGGGGAGGCTAAAAGCAGAGTGGTATTAAATCGTAGTTCTTAACTGTCCATGCCATCTTTTCCTCATGCACAGTCCCCAGAAGCTGCCCAGGGGCTGCATGAGGAAGGTCAATCTCGTCTGCAGAGGTGGCCATGAGGAGTAAATTGGTGAGGTGCTTGACTTCCGTTTGCTGCCTCCACTGGGTTTCCAGAGAGAGATGCTGAGGCATTGCACTTTATTTCCAGTCCCAGCATCTCCCACACTGTTGACCAATTGCCACCTCCTCTGCTCTGTTGCTATGTGATCTGTGGGTCCTGTTCACAGGATCCTAGACCCTTATCCATTGATCAGTGAAAAGCCACTTTATTTGTATGAATACAGTAGGGTTGGCAACACCAGGTTAGGAAATTCCTGAAATTTGGGAGTGGACTCTGGAGAGGTTGGAGTCTGAGGAAGAGAGGGAGTTCAGCAGGGATGTGATACCATTGGATGCACCCTCCGAAGCTGCCGTTTCTTCCAGAGGAAGAGATGCCGGTTATGTCTGAATACCAGTTTTAATTCCGGGAGAATGCCAGATCCCACCTGGAAGTTGGCAACCCTATCAGCCAACCAGTCACTGGTTCTTCTTTCACAATGGCATTACCTACTGTTCTGAATCATATGACAGGCACCTGGGCAAATGACTGCAGGTACCATGAAACCAATGGGTGCCACGTTGGTTAACCCTGATATGGATGCATAGGTTCATCTATACAGCATACACTATATACCAGCACAGGAACCTGTTTAGGATTGCTTAGTTTATGAACCTTAATCCGATTCAAGTCCTGTTCTCTTTACAGTGGATTTCTTTGTTTCTGACCTGTTCCATCCTGATAAATTGGAATCTGCAAACAGGAATCTGCAAACGTCCTCCTCTTGTTTTATTTCTCTCCAAATAGTCTGTTTGCTGTCCTCATAGTATAGAACCAATGGGCAGATTTTATTAATAGAATCCTCAGTGAAGAGGATTCTGCATGTTTCTATTGCAGACCTGGCTTGGGTTTCTGTATGAGTTGGGAAATGGAGTAAATTAAAAGTGAGGCTGCTGTGGCTAGGTTAATAGTGAATTAGCATTTTTTTCTATTGGAGTGTGAAAGAAGGTGAGAAGCATTGTTAATTCTCCCTCCCCTTAGAGAATCTTTAGGAAACTAGTCAGTTATCTCTGAACATAACATTTTCCATTGCTGCTTAACATTCAGCCACAGTAAGTAAAATCCAGCATTGGTTACCATTGCACTTATTAAAGCCAACAGAGCATTACAGAAGCTGTTTTCAGCAAGAATAAAAATAAATATGAACAATTGCTTTCCACCTCCTTTTTAGTCTGGTTCATGTGCCATCTGTAGTTGAAACAATGACCCAACTCAGGAAAATACATCTAGCATGTGTGATAGACAGGAGGCTGTCCTGCCCCTTAAAGGCAGAACAGCCACTCGGCTGCTTTAATCTCTGAGCCTATGGCAGTGCTGCTCCAGCATCCAATCACCTTTCACAGGGGGGATTGCATGTTGGCGGGACAGGCTGCAGCAGTTCATTTGGTGTCTGCCTCAGCAAAAGTGTAGATACTGTCACGTTAGCTCTACCTGGTAGTGTGGCAAAGTGGTTTAGCTCTACCTCTGGGAGAGGATAGAGTACCGAGTTGTGAGGTCTGTCTCTTGTGATGAGCAGACCTGGTACTATTTAGTCTGACTCTTGGGAAAGGCCAGATTGGTGTGTGGGGAATCCTGTGAGTCGTAGGGTTGCCAGCTTCCAAGTGGTAGCTAGAGATCTTCTGGAATTACAACAGACACAAAGATCAGTTCCCTTGGAGAAAATGGCTGCTTTGAAGGGTGGACTCTATGGCATTATACCTTGCTGTGGTTGCTCCCCTCCCCAAACCTCACCCTCTCCAAGCCCCAGCCCCCAAATCTCCAGGAATTTCCCAACCTGGAACTGGCAACCCTATGTGAGTGAGAAGATCCAGCCTGATGAGTAGGCAGGGAAAGCCTGTTTGTAACCACAAGCATTAAAAGGAATTGAAATCCCAACCTGAATCCATAGCTAGCTTAAGTTTAAGTGCCTCAGCCAGGCTTCTCCTGTGACTGTCTAAAGATCAGGGCTGCTGTTCTGTACTTTCAAAAACACCTGTACATAAATAAATCTTCTTTGTTGTTTTGTTGAAACTTCTGCTTCAGTGATCTTTGTGCTCTTCAGGCACAATACAAAAATTACCTCACAACAGCAAACACTGAGCCTTTATGCTCGTTACCATAATAGCATCTAGCTACTAAGAGGAAGGCTTACATTACAAAAAAAAATAGTCCCCCCCAAATTATAACGGAACTGTGGGTTCCCTCAGTTGGAGGAAAAGGCCTGTCACAGTATGTAATAAATCAACTGCATGCAATAAGAATAACATTCCCAGATGTTTTTTCCAGTCACCTCCCCAAAAAAGAAAGGAATGTATTTACATTTTTACACAGATGGAAATAAATATACTGTGATCTTATAGTTACATTTAGGATAACCGTCTGAAGAAATCAAAGGTGACTGTGAATTGATACACATTCATATCAACTACACACAAACACATGAGGCTGCTTCAATTCCTTCTTTGCTTCAGTCTTCTAAGGGATACTGTACTCAACCTGGCAAAAAGAGCACACATGGTTAAGGAAGGGAGTTACAGCATATGATAGGCATAGGGGTGGTACGTGAACACCCAGCTTCTTTAAAAGAAACCAAGTGTTCAGGGCCAGATGAGTTACATCCAAGGGTACTGAAGGAATTTGCTGATGCCCTGAGCCCATTCGTGGGGAGGGAGGGATATGTCAAATAAAATGAATGAATGAATGAATGAATGAATGAATGAATGAATGAATGTAATTGTGAAGCCTCAGCCTATCGTCTTTGAGAATTCTTGGAGAACAGGTTAGGTGCCAGAAGAAGAATGTTGTCTAATGTTGTCTCTATCTTCAAGAAGGGGGAAAAGGAGGATCTGGACAACTACTAACCCATCAGCTTGAGGTCCATACCTGGAATGGTTTTAGAACAAAGCTTCTAGAACGAATCAACAATCAGACCTTGAGTATTTAGAAAAGACAGCTGTGATTACTAAGAGCCAGCAAGGGTTCCTCAAGAACAAGTCATGTCAGACTGGTGGACCTAGGAGCGGGGCAGTCCTCACATATGGCAGGTAGCTCCTCCTCTCTGAGGCAGGGTCAGTTGACTTGTTTGATTCAGGAGGGGAGGGGCTTATCCCTGAGATCACCAGTCTTTCTGGCCCTGCCTCTGAGCAAGATGTCTTTGACTATGCACCAGAGAGAGCAGCGATCCTGGGATTTCATGGATGAATGGACAGCAGGAAAAGCCACAGGCAAGCTCGCAAGGGACAGAAGGGCTTCTGACCCCTCCCCCTTACAAATCACGTTGGAAGCAAAGGCGAGCTCCAAAGCTGACGACCCTAGGTTCTCCTTGGTCCAAGGCCTCCGCACAGACTCCCTCTGAGGTCCCCAGCCTTCAGCAATAAGGTACAAGAAAGGGTAAATCTCTAACACAATATCCACATATCAAGAGCTTCTTAAGAGGAATGGCTTTGATAAATCCCCCACAAATCCACAGGTTTCCCACGTGGAATTTTAATCTAGTATTGGGAGCATTAATGAAGGAATCCTGTTAACCTATGGCATCATGTCTTCTAAAGGAATTAACTTTTTAAACCATTTTCTTAGTAGGAATTACCTCGGCTAGGTGTGTCTGAACTAAGAGCATTATCAATGGGCAGGAAGCTCTACGTTTTCCACAATGACAGAGTGAACTTCATTCCAAAGGTAAATTCCACCTTTCACAGGAGCGAGGAAATAGTTCTACCATCATTCTGTCCTCATCCAAAACATAAAAAAGAAAGGGTGTGGCATTGCCTTGATGTATATAGAACGTTGAGCTTCTACATGGATTGAAAGAAACAGATACAAAAGCCAGAGATGCTATCTGTGTCCTTTAGAAAATCCTCCCTGGGTCAGAGAGTATCTACCTCCACTTTAAGCAGGTGGATCAGGGGGTGTATCATTCTGGCATACAAAGCCAGAAATCTGGAACCGCCTAAGGGTATTACAGCACACTCACTTAGGGGGGTGGCAACTTCAGCAGGATAAAGATCCTTCCTTTTTAAAGAGATTATTTATAAGGTAGAGATTATTTGTAAGGTATAGTGCTTTCACCAAGGCAGCCTTTGGCAGGAGGGCAATGCAGCATAGCCTTTAATTCTAAATGCTTGGGGCACACTGCTTTTATATGTTCCAAAGGTGAGGACTACCCATTCTCTAGGACCACCAGAGAATGGAAGATTTGAATCTCACTTACTGTGAAGCTTCCTTTCTCGGTAGTCCAGGAGTGGGGCAGTCCTACCCGCTCTAGAACGGCTTTTGGAAGTGTGTGTGTGTGGGGGGGTATGCTTGAATAACAGGATAGTAAGGACTCCCTAAGATTACTAACTGGAAAAGGTCGAGAACTTAGATTAGTTCTGGGAACAGAATTATGTATATAGTTAATTCTGAACCATTCAAGAAAGTTAATGTTATAATGTTTGTTTGATAGATAGGTTGGAAGAAGGTGGAGGGGAATTTTTACCTTGATATTGGTGTCCCTACGGAGAATCATGGCTTGAAAACGAACTGGTGATCTCAAGGATCAGCCCCTCCCCTCTGGGATCAAACAAGTTGACTGACCCTGCTTTGGAGAGGAGCTACATGATCCCAACTGTGAGGACTGGTATCATATTGGGATATGATAGAGACTATCTTATTATGTTTCATAGAATGCATTCAAATTAATGCTGTCCCAGTCTTTGCTTATATTTTCTTCAGCATACTCCACAGATCCTCATTGCGCTGGAAAATGACATCATTTTCCTGGCACAATAGGGGAGCATGGGAGCATGCGTGTGCAGGAGGTAAGTACCCCACTGTCCCCACCCTCCAGCCTCCTGCACCCCCGCTTTGGCCTCTGGGGCTCCTGGCAACCTTAATCTAGGCGCTCCTACTAAATAGTAAACAAATGTAGCAGAATATTCAGAACTGTAACAAATACATTCTAAAAGGAAACACTTGATGTGTGTTTCTTAAGATGTTTGGGAAATTTATCGAAGACTGCAATGTTATGAATCCTTTAGAAAATAAATCACTTTAAACTTGAGGTGGATTGTGCTGTATGTTATCCATTTTTTATTAGCATTGCTATTGACTATCATTCATTACTGAAAGGAATGGAATGCTGTAACAGACGAACAGCTGGGAAAGTTCAGTTTTGCCAATGGCATGTGCTTTAGAAGTAAATTAGTTTTAAGATAGGTAGCAATTGAGGCTGTCTTTCAAACTTTGCCAAGAAAAAATGCCTAATATATCACAGATTAAAGTTAAAAATCATTTGTCAACTCATTTATCTAATGAAAAAGTGAGCTCTAGAAAACTAGTTTTAATTATCAAAGTACCAGCATGATCTAGGAGATGTCACATATGATTCAAAGCCCAGAAAAGCAAACCCAATACTGACATTTAATTTCAAAGCACTGTCCAGCATTTCTACCCAGACTTATGTATACCAAAATCAAATGATTAGTAAGTCATGGCCTGGATCCAAAGGAACATGCAATGGAAGTGGGGTGGCCTTTAGAGCAGTTTTTTCTCAACCATCAATAAGGCTGCCAAGAAGACCCAGGGCCAAAGTGGGGTGGGGGTGGGGCAGTGGGGCAGCAGGGTACTTACCTACTGCACATGTTCTCCCATGCTCCCTTGTCCCACTGAACTAGTTTCAGTGTGCCTGGCATTTCCTCCCTTGTGCTGGAAAATGATATCTTCCTTCATCTGGTCAGCAGAAGGGGAGAAAGGTGAGTGGAGGCCAAAGCATGCTGCACAGGCAATCTTAGGATTGCCAGGTCTCCCCTGTCCTCTTGGTAGGAGGTGGGGGGCCCAGCACCTATCTGTTTTGGTGCCTGTCGTGTGCGTGCTTTGCGCGCATGCGCTCCTGAGCCCATGTAATGATGTCACTTCTGGAAAGTGACATCATTGCTCAGGCTGCAGCTGCCCCAGGAGTGCTCCTGCTCTCCACGGGTGGCAAATTGGACCTGATTCAGACCAAATCATCCCAGATCAGTTCCAAATCAGTCTGGATCATCAGGCTGCTGCAGAGTGCAGGAGTGCTCCTGCGCTCTGCAGCATCCCAATCCGGGCTGATTGGGGCCCAAATCAGCCCATTCAGGGCCCAAATTGGGCCCGCAGGAGTGTGCCCTGGGAGGCCTGTACCTTTCCCGCTAGCCTTTGCGCGCATGCGCTCCTGAGCCCATGTAATGATGTCACTTCTGGAAAGTGACATCATTGCTCAGGCTGCAGCTGCCCCAGGAGTGCTCCTGCTCTCCACGGGCGGCAAATTGGACCTGATTCAGACCAAATCATCCCAGATCAGTTCCAAATCAGTCTGGATCATCAGGCTGCTGCAGAGTGCAGGAGCGCTCCTGCGCTCTGCAGCATCCCAATCCGGGCTGATTGGGGCCCAAATCAGCCCATTCAGGGCCCAAATTGGGCCCGCAGGAGTGTGCCCTGGGAGGCCTGTACCTTTCCCGCTAGCCGGATAAGCGGAGGTGGGGATGGAGGATGGGAACAGAGGATCCCCTGCCCCTTGTTTTGGGCCTGCTGTTCAAAGAAAAAAATTAAAAATTTAACTGGACAACCTTTTCATTGAACCTAAGTAGATTTTGGAATCCAGTCCATATCTTTCTGCATGGAACTGTGAACTAGAGGCATCCATATCAAAAGGAGGGGAGAAAATTGGGAAGATCTGAGCCCCCTGGAAATGAGCACCTGTTCCTGTCCTTTTTGCAGATATTTGAAACCTTGGTATCTAGGGTTGCCAACTCTGAGTTGGGAAAGATTTAGAGAGGGCAGAGTTTGGGAAGGGGAAGGGGCTCAACAGGAATGTGATACCATAGAGCCCACCCTCAGAAACTGTCATTTTCTCCAGGGGAACTGATATCTCTAATCTGGAGATTGGTTGTAATTCCAGGAGAACTCTAGGCCCTGCCTGGAGGCTGGCATCCATACAGGCCAGAGGCACAAAGGACATCCTGTAAGAGTAATGGGCATCCTGTAAGAGTCATGTTGGCAGAATAAGCACCAACCTGCATGCATGTATGTGCCATCAAGTCACAACTGACTCTTATGGCCACCCCAGCAAGGGGCTTTCAAAGCAAGTGAAAAGCAGAGGTGGTTTGCCATTGCCTTCCTCGGCAGACTCCTCCTTGGTGGTTGCCATCCAAGTACTGATCCTGCTTAGCTTCCAAGATCTGACAAGATCAGGCTATACCATGTTGCCTTCCCTTCCTAAGCATCAACCTAGGATGACCTTATTTACTTACATAGAACAGTTGTATGCTGCCTCTCAAAAAACTTTCTTGAGGTGGTTCGCAACTATAATAATAAAATTCTACCAAGTGTAGCAATAAAAACAACCAAATTCAACAAATCAAGTTAATAAAAAACATTTGTGTAAAAAAAACCCACCAATAAAAACACGCCATGCATAAAAACACATAAAACAAACAGACAAGTCTAAAATGATATTGATAAAAGTCCTCAGGCTAAATGCATACTATTAAAATAGTTTTAAAATACTGACCCCTTAATTAATTAAGCCTGGGTAAACAGAAACATTTTGGCCTGGTGCCTAAAAGAAAGTGCCCCAAGTGGAAGGGAATTCCACAGGCAAGCCTTGCTTCTGGTTGCTGCCCACCTCACCTGTGGTAGTGCAGGGCACAGAAATCAAGACTTGAGAGAAACATCTTAGCTGGTAGGTTGTACAGCATAGGAGGATGTGATTCTGTACCTAGCCCCAAGCCATTTAGGACCTCATAAGTAAGAACTTGCAGTTCAAATTGTGCCCAGATACGTGCCCAGATACTGATGGGTAACCAGAATGGATCTTTCAACACTGCCTCATCACCTGCTTTAATATTCTACCAGGGCCTGCTGGGTAATATACTTTTATTTAAATTCTATGTTATGTGTGTGTTTTATGTATTTTATTTTAGACTAAGCATATTTAAATAAATACAAGAAACATGTGAGAAGTCTACAAAGAATGGCATGTGAAGATGGAGGAAATTTCTTTTCTCATCTATAACTCTGCATGTTCAGTGAACAAGTAGCTGGGCTAGTGGGTGGGGACTTCGCAAAAGTGTTTGCAAGTGTGTGCTTATTAAACTGACTTTTAACTCCTTGTCCCTCCAAAGCCAAGAGGCGGGAGGGTTGAAGAGAAAAATATTAAAAAGTTTTGAAATTCAGTTAAAGTTATTCTGGAAATACAATAAGATTCCGAAAAAAGTCTTTGTGAAAGAAAGAAAGAAAGAAAGAAAGAAAGAAAGAAAGAAAGAAAGAAAGAAAGAAAGAAAGAAAGAAAGAAAGAAAGAAAGAAAGAAAGAAAGAAAGAAAGAAAAAGATTTTTCAAAGCGAAAAGGGAGCTTGAAAGAAACAGACTTGGGAAAGGATTTTTGAAAGAGAAATGTTAAAGGGAGTTTAGAAAGAATGTAATCTGAGAGACTCTTAGAGGGAAATGGTGCAGCTGTCTCTCGCCTCACCTCAGCCTGTGGCGAATGACTCAGTCACGCCAGCCTAGATGCAGCTTTTCTTCTGAGGGAGTTTGCTGGAAATGTGGGTGGAGGAGGGGGGGGAACAGCTGCTGCTACTGAAGCCCTACTTTATGCTGCTCTTGGCCTGGCCCGGCAATAGGGGTTGCTACAGATGGACTCTGCTTGAAGGTCTCCAGACAGCCACTCAGCAGCAAGAACAAGATTTGAGAGGTGCCTCCTGTTGCCCATTAGCCAAACTTCCCCTTGTAAGATCCAGGAATAGAGGAATGATCTTTGGCAATCCTCTAGCCTAGCAGTGTGATGTCAGACTCCTCACTCTGGCCATTTTCTATGGCAATGTGCTGGCTATGTGCATGGGCAGTCTTTCTAAACCTCATTATGAAGACTAAGAGGATCCAGTGGGAGATGTTTTTGTATACCTGAGATTTCCCTCAAGTATGCCTCTGCTTCTCACCCCTTCATTCCTGGCCTCATTGTTCTGCTTTTGGTATTGATGAGGGGGCCAGGGCTTTACTATGAGAGGGACAGTAGAAGCTGGGTTCCTGTGAGGAATCATGCAACGTGGAGAAGGCAATTGGGAAATCCTGTCCCACTTCCAAATATCTCCCCGCCCCCCCCCCTGGATTCTCTTAACTTTTCAGGAGCGGAAGGGTGCTGATTTTTTCCTTTAACTAATACCTGATACAACATTCTGTTCCTTCTGGAGTGTATTTAGTCTTCATCACAACGGCTTTTGAGGGTTATTTTCTTTCTCTCGTGATTAATTTACATAACCATTTTTTCTGTATCCCCGAAGAGTGTCCAGACAGTACAAACTTACCTCGGCTGGGGGTGACCCATTGTGCGATTTCTATTATCCTCACTAAGGCTATTCAGCTTATTCATATAGTAATGACAACAGCATTGCATCCCCAATATTCATGAATGGTATGGTGTTGGATTGGAAGGCTGGAGTTCAAATCCATGTTCAGCTGTAAGGCTCACTGAACAGCCTCTCCGGCCAGTTGCTCCTTAAAGGCAGGATCAAACGCACTGGATAATACAGTCATTGGAAAGTGAAGATTACTGCAAGTTAAATTGTCAAACAGAAAAGCAAAAATCTTAATGGCAGCATTAGATAATGGTATCACAGAATCACTACTTTTATAGAAGTGCTATTTCAAATGTGATTTTGAAGGAGATTGCATTTTACCTTCAAGAATTATCCAGATTGTTAAGAGCAAAGCCAACTTCTGCCAAGCATAACTAAGACACAATCAAGGCAGCTTAGCTGTTCTCAGCCACCAATTCATACTTAACGCAGGCTTGAGAAATCAAGGTGGCACAAGTGTACTGTATGTTTTATGTCTTCAGATTCAAAGAACTTCAAAAAATAGCATTGCCCTTGTCTATATCAGATATGACAAATAGAAGACCAAAGTCCTATGTTGTATTGCTGAACCAGAGAGCTATGCTGAATTGATTGAACCATTCCTATAAGAAACAATACCATCCTAAGCAGTGTTACACCCTTCTATTGAAGTCAATGCTGTATTCAGTTTTCATATCCACTCTACAGATTTCATGTCTAGTTGTAGTGTTTAGTACTAGTTATGACCAATGTGATCATGTTGTAGACATCTACAAAAAAAAGTTAGGAAAGATCATCAGGACATGTGGATTAAGGTGCCACCAATATGCAGATGACACCCAGCTCTACTTCTCCTTAACAGCTGAGTCAAGTAGGTCTGTGGAGGTCATTAACAGGTGCCAGGAGACAATAACAGGATGGATGTTATTGGCGGCCCTCCCCCACCGCCTCTGATCTATTTGCTGTTTGCCATCAGCCACTGTGGGCCCAATGATTATGCAGAATTGTTGAATGTGCTGCTGAGGGTGGGTTACGAACTTTTTTGCTACCAGTTTTTAACTGTTTTAATTTTACAAAGTCTATTTAATTGTTATGTTGTACACTGTATTGTATTTTAATCTTGTTGTGATCTGCTCTGAGCCTGTGTGCAGGGAGAACAGACGATAAATCAAATCATTATTATTATTAATAATAATTAATTATTATTATTATTATTATTAAATAATAATAATAATAATAATAATAATAATAATAATAATAAACTGAAGCTCAGTCCAGACAAGACTAAAGTTCCACTGGTCAACAACAAACAGAGGAGTCTACCTATCTTGAAGAGGATTGCACTCCTCCCTAAAGGAGCAGGTTCATAGCTTGGGGTTACTGCTGGATCCTGGCCTACAATTGGAGGCTCAATTCTCCTGTGTGGCCAGTAGTGCCTTTTATCATCTTCAGCTGATATGTCGGATACAACCTTCCTTCAAAAGCATGATCTGGCCACAATGATCAATGCTTTGATTACATCCAACTTTTCTGTGTGTGTTATGTGCCTTCTGACTTAGTAACTTCTGTAACTTCTGACTTAGAGTGACCCTCTGTAATAATAATCTCCAAAACATCCTATCGTTAAAGGGCTTGCTCAGATCTTGCAAACTGGAGGCTGTGGCTTCCTTTATTGAAACAAACCATCTCATCTGGGGTCTTTCTCTTTTCTTATAGCCTTCTACTTTTCATAGCATTATTGTCTTTTCCAGTGAGTCTTGTATTCTCATGTGACCAAAGTACAATAGCCTCAGTTTTGTCATTTTAGTTTCTAGGGAAAATTCAAACTTGGTTTGATCTACAACACACTTATTGGTCTTTTTGGCTGTCCATGGCATTCATAAAACTCTCCTCCAGTACCAATTTCTTCATTGACTAATTTTCATATCCATGCACAGTAATGGGGAATACCATAGTATGAATTATCTTGATCTTGGTCCCCCGTGACACATCCTTATCCTTAAGGAGCTGTTCTTGTACCTTCATGGCTGCCTTTCCCAGTCTTAATCTTCTTCTGATTTCTTGGTTGCAGTCTCTCTTTTGGTTGATGATTGAGCCAAGGAACAGAAAATTGTTAACAATTTCAGTTTCTTCATTGTCACCCTTAAAATTATGTAATTCCCCTGTAGTCATTACTTTTATGTTCCTGATATTCTGCTGTAATCTTACTTTGGCACTTTCTCCCTTAACATCCAGATTAGAATACTGCCTTGTGCTGTATATGAGGAATGTCTTTGAAAACTTCAGCTTGCCCAAAATGCAGCAGCCAGGCTTCTCTAAGTGGTGGGATACAGGATTGTGTTACTCCAGTACTGAAAGTTCTGTACTGGCTGCCCATTTGTTTCCAGGCATAATTCAAGCAGCTGGTGTTAACTGTAAAGCCCTAAATGGCTTGAGGCCAGGATACTTAAAGGACTGCCATATTTTCCAGCCCACCACTTAAGATCTGCTTCACAAGCCGTGCTTATGGTGCCCCTGTATTCAAAGGGGAGGTTGGTGGCAACTGGAGCCAGGGCTTTTTCATTAGTGGCACCTCACCAGTGGAATGTCCTTCCCCTTGAAGCTCACTTGGTATCTACATTGCTTATGTGCTAGGTCAAAACATTTCTCTTTTATTTAAAGAGGATTTAAAGAGGTGTATTTCTAGTCTGAAGAGCCCCATGGTGCAGAGTGGTAAAATGCAGTACTGCAGCCCAAGCTCTGCTCATGACCTGAGTTCAATCCCAGCAGAAGCCGGGTTCAGGTAGCCGGCTCAAGATTGACTCAGCCTTCCATCCTTCCGAGGTCAGTAAAATGAGTACCCAGTTTCCTGGGAGTAAAGTGTACATGACTGGGGAAGGCAATAGCAAACCACCCCAGAAAAAGTGACGTCCCCCTGTGGGTCAGTAATGACTTGGTGCTTGCACAGGGGACTACCTTTACCTTTTTACCTATTTCTAGTCTGAAAGCTGTTATTTTAAAGCTGCTCAGAGGTCTGTTTTTATGGTCTACTTTTTATGCTGTTGATGTTTTTATTGCTGGTTTTTAATTAACTAATAACTTTTAATGTTTTGTTTTCATTATATTTTATTTTGTAAGCCACCTTGGACTAGTTCATAATTTTTTTCTAAATAAATAAATAAAAACGTGAAGAAACCGAATGATTTTGTATTCCACCCACTCAAGGACTATGAATTCAACATCAGATAGCAGTTACATCACTGGCTTTGGATGGCATTTCGTGACTGCTTTGGAAGTTATCAGAGTAACAAGTTTTATCTTGATTCATATGAGGCACATACAAAAATAACTAATGATCTTCTCTAAGAAGAAAGTTCCAAAAGATAGATGGGAAACTTAGCACCAACTATCCTTCCTCTCCTCTAGGGAATTAGGTGACCCCTCTGCCACCTGCTTGAGATGGGCTGCTTCATCCCAGGTATCTGGCTGTAGGATGCTTTCATTTCTAGCAGCAGGATAAGGCTGCAGAGAGGGGGCAAGGTATATGCAAGCCGTAAAACTGCAGGACACCTTTTTCACTGCTTGCTTGGCCCTTCCCTGCCTGTCTCTTTTTCTTGCTGCTACTGGGAGTGAGAGAATCCTGTGGGCAAGTCCCTGAGACTGAAATGGGCTTGCCCATTTATTACATTTTCTCTTTGAAAAGTCCTGGCTGGGGAATAACTGTATACAGAAACTCTTCACACAGCCCACTTTGGGGTGTGGATTGTTAGTGCTAAGAGCCTACAGTCAGGGCATGCCTCTAACCTAATGCCACTACTAAACATCATTTTCAAGACATCTCGTTCTCAATACATTCCAGTGTATTTCTATTCCTATTTAGATTGACAGCGCACAAGACGAAGGTTGAGTTGTGGAAGGTATCATTTCCGAAATCATGGCAGATCTTTCATTGTATCTCTGTGACCATTTAGAAATGGCTATTTCCTGGAGACTTCTGTGCAGGCTTTCTAAAGGTCAAACTAAACATGTTTTAAAGACTTGGGGTCCACCACAGCCACACAGCAGCTGTGGGGGAATGACTTTTAAAAAATAAAGGAGATCCCAAACTGGCTTGGAATGCCACCATGGAAGAGGAAGGGCTCCTGCCTTCTCCTCCAAACTCCTCCTTGCTTGGGAGGAGTTATTTCTTTCTGTGTTGCTGCTCCAAGTGCTCAGAATGCTCTACATGCAGCAATAAAAACAGGGACACAGAACACACACACCCCAAACGCACACTGCTGTTTGACTTGGGAAAATGGCTTGGGATGGTATTCTGAGCCCATTTGGGATCTCCTTTATTATTAAGCCATTTCCCGTTGCTGCAGTGTGGCTGTGGGGAACCCCTATCCAGCTCTTTACAAACTTGATGGACAGCAAGACAGTGGAATTCACATATGCTTTGTGATCATACGCACACTTATTTGGGGACAGGGTAAGGGACTGTGGCTCAGTAGTGGAGCATCCAAATAGTTTTAGGTGGGTAGTCCTGTTGGTCTGCAGTAGAACAGCATGATTTGAGCCCAGTGGCCCCTTAGAGAATAACAAGATTTTCAAGGTGTAAGCTTTCGAGAGTCCCTTTCTTTAGGCTGGCCTGCAGAAAGGCCCATATTCACTCTCTGGCATTTTCAATTAAAAGGGTTAAGTAATAGGTGATGTCTTGCCTGTAAGCCGGCGCTAGTCAGAGTACAGCAGGCTGGACAATGGTGTGTGACTCACAAAACAGCTACTTCATGACTGATCTACTGATCGCATTATGTAGTTTTCGTGCGAAGGTGGGTAGGATTGGGCTCCAAGCGCGCGATGTGGGGCCCGTTCCTCCTCAGAAACGGAAAAGCGGCCGGTCGTCTGAAATGTCACTTGGAAGCGCGGTTACTCCCTACGGAGAACTTACTTCCGAATAAACACGCAGAAGGGCCTGGCTGAGGGGGAAACAGTTAAAAGTGAGCAGGTAGCGTCCCTCTCCCTCGCTCCCAGAAAGAAAGCGTGTGAGGGCAGCCGCAGACGGCGCGAGGAGCCCGAGTCAGCCGCCTGAAGTCTCCTCCTCCCTCAGCCTTTCCCTCCCCGCTCAGGGCATCTTCCCGAGGGAGCGGCGGCGGCTCCTCCACGCGTTCTGCTTTCGAGTGCGCAGCTGCGCCGCCGGAGCCCCTCCTGCCCGCCGGAGGAGAGCGCTGCCTGAGCTCAGAGAGGAGGCCGAGGCCGGCAGCTGAAGCGGCGGCAACGGCGGCTCATGGCTCCTCGAACGGGCGGCTGAGGAGCGAGCGTGTGCGGGGCTGGCCGCTGAGTCCCCACCTCACCCCCGGTGAAGCGGCGGCTGGGCCCTCCGGCAGCGGCAGCGCTTTTGCCCCCCCTCCGCGGTGGTGTTATGGCCCCTTGCTGGCGCACGAAGGGGTCCCTGGCTTGGAGGTCAGCGCAGCTCCTGCTCCTCGTCGCGTCCTCCTGTTGCGGTAGGTACGATGCGAGAGGCAGGCTCCCCGCCTCAGCTCCATTTTCTCTTCCCTCCCTTTGTCCCCAAGCTCGGCCCGGGCCCGGGAAGGGGGCGGGGAGAGACAAAGCAGCCTCGCTCGGATCCCCGGGAAAGGTGAGTTTATCCCCCTTGCCGTTCTTGCTTTGCCGTCACTCTCCCCCCCCCTCAAAACAAACAAACAAAACAATCCCGCCCCCGCAGCAAACCGGTGAGGTCCCTCCTCTAAGATCCGGGCCGGTGTATCTTAAGCGCTTTAAATGGGGGAGGGCTAATATTAAACAGGAGGGACTGATAATCTTTCACTGGGGTTTTGCCTAAAAAGCAAAGAAAGAGTGTCGGGACTTTGGCTGTTGTGGTTCCCACTTTGGCCCCACACAAAATCCCGCAGTTGGAGTGTGTTATGGTCTCTTCCTGGGTCATGGGAATCCTGAGAGCTGTGTGCAGTGGTAGTGGGGAGTTTTTTGAACTGGTTTTTTAAAATAAAAATTATATTTTTAAATAAATTGTATAAATAATTTTGAACTGTTTATTTAAGACAGATGGGGCCTGGTTGTGTCACACTGTTTCCTCTTTCCCACTCCTCCTTCCCTGGACAACTGCTTCCCAGTCCCACAGACGTTTAATGGGAGGCAATATAAAAATGGTAGATATTAAAGGTAATGGAAGGAGGCCTCAATCTAATAATTCTCCTGTAGAGGTCTTGATGCTTTTACATTAGGCCTGTGCTCGCTCGCTCTTTTTTACCTTCTGTTTTATTCTTTGTCTTCTGTAAACACATTGATGTCTTTGATATCATAAAGTCTTAATGTGTCATATCTAAGAAGGGCAATTTCATAGAGCTCCTTTTCTTAGATAGGAAGGTGATTTAAAATAGTGGGCCAAAGCACTTCAGGTTTTGCATTTCGTCTGGCTTTATTTGGTATCCACTTGGAATACAAAAAGCCTCTTCTGAATTCTTGCTGGGTATTCTTAGCTTGTAGCTTGCCCTAGAGTGCATAGAAACAATAGTCCTAAGTCATCAGGTCCTGCTGTATACTTAATTTTGAACATGTGATCCTTATGTATTTGACCAGCAAGATCTATAAATATTTTTGCTGTGGCAAATTTTGTAATAATGGTGCCTTGTTAGGAACACCCAGGAACTAATCTCAGTTAAGACAGAAGTCCTCCTTGTGACAATTTGACTAATAGTGAGACTTAGCAGAAGAGGGAGGCATGTCGTGCAACTTAATTATATTACAATGTGTGGGAACCATTGTTAAACACATAAAGCAAAGGCTTTGTGACAAAAGAGTTGGGGCTTAATTTCTCCTGAGGCAGGTGACCGGAAGGACAGTGCCATGGTGTTGGTTGAAACGGGCGATCCGTAAACGGTGAAGCTTTCCTTCTTATTTACACATTCAGCTCTGGTATAAGGAATTGTATGCTTGTCCTGGGCCTGGAACCTCATTCAGGTAGCTGGCCACACTTGAGGGCAAACCATGGTTTGGGTTACAGAGATTTGTAGTTCCCACAGTGTCAGTGTCTTCTGAGATGTCTGTTTCTTCTTCTTCAAATGCAAAAGATACCTGAAGATATTGTTCTCCAGAAGCTTTAAGGGGATCCCCTGTTGATATTTTTCTGGAGGACAACTGATCATCATCATCATCAATCACAGGTTTTATTGCCTCGGTGAATAAGTTATAACAACACAATGATTCCATCAAAATAAAACAAGATTTTTTTTCAAAGAAGAAATTAAAATGCACAATAATCAGTTAGAATATCTTGAAATAAAGTACTGTACATAAGATGGGGAATATCTGATCATGGATCTCTTGATATTTTTACTTAAAAGTAGCAATAGTGGAATCCTCATTGGACTAGAGTAGTGGTCTCGGGAGAAACTTGTGTTTTAATTCTAGTTTCCCAAGCTAAATATGCATGTTTATGCCCAGCAGGGCAAACCTCAAGATTTTTCTGGTAGTGTTATATCAGGAATCCTGCATGGGAAGAACAGGTTAAATGCCCCCTCCCTTGTTGTTGCAATCTAATTTGGAGCCCCCACATTTCCTTTCAGGTAAAATTTGATGTAGTGGGAGAACTGGCCATAAATCTCCCTGCTTTGTATTTTGGCTCTTTGTCCTTTTCCCAAACATTTTAAAATAGATTTGATATCAGTCGTATGGTAAGGATTCATCATACAATGAATGTTTTCTGTAACACCGATCATAGGGTTGGATCCAACAAGCTTTTCTGCTGGTAAAAAAGGAAGGAGAGGGTTTCCTTTGACCACCAAAGAGGCTGTGCTGGGCATCACAGGACTCCATGGACGAAGCACGTGCAGCTGATGGGCTGGAGTAAGGAGAGGAATTGGGTGGGATTGAGTGAAAAAGCTGACTGGATCTAACCTATAATGCCAAATGTTATAATGTGATTTCATTTGAAGTATCCCAATGTCAGTTGCAGGGTGTGTAAAGTACTGTATAAATCTTCCCCATCAAGTTTCTCAAAAAGAGGATGGATTGATTCAAGCCAATTTTATTCACCAAAGGAAAAAAGAACTGCTTAAGGGGCCATGACAATTTGGATGTGAACCTAGGAGCCAGCCCAAATATTAGGTGTCAGACTAACTTTTCACCATTCAGGTTTCTTAGTTTAATGACAAAATTTGTAATGGTTGCTACACAAAATGTAATAATGAAATTACTAAGTGCCACAATAAAAATTCCTCGGTGCTGTGGTGACCTGGCACCTAGAATTTGTCAAGCTCTGATTTAAATAATTGGTTTAATCATTGAAGTTTCCCATTTGTCAGTCTTGCATTTTTGAACAAGAAAATGTTCTAATTGGTTGTTATAACAAAACATTCATTTGCAACTAAATCCTTTATACTACCTAAAGCATAATCTGAAAATCATGCCGCTCATATGCCTTTTGTATATCATAATTATCATTCTTCAGGGTCAAGTTGGCGGCAGTGAAATTAATGGAGTCCAGTTTTCCTTTCTGTAGACTTGCAAGGACGCTAAGTAAGATCACATGCTTATACAAGTGAAGGGCCTTAGTCAAATCAACAGTCCAGTGTTCTGAATTGTTACCATAAATTTGCTTCTGCAAAGTTCTGTCATAGCTATGAGCTTCTTAAGGGCAGAAATTACAGGGGGGAAATTAGTGTTTCTCTGTTGACTAGAAAGTAAATGTTTATGCTGTTTGGTTGATAGTCATAAATATTCATAAACTGCTTCAATAATAAATACATGGCCATCTTGTATTATTTGTGGTGCTTGAGCTGAAAAGTACAATATTTTCTTATAAAAATACATTTTAATTCATAGAAGATTGTGAATTCTGTTTTAAAAGACAAATGCAAAACATATTTATTTAATGATATCATTTATAGCCTTCCTTTCTCACTGAGACTCAAGGTGGATTACACAGTATACAACATAGTGGTGTGGTCTTTGGTTCCTAACTCATTAGCAGATCTTCTGAGATCCCCTCCGTATAATACAGACCTCCTATCTGAGTAAAAAGCCTTTTTGAATAATCCAGTTTTGCATTGTTTGCAGAATGCCAAGGGAGGGGGGCTTTCCTGACTTCCTCAGGCAGGCCACAGGTTGGGGACCACCACAGAGAAAGCCTGTGTATAGGCTGCTGTTGATTTCGCCAGTGTGCAGGGTGACGCCCGCAGGAGACCCTGTTCAGAGGAGCGAAGCTGCTGTGGAGGAACATAGAGAGAGAGGTGGTCCCATAGCTACCAAGGCCATGAAGAGCTTTGTAAGTGGTAATCAGTACCTTGAACTGAGCATGGTAACTAATGGGTAGCCAATGGAGTGACTGCAGGATGGGAGTGATGTGCTCCTGCTTGCTCCTGAAAACAGTCAAGCCTCGGTGTTTTGCACCAACTGGAGTCTCCTAGTTAGTTTAGATGGGAGACCTATGTATAGTGCATTACGATAGTTAAGTCTTGATGTTACCATAGCATGGTTTTGTGTTACATTTGGATACATTTGTAAAACAAGTTATTTCTTTAAAATAATTTTAATATAGCTGAATTTAAAATATATCCAGTTAATTTTTTAAAAATCTGATTTAGTTTTGAACTTAAAGAAATAATGGCTCCCCCCCCCTCTAACCTGACAACAGTCCCATGAGGCCAGGTCTATGAGAATGAAGGGTGCCTTGGATCTTTGGTAACTGTCTCCAGTTTTGCTTAGGCTCTTAGAGTCTTTCTACACAAGGGATCTTACACGAGGATGCTTAAGTGTAGGGAGATTCAGTGTTAGCCGGGAAGCATGATTTAAAAAGAGAGCTGAAGGCTCTGTCAATTTCACCTCTCTATAAGAGCAAACAGATCTCAAAGGGTTTGTTTCATCTTCGCCTCCAGCTAGCATTGTGTCTCTCTATACTTGTCCTCGTGTATAGAGGCTCTTAGAGTCTCTCTACACAAGACATCTGGCACATCTTCTTCAAGTATTGGGTGACGAAATGTTTCCTGGGAACTGTAGTTTTAAAAGAGTTGCTTGGGATCGATGTGGCGAGGAAGGTTGAAAATACAAGCAAAATTAGGTTTGAAGCATTTTTCTGGCGTAGTTTATGGATGCAAGCCTTTATTCCGCCCGCCCCCCGCCCCCCCCGGGTGGAATTGCAAAGTTTCTCTCCCCCAGTGATCTCGCCCTGTTCTGTCTTTGAAAACTTTGAAAACCTAATTTGGCTTGTATTTTCAACCTTCCTCTCGACAGAGATCCCAAGCGACCCTTTTAAAACTACAGTTTCCAGGAAACATTACATCACCTGACACTTGAAGAACATGTGCCAGATGTCATGTGTAGAGAGACTCTTAGTGTGGGAGAATAACAATGTGGATCTCTTTCTTCACGCCTGGTGTGGAGGTGGATGCTCTATAGGGCATACTGTATAGGACATCCACTACAGATTTAAACTGGTTTTAACAATCATTTCCTTTTCCCAAGGAACATTAGGAAATGTAGTTTTCTATGAGAAGAGAAGGAAGGGAAGAATTAATTATCTTTAACAATTATATTCATTTTTGGTGAGCTTTAGTCTATAAATCTACTCTTGGTTAACATCTTAGGCAATATGTTGTTTCTCAGTTTTCCTCCTCTACAGTGGCAATAAGAAATACCGGATTTCCTACATTAGAGTGATTTATTATTTATTTTATTTATAGTCCACCTTTCTCACTGAGACCCGAGGCAGATTCATAAGTCAACAGCTAGGACATTCAGTGAACAAATACAATAGGGCATGGGTTGAAGAAATTTTAAAACAGCATAAATCCAAACACAGGGATGAAACATTATTGAAAAAAAGCGTAATGTGATGTGAAGTTCAAGGTATGGCTAGCTTGATTACGTGAAATGGCGTGAGGGTGTTGGGTTTTTTTGTGCATGATTATATATAATGTAAAATCCTGTCTTGAATTTAAAACACTTTTGTATGAAAAAGGGAATGACATTGGTAAATTAAAATTGATCAAGTTTTAATATACAGTAATCAATACACAACTACTTCAATTTGTCATTGCAACTGGAAGGATAGTTACATTCTGAACATTGATGCAGAACGTTTGGGGCTGAAATTCCTGTTCACTGGAGTTTCTTATATCCAGTCAGAACAGAACAGAAGGGCAGTCAGAACCCCTGTGATGTAAGTTGCTGGGTTAAATAGTTTTTTCTGTTTTGAGAAGATTCCATAAGGCTGGCATAAAGGAAGGTTATTTTGGTAACCAGATAGCTAGCTAAAATTGATTTTCTTGTATGAAACTAAACTTGGTTTTGAAGAATCTCTTCCAAAGAAACATATAATTCCAAAGAAACATAAAAAAGAGGGGAGTGTATAAAATCTGAACCCTCCCTGTGAAGGCTGTCCACCATCCTGTTTTAAATGTGTATGGATTTTTATTGTGTTTTAATATGTTGTTTTTATTGTATTTTAATATGTTCTTATATGCCCTGAGCCCACTCGTGGGGAGGGCAGAATAGAAATTTTAAATAAATAAATAAATAAATTGGGTTCATAGAACTGAAAGGAATATCTTGTGTCAATTAACTCAGAGTCAGTCAGGGCACTTCATATTCAAGTGTACCTGACAGCCTTTTGCCATTTTCTTTCCTATTTTCTTAAGTTTCTAATTTATAAATGTGTTTTTCTTAAATATAGCAGAGAACTGCATTCCGTATTAGATGCTGACAAGAACAGTACAAGCCAAGCCTTAGATGTGGTCATTCTGATAATACACCTAGTTTATATGTATAATTTTCTTTTTGTACTATGGAATCACTTGGCTGGTTTCATGTTTTCCTTCAGTGGGGGGAAAGCATCCAAACTGGTTAGGTCACGCCTCCTCTTATTCCAGGCAGGGCTATGCAAATTTTTGTGTATGCCTTTTGGGATTGTGCGTGTGCTTCCCTCCAGTTTGAATAGCCCTGCCGCTCCAGGAGGATGCTAGAGCTTAGCTCTAACTATCTTGTGATAAATTGCGGGAAAACCCGATTATCCAGAGACCCAATGATGGAAAATAACGCCCCCCCCCCCAAAGACCCAGGGCCCTGGGTATATAGGGAAGAAAGATTGTGTGAAGGGAAAACCCTCTCCGTCGGAGACCTCAGGCAAAGGGGATGGGCAAATGAGGGATGCTGGCTCCATAACCTTACAAACTGACCAATTAGGAATTTCAGAGGCCTTTGATCTCTCCATGATCAAATGTACCGTACCCTCTCCGACAGCACAACAGCATGGAAAAGGTGAGGAGGGTCAGCTTCTCTGAGACATGGAGGTCACTGGGCCGAGCCGTAATTACTTCACACCGACCATTAAGAGCCCTGTAGGTGGTGAGTCGATGCCTCAGATGATGGCTCAAGCCCCCCTCGGTTCCCTGCTGGTGGGCCAAGACCCCAGAATTGGGACTTCCCTGGCAAGTTTCCTCCCCTTCTGGCAAGCTCAGATGGCCATTGAGGGGATGCTGGCTGTGTCAGGAGCTATGAATATGGCGCCATTTCTCCTGCTCTCTTTGGACTGTCCCCTATGGAGTGGATGATGCAGGCCTGGAAATCAGCCTGGATGAACCCCCCACAAGTTGTGGGCCCCAATATTAACCCTCCTTCCTCTGAAATGGGAGGGAAAGAGGGAGCAGGGGTCGACAGATCGTCAGCGGGTAAATGCACTGAGTCTAGGAAAAGGCTCTGAGCTCGCAGCTCCGCACTCTCCACAGCCCTGGACTTTTCTGTCTTATCGATTCCAGAGAGAGTGCAGCCCAGACGTAAATGTTTTAAAGAGTCAAATAAAAGTGCTAAGAGGGGCAGATCAGACTGAGCTAGATCCTCATCCCCTCCTCAGCCTGCAAAGCATCGCGGACGTGCTCAGACGGGGAGCCCTCTCTCCCCCCAAGACAGGACTCCAGCATGGAGGATTCTGTGTCAGTTAACCCTTCAGCTACCATGACATCAGACAGAGAGGAGGGAGAATGGTTGGGAGAGGAGTCAGATACAAAGGATAATTCAGCCAGGCTGTTCCAGCCAGAGCACTTTCAGAGGCTGCTTAAAAAGGTGGTTGCAACTAAACTTTCCCAGCCAAGAAAGCTCTGCAGAAACCTCCCTGCCCACCCTGGACGCTAGAGGTTTTAAAACACCACCAAAAAAGATGCCCAGCTGTCCTTTTCCTGAGAACTTTGATGAAGTCGTACGTTCTGAATGGTCTGTTCCTGGCTATGGGTTTACTCTGCATTCAGTTGTAAAGAGGTTTTATTCCTTGCCTGATGAGGCCATGGAGAACCTCAAGGCCCCCCTAGTGGACATGCCTGTGGTCACACTGCACTCGAGCACAGTTCTGTCAAAGATGGGGATAATGTATTGAAGGACCCAGTGGACAAAAAGAATGAATCTGTCCTCAAAAAAATCACATGAGGCATCTTTGTTAGCAATAAGAGCTTCAGCAGTCCTGGCCAATATCAGATGACTTACTACAACAGCCTGAACCAGATCTACTGGCTCTAAAAAGGTCTCTGCTAAAAATAGAGAGCTGCCCAGTTTGCTTCAGATGCCTCTCAGGACAGCATTCAATTTTGTGCCAGAGCCCAAGCAGCAAATGGTGCTGTAAGAAGGAACCTCTAGTTGAAACACTGGAAGGTAGACACTCTATCTAGTCTAACCTATTCACTGAAAAATAGAGAGAAAGAGCTTTTGACAAAGTTCTGGTTGAAACCAAGGAAAAGAAGGCTATGCCAACTACCTCCTCTAATAAAGAGAAGGACTACAAATCAAAATCTTTTCAGTCGTTCCTAGAGGACACCAGTCAGACCCAGAAACAACAGGGAATCAAGACCTGGAAGGCAATTTACTTACTTATCAGTCCAGATTCCAAAGGAGGTGCTTCTCAAACACAAAATGCCAGTACTCGAGTACTCCAAACAAAAAACCTTCAGCATGACTCCAGGATCAGGAAACAACTTTTACTTTTCTCCAGCAATTGGGAAAAGACCACCACATATCGATGGGTCTTATACGTGGTGAAGGTCGGTTACAAGATCGAATTTATGATGCTTCCCCCACATCGCTTCATACAGTCACCAGTACCCCTGGATTACAACCAAAGCAAACAATACAATACAGGAATACAGCACCTGCTAGAAATTGGAGCCATAGAGCCTGTCCCTTTTCAACAACATTTTCAACAGGCATATTCTATCCTTTTTTTAGTCCCCAAGAAATCAGGGGAATGGAGAGCTATTTTGAATTTAAAGGACATCAATCTCTGGGTGTCATGGCAGAAATTCAGAATGGAATCCCTGCAGTCCATTTTACAGTCAATACAACAGGGAGATTTCCTAATGTCCCTGGACCTCAAGGAAGCCTAAATACACATTCCCTTACACCCAAGTTCCAGAAAGCACCTTCATTTTGCCTTCAGGGAACAGCACTATCAGTACAAGGCTCTCGCTTTCGGACTGTCATCATCTCCAAGGGTGTTTACGAAGCTACTGATTAACTTAGTGGCAGCCCTAAGGCAGCAGTGAATACATATCTATCCCTATTTGGATGTTATCCTTTTAAGGGCACCAAACAAGGAGAAGTGCAGCTCAGACACAGAGACAGTAGTGCAGCTTCTCCAAGACCATGGGTTTCTTATAAACACGCAAAAGAGCCAAATGTTTCCATCACAAAGTTTGATACATCTGGGAGTCAAGATAGACGCTCTAGTATCAAGGGTCTACTTGCCACTGGAAAGACAATTAAAAATCAAAAAACTAATTTCACCCTTGCTACGTCAAAAGAAAGCAGATGTAATGACGCTGGCACAACTTCTGGGACTTCTCATATCTACAGTACACTTAGTGACATGGGCTAAGTTCCATGTGAGAACACTGCGGTGGACTCTGATCCCTTACCAAAGAGATATAAAGGAGAAGAGACACAAAAGCATCACACTGACAATGGCATTAAGGAGCTCTCTAATATGGTGGACGTCTCTGTCTCAGGGAGTTCCCCTTTGCCCGAACAGTTAGATCATAGTCACGGCAGATGCCAGTCTGAGAGGTTGAGGAGCCACTGCCTGGACAAGGTTGTTCAAGGGAAATGGTCCTAAACAGAGAGAGAACAGCATCAATTGGCTGGAGTTCAGAACAATAGCACTGGCATTGCTAGCCTTCCAGAAGCAGATCAGAGGGAAGTCTGTGCTGGTAAAGACGGACAGTATTACTGCCAAAACGCACACAAACTGTCAAGAAGGAACAAGAGCTCTTCCTCTGTACCGGGAAGCCATACAGATCTTCCAGTGGGCAGAAAAACACCTAAATGGTCTTCGGGCTCAACATATCCAGGGAACATTAAACACACAGGCTGAGTTGGCAAGATGTGGACCAGGCAGAGTGGTCTCTGAACAACCAAGTATTTCAGGACATCACCAAACGTTACGGAACACCAGTGATGGATCTGTTTGCGACTACCAAGAACAGGAAAGTGCTAAGATTCCTGTCCAGGTTCAACGAGAGAGAGAAAGACTGAACGGATAGATGCCCTGTATTGGACTTGGCCGAAAGGTGTACTTTCTGCCACTGCTGATCATCACTAGAGTACTAGCAAAGATAAGGCAGGAAAAAGCAGACATCATTCTACAGTTCCCGTAGTGGCCAAGGAGAACATGGTTTTCCAAACTGTTTCAGATGTCCATCAGGAGATCCAGGAGACTCCTGGTCAGGCATGACCTGCTGTCCCAGGGACCAATCTATCATCCAGATCCATCCTGGATAAAATTGACCTCATGGAGACTGAGTGGAATGACCTCAAACTAGAAGGTCTACCTAGAGAAATCACAGACATTATGTTCTAGGCCAGATGACTGGCCACCAGGAAAATATACAACTATACATGGGCAACCTTCTATTTCTGGTCTATTAGCCAAAACAAGGACCCGTGGAACCCATCTAGACAGGAGGTTAGCTCTACATACAGGTTGGAAAAAAGGTCTAAGGCCCAATACATTGAAGAGACAAGTAGCAGCCATTGCTGCTGTGCTTAGCAACAGGGGAAGGTAACTTAGCCTCTGATAAACAAATCAGATGTTGTAATGCCAATAAAGGTAATCTCCCCTATCACATAAACCAGCTATTAACACTACCTTCATTCTGCCCTAAGCCCAAGCACCCTAAGGAGGTGCTATGGCACAAATTAGATGTCAGGAGAGCGCTTTGTATTTAAACAAAAGAACAGCCACTCTCAAACGATCTGATTCTCATTTTGTCTCACACAGAACACAAAATTTAGGCAAAAAAGTTTTAAAGTCAGCCATAGCCTACTGGATAAGAATGTGCATTCGCAAGGCATATGAGGTCCAAGGCCTCAGGGCACCCATGGGTGTGACAGCTCATTCCAACTGGGCGGCAGCTGTGTCAGCTACTTTGTCTAACAGGGCTCCTGTAGAGGAGATATGTAGAGCAGCGACTTGGTCGTCCTTTAACACCTTTGTAAGGCACTATAGAATTGATCAATAGAATTCTGTAGAGGCTGCATTTGGGAGAAGGGTGCTCCAAAGAGTGCTGGAACAGTAAATCCAGTAGTTCCCACCCACCCACCACCACCCTCTCTCGCTCTTGCTCTCGCTCTCTCAATTGTTATAATAAGAGGTTGAGTTAACCATCCTGAGCTAGGCTATTTTATGTCTGGAGGGAACCACGTGCACAATCCCAGAAGGCATACACAAAAATTTGCATAGCCCTGCCTGGAGCGAGAGGAGACGTGACCTAACCAGTTAAGTTGCCTTTGCCCCACTGAAGAGAAGAAACCTTCAGGTAAGGTCTTTCCAATGTTCTGTTTGTTTCCTGTAAGCCCGAGATAAGTGCAGAGCTTTTTTCACAATCACCGTTCCTTCACTTCAGGCTACAGTTTCTAGTCAGGAAGTTCCACTGAACTCCATAGGATTTAAAATATTTAAATAGGATTTTAAATTTTTTAAAATGGTTAACAATATGTCAGTTTTAATGTTCTTGATTCAGTTTATGCCTTAAAGGCAAAAGCCCTTTTGTAGACTAAATATCCTTATTTATTTATTTTGGGAGATGGTTTAAATCTTCACTTGAGGATTTCAAGGTATGCTTCAGTCTACCCTTTGAAATATGTGCTACTTACTTTCTAGATACAGAAGAGAAAGTAAGTGCTGAGTTTCATAGGTGGTCCATAAACCTAAGTTGGCTTTGTGGCAAGTACATCTACAACCTGCAAGTTAGGGTAGCAAAACTATTATTATGCAGCTGATCTTTTAATTTTCCTTGGGGTTTAACCCCCTATATTTGTCATATCAGGTTTCATTAGTGGTTTTGTAATTGTTGAAGTTTGGTTCCTTTTGCCTTTGCTGGAAATCTTTTTTGATTTTCTTATAAGGAACACTTCTACCGTTTGGTTTCTTAGCTTCCATGATACAGCCCTAGTAACCATTAGGTAGTAAACATTTTATAGAGACAATTATTGTTGTTTAGTTTGGCTAGAGTCATATGATATGGCCTTAGCACGGCTTTCCTTAAGACTCTCCTGCCTCTCCTATGTGGTTTTCTTCCTCAGGACTCCTAGTGTTTACTGTTCTTCTTGTATATAGTGTGTTGAACCTGTGAGTTGCATCAGGTTGCTTTTGGCCAATATGATTATTACAAGAGGAGAACCTGCAAAAAAACAATGTTAAACAGAAATCCCATCCCTTTCCTTGCTATTGGTTCCATCTCTATTTCCTCCACTCCATCTGTTCTGGCTCCAACTCTCTGCCTCCTCCTGTTGGCCTCTGCAGCCATCTCTTGCCCTTTTCCTAACTACAGCTTCTGTTTGCGTACCACTGCATCCCAAAATGCTACCCCAGACCCAAAGTTCAGTTTTGTGAGATCTGTCAGTATGTAGAAGTCGCTGTTAGCTACCTGCATGATTTTTACTTCCAACTTTTTCTCTTTATTTTTATTTAATACGATTTTTCTGCCAACCTGGGGAGTCCTAATGATCACACTGATAACCGTGCCTTGCTATTCAAGGTATTTTATGTTGTTGGTTACAGAGGAAGAGGAAGTTAGTAGATCGTGACCATACCTGTGCTGATTTTACAGCTTCAGATTCTTCGTGCCCTTCTGTGAATAACTTCCACAGCTGCTTTTTGTGATTGTGCGCCTATGCAAGGTCTCATTTAAAGATTTTTCAAAAGATGAGCAAAATAGCTTGCCCTGAAGCATTTTGAGTGAGGGTGTGCAGCTAGCTGAAGCTTGTGTAGGAAGTAAAAATATTCACTTTTAGGTTAACGTGTTTATGTGTGAATGATAGTAAGGTATCCATTAATAAGTGGGGTATGTGGGGAAAACCCTGCTACGTGACATTTGGGATTAGTAGCCCATTGCCAAGAGTTTAAAATGTGGGTCATATTTTACTAGTTTGAAATATTTGCTGTAGGGAACAACTAAAGTCTAACAGTGTCTTAAATGTATTTAAGGTATTCAAACCTCCCACTGGCTTTAACAGGAATTTTCTGTGGATAAGAAATACAAGGCTATATGTCTTTTAAAGTGTTACCATAAAAACTTCCAAGTCTGTTATCTGTGTGACACATCTAAGAAGCACAGAAAAAGTCTTTACCTAAAAGGTGCAGAATGGGTCCTAATGATTAATTGGAAGAAAATGCCCTTATTGAGATCTTTCCAAAGCTTGCTTTGATAAACTGTTTGAAAGAGAATGAGCCACTGCCTCAGGGTTTTTATTTATTTAAAAAGCAGCCATAACAGTATTTAAAGTTTGATTTATAACCTTGTAGGATATCTAAATCATGACTCCTTAGCTGGTTTCTGTTCCTCACATGAGCAACAAGCAAACTGTCCTGCAGTGTTCTGTTTCTATTGCAGTTTTTTTTTCTGCAGTCACTGTTCAGCAGTTGTGTAAAGCTGTCATATTCCACAAAGGCTGGTCCATGTGTAAAATTCAAAATCTACTCTGTGCCCAGCCAAGTATGGTACAAATCCACAAGGAATGAAACAAAAGTTCGATACATAGCCCAATTCCCCAAGAAGAGAAACTCCATACAGCTACATCACTATTGGCCTGCTCATATCTGTTATTGCAATGATATAACTCAATGAGAAAGAAACCTAACAGAATATACTAATTTTTTTACTACAGTATATCTTTATATTGGCAGTTATATACAGCTCTTATAATGTTCTTGCTAAATATCATGTGTACAATAACTCAATGTTACCGTTATTATGATTGTTACCCTACTCCTTTTGTATTGTTGATATTCATGCAATAAAATAAATTTTTTAAAAAAGGAATGAAACAAATGTTTATGAAAATAAAAGTTGTTTCAATTTGGAACACACCAGAACTTCCTTGAAAGTAATGAGTTACATCAATGAGAGAGAGAGAGAGAGAGAGAGAGAGAGAGAGAGAGAGAGAGAGAGAGAGAATTTTCAGGATTTTAAATAGGAAACAAAGTTAACGTGGCTTAAGGAAGCTTTGATGACTAGGACTTTGAAGAGAAATAGAGAAGTTGACTCAATGAATAGTTACTTCTTTATTTTATTTACTTTAGACCCTACTTTTCTACCAATTGGGGCGGGGGGACGACCCAAGGTGGCTTACTTAATTCTCTTCTCCTACTGAGTGGGTCATCAGAAAATCCACTGAGGTGTGGCAGCACTTCAGATTAGGACAGAGGCAAACTGGATTCAAATCCCCACTCTGTCATGAAGCTTATTGGTGACCTGGGGCCAGTTATTCTCTCTCTCAGCCTAATCTATCTCACAGGATTGTTGTGAGAGTAAAAGGTAGAAAAGAAGACCTATGTTATGTCACCTTGAGTTCCTTTGTGAAAGGATGGGATAGCCATGGAGTGGATAAAAAAAGACAATAAGCAAGGGTGTTTGCTATCCAGTTAAGTTGTGCAGAGCAGATAGTGTGAAAATCAAGGTAAGAGAGCTGCTGTAGCATAGTGCTTAAGTGGCTGGGAATCAGTACTCCGCTGGTTCAAATCCCACTATTGCTATGAGCTCAGCAGGTGGCCTTGGGTAAGCCGCTCCTCTCAGCACCAGCATCCCAGTTGTATTATGGGAATACTAAAAACACTGATTTTGTCTATGAGGAGGACACTAATTTGTCTAGAAGAGCAGTATATAAATGCAGTAAGGTGAGACAATGCTAATTCTTAAATTGGTATCTGAAATAGACACCAGATATCCCGATGTTTCTTTACACCTGTACTGGCCTCAGCTTCAAAGCGTTATGATTCCTTGTGGCTAAAATACCTTATGGTAGGATGAAGGTTCTGCCTTGCTCTTGCTCCTAAAGAAGAATCACTTTTCCCTTGCCAGGAAGAATAGCAACATTGATGGGCTTTTCTTACCTTTCTCCACTTGTCCTATTTCATCCCTATCCTCCTTCTCTGCACCCCCCTCCAGCTGGACAAGAGAACAGGAAGATGGCAAATGGTTTCTGTAGCAATCTCCTTATGGCAGCTGCTCTCAGCTTCCTAGGAGTATGGTGCAAAAGTGCAGTCTTGGATGAAGTTTTACAGCTACAGGCAGTGTGTCCTAGATTTCAGAACTGAAAGCCTCTATAGTCATACACAGGGTTAAATGATAGGTAATTATTTTCCAAACAGACTCTCTATTTGGCCTTCATGCTGTTCCTGACACCCCGGATTAGCATTTCAGGGAGTTTGGTGGGCTGCCACAAGATATGCCCTTGCATCCAATTTGCAGATCTTCTTGTACAAGTGGTTCCATGTAAATCAGTCCAACAAGATGTGATGAGAAAAGTAAAAAACCTTAGGCATATGTACCTGAACTTGAGTTGTGTGTGGTAAACCAGAGACAATTGTACATTTGACTTAATTTGCACAGTATATTTATTGTAGCACTAAGGAAAAATACAGCATTCCTAATGTGCTAAGCTACAAAGCTACACCCTTTTAAGACCATTGACTTCAGTGCAATTAGAAGGGTATCTCTGCGCTTAGGATTGTACTACAGGAACTATCCCCCTCCCTGTTAGTGGTGTGGTTCACACAGCACTGAGCCATGGCTTAATGGTGTGTAAGCCTGTTGATCTGCTGTCTGTCGTCTCCACTCCAGAGGTGTAATCAACTTGTGACTTCTGCTTCAGCACAAACTCAAGTTTGCCATTGTGCATCAGTTGATGAGCTATGGTTTGTGCTTTCCTTGCAGTATATTGAAAACAACAAATAAATCTTCATAGGGACAGAGCATTGTTTTATACTTGCCTTGCCCATTGTCTATGATTAATGTGTTGTACAATAGAGTATATTGGAAGTAACAGATGCAAAAATACAGTTCAGCATATTGAGTAGACATTTTAAGTTAATATGTTTGTGTTGAGCTAGTTTAGTACTTAGAAGTGTGGTGGCAGATGCTTGTAAATTCCAAGGTAGCAAGTTTTAACAACCATAATGCTACACTAAAATAACAATAAAATCCAATGTAAATATGCCATCTGCACTTATTTCATAGTTTATTGAGTAAGCTGTGTAACAGTGAACTGTTTTTTTAAGAATCCCACTTGTCTTATATAAAATCAGTGTAGGTTGTATGTGTGCTTTTGTGACTGTTGTTAGAGGATACTCTTCCACCAAGAGCCGAGTTCTTCCACCAGCTTAGCGCTGTCCTTTGGTTACTCATGCTTGAAAAGGAGCTGCCACCTAACGTTGCCTGTGTTTCTGCTTGTCAGGAAAACTATTCCACCAAGGACTGAGTTCTTCCTCCTGCTCAACCTCATGCCCCAACTGATACCTCTCTTTATTGTTATATTGTGATTTTGGACTGTTTATTGTTTGGTTGTTGTAAGCTGATTTGAGTCCTGCTTTGCAGGAGAACAGGATAAAAATATTAATATTTATCATCATAATTACCCATCAAAATCAAAGGGTAGAGCCAGAAATCTCTCACTTTCTCTCTCCTTTGACATTCTTCTTTTTAAAGCAATTATATTATCAATGAGATAAGGAATTGTATGCAAATTATTTCAGGAAGCCCCCCCCCCCTCACCACCACCACCAGAGTTAAAAAATATTTTAATTCATCTTGTGCTGTTTGGTATAAAAACTCCCTGCAAATAGAAAACTCCCAAGTAAAAAAAAGATTTCACAGTGAAAATGAAATCTATACCAATCTGAAGATGCCTGATCTCATCTGTGTTAACCTGTTTCACAGTGTAACATTACCATACATGTTTAATATGGGTAGCTCAATTACTTTCCTTATAGGGAGCAGATGATATGCATATTTATGCCTTCTGCCTCTTCTATCAGGTTAATTTAATTTGAACTAATTTGTAGAGTATAAAAAGAAGTTACCATCTGAGAGAAAGTAAAGGTGGTTAAATTTCACAAAAAGAGAAATTGGAGAAGCAGTGGAGCAGGAAGCTTTAATATTGTACAAACCTATGTGCATCCTCATTGTTTAAATCACTTTTAAAGTCTTTGGATTGTTTTCACTTTAGGGCCTCCTATGTCTGCGTTGCAAATTCTGGTGATGTCAGTTCAGTACACATGATGCTACCTTATTCTTAGTCCAGAACCATGGTCTATCAAAGCTTGTCTACTCTGACTTGCTGTGGCTCTCCAGGGTCTCAAGCAGAGATCTTTCATGTCACATACAATCTTACCCTTTAACTGAAGGTGCCAGGGATTGAATCTAGATTTTTTTTCATGTGCTGTGCTATTGAGCCACAACCTCCCTCAAGTACTTTAAAGGATGCACAGGAATGATCTTTGAGAAACAGCTAGCAAGTCTTTCCTGTAACAGTGCCGCCATGGTGCCCAAAGCAATACATAGCACTCTGATCCTATAGTGGCCCTTTACTACTATATGGATGTTTCAGGACTAGCGTGGATTGAAGACTGTGACTCTGGGATGTTAAAGTTGACAGATCTCCAGCCATTTTTTTAAGATACATACAACCCAAATGAACTTTATTGTGCCTGTTATAACCAGATGTTTTCTACCTATCTTCCGTCCACAGTAGGTCAACAGAAGTATCCACAGTTGTATTACTCTAGTGAGACAATGCCATAATTTAACAATTAAAGTTGCTTGTAAAACTTAAAGAAAAAATAAGATGCATCCATAGCCAATATCAGGTTATTCTTTATTGTTATATTTCAATCCTACCTATAGAATATACACAGCAGATTAAGAAGGCTTGCGGTGGCCATCAGCTGAATTCACTTTTTCCTTAACTTTATCAATATTACACTATTGGGTGATCCCTGACTATTGTGTCTGAATGAAAATTAATTTTTCATTTTAATGTCTCAGATTCATTTCAGTTGATAAATTTCTTTCTTTCTTTCTTTCTTTCTTTCTTTCTTTCTTTCTTTCTTTCTTTCTTTCTTTATTTATTTATTTATTTATTTATTTATTTATTTATTTATTTATTTATTTATTTATAATCCACCTTTCTCACTGAGACTCAAGGCAGATTACATAGTGTGAGATTAGTACAATCAGTATCAAGGACATTTTCATAAACAAAGTTATAGGATTTTACAAAGCAAGGATCCAATACAGAGTTGAAAAATTGCTGAAACAGAACATAATCAATTCTAGGACTTACATTAGACAACATGAAGCACAGGTAGTCTATAGGAGTATATATTCAAAGCAACAGATAGTATGCAAGGCAAAATAGTTGTAAAGTCTACGGCCCCTAACTTATTAGCGAAGCATCTCCTCCCTATAATACTTCCCTCCTATCTGAGTAATAAGCCTTTTTGAATAATTCAGTTTTGCATTGTTTGCAGAAAGCCAGGAGAGTGGGGGCTCTCCTGACCTCAGCAGGCCATTCCACAGGGTTGGGACCACCACAGAGAAAGCCCATGTACAGGCTGCTGTTGATTTTGCCCATGTGCAGGCTGGCACCTGCAAGAGACCCTTTGTCTGGCTCACATCTTTGTCTGGCTACCTGCCCTGGCCGCTGCCCAGGACACAGGCACATTCCCAGCCTGTGGCGGGAATGTGCCTTGTCCGGCCACCGGCGCAGGGGTGGGGTTATGCCCACATATGTGCGAGTTACAATGATGTTAACCTTAGTTGACTCCTTGAGCTCTTTCAACCCACCCCTTAGCATTGTGCAGTTAATGTATACTGTTAAAAATAAATACTTCATGTTTATGTGCATGGGCTTTACTTTGATCAACTCCAGACTTTGCTCAGGAAATTGAAGCCAGATGTAAAATAGTAGGGTGATACCCTTCACTTCCAGCGCTTGCTGCAGGTACTGCACTTCAAACAGATAATTATTTCACCACTTGTGCCAGTTAAAGGGAATGACAAGAAATCTCTTGAAAAGGGAAGCCCAGTACTGGTTTCTGTGGACCTTTCCCTCTCTCAGTGAGGTTTCAAAAACTGCTGTGTGGTAGACCTGGAAGAACTCAAGTTTTGCAATTTAAATAATCTTGGTCCTTGCTCGTTATCACCACTTAGAATTCAGTGACAAGTTACAATGCAAAATGGGCTAAGGGATTATTTATCAAGAATGTCTGATTCAATCTAGTGAGAATACAAATCATCTAGGGCAACATCAGATCTTTTAAAAGTGGGTTTTGTTTTGCTCCTTTTCTGCCTGATTACAAATCTAGTGGTTTGTATTAATTGCTCAGTTAAAAATGCATAGTTGTTCTAAGCCTTGACTTTGTAGCTTGATGACGGATGGAAACTCATGACTGTTTTCTTCCTAGCTAAGGCCTGTACTGAAATACCCTTTCTGGTGTGTGTGAAGGGAGAGAGCTCTTGAACAAAAGAAAGACTTTTGTGTCACTGTGTTGGATTCTCCAATTCATTAGGCTTTGTCATTCTGAGCTTTAGTCCTCTTCTGGCTGTTCACTTTAAGCTGTACAATTAAGTTTACATTCAGAGTTTGTTACCTTAGCAACTGCATAGGTGCTTCATCTGTAGTTAAACAGTAAACATGAGATAGTTTTTATTTGTTTCTTAAATTCAGGTAATCTTTGTCTTTACAATGCTAAGAAAGGATAATAAAGTCAGTGCTCTTTTAGTTGGAGAATGCACTTTGATGAAACCATTTCAGTTTTGAAGTTATCACACATGAAGCTAAAGTGAAGCAAAAAAAATAGAAGCTGAGATCTTTTTTGAACTTTGTGCTTTTTTCTGCCTTAGAGGGTTTTTTTGTCTCTGTGTGCTTTACATATAGAGTTGTTGTATAAGCTTGTATTTGCTTTAGTGCTTGAACAGATAGACCTATAAAAGAGGGATTATTTGTTACTGTATGAAGCTGCATTCACTAGTACATTATCCAAAACCATCTTGTTCTTCTTGACTGTCATTCTCAACCTAAGTGTTTCTGTGTTACTCAGAGCCATTACTTAATAGTACCATGTTTTACTTTTCATAGGGGTCTAGTTTTACTCTACTCTGGCCCAACTTAAGGGAAAAACTGGTAGCTTTTTAACCTATTATTTATTTCCTTCATTTATACACCATCTTTCTCTACAGTGAGAACTGAAAGCGGCTTACAGCATTTTCTACTCCTCTACTTTATCCTTACAACAACCAACTGTGCTGTAAGTTAGACTGAAAATGTGTGACTGTCCCAAAGTCACCCAGCCTGCTTCCATGGCAGAGTGGGGATTAGAACCTGGGTATCTCAGATCCTCTAGCCCCTATAGCACACACTCTATCTCTAAGTTAAAGAACCTGCTTTAGAATTGCATTTGTTGGAGCATGTATAGAAGGAGGGACACAGGAATTGCGAATTTACACCTTTCTTTTGGAATCCCTAGCTCAGTTTATTGTTGTGCTTCCAAGTATGAGTGTGAACATTTTTTCTTTTTAATAAATACGTTCTATTTTTAAAAACACAGCCATGGTTTAAGGGTTCTTCTGGTTTGCAAACCTATTTTCAGAAGGCTTGAAGAAGTAAACCTTCCTGAATGGCGCCTAAGACAGTTATTCCCAAAGTCCCACCTATCCTCTAGAGCTTTGGACCAATCCTTGTGGTTTAAGCCTTATGCAAATCTAAGTGGTTGCATGTCAGAGCCCCTGGAATTCCACTGGACTGGAGGGAGTGATCCAACCTCAGCTTAAGAAGGGACAAGAAAAACTTCTTCCCTTAGACAGGGAACTACAGCCCTGAATAAAGGCAACATCTTAGTCAGGCTTGGGGAGAGGCACTTTTAGATAGGATTAGGGGTCAGGTTAGAGAAGGAAACTTGTTTTACAGTGCAATCCTAAGTAGAGTTACTCCAGTCTAAGCCTATTGATTTCAGTGGGCTTAGACTGGAGTAACTCTACTTAGGATTGCACTGTTAGTGAAGTAAACAAGCAACCTATGAAGGGCCTGTCAGATCTTTCTATGTAGTGGTTTAATGTGTGGTAAAGCAGTTGCCTGAAACCTGAGTGTAAGTTTCTAAGCTGTGAGGGGGGGAAAGGTTAGAGTTGAACCTTAAATGCTGAGAATCTTACCTGGAGACAAAGGAATCAATTCTCCCCTTGGTGTTTGTGTTTGGATAACTAAGGCTCAGTTCAACCTGTTAATGTACACTGAGAGGAAAGTGTAACCCCTGGGGAATGCAGCTGAGAGCTAGTTGTACATTCCATACTGATTGTTCCACCCTTAACCTTTACTGTGTTCCACATTATTTTTGGTAAATGTTTGTTGTTCAGTTCCATCTGCATTTTGTCTGTCAAGTTAAAAAAAGCTGTGTAAAAGAGGTTATACTTACCTCACCCTTAGGTCAAGGTCAAGGTAGTCCCCTGTGCAAGCACCAAGTCATTACTGACCCATGGGGGGATGTCGGATCATGACGTTTTCTTGGCAGACTTCTGTTACGGGGTGGTTTGCCATTGCCTTCCCCAATCATCTACACTTTATCCCCAGGAAACTGGATACTCATTTTACCGACCTTGGAAGGATGGAAGGCTGAGTCAACCTTGAGCCAGCTACCTGAACCCAGCTTCTGCCAGGATCAAACTCAGGTCATGAGCAGAGCTTGGACTGCAGTACTGCAGCTTACCACTCTGTGCCACGGGGCTCCCTTAAGTACCATATTATTCGTGTAGGATCACAAATAAGAGCCCTTTAGGGAGCACAAAGCTTACATGCTACCAACCAGTTAGATAAAGCTTGTGTCTCCCTTTTTTACTGATTGTGGGTGGCTGAGGGGGAGGTTAAACAAAAAGATTTGGACAGCCATAAGTCCAGAGGGCAATTACTGCAGAAATCACCCTCATCCCCTTTGCCTGCTGGTTACTGCCTCAGTTCCCATGACATTAAAGGCATGAAACAATGGGGCTAGAATAAACCATCAGCAGGGCGGCAAATATTATCTTACAACAGGAGATCAGAGAAGACAATGTTAAATATTTTTTAAAAAAATTTATACCGTAAGCCGCTTTGAAGGCTTTGTTGATGAAAAGCAGGATAATAGAATAAACAGTCAATATAAAATATGTCATTTTGCTTAGTAGAAATCATGAAATCATCCGGCAGTTCACAAAGGCTCTGTAAGTGGAATTTTCCAGTCTGCTATTGCAGTTTCTCTAAATATTGCCTTTGGGATCTAAGGGCCCCCAAAATATCCCAAGGCACAATGGAGTAGGAGGTGGGAGTCTGTGAAAAACTCTCCCACTATCAGAAATACCCGTCTACCAATGAAAAACAAGCACTGGGTAAAAGTGTGAAAGAATTATAGAATCTCGCCTGTTTTAGTTTTCTTGATACCTCCATTCCTTTTGGTTGTAGTGGTTGCTTTTTAACAATTGGTATAGGCATGCTTTCTTTGCCTTATTTGTATATTCTGTATTAGCCAAAAGTCAAGAAGGGAGTGGTCTAATTTGAAAACAATAAAATGCCTGTTATCACTCCAGGTAGAACAAGAAATTCATCTCATGAAATCCTACTCCTGCATGCCTTCTCCAAGGTGGAATTTCAAGAAGGTGTTTCAGGTAAATGATTGCCTAGAGGAGTTATCAGGCTAGTTGGCATAGCATAAAGCAAAACTAAATAGCATTTGATGAGAGTAAACTGATTCGCTTTCAGTTGATGACTCCTTTCTAAATATACTTGGAGAAAGTAACAATTTGTTGTTAACTGAGCAGGGTGCAAAGCTACCTTTATCTTTCACAGGAGGTAATGTTTTGGAATAGATGAATAGATGAGTGCATCAGTATTTAATGATTCCTACTAATCTAGATCAAGAAAATTATAGCATCATGGTTAGGAGCCTAACCTACGTTGAATAATGTTGATACCATCCCAATATCTGCATGCATTAAATACCACTGCCTGTGCATTCAGTATATTGCTCGAAGCAGCAGACTGACTTGCTTGGAATAGAAATTGTTTTTATTGAGCTGTCCTGACTTGTTCTGAAGAAACTCTTTATAATTGGAGGCTCAATGTAGTTTAAACTCTGGCCTCTTGAAGAATGAGATCTACTGTTTATATCCATATTTTAGAAATTTGATTTGTACAAAATTACAATGTTTTGTACTGCTTAACTTTGGCAGATTTTCACTATTCCATTGGTTTAATTTGTCTCTGAAAATAGTTGTTTCGGAAATAGACCTGAAATTCATTCAGTTGCTTTCTGGTTTGGATGAAGTTCATTTTTGAATACTTTTAAAAACCCCTGTTTCCATCCATTCTTTTAAAGGAGTAATAATACCATTTTGTATTCTATAGTGCTTCCTGACTTGAAACCATTGTCCTCCTGTATATATTATTTTCACTGTCCATACATTTTTGTATATACTTGTGGTGGTTTATAGACACCATTTGCTGAATTCTACATGATTTCACATCTGTTGTGAAGTGTATCCATCCATTTCATCTGTCATGTGATCATCTTTATATAGGCAAAAATCATGTTGCATTTTCCCCACACTGATCTTATGTAAGATGATTTGTTTTATCTCTAGATCTCTTTTGGCAGTAATACTTTTAAAGTGTAATTCCTCTGCCGAATTCCAGCTCTGGATTATTCTTCCAAATGCAATGGCTTGTTTCTGTTTAGGATTCCTCAGCACTCACTTATGTGTTTCCCATTTCCTATCCTATATCTATCTGTATATGTTTCTACTTCTTCAAGGGCTTTCATTTTTTTCCCACTTGGTATCTAAAAATATATGTGATTCTTGCTCTTGAGGTCACTAATGAGAGCATTAGATGATTCCACTTAAACAGATGGAATAAGGGCTGGTAAGGGCTGGTTTGCCCTATCTTTCCCTCAGCCTGCATATACATGAATAAATGTAATGTATGAGCGTGACTGTTTTTCTAGTTATGGAACTGCTGCAGGCCATAACCATTACTGTCTGGCTGACATGGTGTTTTTAAATCATGATTGTATGTACTTGGGAAAGTTTTAGGACTGTGTGGAAAAAGAAATGTGGGATTTGCCCCCTTCTGAAGCAACCTATTTTAAATGAAGCTTCTAAAACCAGTACAAATGCTTATGACGATGTTCTTGTTACCAGCACAGTGCTTGGTGGTTGGCAGAAGTTAAAATCCATTTTAAGTCTTGCTTAGGATCTGAGAGAGACCCTAGTTAAGATCCCCACTGTGCCATGGAAATTTGTTGGGGGACTTTGTGCCAGTCACACACTGTCAGTATAATCTACCTCAAGATAGTTGTGAGGATAAAATGGAGGAGAGGAAAACAATATAAGCCACTTTTTATCTACATTGCAGAGGGCTGGGAGACAGTAGGGTATAAATGAATATATAAATAAATTGATAGCTAGCAAGGATATTTTTGGATTTGTGGTGTGCCTATGATAGTACACTCATGCTCCATCACCTTTATTCTGTATACTCTTTGACAGGATAAAATAACCCATCAATATACTTCCAGTGTCTCACAGAAAAATAATATTTACAGAAGATGGCTCTATAGGAAGCGTGACTTGATTCTTTAGATGTAAGAGTCCCTGTAACTGGAGAATGTACTTAACAATTTCTTTTCATATAAACTGTAAAGAATGTGGTATAGTACTAATACTCAGTTGCAAAACATCTCACTGAAAAGCCATTCATTTACTTCAGTAAATAAAGTTGTACATTTCAGATGTTAAATGTGTGCTGAGCACAAAGATTGGAAATATATGATTAGTATTGTCCCTTGAGTTTCAATTGCATTGTTTGTGTGTTGCATTAGAATATATCAAGTTATATTCTTTTTACTGACAGAGTATGGCACTTATGCATATACCTTTCAAATGACATCTTGTTATTTGAAAGATGTTAACATGTGCTAAGAATCACATGTGCAACATCCTTATTTTTAGGGAGGGCTGTATGTGACCGTCAAGTGGAGATGGAAAGAACAGGCCAACAAGATGGCATACTTTATGGTCGATCAGCTTAGTGCTTTACTGGCCCCTTTAAGAGCATCTGTATCACCTCAGTTTTTTTCAGAACACTATAGTCTACCTCACAGAAAGTAATTCCTCTCAACTTTGTGAAATATGAAAGAAGATCTTAGAGGTGTGCTTGCTTTGGGCAAGCTCCTGTGTTCTATTTTGGAAAGAAACATCTCTGCATTGAGATGTTGGTAAATTTCTCCCATATACGGTTACGTAGAACATGATGAAAAACTGTTCCCCACGCGTGAAGCCTGTCACGGAAGGGACACAACTAACAGACATTCCTATATGTTGTTCTCAGTAGGGAAGAGAGCTGTAAGGGAGAGGAAGATCAGCTGATGGATAAAAATGTTAGTCCTGAATGGCTGATTTTGCTGCAGCATAACCTACATTAGTAGAAACATGAGGTTTGCTCTTTCCGGCATTGCAGCAAGGAAAGAAAGGTCCTCGCTGTGGAAAGAGAGAGCAATTTTGGATGCAAGGTCACTATTTGGCACCTGAAGTTTAAAATGAGGAGGGAAAGGAGGATTCAGCCTTTCAAAGGAATGCCCTGTCAAATTTATAAAACCCACCTAATGTGTTGCCAAGATACAAGATCTGCTACAAACTGCATCACTGCTGGTTCTCCTTTGCCTTTGTTGGGAACTTCTGCTCTCTCCTGTGGCAGCCCAGGGAAAGCTGAAGGCAGGCAGGTGACTGTGCTTGGTGGGGTAGGCAAAGATAAATGACTCCTCCACCAAGAGTGGGAGGAACCTGGCCTGGAGAGGAAGCAACAAGTCTTTCAGTCTTCAACTTCAAGCCAACTTTCAATGATATTGTAATTGCCCAGAGCACAAATAATGGAATAGATTGTGAGTAGTCAGTGTACTAATTTAATACACAAGATTATGATCCTGATTTACTGAATTACTGAAGTGGGGATTCCTGTTTGAAATCTGTTCACACATACCCAAAGAACTCCATGCTTGAGTTGAAGATGGCATAATTCTTACAGATTTGTCTTCCATTCTAGTTATATAGCAGTCTAGTGGCAGTGGTTGGGCTACCTGGCAATTTTAGCTTAAACAAAAGAAGTCTTGAGTCTGCAAATCCTGCAATACATGTCTTTTAGGTGCTGTAGGATTTTTGGTTTTGTTTTCACAAACTTAGCACGGCTATGTTTACATTCAGCTGAATCAGATGGTGAGTTTTTTAAAATTACATAGAATAGTCAACGTGCATAATACTTTACAGAGCACAAGAAGGCAAATTTCTGCCCCAAGGAGCTTACAATCTCAAAATTTGAGGCAAGAAAGATGACAAAGAGAGTGGAGAGAGAATGGAGGTGGGGCAAAACTGGTGAATGTGTATTCATTCCAAGGACATGTACATAGGCTTCGTTTCTGTAGGGGAGGGGAACTAAGGATTTGTGTGAAAGTTTTCAAGTTTTTTCTGGGCTCTTCAGGAAAACATCCTCATACGCCCCAAAACATTTTGCAACCCATCTGAAAGAACATGAGGAAGAAGCAACTGCACCTTATTGAGGAAGGCATTCCAGAGCCTTGGGCCCACTGCAGTAAAGGCTCCGCTCTTCACAAGTAACTGATGTTCTTAGAGTAGGGCCTTTAGGACTGCTGACTGGTGTAGAGAAAAAAATCCTGTCCCTTTAATAGTGGCCAAATGTGATGGAAATGGACTGTTGAAGCTTTTTGTGCCATGAAGGTAAATAGCATAACCTGATAAATAATATCCCATTAATCTTCCAATACCCTGACCTAGATAGCCCAGGCAAGCATGATCTCATCAGATCTCAGAAGCTGAGCAGGGTCAGCATTGGTTAGTATTGGATGGGATTCCGCTAATGAAAACCAGGGCTGCAGAGGCAGACAGTGGCAAACCACCTCTGTTAGTCTCTTGTCTCGAAAATCCCATGAGGGGATCACCATAAATCAGCTATGGCTTGAAAATTTCTTAAGGAGAAAGCATGGGTGAATAGTCACTATTCGCAGAGGAGTAGGAATGATGCCACTTTGATGATGCTTTTGAATCAGTCAACAATTTTTGATACTGTGGACCGTTCTGATTTGCTGAGCCCTTTGGAACAAGAGATATTGTTGAGAGATACAGTGGTTCTGGTCCTTTGTGTAATATTGAACTCAGAGAGTAAGTTTTGGAGATTCAGTATTAGTTTTCTGGCTGTTGACATGTGAGGTGTCCCAGGAACTGAGATTTGTTGTTAATGCGTAGATGACATCCAGCTTTAGATATATATTTTGTTATCTAAGGAATTAGAGGCAAGTGTCTCTGTGCATTGGTGTCCTGATGAAGTGGCTAAGAGAAGCAAACTGAAACTGGATCCAAATAAGATTGGAGGTGATGCTGATTGGGAAGACTGATAACCTGGAAGAGGTTTTTAACAATTGGATGAGATCACACTAACATTGGCCGACTGTGTAGCAGGTTTGGGGGATTATTCTTAAATCTGGTTTTATTGATGAAAAAGCAGATTGGTACTGTTTCTTTTTTATTATTATTACTTTATTTAGAATTTTTATACATATAGTAAAGATCATCTAAAATGGGGTACACAGATGAAAACACATTTGGACCCCTGGAAAGTGTAATGGAGTATACTAGCTTCAGATCGAAGAACAGTCAAATAGAAAACCAGAGTCTATAGTCCGTTCTCCATGCTAGGATCCTTTTCCAAATAATCAAAAACAGGATTCCAGGTTTCTTCATAACTGCTATGTTGCGCACTATGATGTGAGCTACAGAAGAAGGGATTATGTGCAGTTTTCTCTGAAACACAGATCTCCCAAAGTTTCTCACGCCATCTATCCAAGGAAAGTCCGGCTGGATCTGACCAGAAAGCAGCAATCGTCAAATGGCCTGCTGCTAGTAATTTGGAAATAAGGTTTCTTGTCTTTTGGGGAGTTTGGATATAATTCCAGATATCAAATATAAACAGCTTCAAAGAAAGGGGTAGATTAACCTTAATAATTTGGAAAATTGCCTTAGAAACAGCCATCCAGAAAAGATAGATTTGGGGGCATTTCCACCATAAGTGAATTGGAGAGCCTTTTTGCCCACAAAGCTTCCGACATTTAGGGCTAAGACCCTGATTTATTTTATGTCGTCTATTGGGACAGTGATACCAATTTGCAAATAATTTATAAAACTGTATCTTAATTGAATGTATAGATTTGTTCAAGGGAGAACTCCAAATGGCTTCCCACTCATCTATTGGAAGTCCTCAGGCAGTTCTTTCTCCTACATATTAACATACGTTGGTAATTTTGGGTATAGGACCTTGAGGACAATATGGTATATTTTAGACAAAAGACCTTTAATTGTCCTCAAAGATCCAGTTAAAAGTGTCTCAAACTGAGCTAATGGTCTGAGGGAACTATTTTTGGTTGCTTAGGAGAGCATAATTGCTCTCATTTGGAAATATTGGAACCACAATGTCTGGCCTTGTAGCTTCAAATCTACTTCTTGTTTAGTAAGAATTTTCTCTTGTCTGTACCAATTCCTAATATGGTCAAGGTGAAATTCAGGCAGTAACTGAAAGCTACTTAAGTCTGAACCTGCAGGAAACCATGCCTGGTTTAGAACATAGGCCATTGGTAGGGTTGCCAGGCCCCCTCAACCTCTTGGCGGGGGACAGGGGCCTGGCACTTATCTTTGGGGAGAGGGGGGTGAGTGCGTGCAGAGTGCGCACGTGCGCACCCCCACAGGTGCAATGATGTCACTTCAGGAGTGACGTCATTGTGCGGCCCCTGGGCAGGCCCATTTTCAGGCACTGCTGAGTGCCCCTGCACTCCGCAGCACCAGAAACGGGCTGTTCTGCCGCTGATTGGGCCCGTTTGCAAGACACCACCTCCTTGCAAGGCACCACCTCCAAAGTATTCTGGCTCCACCCCCAAAGACTCCAGTTATTTTTTGAGTTGGACTTGGCAACCCCAATGTTTTATTGAAAATTGGAAATACATGGGAAGGAAGGAAGGCAAAGGAAGATATGGAAAGAAGTAAAAAGGAAGGTATGGATGGAAGGCATTGAAGGAAAGAAGATATGGAAAGGTATGGAAAGATAAGGAAAGAAGAAAAGAGGAAGGAAGGAAGGCTTGGAAAGATATGGAAAGAAGTAAAAAGGAAGGAAGGAAGGAAAGAGAAGGCATGGAAAGAAGGAAGGAAGGAATGGAAAGAAGAAAAGAAGAAGTAAGGAAGGAAGATATGGAAAGGTATGGGAAGAAGAAAAGAGGAAGGTAGGAAGGAAGGCTTGGAAAGATATGGAAAGAAGTAAAAAGGAAGGAAGGCATGGAAGGGAGGAAGGGAAAGAAGGAAAAAGAAAAGAAGGAAGGAAGGAAGGAAGAGGAAGAAATCAAGGAAGAAAGGAAGGATCACAGAAGTAGAGCCACACAATCTTAAAGGAAGCACATGTCCTCTGAAGCAAATGCACTCCCTGTCCCTCCATCCCAGCTGTCCTGCACACACATGGTGAGACAGTCCTCCGTGCAACGAATGGGGCTTCCACCCATTCAAAAGCACCCCGACACAGGCTGCACTTCATGCCATGACTGGCTCTCGCCAGCTGCGCACTTGCCTACTCGGGAGTAAGCCGGCAAGCAGGAAGTCTTGGGCCACCTCTGCTTTGGCGCTTCCTCGCCACTTCTTCGCTTCTTCCTTTCCCCTTCCCCCCAAGTGCCCTTCCCGGGCACTCGTTGCGAGCACGGGGCTGGCAAAGCTCGGTGCCTGCAGAGGAGCGCTCAGCATGGCGAGGGAGGGTGGGCTGTCCTCAGCTCTGGCCCGCCCCTTTCTTGCTCCAGCATTGGAAAAGAAAGGGGAAGCATGGGTGGGTGCATAGATCGGGAGAGTGGCTGGTCCGCTTGGCCCCTTAAAGGAGGCTGGGGGAGAAGTGAACTTGCAAGCCTCCGGGAGCCGCCCAATAAGGCTTGAAGAGCCACATGTGGCTCGCGAGCCACCATTTGGCCACCGCTGCTTTATAGCATTTCAGAATCTATTCTGCTTCCCATGTTCTCCCGAGTTCTGCACATGAAAGGGAGTCATGGGAAGCAGAAATGTTTTTGTCTGTCTTTTTTCCTCTCCCCCCCCCCCCACCGTGCATATTCTGCAATTTTTTTTAAGCTGTAGCTGGCGCATGTTCTGTCCATGAAGAATCAAAAACTCCTGTTCTGCTTCTCTTCTCCCCCCCCCCTTTTCACTGGGAGCTGATTGGTCTGCCTGCTGGTAACCACTCCCACTCTCCTCCGCTCTGTGAACTCCTTTTTCGCCATTTTTATCAGTAAAGTGTGAGGTAAGAGTCATAAGGCTGTTTCTCCATTCGCTTCCTTCCTCCCGGGTATGTACACAACTTTTTTTCCCCAAAGCCAGGAACAAGTCCTAACGTTGTTGCTTATTCCCTGCTGGCTTTAAAAGCCAGGAAAGGATTAAATGGCTGCTTTCCCCTCCTTTCAGGCATGTTTCAGGCTTTTGATAATGTCAAAGAAACAAAGTGACAAGGAAGCTGCCAGGAGGGAATGAAGTAGCCGCATTTTAACCCTTTCCTGGCTTGGCTTTTAAACAAGCACAAAAAGTACGTTTTCCCCCAGAACCCCACCACCAATTGCCTCTCCAGTGGGTAGGGGATAGCCCAATCATTAAATACAGGGAGTGGGGGATGGGTTCCAACATTGCAATGTTACCACACACGTGAAATTTTTTTAAAAAAATGATGTCCACTCCAGCCCCCCAAAAATGCAGCTCCAAACAGACACATCTTAACTCGTCAGCATATACTAAATTGCCTCAAGGTTGTGCACTGCAGAATGATGGAACCCTAAGCTGTTTCAGCACCGATCAGCCTGAGTGCTTAGCACCGCCAGCTTAAAGTGTGCTATCCAGAATGGGCCTTCTAACCAATAAACAAAAGTAGAGAAGAGTATCATAACTAGGAAAAAATCTGGCAAAATCATAGTATGACAAGATTAAGAACTTGGCTATTTGTTACACCTACCCTATGAAAAACAACCAGGTTCCCTCTAGAATTAGCTCCCTCACAGTACCCAAGGAAAGCTGATGGTGTTTGTCTTAAACTCATTCTTAGGAGAAAATACATGCTTATGGTTATTCTATGGGCTTTTCCATTTCATTGTATCATCTGGTCCACCTTCCTGTAAGTAGTTGGGAAAAGCAGGTAGTGGAAAAATTTAAAGTATTTAAAAATGAGACAATTAAAATGAACTCAAACATCTGAAATCTTTTAAGATCTGTTACACTGTAGTAGGACTCTGATGTCTCCTGGTACTCTATTTAGTTTGTCTGCTGTATATGACAAAGAAGCATTCTGTGCCTTGCTTGTGTCATATTTTGTTTGTCCTAAATTTATTATTCTTTCAGAAATATAGTTGAAAGGGTCTTGGCTCTTAAGTATTTGAATATCAAAGTAGCTTGGTTTTGTTCTCTTCTTTTTCTGTAGTAGTATATCTGAAGAATTTTTACAAATTTTATCTTGGAAATTAGCTTATTCATTATGTTTAATTTTAGGAAACAGTGCTCTTGCAGAACGTTCAGAAAATGTGCATATTTCAGGATTGTCAACTGGTAAGTCATTTTTTTGTAATGTTTAAATTTCATGCATGGCTTAAATAGTAAATATTGAAAGCCACCTGGTATCTTATGAAGAGATATTTGGCTATAAAAATTATTACTTGCCTTTTGCAGCATGTAATAAGGAATGAAGCAACTGGAACATGGAAGAAATTTCACAAGATAAATTTGATACCTGCATGCTTGTGAACAGATTATTCCATTCTAAATGCTTAATTATTTTTCTATACAAATATTAAACTAAGAGAGAAGGTGGCCTGAGTTGATATTTTATATTGCAAAGTTTTACGCAATGAAAAAAATTGAAAGGTCGTTTTTTAAGAAGTATTACTATTAAAGAATAGCAAAAATAGCCACATGACAAGTTTTGTTTTATAAGACTGGAAGCAACTTCTGAAACTGCTGTTCTCATGAATGCACAGTTTTTCTAATATAACAAGAAGTAATATGGTGTGACACTAATGGAGTACTAGTAGAGTCTTTTAAGATTTGCTTCCCTTCCCTGCCTTCGGATAAAGGTTCAGCAATCTCTGTTCCCTTTTTTCTCTGTAGCACAGATATGTGCTATGTGTATGCTGCTGAAATACTCTATAAAGAGTATTCACCACAGTATAAAAACCTTTATTTTTGCCTTGGATCTTACGTGCTAAAGGGTGTGTGTGTTTTTCTTGCCTCCCACCACCTGCTCCCAGTCTTATGTGCCCCCCTGAAAATGTGCCCATTGTGGGTGAGGGACTCCCAGGATCATTATGGGGGTCAAAATGGGGAGTGGCAATAAGGGAAGGGAATCAGCTAATATAACCCTCTACCTCTTCCATGAGAGGAAATGCATACTGCAAGTGGAAAGAGCACGTAAAATTCAAGCACCAGGTTTTTTTAATGATAGCAGAGGCTATTGATGCATTTCTGTGGGCTGAATCCATTATTGTTTAGGCCCTGGAAGTAGGAGTGAATTTCTGGCTTTTGTATTCCTGCATCTCTCCTCCTCCTCATTGCAGAAGATAGTAAGTTGCCCACAGAAAGCGCTCATGTGTATTTGAAGTTCTTTATTTGTATGAAGGAAAGCTCAGAACTATTGTATGATCAGTTAAGACGGGGTCCCAATGTGGTGCCTGTGGGCCCGATGGTGCCCACCAACACTGTTCCTATACCCGCCAAGTGCTTTTAGAAAGTAGGAGGGGCCAGATGGACCTATTGCCCTGCAGGGCTTCTGATTGGCCCATGGACTTGTTACCAGAACTGCTTTTTATTACAAGGGGAAATTAGCTTTAGCAGTCTGTAACTAAAATTAGCGCGGATCTGACCTATATATACCGAGGTCCCGATTCCAGACACTCTACTGAAAAAGAGGCAGACTACAAATAGGTTCCAACACGTGTATTTTCTAATAGTGTGGCGTAAGCCTGAACTTGCACATACATACAAGAAAACATACAAGGTCTAAGAAATACAGAGTAGGAAATATAGAGACTTTCGCATTAGCAGGTTCCCAACGATGGTAGGGGAAATACTCACAATCCTGGAGCGAAGCAGAGACACGACAGCGAGGTGGCCCAGTGCCAGCACTGGGACCACAGACGGACAGCAAGGGGTTCTGGATAGGAATGGCCTGAGCCACAGACAGCGAGGGGTTCTGGATGGGAATGGCCTGAGCACCGAGTGGTCTGGGAGACCAGCTTAAATACCCCAAAATGTACCCTGGGGCTGGTGCTGTACTTGGTGGTTCTCACAGATTAAAACAAAGGTTCTAATGGGTTACTGAATGGCTTGGATGGGCCACTTTGGTAATCTGATTGTGATAAGTGACACCTCAGGAAGAGGGGACAAAAGAGGGAGGGGGAGATCCGAGTGGGCTGAAAGGATGTTCCAGCGGACAGGGCTTGTCCTGATGTCATCAGCTCTGGAATGCGGAGGTTTCTTTGAGATGCATTCTCTAAGTGCTTGGGATGGTCGGCACTTAGTTCCTTCTCCGGGGCAGCTCCTAAGATATGCAGAGCGGGGCGAGGTACTCTCGCTGCGGACGTGGTGTGCTCGCTTCTCTGAAATGGCTTCCCAAAGCAGGCTTCTTCCCTGGGTCTTCTGGCTGCCTAAGAACATGGATGCCGGCTGGGCAGAGCTGGGGCTGGATAGCAGGCTGCCTGGTAGCGAGGGCAAGCTCGGAGACCGGCCCGCGGGAGGCTCCAGGCGGGAACTGACCAGGGAGCGCCTAGCCAGGCTCGCTGGAGGTTTCCCCGGCAGGCGCCCGGCTGCTAGCAGCGGCTTGGGCCCATATGAGGCAGGCTTCCATAGAGGCAGGGGGAACAGCACTTTAAAACACAGTCCAAGGCAGGGAACAGGCACGGTCCGTGGCAGATGGTACTGCAGGCACGGGGCACACTTGTAATAAAGTCCAAACGCACACTGGGAAGTCCAGATATAGGTCTGGGCAGGGCTGCCCAGGAAAAGAGTCCTTTGTGCAGTTATCCAAACATGGAGTCAGTAAACTACACAGTCTATTGCAGCAGCAGGGTAATTAGCAAGCAGGCAGGAAACTGACACGTGTATTAGAGCACACACGTGCAAAGCAGTCTTTGGTGCAGCAGTAAAACAGCAATGCAGGAAACTTTAACACAGTTCATGGCAGGCCTTAAAGCAGGAGAGGGGGCCTACTTGGCAACAGACTGTATAGGTTTTTAAAATCTATATTGTTGCAGCAGTAGCTGCCACCAAGGCACAAGGATCTTCTCTATCAGTGCGATCTTAAACAGAGTTACTCCAGTCTAAGCCCATTGATTGACTGAAGTAACTCTAGAAAAGAGCAAGAGTCCAGTAGCACCTATAAGACTAACAAAATTTGTGGTAGGATATGAGCCTTCATGAGTCACACCTCATTTCTTCAGATAGGTGCTACTGGACTCTTTGCTCTTCTCTAATGCTACAGACAGACTATCATGGCTACCCATCTTGAAGTAACTCTGTTTAGGATTACACTGTTTGTGACTGAAGATAAGCTGTTGGTAAGCAAGAAAATACTTTTCGACAATATCTTCATGTTAAGTAGGGCTTCTGCCTGAAGTGCAGAGTTATGCATAACCTCACTCCGTAACATTTTGTGGATCTATCCCCTGTGGCATCCATTTTGTGGTTTTGCCCACCATTCTATGTCAGGATTCCAAAGGTGCTTGCATGCTCAAAAAGGCAGGACCTCTGAGTTAAGAGACAGAAGGTTGACAATGTAGTCATAAAATATCAGCATGACTGAGGGTGGAATCTAGCTTGTGACAAATATTTATGCATCACCAAAATAGGCAAAATTATTTGAAGAAAGTGGTAGGAGGATTAGTATTTAAGAAACTGGATTGTCACGTTCTTCCTGCCACTATGGTAAAATGGCACAATGTCAGATTCCTAGTTATTTCTGAAGAAATTTTGTTTTTGTTTTAATTTATCATGCAGTTTCATTAATTGAAAAGCAAAATGTTCTAAATGGATAGTAACTATCTTGTAATTTTTGTACACAAATCACATGTCTTCTTTTTTCATACAACAGTTTTTATTTTATATATAAATATATTTACAAAATATTAGAACAAATATAAAGCTAGCAATATAGCAATTGTCTAGCAATATAGCTAGACAAAACTTCAGGTACTGTATATCATTGATACAACAATGCATCTAAATCTATAAAAGGTTAAATCATTATTAAAAATACTTTGAAATAGATATTAATATAATTTCATCACATGGGTTATTAAGTGCTATTACAGAATTGTGTTAATGCATCCAGATTTATAAAATATTACTATCATGATGTGATGACACTCCAAGACAGTTAAAGCATGGATAATAGATGCATCAGGATCTGCCAAACAGTATAACAGTATAACTAGTAAAATAGTCTACTTCTTTTAGCAACAATGCAAGAGTAGATCCTTAGCCAGGGTCAACAAAGAGCAATTCTAAGCAAGTCTATTCAGAAAGTATAACAGCACACCGTGACTCTGAAGGGTTATTGCATACCAATGAACTCTTTACCTCTAGCACCATAAAGTGGTATTTTTATAATATAGTATTCAGTACTATTACACATTCCTAAAAAAGAAGAAAGACAAATTTAGATAATTCACAATCTGTATGCACTCCGCCATGTAACTGTAGAACTTAAACAGCTAATACATATATAACTTGAACAATTAACCTTAGGTAAAGAGAAATTATATTACAGCTACAGTAGAATTGAACTTGATAATCATAGATTTCCAAATTCGGTCTGTCTTTTCCACATCTCTGGATCTTTGGTATTCGGTTTGACTTACTAATTTATGAAGATCCTTCACCTGGTCCACCCAGTTCTCCCTAGGCTGGGAAGACTTAGATTTCTAACATTTCAAGCTCTTCCTTCCAACAGTAGCCCCCGTTCCCCTGCATTCCCCCTGTACAAGTCAGTCATGAGGGCTGAGAAATCATCAGGGGTTGCAGCTGGAAGCAAAGCTCGGCAAATTCCAGTGTGCTTCAGGAACATGTATGGTGCTGTATGAATCTATCTGTAAATCATTTCTTAGGAGAAAGTTTTTTTTAATGAAAAAAACAACTGTGGTTTAGATCCAGCCAGCTTCTCTACTGGTGAGGGAAGGGGTCTCCTTTTCCCACGAAAAGGCAGCACTAGGAATCACAGGGCCTGTATAGAAAAAATACAGGCACTGTGATTCCCAGTGCTGCCTCTGTGAAACAGAGACTGTAGAGGATAACTGTTTGAGACCAAGTGAAGAAGCTGGCAGGATCCAACCCTAAGCCAATAACATTACTATAAGGAATTTAATATAATTGTGCTTATAAAAAACAAGTGCATGCAGCTACTGGTGCTTCTGAATTCAGAAACTGGAATTGAAGGAGAACAGTCTTTCAGTGCAGTCCTCCTGAGAACGCTTTTCTAGCATACGTCCTGTTGGATAAACCTGAGGATTCTGAATAGACTTGCTTAGAATTGCTCTTTGTTGACCCTGGCTAAGGATCTACTCTTGCATGGTTGCTAAAAGAAGTAGACTATTTTACTAGCACATTGCACAAGATAAATTAGTGTTTGGTGAGCCTCTTACTTTTACAGATTACATCTGTGAGAGTCTGATTTTCTTTCATATATATGGGATTATCCTTATAAGCACATCAGTAAAAATCACAGAGAAGTAAATCTCGTGTCTATGACCATAAGCTGACAATTCTTTGTTAGTAAGCACCTACTGGTTAACTAGGTATTTATCATTCAGACTGTGAAAGTTAATATTTCAGTAAACAGAAGGAAACTGTCAAGGGTACCTTCATGGAGCATTTGAGATTAAAGGCCCCTTCTTCAAGCATACATGCATGGTCACTCAGCAAGCCTAGCCATTGAGAGTTATGTGCACACCTCCCATATCCTGCCTAGCTCTCTACTGAGGTCAAGGAACATGAGGATCAGGGCTCCCCATTCCTTGTAATAGCTTAGCACAGTGTTTGCCTGCATTCTGGGGATGGGGAGGATGGAGGAAATTGAATTCCAGTATGATGTTCTGTGGGGATTTCTTTGTGCTAAGCCTGGGAAGGATCATGCCATATGTGTTCACTGTGTGCGATAGGTAATTACTACACAATGGAGCATGCTTTAACTTGCAAGTCTATTCTTTCTGTAGTATATAATATTAATATATAGAATCTCCTAATCTAAAACCATTCAATATGTTGTTAAGAGTGCTGAAAACCTAACAATGCAAAAGTTCTTCTGAACATCTTTTACTGAAACAAAAAGGGGTGGGGAGAAGTTTTGTACAAAAATTTAGCCACATGTTTAATTCCTCACCAGATGTTTGCACACGTGTTCTTTCAAACAGCTGGTTAAAGCCTGCATCTTCTGTTTCTGCTTCTTCAGCATATCTTTCTAAGCAACCCCGTGGTACTTAGAAATTCTGTTACAAGATGGTACGATGCTCATAGATGGAGCTTAGGCTGGACCCAGAGGTCTGAGTGAATTGTTGATAAATTTAGAAACGGGCTACTAAATTATTATGAAGCAAGCAGGTCACAGTTCATTCTATGCTATCTTGTTGCAAGCATGGACTTGGATTCCATGATGCACAAGCGGAAACACAAACGGACTTAGCGAAGTTCCACTTGCACAAGATGTTTTGCAGCACCTAGCACTTTCCTCTGTATCTGTTGTAGTGCCCAGAAATTGGTTGCACATGATCTTGCCACAAGTGGAAACAAAAGTGAGGGTACAGTAAGTTTAATTTAGTGTAAGCTGTTACCATGTTCCTATTTGGGGGGTGGGGAGGTGCTTGCAGAAGAGCCCTAGTAGGAGTGGGAAATGTTGCCTGGTTCCAACCCGAGGTACACAAATAATAAACTACCATCTGATCTATACATTATGCTGTCATCTGTTAGAGAATACTACTTCCAAAAGAGGCAGCGTCTTGTAGTTGTTTTACAGTCAGGGCCCTCCCCTCATTCAGATAGAAACACAACTATAGTTCATTTTTTAGTATCTGGGAGTACAAGGAAGCTCTCCAGATGATTAAGCAGAGCTGACATTATTCCTTGGCATGAAGAATCTCCTTGTAAAGCCAGACAGCATCCAGATACGTGCAGTAATGTTTAGGTTTGACCTTAGAAAACTATTAAAGGAGAGAGAGATTTCTTTAGAATCTTCAAAGGGTATTCTTTCATACATGTTGCATATATTTGATGTTCACTCCTTTCTCTAAGTTCGAGAGAGAGAGATTTTTTTTTAATTTGTGGTTCATGGTAACACCCTTCCCTCTAGCCAGTTTACTTTGGCTGAACGTTCAGCTGTTCTTTTTGTCTTTCAGTCTGTTGTCAGTATGTAAATAGTCAACCAGTATAAACATTCTGTGGCTTTTTGGGGTGCATTAAATGAAGCAGAAATGTACTGAATTGATAGAATTTATCTAGTATATTATCCAGTAAGTTTATTGACTGAAAATCAAGTTATCCAAAAAGGAATAGTATCAGTTTTAAAAGGATATGGTCTTCACTAGCCTATAGCAAGTTCAGAGATCTGGGTGAACAAAGTGCTATGTCTTTTCCATTATTGGAATAGCAAGAGGTTAAGCAATGAATCTGAAAGTCCTTATTCACATCTGCAGGCAGTCTCTCAATATCAGTCCTCCACTTGCAATTTTGAACGAACAGCATATAGCCAATCATGTGGTTCTGTAAACTTAAATGCCTTCAATTCTTCAGAAGAGAGAATGACAATTACTGCCAATCCTGTCCTTCCCAGTGCAGACACCCACTGAGCCCTCTGTGCCTTTTGTAGGGGGGAGGGTGTTACTCACCTGCAGGAACAAAATATCAGGGGGGGTAGTGGACTGAAATGGCAGGGGGGAGCTGGGTTCTACTCCGCATGGTTTGCAGATTGTTAGGTCCATGCTAATAATAGTGATCTAATTTACACGATTAGATTGTGTAAACACGATCGTGTAAACACTCAAAAGTACTTAAGATATTTTGAATGCTGAGAATTTCTTGTTTTATTGCTTAATATAATTAGATAAAGGTAATTATGTATTGGATTTGAAACAAGAATAATTCTTGTTTCAAATAAATCCGAAGGGTTCTGCTCCTTTAACAGTGGTGTCTTCCTCCCAAATATGGCAACTAACACCTTCAATTGGATGTTTTAAGTCTAATATTTTAAAGAACTAAAAGTGCAATTTGCAATGTATGCATATTTTTTTAAATAAAAAGATTGATTTCTGTAATAATTTTCGGGATTCTTCTGTGATTCTCCACTCTTCCCAAATCTGTAGTATGGAGGTATGGCTGAGTTAGCTCAATTTCCAGGTACTCGTGGTTTGACTTATTGTTAGGTATTAGATTGGAATTGGCATGTATAACATACTTTGAATCTTTAGAAGATAGCATCATGAGAGGAAATGCTAGAACAACTTCTGCAGTTACTTGACATCAATATTTATGCTTTATGAAATTATTTGCATTCTTCTCTCTGCTCTTATGACTACAGTCTTGAGCATCAACAGTTCAATGAAGCAATGATAATAATAGCAACAAATAATAATAGCGACAATATAACTATTACAGCTAAAACACCTGGTTGTTCAGATCGGGCTATCTGTTGATTACATAAGGGAAAAAATTGGCTACTGCCAAAGAAGTGTTATAATTACTTCTAGCCAGTAAAATCTATAATTCATGGTGAGTTGGGACACAAATCAGATCCTTTAAAAAGGGAGAAACAAACATGGTTTTATGCCTATGGAATTTTGGACAATCTAGTAGACAATGGAGCAAGGTGCTCCTGTGATTCTTTGAAGGAATCTAGTAGAAAAGGTATCAAGCTGATCTTGGTAACCAGAAATCCAATTTGGGGCACCTTATAACAACTGAGCTCCCACCTTAGAGTTATACGCTGAGAGTGTCGCAGGTATATGTTGGTCATTTGAACAGCTGACTGTTGGGCCTCCTCAATATGTTGTTTCCACATGTTATATCAAAAAAGTATTCCCAGGTATCGGAATTGTTTAAACTTATTCTAAATTTTGCCCATTAATTTTCTAGTTATAAATTTATGAAATTATTAATTTTGTTTTCTGTAACACTGAGTACTGCTTTTTGTCCCGTAACACAAGACTCAAGTAACAGATTGAGCATGTTCATAGTAATAATATAGAATCCCAAAGAGTAATGGGGTAAGAGCACCACCTAATGGGTGCTTAAACAAAAACCAATAAATCTTCTGTAAAACTTGAGTATTGGTGAAAAAACAGACTTCTAAGTCAAATGCTTCCATTTATGCAGCATAAAACTTTGGTTTATTGAAAGAGCAAATTTCAGTTTTGAAACTGAAAATTGTAAAAATCCTTTTATTAATGATTTATTTACAAGCAACCTTAATCTTTTTTCTGCATATGTGTATGCTGTCATATGTGAAAAAATTACATGTATCTATTTGCCATGTGTACATAAATTTTGGAAGTTGCTAATGGTGTGTGCATTTTCTTGACTTACCAAGATTTAGCCATTTTATTTACTCCTCTTGTTGGTTCAACTATTAATGCTTTGTCAGTATTCTAATCTAGTTGTGGATAAAAGAAAGAGCATTACTTGTGAGTTTGAATGATGTATTTTGCCAGTACACACAAGTACTTAGGAAATCTTCCTTTGGTACCAAAGTAACTTGTTAGGTTGTATAGTCAAACTGCTCAGCAGTTTCCATATTTTAAAATACTTGCCGTTATTTAATTATTATAACGCTCAATCATAAGGCTTGGGTCCCATTTTTAATTATTTACGTTATTTATAGTCCGCCTTTCTCACTGAGTCTCAAGGCAGATTACGCAGTGTAATCAGCAGCTGGGACATTCAATAAACAATGCAGTAGGGCATTTGGAGAGTTTTGAAAACAAGCAGAAATCTGATAGAAAGCTGAAACAATGGAGAAACTGCATAAGCAATTAAACCTGACATACTAAATAATGCAGAAACTACTCAACAGGAAAATAATCACTGCAACAGACAGTACCCAGTATAAGATACAATCCATATCCCTTTAACTAACGCATCTCTTTGAACCATTTCTTTGTAGTACAGCCCTCCTACTTGTATAAATAATCCTCCTAAATAATTCAGGTTCTCACAGTTTATGGAAAGCCAGCAGTGTGGGAGCCCTCCTAACCTCATCATGCAGGCTGTCCTACACAGTGGGAGCCACTACAGAGAATGTGTGCACATGGACTGCTGTTAATTTTGCCCATTTGCAGGGTGATGCTTGCAAAAGGCCCTGTTTAGATGAGCAAAGCTGCCATAGCAGAAGGTGTTCCTGCAAATATGAGGACCCAGAGCCACAGAGGGCTTTGTATATGATAGCCAGCACTTCGAACTGAGCCTGGTAACTGATGAGTAACCAAGCGTGTAACTGCAGAATGGGAGTGATGTGCAAGCTCTCAGTAATAATTTTAATTGCAGCATTCTGTGCCAACTGGAATCTTGGAGTTAACTTCAATGGGAGACCTCTCTAGAGTGCAGCACAGCAGTCTAGTCTCAGTGATACCATGGCACAGATTCAGGTGGCTAGTTTGGCCGTGTCAAGGTCTTTAGGGCTAGACTAAGTTGGTAGAAGGTATTTTTTGCAGCTGCATTAACTTGCTTCTCTATTAATGCTGAATCAGTATAACTCCTAGGACCTTAACTGAGTCTTCAAGGAGCAACTGAACCCCATCAAAAGTGGGAAGCACAATATCCTTCAAGATCTTCACTTTCCAAGCCAGCATCACTTCTGCCTTGTCTGGGTTCAGTTTTAATTTGTTTGTTTTCAGCTGTTTGACCACAGCTGTCAGTCAGCGACTCATCTCTACTGGAAAACAAGATGTAGAGCTGGGTATCATCCACATATTGATGACTTCCAATTCTATAGCTTTACATAAAAGTTGAATTACATGGAGGATAAGATTGTGGAACACCAGAAGATAATTTCCACACTGAAGATAACTGGTCTCCAACCCTTCAAGCCCATTCCATGAACAACAATTCAAACCAGTTCAAGGAACATCCCCAATACTTACTTCTGCCTCAACAGGATAACATGATCTATTATATCAAAGGCTGCAGATAAGTCCAGGAAGAGCGACAAAAAAGCATGGCCTTTGTCTATATTTTGATGAAGATTATCAGCTAAAGCTACTAGAGCCATCTGCATCCCATAGCCCAGCCTAAAACCAGACCAAGCACAGCAGTTATCTAAGAAGACCTGGAGTTGACCTACTGCTGCTCTCTCAGTCACTTTACCTATACATTATGAAATGAAGCATTTCATGGAGTCTTCTATGTCTCCAACGTTGTGCCCCTGTGGGTGTGGACCACAGGAACATCACAGGAGTTATAGCTGGGGCTACAGTGGGAGAGGGAATTACTGAAAATTGCCTTCCTCCTTTTTGTGTGAGCTGTTCAGGAGTATAACTGCCTTCTACAAGTGGAAGAGGAGTATAAGATCTAAGGCTAAGGGCCTTGTATCTTGAGTGATGTATCATTTTAGGAAATTATGTGCTTCTGCACTAAATCTTAGCAGAAATATCTCTAATTATATTGATTTTTATATCTTTGCAGCTTGTGGAGATATTCCAGAGCAAATTAGAGGTCCAACTGGGATAATCACTAGCCCAGGCTGGCCTCTCGAATATCCTGCCAGAATCAACTGTAGCTGGTATATTCGGGCAAACCCAGGAGAAGTTATTACAATAAGGTAATCTGTGTACTTTTCCACTGTAACTTAAATCTTTCCCAAGATTTTAGTGTTTATACATTGCTTATGCAGAAATCATTTTTTGTAAATGTTTGTTTAATCGTATTTATTTATTTAAGATACTACTATTTATCAATTAAGAGCAAATATGCTAACAAATCATTAAAACAGTCAACAAAAATAATAAAACCATAAAAGCAACCAGTAAAAACAGCTGTTTTAGAATACATAATTGAACAGAATTGGAAGAGGGGGAAAGACATAATCAGAGTAACAGAAATTGGCAGGAAGCCCAGGAAAACAAAATACTTTCACTGGGCATCTAAGGCTTGGCATTAAGCAGATGTCCATGGGGAGAGAATTTCATAATAGAAGCACAGCAACAGAAAAAGCCTCAATTCTGTTGCTCACTCAACTCGCTTCTGAAAGCTAAAGACACACAGAACACGGATTCTGAAGATGATCTTAACCGGTTCATGTGCCTTTTCTTTTAGATCTTATTTTTTCCTCTTTTACATTTTATTTTCATGTGATTTAAACATCCAAATATACAACAGCACAGAGCATCATTAATGTTGCAAGTGAAGGTCTTTCGCACTTGCAGAAAGCTAAGATGAGAATCAAAACTGTTTTCCTTCCACATTTCTCTCACATTTTATCAAAATTTCAAGCTGCTGTTTAAATTAGATTTTAATCCTAATTATGTAGAAGAATAATTTTCATAAGTTATGCCAGGGTGCTCAATTTAAATTGCTTTTTTACGTGCTGGGTTTTGGACTTTGTGTCATCAGTACATTAGCTAAAATGGCTTTAAAAGAGAGCTAAACCCATTAATGGGAGTTAGAATAGTAACTAGGCATGGATCCTTCCTTTAAATAGTTTGCTGGGTGCCCCAGGAGAGAGAGAGAGAGAAAGCTGTTCTCGTTCTCTACTTGTAAGCTTCTGGGTGACATATGGATAGGCATGATGAGAAGTAGCATAGTGGTCTAGATGGATTTTTTAGTTTGATTACTGGGGATGGATGGGGAGCTTGCACTAGTCCAATAAATTTGTGACCTTTTCCCCCTTCCGATAGCTGATTTCCCGCATGCCATATAACAAACTGCTTTTGAAACCCTTCTTCTTTCAGTAGCAGTTGATTTTATGACAAGGGTCCACTTGGCTCATAAAATGATGAGATGTGCAATTTTCGTTTCTAAGATGTTAAGTTAGCACAGCATCAAAGCTTAGAATACTTTCGTCACAAACTGTTACTCAGTTCAGAAACAAAAGTACAGAAGTATAGTCCCAGAAGTATAAAGACTGTTCGGAAAGAGAGAATTGTAAACCCATAAAAATAAAAATTGCTTAAATATAAAATTCAGTCTCCCTAGGCTAGCTAATTACAAAGGGGAATTTAATGAATGCCATGAGATTAACTCAGTGTCTTTTGGACAGTACAGAAATAAACTAGTCCACATGGAATATACATGTTTAAGTTTGCACAAGAGAGCAGAGGTTTGTTAGAAGTATGCCATGTTATGCCTGAAGTCTGAAATAGGGGATAGGTTGTAGATATTGCTGGTTGAAGAAGTAAGATACTCAAAATTAGCAAACACACAGTACAGAAACTAGGAAAACAGGAGAGGCTTGCCCTTAAATACTTGCTTTTATGCTGTTCATCTCATTCATCAAAAAGAGTCCAGTAGCACCTTTAAGACTAACCAACTTTATTGTAGCATAAGCTTTCGATTATCACAGTTCTCTTTGTCAGATGCATGGAGGGCAAGAAGAAACTGGTCAGATATATAGGTGGAGAGGGGAGGGAGGAGTAGATGCAAACAGTAGCAAACTGATCTCCATATCAGAAGCTACTGTTTGCATCTACTCCTCCCTCCCCTCTCCACCTATATATCTGACCAGTTTCTTCTTGCCTCCATGCATCTGACAAAGAGAACTGTGATTCTCGAAAGCTTATGCTACAATAAAGTTGGTTAGTCTTAAAGGTGCTACTGGACTCTTTTTGATATTGCTACTACAGACTAACACGGCTAACTCCTCTGCGTCTACATCTCATTCATGTGTTTAGCCTTATTAAAAAGGTTCAAAATAAGCAGCGATGGAAAATCCACACGGTTCTCATTTTCTCTTAAAAATATCTAAAAGGAGACCAAAACTTATTGGTTCCAATCCATTGTTTACATTTTGTGTTTGCAAATTTGCTTTGCGGAAGCTGTTTCCCCTGACATCTCTCTGCTAGCACACTTTCCACATTGTTAGAATTTGAAGTACACTAAATAAGAAATAATCTTAGAAGCAAATCTTTAATGACTGATGACTTCTTGGAAGGTAAATTCATTTGAGTGTTGGCTAGAGTTAGGTAGGTTGCAGGGGGAGAGAATATTATTGAGAAAACCCTGTTTGAACATTTTATTCAAAACGAATTTATGCTCAGTTCAGCAGTACTGATTTGATGATCTTGTAGTATTGTAGAGGAAGAAGGCCCCTCTGTAACAAAAGAGCACAATTAATAATGATAATAATGTTATAGTATACTAGGAAAAGCTTCATTTCTTAAAAGTAGTGTTCCAAGATGATATTTAAGGGGAAAAAAGGAATCTTCTATATGGAGAATCCTATTGTTTGTAAGAACTTAATGCCTCTTCTCTGAGCACAGGCTGTCTTTTTAGGAGAAAGATGGGCTTCAGAGATATAAAAGAAATAGAGATTTCCTAGAGGAGGTATTATGATAGCTCATGTAAGCCACCATTACTAAATATGAACTATAGAAAGTTCTCTACAGTTTCAGACTTTGGAAGATCCTTTTCACAACTAGTGTAAAAATTAAGGTTCAGTTTTGCAGAACTGAAATGAAGGGAAATCAGGTATGTGTGATCCTTGGGAAATGTCCTGGAGTCTGTATTAACTTCATAGTTGGTAAAATCTTTTTAAAATCCTGTTTTTTAAATAATTTGTTAAACAAAGCAGGTTTTTAACAGTCTTCATTTTTCTGTAGTTTTCAGGATTTTGATGTTCAGGGATCACGGCGATGCAGTTCAGATTGGCTGACAATAGGGGCATACAAAAACATGGAAGGTTACAGAGCATGTGGGTCTTCTATTCCTTCTCCATACATCTCATCACAGGACCATGTTTGGATCAGATTTCATTCTGATGAAAGTATATCAAGGAAAGGTTTCAGACTGACTTATTTTGCAGGTAAGTGTCGAATGCAGAAATGTTACAATATAAATACTTTTGTTTTGTCTGGTGATGTGTTTTATGTAAAACTGTTATGTATTGTCAGGATTTGGGTGTCTAAACCACTTTGGTGTACTCTGTAAAGATTCAGGAATCTTTATAGATCACATCGAATCTCCAAGCAGCACTTTTCTTGTTGTTTGCAAATGGCAAGAAAAGTGTTGCTTTCAGGCTTCCTGCCCTGCCGCCCTCCCATTGGATGAAAAAAGCAGCGGGGCTGGAAGCCAGTTGAAAGCAACACTTTTCTTGCCCCTTCTCCTCCCCTCTCCCATGGGGTGAAAAAAGTGGCAGGGTGAGAAGTTTGAAAACAAGCAGCACTTTTCTTGCTGTTTGCAAATGCAAACAGTTAGAAAAGTGCTGCGGCTGCTGCCGCTTTTCCCAAAGCTTTCTGAAGCAATACGAATCGCTTTGGAAAGCTTTGCTTTGGGATTCTCGAATCAGCTCAGCAATGCTGAGGCCAATTCAGAAATCCCGAATCTTTCCAAATCGGGCCTGATTCAGGATAAAAACCCAAATCGGACACCCAAAGCACACAACTCTACATTGGTATCCTTTGTATTTAAGTATAGAAACCAGACTTAGAACTGTAGCATATCGAACTGCTCAAATTATATCTGTCAGTTAAAATGAATTTATCACATTGATCTAGATAATCTTTAACAGACATTGAGTATTAATTATATTGATAGCAAACGCTGTCAATAATCACATGGTTTAATGAAAAAAGTAGTATTAATTTAGAAAACAAAATGCATTTTTGTGTTTTTTTTCAAAGGGAAATCCAGTGAACCAAGCTGTGACTGTAACCAGTTCCATTGTGCAAATGGGAAATGCATTCCAGAATCTTGGAAATGTAATAACATGGATGAATGTGGAGACAAGTCTGATGAAGAAACCTGTGCCAAAGCAAATCCTCCAACTCCTCCTTCCTTCCAACCATGTGCATACAACCAGTTTCAGTGTCTGTCTCGCCTCAAAGTTTATACTTGCTTTCCAGAATCTTTAAAATGTGACGGAAACATTGACTGTCTTGACTTTGGAGATGAAATAGACTGTGATGTCCCAACATGTGGACAGTGGCTAAAATATTTTTATGGTACTTTCAATTCTCCTAATTATCCAGACTTTTATCCTCCAGGGAGCAATTGCACTTGGCTAATAGACACTGGAGATCATCGCAAAGTTATTTTGCGTTTCACTGACTTTAAACTTGATGGTACTGGTTATGGGGACTATGTCAAAATATATGATGGATTGGAGGAGAATCCTCGCAAGTTGTTGCGTGTTCTAACTGCGTTTGATTCACACGTCCCTCTTACAGTTGTTTCTACTTCTGGTCAAATCAGAGTGCATTTTTGTGCTGATAAGGTGAATGCTGCAAGAGGATTTAATGCTACTTATCAAGTAGATGGCTTCTGTCTTCCATGGGAAATCCCATGTGGTGGAAACTGGGGCTGTTACACAGAACAGCAGCGCTGTGATGGTTATTGGCATTGCCCAAATGGAAGAGACGAAACCAACTGCACCATGTGTCAAAAAGAAGAGTTTCCTTGTTCTCGGAATGGTGCCTGCTATCCACGTTCTGACCGCTGCAACTATCAAAATCACTGCCCAAATGGTTCAGATGAAAAGAATTGCTTCTTTTGCCAGCCAGGAAATTTCCACTGCAAAAATAATCGATGTGTGTTTGAAAGCTGGGTTTGTGATTCTCAAGATGATTGTGGTGATGGTAGTGATGAAGAGAATTGCCCAGTCATTGTTCCCACCAGAGTAATAACTGCTGCTGTCATTGGTAGCCTAATTTGTGGGCTGCTCCTTGTCATTGCTTTGGGATGCACTTGTAAGCTGTATTCATTGAGAATGTTTGAACGAAGGTAAGTATTGTGTAATAAAACCTAAGCAACTCATTTATGTCTGATTTACAAAGCTTCAAATTGCCTCTACACAGTCTGTCACTAATATGGTGTAGATTGGTCCCTTTCCACAGCCTGTGATCTGGAAAAGCCAGTCTTTTCCAAGCAAGATACAACACAAGTAGAGGCCTGTGGATACTATCCAGGGACTTAATTAATCTGAGCTAACCCTTAGAGGCCTCAACCCAAGTTTACCATGAAATAGCTTTCTAGAAAGATTTGCCAGATTCCACCATGGATTCTGATAGTTCCTTCTGAAATGTTACCCACTTTCTTGAGCAGAAATGAGTGATAGCCATGACCTTAAATGTGCCTTAAACCCCAATGTAGTGCAGTGTTCTAGGACTGCTTGTTGGTGTGACATTCTTGCTTGAACATTTAGGATATCTTCTTGGTCATTAAGTAAGAAAGCGGGGACCCAGAACAACATGTTTTGGATTGTTGCTTCTCATGTACCCAACTCTGTAAATGTCAGGATCGTCTGTGAATTATTGAGTTGATGGGGATCAAAACTGCTTGCTTTAGATCTCTGCTGGCCTTTTTGTCTCTTCCCTATTTTTTTCTTTCACCCTCTATTACTTTCTCCCTCTCTCCTCCTTTGCTTTTCCCCCCTGTCCTTTTCTCTATCTCTATATGGTCATTTCACCACAACCTTCTGCTTTACCTTTGCTGATCCTTAACCATCACCACCCTCCTTGGTCACCACCCATTATCCTTTCCCTCTTCCTCCAGAGCTTTCCATTACTGTGTCTTTCTGCACTCTCTTTTATATCTGTTGTATACCTCCTGTCACTTTCCTTCTGTTCTACAGGGTCCAAGCAGTTGTTTCTAGCCATGCATGCCTGCCAGGATAGGACAAATCCCATCTTTGCAGGCTTTCTTCGGCTTAGGTCAGTTGGGAGCTATCCTCTAACATCTCTCCTGTGCCAGGAATATGTAAAGGGACTCTGCTAGCAGCTGCTCTCAGCTCAAGGCTGTTCCAGAAGAGGCCAGAAGAAGCCAGAAGAATGGCTCCTGTCTACTTAAGCTCCACTCTAATGTAGATCCACATCTGATGCAACTGACTACAGATGTAATTTGGGTTGCTTTACCAACCACAATAGACAATCAACCTCTTCTGTTTGCAGTGTGTCTGTGAGACATGCGCAAATTGGACTGTCAGCCTCTCGCTGTATTAAGAGGCAACTTAGTACATCTCTGTCTCCCACATATCTGGGCCCATTTTGGAGCTTTCACAATTTACATGGAAGCCACATCTTTAGAATTAGGTATGCTGTGTTCTTACATTCCTGGATTTAGAAGTGTAAATAGAAGGAAGCAAAGTAATATTTCATGTACTACTTGGAAGACAGAAATTCAAATTTGGTTGTTCTTCATACATATTAGCAACAATTCTGTGTTAAACTGTGAAATTGTACCATGGATGCAGTAGTATTGCTCTCATCTATAAAAATTAAACTGCTTCAACTGTTGTTAATTTCTTTGTACTTTTAAAAAAGATCCTTTGAGACACAGTTGTCAAGGGTTGAAGCTGAGTTGTTAAGAAGAGAAGCACCTCCTTCTTATGGACAGTTGATTGCTCAGGGTTTAATTCCACCTGTTGAAGACTTCCCTGTTTGTTCACCAAATCAGGTAAGAGATTGCATGTTCTCCAGTGCCTTTTTCTGGATTGTAGCTAGTACTTTTTGTAGATCGTACTTTGTATAATTTTGTTGCATTGTTTGGTACATCAATCAGTTATTGTCAGTTGGTTGACCGATATTTAATAGTGGTGACAACATATCTCATGAAGTCAATAAAGATGTTAAGGGATGGCAGGGAGGTGTTCAAGTTTTTTTTTTTTTTTAATTTTCCAATGGAAACTTTGTGGAGCTCTGAAATAGTATCTGTGAAATATTTTCTCACTTAAATGAGTGAAATGCTTTTTTAAACTGCAGCATTAAAATGTTTGTCACAATAGTATAATAGTATACTGTAGACTATACAACATAGTTTCAAGGGTATGTTTATTGTTTAAACAATTTGGGCAACAATATGGGATAATGTGTTTTTATGATACTTAATTTACAGAGTTCAATGTTTTCAGTGTTGTAAAGTTTAACTTGATCTCCAGATTACTCTGGTAGTCCTTGTAATTGATTCCCCCAGCCCCTTTCCTTCCCACTGACTTTGCCCAAGTTGTGGAGGGGAATCTGTGTGTGTGTGTGGGTGTGTGTGTTTGAGGGGGCTTGTCCCGCTTCCTGCTTTCTTTGGTAGCCATCAGCACTCAGGCTATGTCCTTCTTTCTCAGCCTGCAGCTGCTTCAGGCAGAGAAGGTGTTTGTATACTTGTATACTTGTGCTTCACACCTGACTTCCTCCCTGGCCAGCTACTTGTTGTAGCCCAGTCAGGAGGTTCTTGTCTGTAGCATGGATGAGCAGTCAGACGCCCCGGGTAAGATCTTTCACCACAGTCTGAAATCTTTAAAAGGAAAAGATCTTTGCTTATCAAAATACAATCTCATTTCACTACAGCACAAGGAAACTGGAAAACTATATCAAAACACTACAGGGTGTTACAGTACTAAGAAAAGAAATAAAACAATGAAGCTAACTAAGTTGCACAGTCACTGATGTTGCCATTGGAAAAATGTATTTCCTTGTATGTTTATAAGAAGTTTGTCTGCATATTCATGCTTCTACCTTACATTTTTGTATCAGTAGATATGTTTTCTATTGGTAATGATATAGGTACTAATAATTCTAAGTATTTCTGCTCTGTAAGACTGCCAACCCACCTTTGAGTTCTTAATGTGCTGCCAATAAATTTTTCCCACATTCTTCTACTTTTTGCCACCACATGGTGGCGCTTAACCTTACTGTATAATGCTCTCCAGTTCCTACCATTATTTGAAATTCTTAATTTAGCCCTTTGGGGCTGTGGCCTTAGGCATGCACTTGTGTGATACTTCCCCATGCAAGGTATTTGTCTCTAACAGAACTTTGTTTCAAAAAAATATTTTCACAAATTTATTATTTAAATTAGGCAAAATAGCCTTGTCTGTTACGAACATGTTGAAGAAATTGTTAAAAGGGTATTCAGACTTAACACTGAAAAACTAGGCCTATTATTCTGGGTACACAAATTTAAAAGTGTGTATAACTTTACAACCCTTGAAAATATTATAGATGAGGACTAGGTTTCTCTGAAGAGCTCCTGTTACAAGTGAGTCTCTCCCTGCTGCCCAGGCCCAAGAGTTTGCCAGTCCATTGTTCCACAGAAAGAAGCAATGGCTGGATTTGCAGAGCAGTGGTACGGATTAATTTGGCCACCAGCACTATCCTAGTAAGCAGTTTGGGAGGTTTAGAGAGAACTCAAGATACCTGAATGAGTTTGTTTAATGAAAATGGTAGTTTCAGAGGCAGGACCAATTTTATTTTCTGTTGACATATTTTAATAAGGAATCACAGATTGCACCTTTATGAACCGACGTCAGCAAACAGTCGGCCAGGAGAAATGAAATAGGTTCTGCGTTCTTCTTAGGTTTGTGCGTGTGTATTTTTTCTCCACAGCCTTTAACTTGTATCTATCAATATTTTTTTCAGGCTTCGGTTTTAGAAAATTTGAGACTGGCAGTGCGATCCCAGCTTGGGTTTACCTCCATTAGGCTTCCAATTGCTGGACGATCAACTAATATTTGGAACCGAATCTTTAATTTTGCAAGATCTCGTCATTCTGGATCCCTGGCATTAGTGTCATCAGATGGAGATGACATTACCAGCCAGGGTGCTAACAGAGAAGGTGAAAGAACTGGCTCTCACCGAAGTCTCTTTTCAGTGGAGTCTGATGATACGGACACAGAAACCGAACGAAGAGACGCAGCAGGCGCAGTTGGTGGGATTGCTGCTACTTTGCCTCAAAAAGTCCCTCCTGTGACTGCAGTGGAAGCCACTGTTGTCTGTGGAACTTCCTCAGTTCAGAATGCCAGCAATAGTGCGGATAGCGGAAGGGAAGCAGCGAGTGCAGAACACCCAAGTTCCAGTCCAGGACGCCATCAGTTCTCTAGTGCACTCAGTCGCATGACTCAAGGGTTACGTTGGGTACGCTTCACTTTAGGGAGATCAAGTTCAGTAAATCAGAGCCAAAGTCCTTTGAGACAGCTTGATAATGGAGTTGGTGGAGGAAGAGATGAAGATGATGATGTTGAAATGCTAATTCCAGTTTCTGATGTAGCATCGGACTTTGACGTGAATGACTGCTCAAGACCTCTGCTTGATCTCACCTCAGACCAAGGACAAGGGCTTCGACAGCCGTATAGTACAACACATAATGGAACACGATCCTGTAATCGGGATGGTCCCTGTGACCGCTGTGGGATGGTACATACTGCTCAGATACCTGACACTTGCTTAGAAGCAACACTGAAAAATGAAACTAGTGATGATGAGGCTTTGCTACTTTGTTAAGAGTACGGATTGAATGGTTGAGATTGTATGCAAGTTGGAGCAATATTGGTGATTGTTTTGTACTTCATAAAGAAAACTGGGGGGGGGGGGGCGTGTTGTTTCCAAAAAAAGAATCCAGGGCAAATCATGATACTTAAAAACATTGTGCATGACTTAACGAATCTGTCATGTGGGCATTTAATGCAAAAGTTTTCCCAATTCAGCATACATAATGTACATCTTTTACAATGTGGTTATTCTTTAAAGGTTATCTTCTGAGGACTTCTGTCACAGCTATGCTTTGTTTTTTTAAAGCTTGTTCAGAGAAGTGACCCTACGTAGCATCTTTATGACGTAAGAAATAGCAAGCAACAAAAGATCTTTGAGGAGTTCTGCAATATGCATATTTCAGACTGTCATCTGACGGTTTGCATGTTGAAGAACTGCAGACGGTTAGCATGCATCTGTTCCTGGTTCCCTTTCACATACTTTAAGGATTAAGACAGGATGAGATAACATGGGAAATGATCCTCAACATCAGATAGGTTTAACGTGGTGTGTAATTCACAACAGAAAGTTGGCTGCTCAACTACTTTTGGCTGCCTGACACTCACTCCAGGTTAACTGGCTAGTTTGTACAGAATATTTATTCCCCTTTGAAGTCAAATCCAATGTACTATTGCCAATATAATTTTAACTGAACATACTAAATGCTGATTATTTCTAAATATTTTTTCCTTTTGTGGTTTATAATATTTTCTCTAATTGTTATTGAATGTCATCATGTTGAGCTTTTTCAAAGGGGTGAGAGACTTTCTCCAACACGCTATATATTTTTTTCTTTTAAGAGTTCAGAAAGCAGTTAACTTAGATATACTGATGGCAAAAAAAATCTTTTGTAGTTTTTATAACATTGACTTTAATAAGTTGCTCTAGTATGGTACAACCAAATAAGGTGTAAAATTCAAAGTAACTTTTCCATCTGTCTTTCAAGATAGATGACTGAAGCAGTTAAAATATGCATTAATTCTTGTATATAATGTGGGTTTTTTAAGCTGAAACAGGTACATGTTACTCAAGAAAATATGTTCCAACTGCTAATGGATCTTTTCCCTAATAGGGTTTTAATTTGTTTGGTCTAAAGGGATTTGCACTAAAATTATATTAAAGTCTCTGAAGAGCTTAGTGCACAAGCACTATCACTTTACTATTCTCTAATACAGCAATTATTATTATATATATAAATATTTCTATGGCTCTGGTCTTAAGTTCTTGCTTTCATCAGTCATTGTTTCTGCAATTGAATTTGCTTTACTAATTTCCTATTTATTCATTGTATTTAAGAGCTGGTTTATCTGGCATCAGTTGTGCTTTTTTTAAAAAAAAAATTCAGTGTATTTCAAGGGGTTTTTGTTTGTTTGTTTCATCACGTTGTCGATGCAAAACATGCCATTGGGAGACAAATGTTCATAGTTTTCAGTTTTGTGACCAGTGGGTGTTTGTTATTACTAGATCATATCGAGAATCTACATCTTTTAAGGAGGTTGAAAAATTTGTCAGTTGCTGTTCTATTTATTCTTTGCCAGTCTAATAGGCTTAATGATTTAGTACGAAAAGTGTATTTGTGTGACTGTGTGCTATTTATTAAATTTCACATAATTTTGCTGAATGTCATTTTAAAGCATGCTTAAAGTCTTGTGGATTTCTTGTCATGTTATGCTGTCGGGAACATTGACAATGTTTTAATATGTATCAAATTAAAAAAAATGTATTGAGTATTTTTAAACACAAGTAGAAAACATGGTATAAATCAAATTGAAGGTGATACTTTAGTCAAAGACCATTAAGAATGTGAGAGAGAATTTCACAAATGTGAAATTAATACACGTTTCTCTGTTGGGAGATTACCTACTTTGACACTGTTAGGGAAATACGGGAGTGTGGTAGACTGAATAGTTTGTTAATTCCTTTGGTGTGTTTGTAAAATGTGGACATGGCCTAGTGATCTAAAATAGTCATATGCCCCACACCAGCATGCAAGTGTTAACAGGCTGTACAAAACGTGGCTTGTTTTGTACTTTATACTAGAAGTTCCCAACTTCTTGATACACGGGACACTTGTATCAGTCCCCCACAAGAATGAAAATAGGAAGCACTGTTCTGTCTTGTACTCAGATGCGTACATATTTCCTCATTCTGCTCCATGATAATAGGCAGCCATCAATCTTACAACAGGGGACTCAGTATCCAAATTCAAAGGACAAAGTAATTTCACGGGTTTCAGCTTTTCATTTCAGTTGCTTATAGCTCTTTTTCAGTTGGAAAGAAAGCCATAGTGGTTTCACCTTGGATAGAAACGGGAAGGAAGGGTGGGGGTGGGGGTTCCAATCAGGTTTGGTGTAGGATGAGTGGGAGGTAGTATATGAGCAGGAGCCAGTTAGGATAACTGGGGCACTACCCTCAACAGGTCCAGATGCCTCCAGCCCCTTCTTGCCTATCAGCAGCTCCTCTCTTAGTCTTTTCTTTCTGGATCTCAACTCCTCATTCAAACCTCTCCAGACAAGGACTCACTTGTGCACAGCCTTTATAAAAAAAAAGTACAGAAGACTGTAAATGTACTTAACCAGCAAGAAATGGAGTGGCTCATAGTCATAATCAGGACATCTTATAGCATTTATACCACATTTGCACTGCATAGTTTGAAGCAATATATTGCATTTTAATTCCTACATGAGATTGCTATGTTAAGGGTTGCTTCAGAAAACTCTCGTAATGGGATGGATTGTTCCCCCCACCCCCCAATGATAATTCTGCTCAACCCATAACAAATTGGTTGAGTGAATCATTCTCTGTGCACACTAAATTATTGTCATGGCAAATTTTCACAATGCGGGTTGTGGAGTAACACAGTGAATAATGTTTACTGTAAGTAGAGGAAATGTGCAAGCATTGAGAGGGACAGCAAAACATCCAGCCAGGAGGAGCATAGACATGTAACCATTTAATTGGATTCTGTGTTCAAACTACTGGTCCCCAAGTTGGGAGATATGCAACGTCTTCACTGTGAGCAAAATTCCTCTACACGTGAAAATCCAAACGCAAACTTGTTGTGATCTGCAGTAGATCTACAAAGTGGATAGCACTGCACAGTTGTTTTCACAGGAGAAGAAACTTCAGATTACAGCCCTGAGTATAAAGATACAGTTTTATGTTACAGGCAAGGTAAGTGATTTTTGGTATGGGATGTGTGCCAGTTTTCTCTAATGATTCACTATCCTGGTTCAGGTGCTGAAGGCCATTACCAAATACCACAGTTACTGTTCAACTAGACCCATCAGTGTGTTAGTTTCAACAAGGTATGTTAATATTCCATACAGTTCTGTTCTCCGTGGATCTCAACAGAAAAGGTTATCTCATGAGGTTGCAGTTAAGCACATTGGTCCAAAGCAAAATCCAAAAACAAAAGCGCCATGGTACCTTTTATTAAGATTGACCAGAATGAAATATTATTTTGAGTTGGTCTTAATAAAAGATATTATGTGGCTTTTGTTTATGGAGTCTCATCTTGCCACATGACCGAAAACAAAGGGCTTGTGCAGATACAGGGAAGCTGGAACCCAGTGCAAGGAGGCAGCAGCAAAGGAAGGCCTGGCCTCTTTGCCCTGTCCGTTGGCTCTCCAGCTGGCTGGCCACTGAGTGAAGTATGATGCTGGAATAGATAGACCACTGGTTAGATCCTGCAGGATTCTTCTTCTGTTCTTGGGCTACACAAGTTTACTACCCTTGTCTTTTGGTTTTCGAACCTTCCCCGAAGCAACTCGCCCTCGCCACTCATTGCAGATGATGATGGTTTGCTGTTACAGGTAACGTAGCTCGAGGATAAATATTCTGTAAGACAGAGGGGTCATTATCCCACTTCTAGGCTAGTCAAACGTATTACTGTACAGAACACTGACTCTCTGATTTGAGAGCATGTATTACCCACACAACATTTCCCTATACATATTCAAGATGCCATTTTTGCAGAATTCATCTTTTTCCATTCAGATGATTTTATTGTTTAAGATATATTCTCAAATGTGTGTCTTGAATTTACAGTGTTTGAATTTTCTGTCTCAAACCACTGAAGCAAGTATGCTCCTGCTTAAAACTGAAATTTACCAGTGGCACTAAACAACTCTAATTGTAAATACGGATGCCGTTTGTGGTGAATCCCAGCCTTAGTCTTGCATACAGAAGTTAAGATGCTTGGGAAAGGGAGATCATTTGGGTTTTGTGGATTATTTTCTAACGATCATGGATACTGTCGTTCTAAACCACTGTGCAATATACATGGGGCAATGAGAAAAACCGGGGGGGGGGGGTACTTATTTTTGTTGAGGCTAGTTCAATGGATCTCATCATTAGAGCAAGTGGACCTGAGATTGTCTTAAGACACTGAAAGAGTGAAATGCAGGATGCTTCTTCAAAGGAGAAAACTTATGGGTCTTATTTTGACTACAACAATTAATGAGATTATTTAGCATTCTACCAAATTCTACAGTTAGATCTTACTTTACACTGCCAGGGTGGTAGCCAATCCAATGTAGTAGCTAAAACGTTTGAGTTTGCATGTGGGAAACGGGTTTAAATCTCCAGATGCCCATGAAGATCATTGGGGGGTCTTAGACAAACCACACACTCAACCAATCCTACCTCAGAGATGGTGGTGGAGGAGGAATGTGCCATCAAGTCATAGCCAACTTATGGCAATCCCTGCTGGGGTTTTCAAGGCAAGACTAACAGAAGTGGTTTGGCATTGCCTGCCTCTGCATAGTGACCCTGATCTTTGGAGGTCTCCTGTTCAATGACTAACCAAAGCCAACGTGCTTAGCTACTGAGATCTGACATGGTGGGGCTTGTCTGGGCTGTCCAGGCCAGGGCTAGAGAAGCTAAAATAAGGATGTTCTCTTGAGGATACAGACACAATGACAAATTTGAAAAGTTACTAGATTTAGCAAGTACCTTTATGAACTGTAGTGACTTTTTGGTAAGGTTATTTTATTTATTTATACCTCTTTCCTCCCCAGTGGGGACAAAGTGGTTTACATCGTTTTCCTCTTCTCCATTTTCTTTTCACAGCAACCCTGTGTGGTATGTTAGGCTGCAAGTATGTGACTGCTTCATGGTCACCCAGCAAGTTCTCATGGCAGTGTGGAGATTCAGACCTGTTGTCCCAGATACTTGTCCAATACTCTAACCACAACAACATGCTGATAGTAGTTAGCTTTCTTTTTTGAGTTTAGTTTAGAGAACAAAATGCAAGCAACCTTTTTTCCAAGGTATGCTTGGGACATATATTGGGACAGTGCATGTTTGCTATTCATATTTCCATATTTTTTACTGAATAGAATCAAGGCTAGTGTTACCATTTTTTTCTGGTAGAGCTCCTGTGCCTTTTAACAACTGCACAACAAATTCAATAGGTGAAACTTTTCATAGCATATAGATTTGTGGAGGGAGGGGTATTAACCATCTTTTCTGTTCATCATATAAGTTTAAAAGGCTCTCGAGTCCTGAACTCAAGGCAATTTTAGCAACAGTTGATAGAATATCTAATTCTAAGCCCTAGGCCATTTGTTCAGATAGGCTGGTGCTGTACGTACAGCTCCGTCTCCCCTTCTCTGGCAATAATGCTTCATTTGAACTATACAATGTGATTCCACTCGATTGGCTATTTTTCTGAAGATAAATAAGCATTGTTACGGTGTAGGGGAGAGGAGAGTATACTCTACCCTTCAGGGATGATGCTTACCCCATTAAGAATATTACTGAAGACAGCATTTAGATTGCAAACTTATATTACTCTTTTAAGCAATAGGGTTGCCAGATTCCTGCTCTCCATTGCCTGCCCACAATTCAGTAAGCAGCAGGAGAAAAATGGAGAGAACGAACCAGTGTTGCTCACTGTTTGATATTGTTTCCAGGTGAAATGATCAAACCTCACCTTCCAAGACAATGTAGGAACTGACCCAATCTCAATGCGTCCCCATCCCAGGCTCTGACCCTAAACTGTTTCTGAGGACCTCTGGAACTGGCCTGGCTACCCTACTAAGCAGTTAACGCCCTTCTAAGCCCATCAACTTCAATGATGTTAAAAGGGTTAAACTCTACTTAGGATGGCAGTGTGTATATATTTATGTAATGTATTTGTGCAGTACACATGGTCAGAAGACTTGACCTACATGCTATCTGTAATTCCTAACAGAACTAAAGTTCCTAAAGAACATCAGAAAAACACACTATGTCAAATGAAGAGGGCCTGACAGCAAGATAATGATGTCTTGTGAGTCCATTGAAGTCAATAGGCTTATGGCAAAACTAGATGTTGCAGAGACCACTGGTCTGAACCATGGATGCTGACACTTTAGAAATGAATCTGGCCATTGAAAATGTTGTAGTGGCCTAATCCTGCTCAAGCACTCTCCCCCCTCTTTTTCAAGTGCTAAAGCAGCGGGTGGGGGGCTGTTCCAGCGCTTGAAAAGGTGCACTGGAGGATACAACATTTCCTGGTCATGGCATGGTCCGAACTGCACTGCACTGTAATTTTTGTTTGTCTGATGAATTTTCATTGTCAAGATAAAAGTTGCTTGCTTTCTTGAAGACCTGCTGTACCAGCATTTTGCTTACTAGCCTCTCTCGACATACATTTGCTATATCTCCTATAATTTCAGATGTTTACCCCTTTGTTTCATATTCATTTGTTCAATTTGGGGGTGGTCTTTATTGATGAACCTTTAATCTTTAAATTTAAAAAAAAGGCTACGGGCCTATAGCAGTCCTTTAAAGTTACTCATGGGAAATGACAAAGCGCTAAAACTAATTGAGCCCTAAACACAATGTTAAAAAATAGGGTTGTGTTGCCTCAGCAAGGAAGAAATTGAAATTCTTTTTTGAAACTAAATTCCTACTGAAAGTACTTCTGACCTCAACCACCCCCTGCATAAACCCCTCAACCCAATGGATGAACAAGATTTAAGTCCAGTAGCACTTTAAAGACTGACAAGATTTCCAGGGTATAAACTTTTGTGAGTCAAAGCTCCCTTCGTCAGATACAAGCAAGAACAGAGATCCCAGTCGGAATGTGGGAGGGGTGTTGCAAAGAAGGGAGCCAGGATGCAAAGGTGCAGTGCAAAATGTAATCAGCTTGATCAGAGCAGGGGAGAAATGCTTAGTGCAGAAAATCAGCATCTGTGGTGAGGAAGGTAAGAATCCTATGTTCCTATTCAGCCCTGGGCGGTTCATCGTTCTAAATTTGTGAATGAAATCTTGTTTGTCTTTAAGGTGCTAGTGGACTTGAATCTTTGCTGTTCTACTGCAGACCAACATGGCTACCTACTGAAACTAGTAATATATATCTTGAGTTTGCAAATCTAGGCATATTACCTTGGGAGTAAAATGTACATTTTCTTGGTAATTTAATACTTCTCGTAATACTTGGGTCCTTTAAACACTGAGGTCATAACCTGTTGGAAACTGACAAATCCACAGTAAAGGTCTGCAAACTTTTTTTTAAAAAATTGCTCTTTCCCTTCCCTTCAGATAGCACATACTTCAGGGAGCAGTTCAGGAAATGAGATGCTTGTGGTAAAGTATGCTGCTAATTCTGACTGAGAGAAAGTAATGTGATACGCTGAAGGAGAGTCTGTTCTAAAGCTGAGAACTTGTTTTTCAAATACTCATCTCCCACTATTATTGAATGTTAGAGCAATAATTTCACAGATGCAAGAAAAATACTTACGTCCAGGGCTTTTTTTTCTGGGAAAAGAGGTGGTGCAACTCAGTAGGTTGCCCTCAGAGAAAATGGTCACATGGCTGGTGGCCCCGCCCCCTGATCTCCAGACAGAGGGGAGTTGAGATTGCCCTCCGGAGGGCAATCTCAACTCCCCTCTGTCTGGAGATCAGGGGGCGGGGCCACCAGCCATGTGACCATTTTCAAGAGGTTCCGGAACTCCGTTCCCCCGCGTTCTCCCTGAAAAAAAGCCCTGCTTATGTCATTTATTTGTTTGCCTTTCTCACTGAGACTCAAGGCAGATTATATTAGCACAGGCAATATTTATTTATTTATTTATGACTTTTATTCCGCCCTCCCTGCATTTTCAGCAGGCTCAGGGCAGATTACAAATACATAAAGGTTAAAATATATAAAACAGCTATTATAAATTAACAATACTAAAAACATCCAAATTTACACAGTTAAAATACAAGTATATCAAGGACATTTCAATAAACAATGCCATAGGATAAATAAATGCAGGTTTTCAAAGACATAACATTAGCAAAAATCCAATACAAAGCTGAAGAAATGCTGAAACAGAGCATAAACAATTCTAGGATTGACATTAGACAACGTAACATTCTGAGAAGTAGCCCCTCCTCTCTGTCCAGGGGATTCAGCCTAACCACCAGCTCTAGATACTGCCAAAAAATCCACCCCTTCCCTGAGGGTAAAGTTACATAGTCTGGGGCCAGCGGAAGGGAAGGTTACAAGGTTTGCTGCTGCTTTCCTAGAAAGAGTTTCTGCAGACGTTCAGGCAGGGAGAAGGAAAAAGCAGCCAGCCATGCAGAGGATTTTGATCAAAGGAGGGAAAGTTGTGAATGACGACCACTCACAAGTGGCTGATGTGTACATTGAGAATGGGGTCGTGCAGTCAGTGGGGCCGGAGCTGAAGCCAGGATCCCCTACTGGGCTCCAGGTGGTGGATGCTACCAACAAGCTTGTTCTGCCTGGAGGAATTGACCCCCACACCCACTTGCAGTTCCCCTTCATGGGAACTCAGTCTAAAGACGACTTCTATCAAGGAACAAAGGTAAGCCTGCCTGGGCGGCTCTTTCCTCCCCTTCCAGTTATCCCATTTTAGCTTGGGGTGCAATCTTCATCCTGTTGTAGGCAGAAATGGATTTCACCCACAGCAGCGCCTTTGTATCAGCCATTTTCAATTAACCCCAGCCCTTCTGCCCTGGGATTTAATCTCCTTGCTTTGATTCTCCTGTAAATGTTACAGTTTGTTTAAGGATCTGTACATCCTTGGAACAGAGGGACCGAAGGCTGTGTACTTAGGACTCGAAGTTATACAAGAAGATTCTTCTTCAAATAAGTACATTTATGGGTCTTCGCCCATTCCAATGAAAGGGATTGTTAGAGGAGTCCATTCTCCAATTCTGTAATCACACTCAATTCTACATTGCCAGGGCAAAAGCTGGTATGATGTGTTTACTTGGGGGAAACTTGGATTCAAACCTCCAGTTGTCCAAGTCTGCTTAATGAGTATCACAGGTACATTCTCTGCCACACACTTCAGAGGATTCAAATGTAAATTATAAGAGTCATTAGCTTTATAAAATGCCTTTTTATGAACTGTGGTGACACTCTCCCACCTTTTGTAAAGGCGTTGATTTTGTTTTTTGAGTTTTACTTTAAGAGGACCGAGCAGAACAGAACTGAGCAATGCATTGATGGAGCCAGAGTAGATTTCCACGTTTTCAGGTAGATAACATCAGGGCTAGTGGCGCTAAATTTTATTTCTAGCAAAGCTCCCATCCATTTAGCAACTGCTTTAGAAATTCAGTATGTTAATTTTTCCCCTAGTTAACAGATTATGTGGTGAAAAACTGTAATCTCCTGCTTTCCTACCTCTCATACTGTTCTTAAATACTGAGGAGGCCTACCTAAAAATAATGCAATTTTAGTGATGGCCCACAGATCATCTAAACCCAGAGCAAGCATTCTACAAAGAATGTGCAGACAGAAGCAAAGGCAGAGGAAGACAAATACTGTACTTAGGCAGATACACAGGGAGCTAATGAGGCCAAGAATCTTGCCAGCACTGCAGGAGTTCACTACTGACCTGGCTGGCAAATGTGCAAGTCTCAGAGGCAATGACTGGTATAATCCCTGCCAGTAACCTCCTCCCACACCACCAGCCCCAGTGATACTGCCAGCACACGAATTTGCCACGGCTGGATAAAGAACCAGCTGTGAGGGTGGAGCAAAGTGGTCTGGCATCCAGTTATTGGCATATCCCTATCACTCATCTAAGCCCTAGATCATGGGTCCCTAACCTTTTTGAGCCTGTGGGCACCTTTGGATTCATAGTAGTGGGCCCAACCACAAAATAGCCATTGCAGGAGGCAAAGCCAACCACCGAATGTCAGGGAGTGAGCTTATGCAAAATTCTAATGGTAACTCTTGAGCACTTCAAGCAGAAGCTCTGTTTAACAGGACACCTTTTAAAATGAACCTAATGTTTTATGTTTTTTGCAGATACACAGTTTGCCTTCAGTCACTCCCTGAAGATCCTTTAGCTGAAGTGGAGGCTGCTCCCAAAGCAGAATTTTAAAAAATCTGCTTAGCCAATCAGAAGCCCTTCTGGGCACCCCCCCCCCCCAAATCTGGCCTACTTTCTAAAAACACTAGGCACATGCCAGAAAAGGTGTGATCAGGCACACGGGCACCATGTTGGGGACCCCTATCCTAGATAATGTGTTTGGAGGGGGAGTGCTGTCTTTGCTCAGTTCTATCTCCTCTACTATTGTCAATAATGGCTTTTTACCCCCCAAAAATCCAACTGAGTAGTAGGAATGTTGCAAACTTTGACACAAACATGCTGGCTAGGTCAGCTTACCATTGATAGAGTTGTGAAGTATTCTGTTTTAACAAATGATTTAATTTTTTTCCTTCTCAGTTTTATTTAATTAACTACTAACCAGCTCACTAGATCTAGGGAAATACCAGCTGAATTCCCAGATGCTAGGACAAAGAGGAAAATATTGCAGCTTGCGCACTCCAGTGGTTTCCTTCCATTTACAGAATACAAGATCTATGTATTCCCTGATCTTTCTGCTGAGTCCCTTTCAAAGCGCAGAAAACTGAAGTTTGTTACAAGGACACTCACAGCAGCTAATAGTTGCTGCAAGCAACTTCAAGCAACGTAGCGGTAAACATCCAGGGAAAAACTCTCACTGCTTCTGATGTGGTCATGGGTCATGGCTTGCTAGAATCTCTGAATCTGGATATATCAATGGAAATCTCTAATAAGTCACAGAAATGTAAACTGGACAGCATCTTGACCTCTCAGAAATGAAACAAAAGCCAATTCAGTAACTTTCTAATATTTTGATTTTAAGCTTTCACATCATAGCCTGATCCTGAATCATTCTTTCACTTCTGTGCATCTTTGATAACCATGGATCATATTAATCATCGAGGTAACTGAGATCAGAGTAAGCGAAGGACAGGGAGTGAAGAGAAGAAAGTGATGTTACAGTCTATTTGGTTTGACTCCAATCGAATTGAAGCAGATTCTCCAATAGTATGTGCATCTCAACAATAGTACTGAGTCTCTGAAGAGATGTGCTAATGTCCTCCGCAGCACAAAGAGATCAAGAGTCTTTCGTCATGTTCCTGATTTGTTCTGAGGCAACAGATCCTGCTCTTATTTAGAGACCATGACCTCAATAATGAGTATGGCACAGACTATTCTTGAAAATTTATTCTTAATGTTAATGACATATTAGGTTATTTAAGATGGGCTGGGGGGTTCTTATAGTTTGTAGTTTGAGCTATTTATGGTTTTAGGTTTGAAGCCTCCGGTAGAGGAAAACAGTTCCTTCTTTCCGGATTTTCTCCAGTCTCCTGGAGGATGGACCCCTTAGGGGATCCTTTTTTTCAGTTTTTTTGTTTGTTAAGTTTCCTTTTTTTGCAGTGGGTTAATTGAGAACTGCTCTGTCTGACAGACAGTCAAGAGGCTTTGGGCCAGCCTGTTATTAGTTATAAAAGGTTGTTTTATTCTTCTCCTTTTTAATTCATTGTTCAGCAATGTGTTTGCTTTTTTAACTAATGTTTAGTGTTGCCACAGTCTTATTGGATGTTTTTGCAATATTTTTACCTGTTGGTCATCTCAGCTGTTATGGTTGCTCATTCATTAGATTAACCAAATTTTATCTAAAGGTAGTTATTTTACTGTCTTCTTTCCACTACTTATTCCTAATACAAAGGGTAAATGTATCCATTCTGGCCATTGATAGAGTTATGAAGTATTCTGTTTTAACAAATGATTTAATTTTTTTCCTTCTCAGTTTTATTTAATTAACTACTAACCAGATATGAGTTTATTAATATGCAATTACTGGTGACTATTGTCAATCCTATTTGCAAATTAATTTCTTGGAACACTGTTCTTGCTCTCAGTATCCCCAAAGGAATCCACAGCCTCTTTCAATGAAAGTAGCTGGAGTGGCGCATCCAAATGGTCCTCCGTTACAAATTATGAGTAATTTTAGTGATTTTCCCAAAGATTCCAACAGCCAATCCATTTATCAATATGAATCATTATTAACATGGATAAAATTTTTGATTCCTGTTCTCATTAATGAATTTGTCAATAGCTAATAAAGTTAAACTTTTATCTATGAATTGTAGAGGGCTAAAAAATAAAATTAAACTTAAAGGAATTCAAACCAATCTCACTAAATTAAGACTAGACACTGTGTTCCTCCAAGAATCACATCTTAAGCCTAGTTCTAGCCTGGTTCTAGCCAGATGGTTTGCCCAGCAATTTCATGAGGCAGAATCTACTAAACTGCATGGGGTGGCAATCCTGCTTTCCAGAAAAGGTAGATTCTCTCTTAAAGAAACTGAATTAGACCCACAAGGTCATTACCTCTTTCTTACATGTTCTTTGGAGGAAAGACATTACTCTTGCATCACTTTATGCCCCAAACTGTAATCAAATTTCCTTTTTGAATGAGATCTTCTCTAAATTGATCTCTTTTGGTATGAGTGATTTCTTAATAGGTGGTGACTAGGGATGTGCGTTTCGGCTTTCTGAATGCCGAAAGAAAGCCGAAACAAAAGTGTTTCGGCTTCTTTCGGGTTAGCCGAAACGTTTCGGAGAAAGCCGAAACGTTTCGGCTAGCCGAAAGAAAAAAAGAAAACGAGAGAAAAGCCGAAACGTTTCGGCTTCTTTCGGCTTTCTTTCGGCTTTTCAATGGGAAAATGCCTCCGTATTCCCGGACGTCTGGGGGAGGCATTTTCCCACCGAATCAGCCCAATATTGGTGGGGACCTTCCTCTAACCTCTCTCTAACAGCTTTAGGTTACACAGCAGGGGGGCACACCAAAGGGCATGGCAGCAGTATCTTACACAAAAATAACACAACTCACTTAACATCAGAGAATCACAAAAGCACAATTCCTGTCAAAAACAATTTATTTCTTGAACAGCTTTAGGATACACAGCAGGGGGGCGCACCAAAGGGCATGATAGAAGTGTACTACACAAAATAATACAACCCACTTCACCGTTTTTGACAGCAGTTGCGTTTGTGTGATTCTCTGATGTGAAGTGAGTTGTGTTATTTTTATGTAGTACACTGCTTTCATGCCCTGTTGTGCCTTCCTACTGTGTAACCTAAAGCAGTTAAGGAAATAAAGTGCTTTTGACAGCAATATTTTGGGGTGATTCTCTGATGTTAAGTGAGTTGTGTTATTTTTGTGTAAGATACTGCTGCCATGCCCTTTGGTGCGCCCCCCTGCTGTGTATCCTAAAGCTGTATCTTACACAAAAATAACACAACTCACTTAACATCAGAGAATCACAAAAGCACAATTCCTGTCAAAAACACTTTATTTCTTGAACAGCTTTAGGATACACAGCAGGGGGGCGCACCATGAAATGCCCCCCCCAAGTGGGAGCAGTCTGAGCCTTGGTGGGGGGTGGGAGGAAGGGTGGGAGAAGGGCCCCAGAGGGTTGGGGGGCATTTTGCATGCAAAATGCCACCCCTGGCAAGACAAGCCTCCCCCAGCTGTCAGTGGTAGAGAAAAGAGCACCTACTTGGGGAGGCCATGAAATGGCCCCCCCAAGTGGGAGCAGTCTGAGCCTTGGTGGGGGGTGGGAGGAAGGGTGGGAGAAGGGCCCCAAAGGGTTGGGGGGCATTTTGCATGCAAAATGCCACCCCTGGCAAGACAAGCCTCCCCCAGCTGTCAGTGGTAGAGATTAGAGCACCTACTTGGGGAGGCCATGAAATGGCCCCCCCAAGTGGGAGCAGTCTGAGCCTTGGTGGGGGGTGGGAGGAGGGGTGGGAGAAGGGCCCCTGAGGGCTGGGGGGCATTTTGCATGCAAAATGCCACCCCTGGCAAGACAAGCCTCCCCCAGCTGTCAGTGGTAGAGATGAGAGCAGAGCACCTACTTGGGGAGGCCATGAAAGAAGATGAGCAGCAGCATGCTAACAATATGTTGCTCCTTCGCTTTCTTATGGGAGGATAGGGGGACCTGCTTTGGGGGGCCATAACATGGCCCCCCAAAGTCCAATCGGTCTGAAACTTGGGGAGTTTTTAGAGAGGGGTTAGAGGAAGGTCTCCACCAATTTTGGGCTGATTCGGTGGGAAAATGCCTCCCCCAGACGTCCGGGAAGACGGAGGCATTTTCCCATTGAAAAAGCTGAAAGCCGAAAGCCGAAACAAAGCCGAAAGCCGAAAGCCGAAACGGCTGGCCGTTTCGGCTTTCGGCTTATTCGAAAGGGATTCTTCTTTCGGCTTTCGGCTTTCAGCTTTAGCCGAAATTTTTTGGCTTGCACACCCCTAGTGGTGACTTTAATCTCATAGCTGATAACACAATAGATAGGACCAGGCCGTAAGCATATTTAACAAATACTGCTAAAGGCCCTTCTGAATTAAATCTTTCTTTGGCAAATTTGGATTGGAAGATATATGGTGAGTTCAACATTCTAAAGAACGGGACTATCCCTACTATTCTGCACGCGATGATGTTCATACCAGAATAGATTACATCTTAATTTCTAGAAATCTAGTAGATCTGGTTCATTCTGCATCCATTGGCCAAAGAATTCCTGGTTAGATTGTGTACTAAAAATGTGCAAGGAAGATACTAATACTGCAAGATGGAGATTCAACATTTCACTCTAAAAATTCAGAAATTACATCCTCTATACAGGCATATTTTAAAGATAATGCTGACTGTGGAGTCAATTCTGCAATAACATGGGATGCAATGAAAGCTGTAGCTAGGGGGGAAATCATATCTTTGGCCTCTTCCTATAAAAGGGAGAAGGAAAGGGCAAGAGGGGAAATCATCTCCAAAATAACCAGTTTGGAACAAAAGCATAAATTGATGGGAAGTAAAATATCTCCAAAGTTGCAAGCTGAGAGGAAAATCATAGAAACATTGGAAACTTCTAAGATCCAAAAGGACCTTTTATTCCTAAAATAGAAGTATTGGCATTCTCATCCCAGGTCTTTGAGCCTTTTTAGCCTGGAAAGATACGCAAAAGAAATCCTCAAGTTTTATCAACCAAATTACTGGCCTGAATTAAAAAAAAATTGTAACAAAATCTTCTCAAACCCACCCCAAACAGTTCCTATTTTTATGATGTAGATATATCATTAGCTGTAGTTCTATCCATGATTGTAAATTTAGTTGGCCCGTTGTTCTTTAATTATTTAGTAATTCTTTTTTAAAAAACATATATTTTATTGGTTTTCCATATAGATAGAAAGAAAGATGGAAAAAGAGAAAGGAAAAAAAGCAAGAAAAAAGAATACAAAAATTTCATTAGGCTTGCTTATATCAACATTCTAGTTCTCCAGATCTCATATTTTATCTTAACACAAAATTGACTGTGATTTCTGATATTTCTTGTAGTATTGCCTTACTACGTTTTAGTCTTTATATTTATCTTTAATCCATTTGTAGAAGGAAGTCCATGGGACAAAAAAGTTTTCTTCCATTTGTCCTTTCATTAATGAAGTTAACTTGTCCATTTCTGCAGTGTCCATTATCTTCACTATTAATTCCTCTTGCTGAGGTATTATTTGACATTTCCAGTAAGACACTAATAAAATTCTGGCCGCTGTTACTACATGAATTGTGAAGCGCTTCAGTTCTTTTTTCATATCTGGCATACAGTTTAGCAAAAATGTCTCTGGTTTAAGGGGAATTGAAATCTGTAAAATAGTTTGCAATAATACTGTGCACCATTATCCAAAATCTATGCACCTCCTTACAGGACCACCACATATGAAAAAATGTCCCTGTATGTTTCCCACATTTCCAACACTTATTTGACATGTTTTTATACATTTTAGCAAGTCTGTCCGGTGTTAGATACCATCTGTAAAACATCTTACATAAATTCTCAATGGGCTTAGAAAGATGTAACTATGTTTAGGAATCAGCTCGCCCCATGGGAATTTTTGTTGTCTATACATGCTGTGTGTTTGCCCTCTGTGATGCCAGCCCTCTGAAAGTGAGACAACATTCCTTGCCTTTTCACAACAGCATACTGAATCTGCAGGATCCAATCCATTGTGTTTCTATTTATGATCCCGTCTGCATTATGCTCTCGTTTGATGAAGAGGATTGCTGGGAAATCAGCCTATGATACTTACTGCCTCCTGAGTTAGGGTTATGAACCTTACCGCAAGGGAATATCCCATTTAAAATAAATAACGTGTAATGTTTAAAGAAAACCGAAATCAGACAAGCTTGTAAAAAATTAGCCAGAGACCACCCTATTCCAAGGTCAGCTAGTCTTTGGCAGAAGTTATGCAAAGGAGTAAGGCTACTGTTGGTTGATGTCTAATTGTGGAAATAATACAGAGTCCCTAACTGACTCTCCTTCCCTTTCTTCCTTCCTTAGAATGTCTTGTTTTATGCTTCATTTATTAAAATCCCCTGCCTCTGCTTTTTTTAAAGCAGTGGCCAATTTACGATAAAAAAAATAACATACCCAATAACCAGGGCTCATTTCGAGGGGTAACGCACAGGAACGCAGTTCCAGCAGTTCCCCAAAGAGGTCACATGTCACATGGCCTCACCCACCAGACTCTCAGCCATTTTGGGCCCGTTTCAACCTGGATTGGGTCCAAAACAGCCTGGATCAGGCCTCTGACGGGTGGTGGATCACTCTCCCGCTCAGCAGCGGCCCAATCCTGACCATTTTGGGCCCCTTTTCAGCCATTTTCAGCCCCTTTTTGCCATTTTGAGCCCAATTTCAGCCCTGAATGACCAGGATTGGGTCCAAAACAGCCAGAATAGGTGATGTCAGGGAGTGTGGCATATGCAGATCAGTTATACTAATGACACTTCTGGTGATGGCAAGAGGCGTGTCATATGCTAATGAGTTGTGCTAATGAGTTCCTCCAGCTCTTTTTCTACGAAATGATCCCTGCCAATAACATTTACCTGACATAAATAATGGAGGCCATCCAGAGAAACACCCAATCCAACAAGTTACACCCCTCCAGCAGCATGATGCTTACATTGTCTTTGGATGGACAGCGGAGTGGGGGCTTTTTTGCCATGCTATTCCAGAGTATTAAAGCCACACTTTACACACCCATATGCTGTTCTTTGGGGGTGGGCTCACTTCCCACACCCCAAGAGTAGATTTCAGGAGGTTCGGTATACTACATCATGAGAGGATATGCAGGAAATTCCTGCCTCTCAAGCTTTACTCTGCTTACTGATTTCTGGATGATCTTGAAAGAAAATTTTAGGTTTGTAGGCAGGACGTTCAAGATTCCAGAATAGTGTTTTCGGAAATATTACCTGTTCCACATGCAAGAGTATGGATGAGACAGTAGTAACAGGGGAAAGGGTTTATTTTTGTTAGGCAACGGAGAATGTTTTGAGATAAACCAGCCCTATACAAGACAGGGTCTACTTGAAGTGAACACCATGGGGTTCAATGTAAAAAAGTGTATAGTGGTGCTAATAGGGGTCAAAAAAAGCTAACTTTACATATATATGGGTGAAACCTGGGGGTGACTGATTAGGAATACGATTTTGGGGTCATAGAGGTTAACTCAATAAAAATGTTAATTTCGTGTGTGGCAGCAGTTGCAGAAAATCTATGCCAGGAATGATTAAAAGAGTCCACATACAGAGCTGTGGTGTGACTGCCTTTGGAATACTATACATGGAAGCATATTGCAGAGCTGGGAATGGTGCCAAAAGGCAACCAAAATGATCAAGGAACTTGAGCTCCTTCCCTATGAGGAAATACTAAATCAGTTCGATCTGTTAATCTCTCTTCTCACAGAATTTATCCTAATTTTCAATCATGTTGTTTATGAAACCGCAAGGAAATAATTTTTATCTATACAACAGAAGGGGTGACAGGTCAGCTTTGAAATAGGTAATGCATTACTCAAAGGGCAGAACAAACAAGCCTGCAATTCTGGGGTCCTTTGACATTGTGTTTTGACCATGCAATACTTAATGTCATTTTGTATAATTATTGTTCTAGGCAATCATTAAAAATGCAGAGTTAATCACCAGGATCACAGGGAGGGGGTCAATTTCATACCATGCTTAATTGCAAAAGTGAATTTAAATGTTTGCTTTCAGTGTAATAATTAAAAGCGTGGCATATCTCTATTTGCAGATGTTTAAAAAAAGACCTTGTGGGGCATTAGAGCAGGAAGAAGGTAGATACTCCCTTGTGTATCTTTTTGAAAATGCTTGCAAACCATTTTTGTATTTAAGTACATGACATCAAAGGACTGCATTTTGGTAAATAAAAATCTAACTGTAAAGCTGAAGCAAATCAGAATGAAAAGGTGTGACAAGCCTGATAAACACAGCTCACAAACCTCTGCTGACTAAACATCCACAATTCCTTGGACTATGCTCATTTAACATTGCCTTGAAATCCACAGAGCACGGTAGAAAAGCTGTAATGGCAAAAAAAAAGTTTGATTTTCTAAGGCTAGCAAGAAGAGCAATAGAGAGAACAGTCATTCAAACCCGTTAGTGCTTCTTCTGCCCCAAAATTAATGAGAGAGGCTTTATGGCTAGGATTGCTGGAAAAGTTGATAGGTAACCTAGAGAGTCTCAGCCAGACCATTTTGTGCTTTATAGGTCAAGGAAATCACCTTGAGTAGGGCCAAGAGACAAATTGGTGATGGTTTTAATGTCAGCAAGATAGAACTTTGTGACCTTACAACCTGCCTAATTTGGCAGCAACATTCGGCACCAGCCATACTTTTCAAGCTGTCTTCATGGACAGCCCCATGCAGGCAACTAAGTGCCCGGTCTGCCAGTGGCAATTCTAAACTAGAAGCCTGATATTTTCAGGAGAGTGCCATCCCACCTAAAACTGATTTCTTTGCTCCAAAATATTGGTTCAGTCTCTAACCTGGTTCTGGTAGGCTGGCTTTTGGCTGATGTGCAATAAAGCTAGACTAACTCAGAGCTTAAGGATGCCCTCTTCAATCTAGAATGTGGAGGAGATGAAGATGCACTGGAAAATAAATAGAAATGCCTTGAAAACAACGAAGTGGTGGTATACTCAGCCTGGATCTTACAGAATGTAGATGATGAGAGAAATTACAGGTTTAAAAATTGGCTGACAGAACAGAAATATGGCTGAGACAAAAATCTGTTGCTGGGAGACAGACAAAACAGTTTGTTTTATTTATTTGGATATTTGTAGCCAGGGCTTTTTTTCTGGGAAAAGAGGTGGTGGAACTCAGTGGGTTGCCCTTGGAGAAAATGGTCACATGGCTGGTGGCCCCGCCCCGATCTCCAGACAGAGGGGAGTTTAGATCTCAACTCCCCTCTTTCTGGAGATCAGGGGGCGGGGCCACCAGCCATGTGACCATTTTCAAGAGGTTCCGGAATTCTATTCCACCGCGTTCCAGTTGAAAAGAAGCCCTGTTTGTAGCTCGCTTTTCTCCCCAACGGGGACTCAACAGCAGCTTACAGCTTCATTCTCTTATCCTCCATTTTATCTTTGCATCACTCCTTGTGAGATAGTCTGGACTAAGAGAGAGTGACTGGCCCGAAGATCATCCAGGAAGTTTCCATGGCAGAGTTGATATTCAAATCTGGGTCTCCTAAATTTTAGTTAAATAACGTTAATCTTATTTCTGTTTCTTGGTCATTTTTATATATGATATCCTATATGAGAGAATATTTTCAGTCTTCTTCATGTCCTGTTCTTTCTTTCCAAGCTGTTCTCTATTTTGATCAGAAGAATTCAGGGACTTCCAAACATTAATGCACTGGGATTTCCCTGAGGGCTACAGACTGTTAAGAAGCCAACAGTGCATTTCAATTGTGTGTGTTATGCTGCAATCATTAACCCTGAGCTTCATCTGCCATCACATCTCATTCACTTCGTCCCTTTTGCTTCTCAGTTCTGCACCCCTTCTGCTTCATATTCTCTGTCCTGTTCTTGACTCCTTTCTGTTACTTGGGGATCACTTGCAGCCAGGTTACACTCTCTCCACCCCATTGCCCTCTCTATGGAGAGACACATTTTAAGGAGCTTCAAATGGATTCCTCAGCATCCCACAGGGCCTTGGTTTCTCAAGCAAAGCTCTTTTGCACTGCAGGTGCCATATTTCAAAGTCATCACTTCTACCTCCATCACTGTTCTGCTGATACGCAGATTTGTTTTTCCAGCTCAGCAGGCATAGGGGAAACTGCTCCTGCTTTAATTGTATGCCTAAGGTGCTTCTGGCTCATTTCTTCCCATTCTATAGACCATCTGGTTGGTAAGGCTCAGCAATGGCTCAGTGCTGCAGACTCTCCCATGACAAACCTTGGTTGCAGCGCTGAGCTTCTGCCACCACCCACCAAAAATTCAGTGCAGAGCTTGATAAGCAATCCCTTCTAACTAAGCTGGTAATGATCCTGTTTGCTGCCACTAAGTCCACGTCTGCTCTATAAAATCTATTTGTTTACAACTGCATTGACTGAGAAGGTAGAGTGTGAAACCGAAACCAGCACAGACAGCAGTACAGAACCTAGAATCAAAGAAGTGGGCAGGAGAGGGGGGTCCTACAATGGAGCTCCTATGTATGAATTTAATACCATGTATTTCATCTGGCTGAACATACATGACAATATTCGTCATCTCTGTAAAAAGGCCACTTGCTGCAGATTTAACAAAATTTGTGGTAGGGGATGAGCTTTTGTGAGCCACGGCTCACTTCTTCACTTCTTTGTGTGGCTCACAAAAGCTCATACCCTACCACAAATTTTGTTAGTCTTATAGGTGCTACTGGACTCTTGCTCTTTTCTACTGCTACAGACAAACACAGCTACCCATCTTGATCTGATGTAGATGTATTTAGTTAGTTAAGTCCATTGTTACCCTGCCCTTCCTTCAAGGAGCTCAGAGTGGCATACATTGTTCTCTCTTTCTCTATTTTATCCTCACACCAGCCCTGTGAGATAGGTTAAGCTGAGAGGTGTGACTGTCCCAAGGTCACCTAGCAAATTTCCATGGCAGAGTGGGGATCTGAACCCAGATCTCAAGATCCTTCTGATACTCTACCCATTATACATTGCTAGTTCTCTTTCCTCAGGAACTAGGACACCCAAGAGTAAATAGTTCAAGCTGAAATTAGAGAACTTCTGGCATACTCTTCAGGGTGGCAATTAAAGTGTCCTATTTCTCATCTTAAAGACCAACCAGATTTCCAGGACATGAGCTTTCGAGAGTCAAAACTGGAAATCTAGTTCGTCTTTAAGGTGCTACTGGACCCAAATTTTGCTCTTTTAGTACAGACAGCTACCCACCTAAAACTCTCTCTCATCGTGGCACCTGTCAGATCTGTTTGCACAATTACATGAATTATAATAGAGAAAACTCTCAAAGTGAAAAATTAAGCAGCAGAGCATGATGGGAACTCTAATCTGAGGTGAATTTAAGAATGGTGAAAGTTGGAAATATATACATTTTTGAAGCTCTGCTTTTATTTTGATGTAGCTAAGTGGCAAGAACCTAAAAACATATCTGCAGCACAGGATCTCCTTGCAGTAATTTCATCCATAGCCAGTGCTGACTTGCTTTTTGTTTGTTTGTTTTTAGGCTGCCCTAGCAGGAGGAACCACAATGATCATTGACTTTGCAGTTCCTCAGAAAGGCTGTTCTCTTATTGAAGCCTATGAGAAATGGAGAGGCTGGGCTGACCCCAAAGTTTGCTGTGATTACGCCTTGCACGTGGCAGTAACTTGGTGGAGTGACAAGGTACTGTTAAATAAAAGGAATGTATTACTTTGAAAATGGTCGATCTGTGGCACAGTGGCCACTAGTGGCACAGGAAACCAGTGACTGTGGTGTTCTAAGAGTGATTGACTGTGAGTGGCATCATCAATGCCTGCCGCAGCCACCAGACTAGATACAAAACCCTCCAGAGCATTAGAAAAGAACCGTGCAGAGTGGATTGTAGAGTATGTTAGAATGTTACTCCAAATACTTGACGTGACCAGATGTCCTCTTTTTCAGAGGGCTGGCTGGCTTGCTTGCTTGCCTGTCCTCTGAAATTCCGGGGTTCTGTTTTCATCCAGGAGGCGAGATTTCTGAGCAGCCACAAGGGACTCAGATCTACTAAATCTTAACCAGAGCTGCTGAATCTTAACCTGGTTGTCTGGAGGGAATTCAAGATGATGAGCCATATGAAAGGAGAGCCGAGCCTTGAAAATTCCCTTCCCTCTTGCCCTCTTTTTTGAGGTCCTTTTTGGTCTTCCATAGATGTGGCCACCCTAATATGACTTGTGGCAGCCACCACTGCACTAACAAGTTTTAGTAACAATTTGTAAGTTATGGATTTAATTCTCGATACCAATGGAAGAAATGAGAAACTAGAACGGTATGTTACACAGTGCTCAAATGATGAGAGCAAAGATAGGGAGCAACAATCTTTTGCAGCCCGCTCGTCATGCCTATGCCTCTCCCGTCCCTTACCTAAAGGGGCTGTTGCAGAAGATCAAGAGCTGTGCCTCTCTCCACATTCAAGCATGGATGTCATCATGTACTGTGAACCTTTCTTTTGAGTAAGTTGGTAAAAAAATCTCCATGTCAATACATTTACATTGCTATCATAAACAGGTCTACTCAGAATCGTACTCTGGTCTATTCAGTGGGACTTATTCCCAGGAAAGTGTTTTGAGGATTGCAACCTTAATAATGCACAAAAGTAAAACAATGGGTTACAAGGGACATTGTGGCATTCTCTAGGCAAAAAGGGATAAATCTGAGAACTAGAGGAAGTATCTATGCAGATTGTACTCCTGAGATTTTTTTACACACTCGTTCAATGCTCAAGACATTCTGAACAACTATGTTAAATAAACATTCACAGCAGACTATTGTTTTTAGAAATAAAGGCATAATGATCTCAGTTTATAGGGGAGCTAGTGTAGTATCATGGTTAAGAGAAGGAGCTGTGATCCAGAAAATCCCTGGATGAACTCTCCCCTCTGCCACAAATTCAGTAGATGGTATTAGGCAAGCCTGTCCACTTTCTTCAGTCCTCCATCAGTAACATGTGAAGAATAATACTTATAAGAATAACAGCACCAAAAAATATGTGTGGTGCACCTTGAATACTAAAAGCCGTAGTGGCAGTAGTGTTATATGCCTGGATCTGGGACACCTAGATTTGGATCCCCATTTTGACATGGACACTTTCTGGGTGACCTTGAGCCAGTCACACACTCTCTGCCGAACCTACTTCACAGGATTGTTGTGAGGATAAAATAGAGGCAAGGAGAATGATGCAAGCCTCTTTGAATCCCCATTGTTGAGAAAGGTGGGATATAAATAACCACTTCACACATTAAATTGTTTCCTGAGGAACCCCAGGATGTTGCAAAAAATTCTGGATCATACTCTAGAGCACATATTTAGTTCCAGTTCCTGTGGGGACACTGACCACACTTATGTGGCATCACTAGCATCTTGTTTGCTGTGTAGAACCCCCCCCCCCCCGATGCCGACCTGTGGATGGTCACTGTTGAGCAGTATTGGGAAAGGACAGCAATTTTCTTTTCAGGAAAACTTTCCTGATACTCCTAATCTTCTAATTGAGTAACCCCTGATAACCTTCAGAGTCCTTTAGAACACAGGTTAAAAACTCATCACGCAAATTATAGAGTACGTAAATGCTTAGTGATAAATTATTACGATATTGTATAAATAACAAGCAGAGATTTCAGCTTAGGTTCTCTCATTAATACTTTAGTAATAAAAATGTAACAGCACATCTATTAATAATTGTAGTTTCCTTCTCGTTTTCCTCTTTTGCTAAACTTATAAAAATATATCGTGGCTAGAACAGGGTAGCTGATTACTTGCCTTTTAAAGAAATACATTGCTCTATTGAGAACACTGGATAAAAGACGAAGCATATAGGAACATACTGTTACATTAATGGTTCTACATCCTTTCTGTGCATTAATGCTGTGTATATGTTGAATTCTGAGGTAGGTTCTGAGAGTGCTGCTGATATTAACATTTCTATTGCTTTTCAGGTAAAAGAAGAAATGAAAATTCTTGCCCAGGAGAAAGGTGTTAATTCCTTTAAGGCCTTTATGGCATATAAAGGCCTCTATATGATTGGAGATACAGAGTTACATGCAGCCTTTTCTCAGTGCAAGCAAATTGGTGCCATTGCTCAAGTTCATGCAGAGAATGGAGATTTGATCGCAGAGGTAATTTTCTGAATTCAAGGTTACACATCAAGCACCGTACCCAAAATAACTGTGATACCAATTGTTCTTTTATAAAACAAAGTTGGTAATCTGATTGGAAGAATAGCTGCCTGTACATTCTCTGTGGTCCCACCCACCCCTCCGCCCTTAATGAATGGCCTACCAGAAGAAGTCAAGAGAGCTCCCTCTCTCCTGGCTTTCTGCAAACTATGCAAACCTAAATTATTTAAGAGGACTATTAAAAAAGTGAATAAATAATAGGATGTGGAAGTTCAATGGTCATATCTTCTTCACTAAGTGAACTTACAAGCAAACTTGAGCTACACCTTTTCTTAAATAAAATTCACTCATTCAGCAAGCCAGATGATATGAATAACTGCAGCTGCTTCTAAATGTGCTGCTGCCATCCAGGTGTGTTCTAGGTTGGGGCAAGGTACAAGGCAGTTCTTGATTTCTCCTCCGGCTCTGTAGTAGGGGGCAGCCTGCAGGGCTGGTCTGGGTAACCTATTTCACTGCCCACAGGCTGGTAGATAACAGTGGATAGCCTGTGTTTGGTGTGACTTGCTCTTATTCCCATTATGTGATGTAGTGGCTAGAGTGACGGAGTGGGACCTGGGAGACCCAGTTTTTAATCCCTGCTCTGCCATGGAAGCTCATTGGGTGACCTTAAGTCAGTCACACCCTCTCAGCCTAATAAATTATTACTCAGGATCAGGAATCTTTTAGGGAGAAGCAAAGAAACACTCACTGAGTAACTGCTATCAGATACGTCTCTATCTGTTAATAAGGGCTGAGTTCTAAATTTTGCATTCTTTTCTTACATTTTGGCTGATTTTCTGAAGGTTACCCTCAATTATGTAAAACTGAATTATTTCACATTGACATATATTTAATTATAAACAAATGAGGAATCTCCTAAGCATCACCTCCCCCCACCCCCCACGCATCAGGAAATGTAGCATGTTATTTGTACCAGTTCTTGGGAATTTTGGCTTGCCAATGTATTTTCTCTATTATGTTCATGTTTTTCATTTTGCCTTGTGAGCTGAACCCTACCTTTGTTGTAGTTTAGTGTAGTGTTGGGCCTGTGATGATTTCCAGTTGTTCGGACCACTTTGTAAGCTTTGTGTAAATAATAGTGCTGTCTTTTGAATATTAGCTTTTTTCGATAGATTGCAAACTCATTGCAACTGTTGCAACATTTGCAGATGCTTAAAAACCCTTCTGTGAAATGAAATGGATGTACAAAAAATATTTTATGTTTAATGTGGGAATGCCAGAGTTTAGGCCTACTCTTCCTCTTTTTTAAAAGAAATAGGAGGGCCTAACTACCTGCTAGACATGGGCATGAAACGGAAAACACCCAAAACGAGAGTTTCATGTTTCGTCATGATCCACAAATCGTGAATCATGAAACTCCACGAAATTGACACGTTTGCCAAAATGATTCATTAATTCCGTGATTCATCAGAACCCGAGGCATTTCAACGGCACCCTTCATACCCGGAGATGTCAAACTCACAGGGAGACTTCAGCAGGCTCTCCTCCACCCACCCTCCCAGTTTGCAATAAGTTGATCGGGAAGGGTGGGAAGGGAAGTGCTGCTAGAGTACTTGATGAAATGGGGACTGGGAGTTGGTGGATCAGAGGAGGACGAAGGACTGGCCGTGGTGGAGCCGGGCCGGGAAGACAGAGTGAGGGGTGGGGTGGAGGAAAAAAGGCACCCTCACCCAAAGACCTTCCCACAGCAAGGCTAAGAGCTGGAAATAAGAGGCTTCTTTCAGTCTCTTTAAAGCAGCAGCAGCCAAAAGCACAATCACAAATCCTTCCACACACTCCCTCTCCAATCCCAGCAAAACGCTGTCATAGGAGGTCTGGAGGGGTGAGGGTTTGGAGGGGTGAGATTGGTGTGCTCATGGCTACAGAAGGCCCACCTCCTTGGTTGCCTAGAGGATTGACCCCCATCTCCTGGCTGTATAGGGCAGAATAGAAGCTCTCCAGATGGCTAGGAGAGCTACCAAGCAAAGGTAAGTGGGCTATGATTGGGGCCCATTGTTGCCTAGTGAGTCAATGTATTGGTGCCAGCCTGTCTGTAATTATGAATCGTTCACAAAGCTAACCAAACAGGCCAAAAAGTTGTGAATTTCGTGATAATTTCATGATAACCGTGGCCCCACAAAACGCTGTTTCGCGACACACGAAATGGCCCGTTTCGTGATGAAATTTGCTTCATATTTCGATTTGTGCCCATGTCTACTACCTGCATACTTAGGGATCTTTGACTGGGTAAATTAGAATTATAAAGGAGCTTTGAAGAGGGAGAGTTGTTGGAGGGATGAGGGCCAGCATATTGCTGCAGGGGGGTTAACACACATCCCTTCTATTTCTCTAAGCTCTTTTTATGCACCTGGAATTCCTGGGTGTAAAGAGAGGAAGTAGTTCTTTTGGCTATAATTGGTGCAGAACTGGAATTCACACTGGCATTGGGCCAAATCTTCAGAGTCTGGCTGCCCATTGGTGAAATTTTGCACTATAAAACTTAGGATCTAAGGCCCTATTGGTAAGAGTCAAATCCAAGCTGTCACTGGATAATTCAAACCATCTGTTATAAAAAGTTACTAATAAGGAATACCTAGGTAATGTAGTGGGGAAGGGGAGACATGCCAGTTTCAGATGATCGCGTAAACTTGGGTGGCAGGAATGATTCAGACTAGTTGACAATGGCCATGAGATGGGCTGATGGTTCTTCCTGGGCACTTGGTTAGATTTGCAGAGAAGTCTACATTGTAAAAAGAGATTTGGAGAGTGTTAGTTCTTTCCCCATAACTATGGGTCTTTACTGATTAGCAGGGCACAAAAGATGAATTAATGTGTGCACTTTTTTAAAAATCATTTTTATTTTCTTCTTTTAAAGAGCATGATTTTCATTTTTATGACATTTTGGGGGTGTTGGTATCATTTCGGGTATTTATTTCAGGTACAGTGTTTGGGTTCAGATACTGAAGAAAAAGAGCCCTAACGGTGGTAGCCATCCTGGCTGTGGGCTCCTGCTCTCCCACACAGGCTGCAGAGGCAGCAGTAGCAGCAAGGGAGGAGAGAGAGAGCAGGCTCATGCTGGGCCACTGACTTGCCAATGCTGCGGCAGCAGCCCTGTAAACTTAAAACTTCCACTGCCGCCAAATCTAGACTCTGATCTGCCTACTCAAACCAGTGCAGGTAGACCTGGCCTTTGAGTCCAGACACTAGATCTACTACTCATTGACAACAGTGTAAGTTTAATGTTTGGAGGACCATGGCAGCACTGGCAATTTGGCGGCCCAATCAGCAGGGCTGGCCGCCACTGCAGTGCTCTCGGTTCTGGAGCGCTAACATCCACACTCAGAGGCCAGGTCTACCCCTCCTATTTTCAATAGGACTTAAAGTCTCCAGAACACAGGCCAGGTCTACCACCCATTAGCAACAGTGGAAGTTTGAAGGGCCACAACAGGATTAACAATTTGGTGGCTCAGCCTCAATGTGCTCGCTCGCTCTCTGCTCACAGCTGAAACCATGAACTGATTGTAGTGAACATTATCGTGTTTGAGGTTCTATCTAAGTTCTATATGAGGTGATTTAATATATCACAAGATGCTGTATCTGTGAACCAGCCCAAAGAGACCCAGATCCTGGGATTTATTTGCAACTATTTCAGACTGCCTCTCTCCCTAAGTTTTTTTCCAGACAGTATTGTGCAGTACATGTGGTCAAGATGTCATCTAAACTCTCTGTCATTGGTACTAATCCTGCAGCTCTTCCAAAATAGGTTTGTTTCTGTTCCCATAGCGCAAATGCAGATAATATAAACACACAGCAATGATATCTGTGCCCTGGTTTTGGACAGATATGCATCATGCTTATCTGGTCTTCACCCCTGAATCTGCAATTCATTTTCTGTTGTTCTTTGCTTATATTTAAGCCAGCGGATATTTCACTTAAGCGATCCTATTCCATATTTCACAGCAAACAAACTCATGTTACTGTGATTTGATACACAGTTAGTTACTCCACATACGAAAAGTCATTAATATTACTGTTCGTAACACTAATGTATGCCTGATTTGCAGGGTGCAAAGAAGATGTTAGCCTTGGGGATAACTGGCCCAGAGGGGCATGAAATGTGTCGGCCAGAAGAAGTGGAAGCTGAAGCCACACTGAGAGCAATCACCATTGCAAACTCTGTGAACTGCCCTCTTTATATAGTTCACGTGATGAGCAAATCTTCAGCCAAGGTGATTGCTGATGCACGGAGGGAAGGTATGTTTCCTACCAAGAATGTATCTTGAAGTGTTCAGGAATTAGAATTCCCAGGTCTCAAAGTTTGACCTTCTCTCCCTAAGTCCCAGGCGACAACAGTTAATTCTCTGGGGAAAGGAGCTAGGCAGGCTGTGTTTGAACCATAAGTTATCTGCCTTGAGAGAGAGCAAGGTAGTCTCCTCATATTGCAGAACAGCCCTCATGCTTATGTAAATACAGTTATGCTTGGTGCCCATTTGAGGTGCAGTAGTGCAGGCAAAGGATTTTGTGCAATTCAGTAGCAGCTACACTTGCTGTGGAGAAGAATGCACACACAATCTTTATGTTGGTCTTCTAGGTTCTAATTAGACCTACCATGATTGGGAAAAGCACCTTCTCCTTACTTCCATCCTCCCGCATGTACCAGAAGCTGCTTCCAGACACATCGGCTTCTATTTGCATGCATCTTGATGAGTGAGGCTCAGGATCAGGTCTCAGGAACTGTGTTTCCTGGGAAGGATGGTGCTCCCTGGCTCCACTGATTCCTCTCCTCAAACATTCACCTTGTCTGCAAATTCTGCAACACACTTCCTCTTCCTTTCATGCAGCATTTGTGTAAAAGAGTTGATGCATACTAGTAAGCCTTTTCTCCTCATAAACAATGGGCAGTTTATACAGTCAGTTGAATAAAGTACTAAAGTTTATCTTGGTAATAGGAAAGGGAACATGTGAAGCTGACTTATGCTGAGTCTATTCTGACTAGCACTTTGCTGCTTTGCTTGGCAAGTCTGAAGTTGTGTGTTAAGATGTTCTTTCTGTCACTCACACCCACCCAAAAAAGGAGATTTGTGTTTCACCTAGTTTTCCCAATTGTGTACTTTGGGTCTGGTGCAGGATCCTACAGTAAAGCTAGGCAACTGTATTATTCACTCCCACAAATCAGTATCTCTTTCTGATTCCAAGTCAAACCAATCCCTGGTCTAAAAGCTCCCACATTTAAACTTATTTCAGCATAAAATGAAAACATGCTAAAAGGAACTCTTGAGTAATGGGCACTGACTTCCCACTTTCTCCATTGGGTGTTGTAGCTCATAGCAATAAAAGTGACCCTGAAATGGCTGCTTCTCCTGACCCTAAAAACTCCATTATTAAAAAGTGTGGCTGAAGTGAAGCCCTCACCAGGCCTGCAATACTTTCTGCGAGTTGTGTGGAGTGGCAGGCCTGTCATGGTCAGAGGAACTCTCCTCACATGTTCTCTATAAGGACCCTAACATTATGTCATTGGTGTATATGATTAAAACAGGAAAGAAAAAAAAACCCATCTTTAAAACGACCAGTTACAGATAATGATAATTTCTATTAGCACCTATACCTTGAATAACATGAAATCCTCAACATGAAAACTTCTGATCTATGACTGGGTTTTGTGTGTGTGCATTTAGCCTTTGTGCAATTTACATCTATCCCTTTCACTTTTATTTTATTTTTAGCTTCACATTCTGTACAGTGCCACACTGGTTCTGTCCACTAGATGCCACTGTTGGCAATGCTGTGGAGCTCAGCGCTGTGCTTTGCCTTTGGAAAATCATATCATGATGTGGTTTCAGAGTCAAACATCAAAAACTGTAAAATCAGCCAAAGTATGTAGGTCAAAGCAGAAATTTTGCCAAGGCAATCCAAAAGCCTTCAGAAACGAAAGGGGTAGAATATTTGCACTGTATCATGTGGCTTCAGTGAAGAAAGAAAATTTCAGTGAAGAAAGAAAATTTGGTCAATTACCCCTCAATATGCATATTCTCCTCTCCACTCTCTTTTTGTGTTATGTGCCTATACTACAATGATGTTAAACAAATAATTGCTCACCCCCAATACTTGCTTTTCCAACAAGTATATACAGCACTTCCATACACTACACAGAAGGACTAAGATGTAAAAACTATTAACACAGAGAAAAGACTGTACAACCGGTGCAGTACAATGGTTGCAATGCTGAACTGGACTAGAGCTGTTGAGACCCAGACTCAGATAACTACGAAGGACATGAAAAATCTAATGAGTCTCTGTCAGCCTATGTTATCTGATGGGATTGTTGCAAAGAAAAAATGGAGGAGGGGAGAACCTGGTACACTGTCCTTAGCAACTTGAAGAAAGGATAAGATAATTGATAAATATAACCAGGGGACAGAAAAAAAATTGGGATAATCAAAGCAGTTTAGGTTTCAGATCTAAAGTTCAGAACCAACATATTTGCACGTACTTAATGGTGCTAGTAATGGTGCAGCAATAAGAGAGTCCCAAAAGTTGATGACCAGAGAGTGGGTGATAACAGACTTTAAATCCGTGCTCAGATTACAGGAGTTGTAAGGGTCCCTGGATCCCTCTATTTGAGGACCAGAAGAAATATGGAGCCCCAGCGGTTCTTTGCTTTGTGAAGATTCTGACTGAGAAATGAAATCTGAACACATCCTGAAATTTCCCATGGGTAATTTAGAGGCTGGCAGGAAGAGAGGGTCTAACTCAGAACAACACAAGGCTTCTGTGGATTGTATTTTCTTACAGTATGGAGACAGGCTGGTGCAGATATTTCACTGAGTAGCAGAACAAGTCTTTGCTCCTCCACAGCAGCTTCTCAAGCAATTTAGGAGAAGAGGGACTTACTCGACTTTTACATTGGGTACTTTGTCACCACACGGATTAAATGAAGAGATTGACCACCTGTGTTAGTAATGGTACATGACCTGTTCTGTAGGTTTTATGATGTATACTGTTACACACATAATCTTGGCACTCTGTTCCATCATTATGCAGATATTTCACTGGCATTTGATAGGTAAATAATGTGATGTGGTACAACTGCTGTCCTTGGTTATCTACCCCATATCTTAGTCAGTATACTTTCTCTGGTAGAGTCTGTATAGGGTGAAACTAGCATTGTGGTTTTTCCCTTGTTGGACCCCCTTCTTCTTATGTGTAAGGAGAACAAAGGGCTTATTCTGGCATTCCAAATGGACGCAGTCTGAGGGTCCGTGAGCTCATCACTGGATACTGCATTACAGCTGAAGGGTAGCAATAATTTGCAGCTGGATTGTCTTGTCTACACAAGAAAATTGGCTTAGGAATGACTACTATAGCTCAGTATCCAGGGATGTAGAGATGCTGCCTATGTGGATCATTTGTATAGCATTCTGAAGTAATTGAGCTTGTGACTAGCATTTATTAGGACTATTGGGAATGGCTAAAATTAAAGGGAGTCAAAGATAGATCTTGTAGATTGCATTAAGGGCCATCTTACTATTTTCCCAACATTTAAGAACTGTGTTAAAAGCTGCATTGGGCTTGGTAACTGAATCTGTGCATACTATGTCTCTTTATACCCAGGGTTAGTGATGTAAGACAGAAGTAGGAAGTAGATCCAAAAAGGCAATTCTTCCACTCAGTATTCAGGTTCTAAATGACTAAGGAAAAGAGCAGAGAAGTGTCTGAATCATCACAGGCACATTTTATTTATTTAAAGCACCTATGACTGCTTTTCTATCAATGCAACTAAAATAACATTTAGAAAGCACAAAATACAATACGATAAAGAGTAAAAGACATTACAAAAAAACCCTGCATCTATTAACTCATTCATATTCACTGAATATGGGTTATAATTTTTGGCCAGCCCTACCAAAGACACCAAACACTCATCTTTCTAACATCTCTGCTCACAGATTTTAATGGATTTTTGTAGTGCAAAATCTGTTTGAGCAAAGGTAGTAGAATGGGGGGGGGCGTGAATATGTTCACCGTGGGCCATGATGACTCTATCCCACCTTCTGCTCTTGCAAAAAAGTATTCCTACAGCCTCTATCACGGCATAACACAAGAGGTTCAGAACAGATACGTCTTTCAGTCCTTTGTAAAATGGAGGTCTTTCAAATGGATATCCCATCAGGGCGGTGGGGGTGGCAAAGAACCTTGTGGAAAAGATGTAAAAGCTCTATTGCTTGGCAACTGAGGGCCAAATTTTTAATAAGTAGGATCCAGGTTCAGCTCATGTCTCCCCCAGTTACACAGCCCCTGAAGGCATTTTTAAAGTCCCCAGAAGCCTGATTGGGCTCAGGGCAATGGCACAGGAGGAGGAAGGCTGTCCATGTGAAGCTCCAAAGATGGGCACATTACTCCCTCCTGGCCAGTTCCCTTCAGGAAAATGACAAGAGCAGGAAGGCAAGAGTTCTCCCCTGCCCCAGCCATGGCCAAGGCCCAGTCAGGTTCCTGAGGACTTCAAGAAAGCTCGCACCTGTTGAAGACTTCAAAAACGCTTGCAAGGGAAGCAAAAACATAACATGTAGTTTGTCCCTGAGGTTCTTATGTCACACACTGATGAAATATAAAGCTAGACTTGAGAAACAGAATTGGCATGGAGAAAGTTCTGGGCAGAGGTGGTCTCTAAGGGCTTTAAAGGCTAAAATCAATTTTATTTAAGCTAGGTTGTACAATCTTCCGTCTTTGGAGCGCATGATGTGTACACTAAGTAGTATAGTGGTAAAGTGGTTGGACTGCAAATCAGCACTCTGCCGGTTTGAATCCTGCTATTGCTATGAGCCCAGTAGGTGGCCTTGGGTAAGCTACTCCTCTCAGCCCAGCTCCCCAGCAGTATTGTGGGGATAATAATAACACTGACTTTGTTGTTCACCACTCTGAGTGGGGGGCTGATTTGTCTAGAGGAGCAATATATAAGAGCATTTATTATTATTACTCAGTGAAGCAATTGCTTGATTATATTCTCATGGGTCAGAGGATACAGCTTCTTTCAAAGGGTGGAAACATTTTTTTGAAGGAAGAAAGATAATTGAAACTGCACGTCAAAGTATGTAAGTCAAATAAGTGCCAATGAATTCCCAGGCTTAAATGCAGGAGAATTCCATTTCACTGGGTTGCAGATCAGGCTGTTAGTTACAGATAAGCAGGTCTCATTAATATATACTAGTTGCACCAGTGATTCTGATTAAGGATGAACACTGCTATCTTCTTTCCCGTCTCAGGAGTGATCTTTAAATTAATAATGACATAGAAATTTCTGTATCTTTGTTCTGGGAGATCCCAAGCCATCTGGTTGTGTGATGTAACTCGGTGGAGCAATTTAAAGCCATACAAGAGCTTTCACAAAAATAAGAAAACCCCAAAATATTTTCTGATACAATACACACTTAACATGGCCTGGTTATAGCATGAAATCCACGTTGTGGCCTTGCTGCCCACCTAATCTTCACAAATAATATAATAATAATAGTAACAGTGTGCTTATGTAGCACCATTCTGGACAGATTAATGCCACACTCAGGCGGTGAATGAAGCGTTGTTGTTATCCCCGCAATACAGCTGGGAAATTGGAGCTGAGAGGTGTAGCTTACCCAAGGCCACCTGCAGAATTCATGGCAGTATTAGGAGTCAAGATAGCAGAGTACCGACTCATTGCCTAGCCACTTAACCACTACGCTACTGCAGCCAAAGGGACTGGGCAAACAGAACCTTCACAGAGAGAGGAACTTTAAAAATATTTCTGATTGTCCAAGAACAGCACTGCTTTGTACATTAAAATTACTGCCCCCTTTGGACATATTGTATTGTATTGTATTGCATTGTATTGCATTGCATTGCATTGCATTGCATTGCATTGCATTGCATTGCATTGCATTGTATAACCTGCTTTTCTCCCCAACAGGGACCCAAAGTAGCTGACATCCTTTTTTCCTCCTCAGTTTTATCCTCACAGGATCCCAGTGAGGTAGATTAGGTGGAGAGAGAGTAATTGGCCCAGGATCACCCAGCAAGCTTCCATGGCAGAGCAGGGTTTGAACCTGAATTTCCTGGATCCTAGTCCAACACTCTAAACACTACACATCACACTGACTCTCCATAGCAGGGTGTTCTGTTGTTTTGTTGTATTTAGATTGTGCTTTCACATTTAGTGGTTCAATTGTCTATTTGTATCCAATGTTTCTGTTTCATGTGCCCTTATATATGCAGCTGACTCTATATGACTGAGCTATTTCTCAAACTGACTGCTTCACACACATAAATAACCATTTTACTATATTCTGTATCAGGCAACAACCTCTTCATTCATTCATCTGCTAGTTTTAGGTTTGCATCTTTCTTGGTCCCAAGTTCCATACATACTTACATGTAAAACATTCTGCTAACTTTTAGCTCCTTATGTGTTTTATGATTTCTGTACTACTGGTCCCTTCTCCAGCAATCTGGAAAATCATCATGTGTTGTGCATTCTACCAGAACATGCACCAGTAGACCCTGTCTGTGCCACGCTTATATTAAACTAGTATCAAAGCCCACTGCGGGGAAAAATACAACGGGTTCTAGAAGGGGGAGGGCAGGCAGGTGGGCATTGGCTCCTCCTCCATGACTGATCCTGGCCAGGTGAAGGCGGGGGACAGACATTGCCACCTGCTCCATTCCTGATCCTGGCTGGCTGAAGGTGGGTGGGCATTGCCTCCTGCTCTGCACCTAATTCTGGCTGGGTGAAGGTGGGGGGCGGGTATTGCCACCTGCTCCATGCCTGATCCTACCTGGGTGAAGGGGGACAGGCATTTTCTCCTGCTATGCACCTGATTCCATCCGGGTGAAGGGGGACGGGCATTGCTGCCTTCTCCAAGTCTGATCCCAACTGTGTGAAGGGGGGTGGGTATTGCCATCTGCTGCATGCCTGATTCTGGTGGGTTGAAGAGGGAGCAGGAATTGCCACCTGCTGCACTTCTGATACTTATTGGGTGGAGGGAGCGGGCATTGGCTCCTGCTCCGTGCCTGATCTCAGCCAGATGATGGCAGAGGAGGGCATTGCTATCTGCTCCGCTCCTGATCCTACCTGGATGAAGGCAGGGGAGGTATTGCCACCTGCTGTGCTCCTGATCCCATCTGGGTGAAGTCAGGGGACCAGCATTGCCACCTGCTCCACTCCTGTTTCTGGCTAGGTGATGGCAGGGGACAAGCATTGCCACCTGCTCCACTCCTGATACCAATTGGATGAAGGAGGGAGGTGGGCATTGCCACTTGCTCCACACCTGATCCCAGCTGAGTGAAGGTGGGGGTGGGCATTGCCACCTGCTCCACTCCTGATCTCAGCTGGGTGAAGGTGGAGGGCAGCCATTGCCCCCTACTCCACACCTGATCCCAACTGAGTGAAGGCAGCAGGTAGGCATTGCCACCTGATCCCCATCTCCTGGTCCCAATCGGGTGAAGGGGAGGCTGGCCTCACTGCTCACAGGATCCTGTCAACCTCCTCCCCAGAAAGTGGGCTGAAATGATCGAATATTGGCCCAGAAGATGGCTAAGAGGCCTCTAGTTTACATACTGTATCAATCGTGGCCAGTAAATTGTGGCAAAGAGAGAAGATTTTGTCAGCAAAAAAGCTCACAAAAGCTTCATAGCTAATATCCAAATTCAAATTTTGATGGTCTCCTCCTGATAGGGAGACCAGTGACCATACTACATTAAACAATGTTGCTGGGCATGAGCTAAGCAACACAATGGAAGCTGCATAAAATTCCTTCTTCACAGCTTTCACTGCCACCTCACAGGATTTCATAAGCACCCTATAAGATGTTCTTGTGGCCTCGTCGCGAGATCGCTGCCACACATGCTCAAGCCGTCTTAGCTCCCGCTTCTTCCACCGAAGCTCCTCCGTATACCAGGGGGTTCAGCAGACATAGGGGCAAAGAGAGAGACAGGGTGCGATTTCATCAATGGCTTCAGAGAGCCGGACCTGCCAGTCCTCTACCAGCTCATCCAATGAACCGCCATGTAGCATCGGCCAGGGCTGGCGCCACCATTGAGGCTGTGAGGCGGGGGCTGCGGTCACTGAGAGGTGGAGGGGGTGCTGGAGGGGGTGCCAGGGGCGGATGCGCATGCCACGGAGCTGGTGTGCCTGGCCCACGCCGCCACCACTGGCCAGCCCTGCGCCGCCACCACCGGCCAGCCCTGCACCGCCACCCCAGCCACCCACTGGCCAATGGCCCCAGCTTTACTGCGTCGTCACATGATGATATCATCACGCGGTCCGGATGCACATGTAGGCACGAGAGGGTGGCCGAAGGCACCAGAAACTCTGGCACCAGCGGTGGCATTCTGGAAACCAATCGAATCCATAAGTCTCCATGGATGAGCATAAATTAGCTCGCCACCCTTGCAGGGGGTGTGGCATATCCAACTGAGCCTTCAGAACCGTGTGGTCTGACCATGGCACCAATTCTAAATCATCCAGAACCACATTCATCCCCATCCTGAAAATCAAATCCAGCGTGTGGCCTGCTTTATGTGTAGGGGCCAATACAAATTAGGAAAGTCCTAGTGCTGCCATGGCCGACACCAGATTCGCAGCCTGCACAGAGGCGGCATCGTCGAAGTGGACACTGAAGTCCCCCAGGACAATCAGCCTAGGGTATTCCAAAGCCCACCCCACCACCGCCTCTAGCAGGCGCGACAGGGTATCTGCTGGAGCGCTGGGCAGTTGGTACACCAGACAGATAGCCAAACTTTCCTCAGCACTCCAGACTAGTCCCACAAAATCAATGCCAGAGATCTCAGGGACAGGGTGGACATATGTGGTGGACATGTAAGAAAGCAAACAGTTTCTGGTTGCAGATACAATCATCGATTCAGAAGATTTTTGAAGATTAGAATCCAGTTGAAACCAGAGCTTTTTTTTGTTAGGAATAATGGACAGCCAGTTGGAAAGAAGCTTTGGAATTTTTTTTTTATATTTGATTACGGTGGCAAGAATACTCTATGCACAAAAGTGGAAAACTCCAACATTGCCTACAGTGGAGGAATGGTGGATAAAAGTATTGGAATTTGCGTCAATGGCAAAACTTACTTCACTGATTAGGGGAAAGACATTAGTTACATTTTTGACTGAATGGAAACCATTTATAGACTTTTTACATGAAATGGATAATAAGGAAATGTAGGCATCCTAGTCTTGCAGCTTGGCTCTCCGACTGCTGTCCAATGGACTTTTCAACTGTCACTTGTCCAACATTCCACCAAGCGGCCTACATTTCCCATCAAAACTAGAGGGAAGCTGACAAGTGTCCAACCTGTGTCATTCGTCACTTGTAGTTTGGCCCTTAGAATAAGTGAGATTCTGAAAATGATCTATATTTGTGGTGGAGAAAATCAGAACTCAAATCTGTAGTTTAGTTTAAGGGTCTCTTTTCCTTTTTCCTTTTTTCACTTTTATATGTGTTGCTGGTGTGTCTTCTTTTTAGAATGTTTTTTGTTCTCTGTGTTTGTTGTCTATAGTTTGTGTGGTGTTTGTTATTTAAATACAGAAAAATTATAACCATGAGTAAAGAATGCCTGAGCAAAACCAGAGGGAAGACTGCAAAGTAGCTTGAGGCAGTCCTAAACTAGCATCAATAGGAAGCTGCCGGGCCAATTAGGACATTCTCCAGAAGTAAACCTGTGAATTACTGGCTGGGGGCGGGGGGACGACACAAGGAACTCTGGGCTTTTTACTTTAATAGGGAGAGTGGCGATAAGAGCTTCATCTTGGCAACTGTCCTTTAGTGAGGGACAGAGAGGCATAAACATTTGATTTGCAATTGTTATATATGTTGCATTTATGACTTAAGTTTTTATTTCCAGGGTATCAGACCAACAACCTGGTGGGGGTTGTAAACATTTGGGATCTTATCAGGTAGTCACACCCCATATCTGAATATGTCGGGGCGTGGGTTGATGTTCTCTATGAGGATACCTAAGAATCAAATGTGAGTAGACTCTAGCCAGGTATGTTAAAGCAGTACTGGGCAGTGTAGGATAGCAAACTGCTACTAAGTGGTTTGTTCCTCTTAATGTTAACCTATTTCTTCTTTTCTTTTTTGCAGGGAAAGTTGTGTATGGGGAGCCCATAGCTGCTGGTCTTGGCACAGATGGAACTCACTACTGGCATAAGGACTGGCCACATGCTGCAGCCCACGTCATGGGGCCTCCATTGAGGCCAGATCCTTCAACTCCAGATTTTCTCATGAACCTCCTAGCAAAGTAAGCAAACTCAGAACTTATACAGAGGATTCCTATATGACTTCTTAGTAAAAGGCAGGTTACTTACCCATAACACTTTTATTCAGTGAAATCAGCTTGATTGGCTTAGTTTCAATATATGTCCAACTTTTTTCACTCACCACATACATTCAGTAAGCGTGCATCAATAACGCAGCCACATAGCAACCGGCTGCTACCGTTTGCATCATGTTTTTCAGATGAACTACAGTTTACTATACAGTTGTTGCTTTTACACTCAGCATGGAGGTGCACGAATCCACAGGTGTAGCCAACCATTTATCAAGTGAAGAGGGTGAGGAGAGGAAAAGCATTGCCATTAATAGAATGGAGCTGCAGGATCCAATTGATTCCGCCAAGCAGTTGGACTCTTCAGATTTCCAACTCCCTCTATGACTGCATGCCCCGTTACAACTGACAATTATATGGTAAATTATTGTCTCTATCCAAACAGTTTTATCCATCTCCCAACTATCTTCTCAGTCAGCAGTCCCAGAACTAGCCTGCTGAGCAGTTTAGGTGCCACTTTTTCCATGTAAATGAAAGAGGTATGGAACAGATGAAAAAATACTGGCTTATAATTCAGCCTCACTATGGATTGTTTCCTTTTAGTGGTGACCTGTCTGTGTCTGGGACAGATAACTGCACCTTTGACATCTGCCAAAAGGCTTTGGGGAAGGACAATTTTACAAAGATCCCAAATGGGGTGAATGGTGTGGAGGACAGGATGTCAGTTATATGGGAAAAAGGCGTGGTGAGTGAGACTTCTTTCATTCTCATACATAATGGCGAACCCATTTTAGCAGTAGTGACAAGTTAGCCATTTTGTTATAAGGAGACACGTGTTCTCGGCCATCTCTTCCATTCTGTCCAGCACCAAGGACTTGAACTACATTGCTCTAAAAATAAGAAATGATAACTTCCCAAATACTATTGACACCAGTAACTGAAATTACACCAGCTTACAGATGTACAATCTGACGGCTCTCCTGAGCAAATGGGACCAAGTTTTCTTTGCTTTCAGTATATTTGTGGAAGTGTTTGATGTTGAAACTTCATGTCCAACTAATACCTGGCGTTTGGCAGTAGGAAGAAAGGTTGTTTGCAATCAGCTTGAGTGTTTCTTTTTTTTTAATAACTGCAAATTTTTGCTTTCCCATATTGGTTTGCAGCACAGTGGCAAAATGGATGAAAACAAATTTGTGGCTGTTACCAGCACAAATGCAGCTAAAATCTTCAACCTGTACCCAAAGAAGGGGAGAATCGCTGTGGGATCTGATGCAGACATTGTTGTTTGGGACCCAAAGGCTACAAGGTATGGACCAAGTAATTAAATTCCATCTGTCCATCTAATCTTTGAGCAATGCAATAGGAATGCATTTTTTATTTCAGATAGACATAAATCCTGATGATGGGATAATGTCTCATTTGAACAATGCTGCATTTGAATTATTCACAGGATGTTTGATGCTAGCCACAGCATATCTGCACAGAGGGTTTTGTGTAGTCAGAACATTTTAAAAAATCTATCTGGACTGCTGACCATATAGGAAAATAACACTGCTTGTACTTTATACTAATTGCCGTTTCCTGAAGATGGTCAATGATTAAAAGTAATCCCAAGGCAATTGCATTTTAGAGTAGCTTATGTGCACATTGTGGTGCCTGAAAACACCTAAATGATGTATTGAGGACTCTAAAACACTTTGCTTAATATTAGCAGTACCATCATATTTAATTCTGAATAGAGCCTTCCGTACAGTGGGGCCAGAGACAGACAGCAGTGATGTTCTACAAACCTGAGGGAAACACAGGGTTTGTGGGGGGGGGGGTGGACCCAAATAATAGAAGCAACAACTATCGCTGTAAGAGATGAACACCCTCTAAGATCTCATGAGACTAATCTAACATTTGGCGGCTATTTCAAGGGCTGCTAAACAACCACAATATTGTGGTGCCTTCCAAACTTTGGTTTCTCTCAGTGAGAGACCAAGGTGGGGGGAGAGACTGAAAGTAGTGAAAGCTGGGAGGAAAAGGAAGAAGGGAAAGCTAAAAGAGGGGAAGCACAGAAAAGATTGTCAGGTGGTTGGGAGGGGGAAAAGAGGGAGAGACACTGGGGAAGACAAGGAAGAAAAGCTGAAGACGGGGGGGGGGGCAGATAAAGGCAGGTTGAGTGGGTGGGTGAGAGAAAAGGAAGTGATGAAAGGGCAGAGGCTGTGGGGGCTGACAGGGGGACAGAAAGAGGAAATAATGTGGGGAGGAAGATACAAGAGAAAAATTAGATGCCCCCCTGACTCCTCATGAGTGCCCTATGGGTAACTAGGCATTTCTTTGCAAGCTCCACATTCTGTGCTGCTCCTATGTCCCATGATCAGTTCCAGGGTCTTTAAGGTTACTGGTGCTGAAATCCAGCTTTCTCAGAACTGACAGCCCTCTTGTTCAGATGCAGCTGTGCTTCTATGTTGCGGCTTCTGTCCAGTGGGGAAGGTCCATGGACCAATGGTTGAGCACGTGCATTGTGTGCAGAAGGTCTCAGGTTTAAACCCTGGTATCTCCAGTTAACGGGCTTCAGTAAGCAGGTGTTGGGGAAGACTTTTCTATGCCCAAGATAGAGCATCTGCCAGTCAAAGCAGGCAGCACTGAGCCAGATGGACTAATGGTCTGACGTGGTACAAGGAAGCTTCATATGTTCATGTCTCCAGTTTTCTCTTCTGCCACCAATGGAATTGAATGGCTGGTTGTGGTTTACTTCTTATGCTGCTGGCGCTAGACCCCCAGGGAGGTGCTGCAATAATGCCATTCTGTCTTGGCTTCTGTCATTGATAAACTTCTAATAATGTGATGTCTGGCTTTTTTTTCACCTGTCTTCAAAAAGCACTAGATTATCCCATATTGATAATATACATAAAATATAACGTCATGTGGTACTTCATGTCTTCTGTACCCTCCTCTGCTTCTATGGGTGTAAATCAGCCTAAATGTCCTTGCATGATTCATACTGTTTGCAGTATTTGGGTTTTGTAGCATTAGAGAGATGACACTGGAGAGAGAGAGGCAGTGTATGTGCTAATTTAGTGTGGGGTGTGTGTGGTGGGGTATATACCTGTAGAAAAAAAATTATTAGTGGATGGGATGGATCTACTGTCAGATAGCTCTCCAGAAATGGTTCTGCACTTCCTTGTCAGAACACTGAGAGCGGGACCACAAGTGACGCCTGACACAGGTTGGACACTAGTCAGCTTCCCTCAAGTTTTGATGGGAAATGTAGGCATCCTGGTCTTGCAGCTTGACTCTCTGACTGCTGTCCAATGGACTTTTCAACTGTCACTTGTCCATCATGCCGCCAAGCTGCCTACATTTCCCATCAAAACTTGAGGGAAGCTGGCAAGTGTCCAATCTGTGTCAGGCGTCACTTGTGGTCCCGCTCTCAGAGTCCAGATGTACATTCTGAACAGAATGTTCCATGTAGGATTCATTAGTGTGCATTGAAGAACCTAAGTTGCATTAGAGCGATGATTCTTCTAACAGTAGCCAACCTACACCACAGCATGCTGACTTCTTTTCAAGAGAGGTTGAAGTGTTAGTTGCAAAAGGAAATGGTTCAGGTGGTACCTTATTTTGGAACAAATAGGTTGACAGTGTAGTGATCAAAGCAAAGAAACAAACTTATGAATTGTATATTTCAGATCTTTCTTTATCATCAGGTAGATCAGAGCTTGGATTGTATCAGACTTCTTTTGAAAAGTTAATATTATAAAGACACTAGTTTTAAGTGGGTAGCTGTGTTGGTCTGCAGTATAACTGCAGGATTTGAGTTCAGTGGCACCTTAGAGACCAAGAAGATTTCCAGAGTATGAGCTTCTGGGAGTCAGAGAGCTCCTTCAGAGCTTTTCAGATGTTTGAAGAAGGGAGTTTTTCTGACACGCCTATCTCCTTTCTCCAATCTACCTGAAATCCAGTGCAAGGGACCGTTGACTGAAAATCTCATCCAAATTGAGTAGAAAACAAAGAAATTATAGATGGAAATATAAATCAGAAGCCAATAAAAATAAAATGGAAACCAGCAAGAATTAAAGCAACAATTGACAAAACAAAAATAGAAAAAACACAGATTTGCACTCCCATTGACATGAGCAACAAGACTTTCTAGCAAAAGTCTTTAATTTAGCCAGAATTGCTCATGGACACTTGCATTTGGTGTCTTCTTCTCCATTCTTTCCTCTTCCCCAACAAGTATCTGATAATGACCCTCTTGTGACATTAAAATGGCAGCCAAAGGAACCATGACTCTGATGTACTAGAGTCTTGCATTCCTACTCCAATTCTGCTTGGAGACTCGTTTACAAAAACAACAAAGGTCTGTTGTGACATAAGAGCCAATAAGGCAATGAGACCAAGAGAGTCAGGAGATGGAAGTTTGAGAGGGCATTTGCAGGACTGAATAGGGAAAGATGGGTGCATAGGAGCAGGGTTTATGTAACTTTACAGCTTGTTACCCTTACTGGCCCTTTGCTAGCTTCTTAATAACTCAGCAATGCATGTTTAGCAGAAAAACTCACCCAGTCTCTAAAATCTCTCTCACACCATCTCCAAAACCTACTCTTCAAAGTTCAGCTCTCTGTTTCACATGCACACCCCAATTCAGAAACTAGCTATTAAAAGGGCCAGCTGTACTGAATAGGGATCCAGATAGGGTTGCCAGGTGTCTGGTTTTCACCCAGACAGTCCGGTATTTTTTTGGACTGTCTGGGGGAAATGTTCTCCAAATACCAGACACCTGGCACTGTATCTGCCCCCACCCTTCTGCTTCTAGCCAGTTTGCCTACCAGCCTGGCAGCCCAGCCACCTGAGTGCTGCTGCCAGCCTGGGAAATGGCCAGCCAGCCTGGGCCCCTGGCCTCTTGCACAGTGCTGGTGGGAGTGGCCATCCTGGCCTCCTGTGGCTGTGCAGTGCCACCAAGGAGTGGCCAACCAGCCCGAGTGGCCTGGAAGTACAGTGGGAGCTGTGACATCACTTCTGGTAATGACATCATTGTGTCAGGGCACGGGTGCACTTGAGCCCTGCGCATGCTCAAATAGGAAAAAAAACCTGCAAGTGCTTCCCCCCTTCTCCCCAGGTCCTGTATTATTCCTGACTCCATCTGGCAGCCCTAGTTCCAGATTGTGTGCTGGGAGGGCAACTTGGAGTGAAACATACTTCCTAAATCAGATGTTTTAGAAGGAATAGAATCCCCTTGACATTTTTTTAAATGTTTTTGTTGAGTGGGGGGATGGTTGTAAGAAAGAGCTGGGGTACTTCCATCCCTTAAATGAAAATGCAGTTGCTCCCTTGATAGATTGCACATTGAAAGGCAAGCTTTTAAGATCACAGTCGGTTGCTGTTTCTTCCCTACCTGATGCAGCATTCTTACAGAATAAAAATGCAGGCTGTGATGCCAGCCTAAAGCAACAGACAGATGTTGATGCATGACTGGGGAGAATTGGGAGATTTTCATTGGAAGCCTTGGGAGAGGATTTAGGCGTCCCTGTGAAAAATGACCAGGGATATTGTAAGACTAGGCAAAGAAATCTATATAAATGAACCACATTAGCTGTTCTAGTTTAATATAAAAAAAGCATTCGGAATATAACCTTTCTGTCTGTCTTTGTCTCTCTTTTTCTTTCTTGTTAAAGACCTGATTTTATGCTGTGCTACGCTAGCATATAAAGGTTTATGGCAGAGTTCAGTGGTTTGTTTAATGCACTGCCATAATTTGGTTCTGAATGATATTGCAAGCCCAGTTAGAATGTGGTGTGTGCTACAGGAAGGCTGGCACTCTCTGCCAGTACCAGTCCTGTGTAGGTTGTATGTTCCAAATCTTTGGGAGAAAAGCATATGGTTGCATTCATTGGAGCCTAGACTGGAGTTGATTCAGATATGGAATTCTAGCTACCTTAGTACGAACCTACATTATTATTCATTTCTATAGTATTTGACCCCCTTTTAAACACAGGTTGAAAATGGGGACTCAGGTTATTCCTCTATATGTCTGTTTTTTCTGCCTTTCTTGTTCCACCAATACTACAATTGATGGAAAATACCACCCCCCAGTAGCAAAGGGAAATGGGTGTGTGCATGGGTGACAACTCTTTGAAGATAGAAAATAAGAAAAAATGCATTCTGCTAATCTCTTTTTCAGATACTGTACTGACAGGACATTTCATGAATTTTTATTAAAGTTGTTTCCACTCTAATCTTGGTGTACATATATCCCATGTGGGGAAAGAAACTGTGGAAAAATAAGAATGAATGAATCTGTATTTCATTTTTCTTTTTGAAAAATAAAACCTTGCTTTGTCCTTAATAAGTTTTTTTTAATCAAATCCCACTAGCAAACTTATTTGTGTGTGCAAACACTCCTGCTTGAGGAAAAGTTGCAGGTGAATGCTGTTCAGGTTGTGAAAAGAGGGGCAGAAGAATAACCAACTCCTGAGCATAATGCTTTCCTGTGGTTAGAAGCAAAAACATGAGCTGACATTCCAGTTTGCATTCCAGCCAGAGGAACACAAACTTCAGGCACATCATCACAGTTGCTTAATTGTGTGTTGCATCTGCAAAGCTTACTCCATGTCATGAATAGAGTTTACATCTTGCACACTAACCCTTTTAGTTTAAGCTCCCAGTTGCTCTCTTTTTATTGCACATGTATTACCCACATCCTTCTATAATGACCTCCGTAGGGAAGGCCCCAGAACTTCCTTCCTATGGATTGATCAATGGTCTTTTGTTTCTTTTCCTTTTATGCCTGATGCTATGTCTTTCCTGTGAGTGCTTAGTATGTTTTAAAAGTACACTGTATGGGGGAAAATGCAGCAGTGCCATTAAAGAGGCAACACTTCCAAGTAGCTAGAGGCCAAAATAATGGAAGAAATGGTAGCAGGAGGAAGATAGACGGGGCACTGCAATACACCATCAGCTTTACCTTTGTATTTGCTGCAACTGCTATTTTAAACAGAGTGTACAATATATGCACAGAGTAACTAATGTGGTTCCAGTTTAAAACAACAACAACACTGGTCACGCCTAAACCAGTCCACCTCTCTCAGCATCCAGAAAGTCAGCAAAAGAGGGGACACCTCTGGTAGGCCATTTCCCCACGACACATGTGCTGCCACCAAACAAGGGTCTCTGGGCTTTGGCCCAAGAAGTTGCTAATTTTACCTGCCTGCATGCTGGTACCACAAGCAATGCAGAACGGAGCTGCTGCAGGGGAGTATACTAAAAGAGCAAGTCCTGCAGGTGTCAAGGTCACAAATGGTGGGGAATTTCTAATGTATTGGTTTCTTCTTTGAATACAAGACTTGGTCTTTTTTGGAAGTGTCTCTCATGGAAATAGATCTGAATATTTGCAGACCCAAATACAAATTCTAACCTTTGTGTTTACCCTAAAGTACATACATTGGCTCAATCATAATTTTGGTTTCAGTTATAAGGCCTGCTGAGCTTTGTTTATCATCACTGCATCCGCTCAATGTGTCATATTCTCAGCCTTTGGTCAATGGCAGTGTACATAGCCTGGAGAGTCTGTTAATAAATATTACTGAGAAAATCTCACAGTAGTCTCTTCATCATTTAAGAAAAGGCCATGTCTGCTGCTATTTCTTTATGCAAGGAACTAAGAGAAACTGATCATAGATTTACTATTTCAGTATTGAATTATATGCAAAATTTTCTGTAGGAGTTTATCCCAGGAGTTTGATTGTGCTATTTTTCTTCAGCACACAAAAGAAGATCACATGCTTTCCATCTGCATGCCTTTTTATTTTACATAAAAGGGAAGAACAAAGAAAGAAACAACAAAAGTCCATCTCCAGGAGAACACAGTGTTCATTTTCTGTGCCGTGCAGTCTCACAAAATATCATCTGCATTCTTCAGGGAGATAATTCCTACTTGTTTCAAAGGAGCAATGCTGAATCTTTTCCCTATTAATTTAAAGCATATCCTGTTTTTCCTTGATACAGGGCTTCTTTCTTTCTTTCTTTCTTTCTTTCTTTCTTTCTTTCTTTCTTTCTTTCTTTCTTTCTTTCTTTCTTTCCAGTATAGCTAGGGTTACCAATCTTCCAGGAGGGACCTGGAGTTCTCCCAGAATTACAGCTGATCTCCAGATTACAGAATCGTTTCCCCTGGAGGAAATAGCTTCAGAGGGTAGGCTATAAGGTATGCCATAGACTACAGGAGAAATATAAGTCCTAGAGAGACATAAGGTTAGAATTTGTATTTGGGTTGGCAAATATTCAGATCTATTTCCATGAGAGACACTTCCAAAAAAGACCAAGTCTTGTATGAGATGCTTTAGGTTGATCCTGCACTGGGCAGGGGGTTGGACTAGATGGTCTGTATGGCCCCTTCCAACTCTATGATTCTATGATCCCTGCTGAGCTCCTTCCCCTCCCCAAACACCACCATCTCCAGGAATTTCACAAGCTAAAATTGACAACCCTAAGTATGTACCTATGGTGGGTACAGGAGGGTATACCCCACCTACACACAGACACATAAGCCTTTCTTACCCCTTGTCACCCAAGCAGGACCCCCCCCCCGCCCTGCTGCCACATACCACCTGTCTAGCCTCCACTACAGCCGGCAGAGAGCCAGGCAAGCAGTCAGTACCCTGTATTTCCCCCCCCCCCCAGCTACAGCCCAGGGCTACTGGGGGAAAAGAGAACTCAGAGGTTACTTTCCCTCAATATACACTTCCACCATTTAATGCACTAGGTCCTTTCCATGTGACCAGAGCGCGCACATGCGTGTGTCTTATTCCCCTTCAGCTAATAACTTCAGGCAGTCCAGGGTTAAAAAAAAACAAAAACAAACTTTATTTGCACAAAGGAACATAGAAGTGAATGGGTTTTAAACTAATAACATATCGGAGTTAAACAGGAAAGGTTTCAAATATAAAAGAAATAGCCAGCTAATTTTCCGCTGCCTCTCTGAGTGGCGTTTCAAACCCCTCTCCAAAGCCACCTTTTCCCTTCAACAGACTCTGATTCTGATTGGCCCAGCATTCCACCCACTCCCATTGGCTGTCCCTCAGGAGAGGTGGCGCTGCAGCCGGTCCTGTCGTTTACAAGCCCTTACATTTGTTTATTCACTCCACTTTCTGTTATCTTCTGTATTTTCATTTCTTAAAGCAGTTTGTGGATGTAATGATCAATTTATTAAATAACAGCTCTGTGATAACCACAGTGACTTCAGGAATCTTACTCCTAGTCTCATACTGCTCCTGCTATCCACCATCTCCATGAATTTCAGTAGCATTATTATATGGTAGACCTTTAATCATGCAGAAAAACATCTCTTTGTTGTGCTCAAACATGGGAGAAGCTAATAGCTCAGTGATTGAGTACCTGTTTTGCTGACATAAGGTCCCATATTCATTTCTACCACTTAGTCATCGTCAGCAGCACTGGCTCACTAGGTGGATCACAGGAAATATCCCATTCTGCACCATTGTTGGCCTTTGAAGGGAGAGGCCACACCGTTTATCAAGAGGCAGCAACAGAGTTGCCAGAGCCATGACTGGAGCACTGTACAAGCAGGTAGCTGCTGATTGGCTAGCAGTACCTGGCACCAGCAAGCGATGTCATCACTGATGCCTGCCAATAAAGGGCACACTTTTCCCTAGGAACTACCACATACATTGCTTCTGGTCGTGGTAGATATTGCTGAGCTGGGGAGACCAATGAGTTGCCTCAGTGCAAAGCAGCATTGCTGTTTACATGTAGTTCACTTGGTGTAGGGAATGGAATGATCTGAGTAAAGATTTTTTTTCTTTCATCTCCTGTCCTATAATTCCTTCCCTAAAATTGCTATTTCTGTGTTTTGACATATGTATTTTAGTTTTGGTTTTAATTCATTTTACAATCTGTTCTAATGTTCTTTTTAAAATTGTGAACTGCCTTGGTGGCCCTGATTGAGCAGAAAGGCGAGATATAAATGTAAATAAATACAGAAGTAAATTAATTTTCTTGTATAAAGTAAATACTTGCATGCCTGTGACAGCATTGCCAAATAGTAAGACAATGATAATAAATAGGTTAATGTTCTGGGTAATGCCTTTCCTCAAAACAGCTACACTATCTTATTACATAAATTAACTGAAAAAAGCAATCTAAAAGGACTGGGTTTTTTTTTAGTTACTCTTGAGACTTAATGATGATAATTTGTCACTAACCATTAATCACTGTAATTAATTTTATACCAGAAAGAACCATGGTTTTGTTTGGTCTCCATTGTCTTCTTTTGTCATAAAGTGATAAATTTGTGTAGCAGTCACCTAAAAGTCTAATGGGGGGAGGGTTACATTTAATTTTTAGATGAAATTAAATGGGGCCATTGCCCGTGTGGGTCCCTGCCCACCATTGGTTCTGCTGAAATGAATGATAAGGCCATTATTGGTTTCCACGGACCCAGGATCTAGGCCATATTCTTTCCACATTCTGTTTGTTCTCAGGTGCAGTTGAGTGGCTGGGATAATAATGGCCCAAGTAGACCCCAGTGATTGTAAATTGGCAGCTGCTGCTCAGATTCTTTTGCCATTAGCTGAGCAATCAATAGTAGCCAGACATCAAGAGAAATTGCAGGAACTTTCAGAAGCTTCCTGGTAATGTTCTTCAGTGATGAAGTTGTCAGTGATAACAGAAACTGTTTGATGTGATCGAGCTGAGCTGTCCAACGTCGAAGCCCAGCAGTGGATTCTTTCTGATCGGAATCCGGTTCCCCCTAGTTCTTCTTGCATGCCTAGGAGCATTTCAGCTGTTCAGTCTGTTACTTGGGGTTTGAAGGGCGTCCTAATTGTGAAGAATCCTTCTTTTTTAAGTAAGTGGGAAAACAAGAGGTTTGTGGACTGCATACTGCACACCTTTATAACCTTCTTTATGTTGGCTAATTCTCCCCTCTAAAGAGCTCATTGTTTTGAAAAATGTTTGGAGCAGCCCATGTGTACTCCCAATTGAAACATCACAAACGGCAGAGTCAGAAGAATGCCTAATGGCTTTTCTACCTATATGTATTCAAAAGGCAGCATGAGGTGGTGGCTAGAGAACTGGACTATGATTTGAGAGACCCGGGTTCAAATCCCTGCTCTGCCAAGGAAGCTCACTTGGTGATCTTGGCCCAGCCACTTTTTCTCAGCCTAACCTTTCTCACCGGGCTATTGTTGAGATAAAAGGGAGGAGGGGAGAACAATATTGTAAGTTGCTTTGGGCAAAAAGCAAGGTAAATAAATAAATCTGCTTAGCTTTTAGAAGAGTGTAGCACTGGTTCCAAATATATATCATTTGGTAGGGAGAGAATGCTTCTTGAGTTGAGGAATGAGAGGCAGGGATGGTGGGGCTTTGTGGCTGGGGTGGGGGCTGGCATGCTGGCAAATCCTAGAGCATCCTCGAGGTCACTTCTGGTTTTCACCAGAAATGGCCTCACCTGCCACTGTAGCAGGAGACCTGGGAAGCCTCGCTGAACATAAAGAAGCGTTAAGGCTATAAAACTGCAAAGGAGTCCATTTTACAATATGAAAACTTTCCAGTTATGCAAGAGCTACACTAGATGCTTCAGACTTATGAGCTTAACTAAAGCCTATTATTATTATACTGTAACCCTTGCATTACATACAGCCTTCTACTTAGCCAGTATGGCTGGTGTTGGATTAGGACTAAGGGACCCGGGTTCATATCTCCCCCTCAGCCCCAGTGCCTGTTGTGTGACTACTTTCTCACTCAGCCGACAAAATGTTTGTGATGATGAAGTAGAGGAGGGGACTTTTTATGAGTTTCTTGGGAAAGGAGCAGAATAAAGATAAAGAATTGCACTTTGCTGTTCGTGTCACCTGCTGCACCTAAACCTATTCTATGTGGTCTGCACAGGGTTAAAGGATGAGCTAAAAGACGTGTCTTTTTTCAATGGGGCATTATCTGAAGGGATGCCAAGCTGAGAAACAGAAGCAGCCCTCCATACCCCAAAGGAATTGAAACAGTCCAGGAGAGAGATGGATATGGCACAATGTTTAATCAAGCTGGAGCCATGCTGCACTCACGCCTCAGTGTGTATACTGCAATAGAGAAAGAAGCCCCATTGCCTGTGTGAAAGGCAGAGATCTGCCGACCCTAACAAAGAGCAGTTTATTGTTTGGAGACAGTCTGACAGTTGGTCTGCTGTGTGTTGGATCCACATCTTTCTGTCTGGTCTTAGAACCTCCAAGGGTAATGCCCAGTCTCAGTTTATGTTCATTCAGATGGAAATGGTGTGACAGGCTTTTCTTCTTCTTTTTTATCATGCTTGCAGCCGAACAGACTAAATAAAACAGCATTTCCTCCAGGTTTTAATTTGCAGTAGGGTTTTCACTGAAATGGTTTTCAATACCAGAGCTTAACCCTAAAACGGGGTGGGGGGGAAGAAGGGTCCCTGACAAGGGCCTGGACCCTATGAACAAGTTCCAGCACACTTGGAAGTCTCTGCTGTGAAAGCCAGTTTGGTGTAGTGGTTAAGAAGAGCATGGGACTCTAATCTGGAGAACTGGGTTTGATTCCCCATTCCTCCACTTGAAGCCAGCTGGGTGACCTTGGGTCAGTCACAGCTTCTAGTTCTCTCAGCCTCACCTCACAGGGAGTTTTTTGTGGTGATAATAACATGCTTTGTAAACTGCTCTGAGTGGATGTTAAGTCATCCTGAAAGGCAATATATAAATCGAATGTTGTTAGGTGCATCATCATACTTCCTCTTCCACTGAAACCTCCATTTACAAAGTGGCATTGAACATATCAAAATGAAAGCTTTAGCAGAATTGGAAATGTGTTCCACAGCAGGGACTATCTAGGGCACATAGAACTCATTCATAGGATCCAAGCCTGGGTGTACAATGCATTTTGTTCACTCCTGAGCAAATGCAAAAAATACCTATCAGGCATTGGAGTTCTGCATTCCGGTTCATAGTATGTCCTCTGCATAATTATCCTTGCCGTGTGTCCCACCATCTGCAGATTTCACAGCAGAGGACTTTCCCACTTCTCTCTCATGTGACAACAGATTAAGCATTCCCAACATCTTGTCTCTGGAATCCTTGCTATCAGAAGGGCCAAAGAGGAGATCTGCCACATTTAATTATTTTCTGGAAACTCTTGTGCTCTTCACATGATGCGTGACAATGCTCATAAAGTGTGAGTCAGATTTTACCCCTGCTCAACTCCGTCAGTACTGAGCCCATGTGCATTCCCACTGTATACTCACAGGCTCCACCCTGAACCTAGGAGTGCTGCTTTTCAAGGTTTCCTGGTTGCAAGACAGATCCTATCTATATGTACAGTTTTTATGCCTATTGGCTTGAGACTAAATGCACAAGGCTGGGAGACACATACGGTTGAGCTCGTGTGTGTGATTTCCCCACCCCACACACTTGTGTTGCCTGTACAGACGCACATGTGTCGTATGTATGGGTCTTCTATGTTTATTTGTTCAACTTCTTCCCTTTGAGCTTTCTTTTTTTCTTTTATCTTTTGCAGTCATTCACAGACCTGCTTTGCATGAAGAATATCCTAGGTTCAATCCACTCCATCTCTAGTGAAAAGAATCAGGTTATAGGTGATGTAAAATATCTCTACAAGAAACCATGGAAAGTTGCTGCTGGCCAGAGTCAACAATATTGACTTTAAGAGACCAGTGTCTCGACTCCGTATCAAGCAGTTCTGCATATTTGCATATTGCATCTATGTTCTGTTTTGCTTTCAAAACGCAGTCCAAGGGCACAATGCAAAGCAAGCTCTCCTGCATAAGCCTCATTGAAATAAATGGGAACTATGCAGGAAGATGCATAATTGTGATCTTGCAGTTACTATTCATTGCAGCAAATGTGTACACAAGAAATTCTCTCAAAGGGGCTTCAAATCAGCAATTTAAGCAGCAACTTCTAAACGCCTTTACTTAGAAATAAGCTTTCTTTGTTTCTATGGAACTTACTTTAAAGGGTCGTGTTAGCACTGTACCTTTAATTACACATCTAGTTTTTTTCTTCTTACATCATGTCTCAGTGGACTTTCAGCATCTGGACTACAACAGAAGTCTCACTGTAACAATTCAAACCATTGTTGGTTTGTTTACTAATTGCAGGACCATCTCGGCAAAGACCCATCACCAGGCTATTGACTTCAATATTTTTGAAGGCATGGTCTGCCATGGAGTACCGGTCATGACCATTTCACAAGGCAAAGTGGTTTATGACAGAGGAGTCTTCCATGTGGCAGCAGGACAGGGAAGATATGTTCCTCGTGCACCATTTCCTGACTATGTCTACAAGCGTATCAGACAGCGGGATCAGGTTTGGATTCTGCCTTTGTCTCTGTTTTGAAGTTCAGTTTCTATAAACCTCTCATGTGCCATGATTCTTGCTAGAACCTGCAAGAGTTTTCTCCTCTAATTTAAAAAAATGGAACAATCAAATGTACGCAACTCTGAACCATTCAAATTAACCAACAGTGCTTGATTAATTTATACCAATAACATGAGTTATGTATACCAACAATCAAGATTCTAATTTGAACATTAAAATATGCCACCTTTTTTCTTCATTGGCCCTTTTCGCACTTACGGTTTAAACCGCCATTTATGAGCATTCGCCCCGATCGCAGTGGCTTCGGCATTGCACCTGTTCATTTCACACTGTCCACTGCAATTTCGATTTGGTGTCTGTGCTTCATTTCAAAACCTCTGTGCAATTTTGGGCTTTTGGGGCCTTGCAATTCACGTCACACTTTTTTAAAAAAAATTCAGCATGCGTAGTAACGTTGCAATGTTGGGACCCTTCCCCCCTTTTTGCTGATTGGGCTGTCCCCTGCCCACCGGAGAGGCAATTGGTGGCAGAGTTCTGGGGGAAAACATGTACCACTCTCATTTTTTTAAATCAAGCCAGGAAAGGGTTAAAATGCTGCCGATTAATCTCCTCCCAGGAAGCAGAGGCTTGTTTCCAAAGGGCTGTGCAAAATGCTTGGGTTTTTTCCCCCTCTTTGGCAAAGTCTGAAACATGCCTGGGAGGGAGGGAAAAGCAGCCATTTAATCCTTTCCTGGCTTTTAAAGCCAGGAAGAAAGTGCAGGAACATTACAACGTTGCAACCTATTCTTGTCTTTAAAAAAAAAAGAATGTGTGTGCATACCCTAAGGGAGGAAGGAGAAAGCAGCTATTTAACACTTTCCTTGATTTTAAAGCCAGGAAGAAAGTGCAGGAACATTACAACGTTGCAACCCATTCTTGTCTTTAAAAAAAAAAGAATGTGTGTGCATACCCTAAGGGAGGAAGGAGAAAGCAGCTATTTAACACTTTCCTTGATTTTAAAGCCAGGAAGAAAGTGCAGGAACATTACAACGTTGCAACCTATTCTTGTCTTTAAAAAAAAAAGAATGTGTGTGCATACCCTAAGGGAGGAAGGAGAAAGCAGCTATTTAACACTTTCCTTGATTTTAAAGCTAGCAGGGAATTAGCAGCAAGCTTAGGAATCATTCCTGGCTTTTGAAAAAAAATAAAACAGCATGCATACCGGGAGGAAGGAAACCAACGAAGAAGCAGCCTTATGACCCTCAGCTCACTTTACTAAAAAAAATGGTGGACAAGGAGTTCAGAGAGCTGAGGAGGGGGGGAGTGGTTAATTCTGCAGAAACCAATCAGCTCCCAGGGAAAAGGAGAGGGGGGGGAGAGAAGCAAAAAGGAGGCAAAAGTGTTCACATTAGCAAAATGCGGGCCAGCTGCCAGTCGGCAGCGAACTTAAAAAAACATCGGGGTATGTCCGCAGGGGGAAAAATCGGGGATACAGCGGACAAAAAGCGGGACTGCATCCCATGACTTCTTTTAAGTGTGAAAACCTTGCAAACATGGGATGTGGAACAGGTACAAACGCGCTCTAAAAACCGAGTGCGAAATATACCATTGTTAACCACCATTATCTTCTCCTCCCTCTCCTGTCCCTATAATCCAAGCTCCCTTTTTATTCTTTCCCCAACCAATGTATGTATATTTTTTACTGTCACCCATCCTTGTTTTCTTTCTTAAGGTGTGTTGTTTGTAGTTATAAAAAGCAAAACTCTAATCAACTTCAGATTTTAAGAGGCTTTTCTTTTTTTCCAGATTCAGTCACCGGGGAAAAAAGGGGAGAGCTATTTAATCTTTTCTTCCCCTTCCCTTTTCTTGCTGAAAAATACCATCCTTCTGCTACTTTTTACTCCAACAGAGGAAAATCTGTTTATATCTGTGTAGATGATCAAAGAACATATAGTTGCACCCTTAAAAACAGGAGAACAATTTCCAAAATGTAAATGTTAATGTTGTGTGATTCTAAACAGGGCTTTGCCCTCAATTAGCTTTGAAGGGAGCAGTAAATAGCTAACTAATAGGGAATAATTTCAGATCAAGGGCAGAGGGAAACATCTTTTTGCTTAAAAAATACCCAAGCCAGCTTACAAAATAGACATATATATAAAATATAAGTTCGCTAAATAGAAAAATCAATATAGTCTGTCAATGTAAAAATCAAATTCAGTTTAAAAGCAGACAAGAGTATTCAAAAAGCAATGGAACAATAAAACAACAGCTTCTTAAAGTACCAGTAAGATGTAAATTTGCTAGCCTTTAGGTGGGGCCTGGAAATGTACCAGAATTACAACTCGCTTCCAGACTACAAAGATCAGCTCCCATGAAGGAAATGGCTGCTTTGGAGGATAAGCTGTATGGCGTTATCTCCACTGAGGTCCCTCCCCTGCCCAAACCCTGCTCTGCCCAAGCTCCACCCCCAAATCTCCAGGAATTTCCCAACTTGGAGTTGGAAACCCTAGTAAGATGATGACAACACTGCAACATAGCTGCATCCCTAAAGACCTCACTATAAAACCAGTCAAGCTAATCAGTGAATATCCAAGTATTTCAAGGGTATATTAGACCTCAGATTGCCTTGTAAGGCCAAGTATACCTCTGGCAGGAGAGAGTTCCGCATCCTCTGGGTAGCCGCTGAAAAAAGCTTGATCACACCACCCTCTCATCTGATAATGTGGGGCTACAGAAGCGTCGTGGGTAGAGTGTCAGCCTTGGACAAGGATCCATTCACCTTCTGACTGGCCTTCACTGAATTTGTGTAACCTTAGAAGGGCAGGCCCTCTTTTGGTAGCCTGCTGGGCTGACAGTGCTGCTCAACATAGTACAAGATGCAGAACCCCACTTCATTCAGCAGCAAAAGCCATCACTGTAGCCACAACTGCAAACAATGCAACGGTTTCAGCCTTCAGCAGTGGCCGCCATCTTTGTTTCCAGGGCCACTGCCAGGAGGGGGCACCTGCTGAGTTACAGCTACCCAAGCAGTAGGTGCCCGAGTCATTATCACCAGCCTTGCTGGGCCTGGATGGAGCTTCTCTCAACTGCTGTAGCTTCTACCTCCCTTTATTCCCGTCCTGTCGGTGACTGGCATTTCACTGAGGAGACCTGATGGGAGGTGAAAACACCACACCACTGACAAACTGGGAAGGGTTTTTATGTATGATGGGAGGAAAATGGAAAGGAGTGGGGGAACGGGAGGGACTGCTTGAACCCCTGGGAGTTTACAGTATCCTAGAAGGAGATGTTTAGGCCTAGGGAAATTCCCCCAATTCTTATTCCCCCGTGCCCACAAACACACACACACACCATGATTCCTTACATGCCTTCAACTTATTTAGTATAATTTAGGTGCACCTCCCGTTTGACCTCTTTTCTTTAATGGAAAACTAAAGTCCTACAAACAGGTATGTGCTAGTAAGTGTGTCTGTCTTTTTAAAAGAATGTGCCACATAGACCAAGGAAGTAAGAAGCATTTATTCAATAAGGTTATGTTGAAGTAACTAAAAGGCAATGAATTCCAAAGCCATAATATATATCACCTCAAACCGTCCTTCTTTTATTCATTAATTAGTATTCTTTAAAAAGATCTGTGCTGCAGTTAGATGTTTTGGACAAATCTATTTACCTTTTCTCATTTTAGCAAACTGGGATTCCCCAGACACCCATCCCATGGACTCCACTCAGGGAATCAGTTTTCGCAGTCAAATAAATTATCATCTGCAATCATGCAACCAATCAATGGAGATTTGCAAGCAAACAGAAATGGTAGCTGTGGTAGTGGACTTCAGAGGGTCCTGGAGTCTGGACACAGTTCTTGAATGCAAAACAGCTGTCTGATTTGTTCATGCACAGGTGGATTACCAAATGTCTGTTTTAAAGAGGTCAGAATGGGAGCAGAGGAGAAATATGGCCCCTAAAATCTGCTACAGATTGATACCAGTAACAAAGTATACAACCACTTACACTGTTTTTAGTTTCTAAGAAAGAAAAATGCAACATTTTTTTTTTAAAAAGAACTATGTTTTGTTGCAGGTCTGTCAGCCTGTCCCTGTCCAGCGGGCTCCGTATGCGGGCAAAGTGATCTCACTTATTTCAGCACAAAAATAAATCCCACACAACAGATCCGCTTCTGCAGGTAAATGTCTCAATCCACCTTTTGACCAAAAGCAGCTACTAGTGACCCTAGATGGGTTTATTATCACCATCGACAGGCTTGTCATTTAGAAAAAGTATACATTTTTTTACAATTTTAAACCATTAAGATACTTCTTACCTAAGGAAACCTAAGCACTGTAGTTTCTATGGAACATTTTTGTAAAGAGTGTGGGTTATAAAGAAATACTTATAAACGAATAATTTATTTATAAGGAGCTATAGATACCACTGTGACCTCCCCCCTCCCCACCAAAAAATCTCCTAGGATTTTCTGAGGAAAGCCAATCATAGTAAGAATCGGTTTAATTTGTCCTGCACATGTGCCCCATGCAGGAAAAGCATACTAAATGCTGTGGTATAGTGCGTTACTCTACTTAGACAAAGCTTCTGAGTATAAATTTCACGAATTCTGCCTACATGGCATGCCTATTTTATGCCCTGCCTGTTTTGGAGAGACTGTCCCAGTTTGGCTTTCAGTGTGTGCTGTATTAAGTGGGCTTAGAATGGTGTGGGCTGGAATCCCAGCCCACTGGGTGACGTTTGACAGTCACTTGCGGTCTTGCTTGGCTTGAGAATTCTGTGGTTTCAGTCTTCTTGGGATTCCACTCCAGTAATCCTCGCTAAGAAAGGAAAAAGTTAGGAAGCCAATAGTGTGTTTTTATTTACTATTTATTTACCAAAATTATACTCTGCCTTTCTGTCCTCAGCAGGGCCACCAATGCAGCCCCTGTGCACACTATACACATATATTAAATAAGTATAGTATAGTTTACCCACTCACTGTACATATATAGTAGCATTATTAAATAATGGCTATAGCATAAGAAAAATATTATTTATTTTTGCCTTTCTTCAAAAGTACAAGAGCACACAGAGAAGAGGAGACCTTTCAAAACCAATCCTTTGAGTGCCGAAAAATATTCCTTTTTTATTTTCAGGATGTTTGGCACAAAGAGGGGGGCTAGTTTAGAGGGGTTTTCTTCATTGTCTTATGTTGCAGAAGACTGCTCTCATGCAATGTAAAAGCCCCAAAACTCTAAGAAGTATGGATTATGTTTTTGACAAACAAGAGGTTAGTCTGTCACTTCCAGTAGTGATGTCATTGTGCTGGCCGCACGAGCACTCCTGCACTCTGCCAATTCAGCCTGTTTGGCTCCAAACAAAGCGTGGGAATGCTCCTGTGGCTGGCACAATGACATCACATCCGGAAGTGACATCGACGCACCCATTGGGAGCACGTGCACAGCACGTGTTCCTCCTGAGGTGCCTACCAGTGGCGGGCAACCTCTGGAAGCTTGCCCCCTTCTGCCAATTGCTGGGTAATTGGCAGGCAAGGGGGCAAATCCCCGGGAGTTTGCCTGCCACCAGTGGGTAACTGGGAACCAACATGTAATAGATTATTCCACTGAGGGAAAAATTTAACTGTAACATTTTCAGACTCAGCTACAGGGTTTTTTTGTCTCACACATGCAAATACGATGTTGAGAACAAAATGGCCCCTTCTGCATTTTCCATTCTTCTTTTGCCTGAGGAAGTACTTCCCATTTTGTTGTGCAAGACCAATTTTTAGGGGAAAAGACACAATACTTTTTTGACCTACCCTGTGTGGTGATGGGGCTTCTGGGCTTGCAGACAGTAGGGCTCATAGCTTTTGACAATATATTGCCTTTGACTATACAACAACTAAAGTAGGGCTCATAGCTTTGATGACTAGGACTTCCCCCCATTCGTTAGTCTGGATGCAATACAAGTGTTGAGGCAAGTCTCTGGACTCAGGTTGTTAGGACAGTGAGTTGTCTGTAAATAACACCTGACCGGTTCCTGATCTGTCCATCAAAGTGTTTGTTTGTGGCATTTGAAACTGGAAATGTATTAAGCTTAGGGAGCATGATGCAGGTTAGGGGCAAAATTATGTGGCCTTTGAGGCTGAAATTTCAGCAAAAAGCATCATTAGGGACAATGAGGTGGGAGGATTGTGAGTTATTTGGCCTACTCAATATTTGTTTCCTTTGCTAACAGGGAAGGAGCAAGTTGTAGTCAGATGCTCTACAAAAGAACAAAACCAAGGACAGTAGAGGAGTGACAAATCTGTAATAATTCTTTCAAGCTCTTTATGCTGTTGTCCTACTAGTGCTTCTCCTGCCAAAAAGCCATTTGAATGATTATATCACATCATAGTCTCCTCTTTCCTCTGAAAATTATGTTTACCCTCCTTATGTAATCTATTTTGCAGCCATATTAGCCTGCAGTTTTTATGTCAACTTCTGAAGAATCTTGAAAGACGTATCCTTTTTAAATTACAACTATTGACTTAATGAGTTAATGACATTTTACCTCTGCTTTCCACCTCCCTGGTGAATGTGCCTTGTGAAAACCGAATGAGAGATTCACGGGATGGTCCAGGTGCAGAGAACACTGTGTAAACATTGGAATCATTTGTGGCAATCACTGTGACTTATATAAGGACACAGGGATCCATTTCTGTATTGCATGTTATGTTCAAGGCATGCAAAATGAAACAAGCTATTGAACTAGTAACCTTAAAAGTGTTTCCCGGTGTGTATTGTTGGGATTTCATTAAAGTGCTTATGGGATTGCGCCTTTGCTTCGACTTGTCAAAGAGCCATCTTGGGTCTCCAATTACATAGTAAACTGCATTACAGGTCCTCTTTTCTTTCTGGTAGATGGCAGCTAGAATAATTGGTATTGTACCATTGGACCTTATCCAACATGGATCTCACATATATGCATACACCTCCCCTCCCCAAGACAGGTGAAATACATGCCCTGATTACCATGAAGATGCTGAGCTGTATAGTCCATTTTCTAACATAATACAGGGCAAAGAGACAGAGTGATGTAGCGGATAGAGCAGTGATACTCGCTCAGTAATGACTCTTTGACATCTTTTTTTTTCTGAGCATGGTTCCACAGTGTAATACCAGCCCCATGTTTCAGGAGAGTGGGCAAAGCCCTCTTCCAGTAAGGCGTGTGGGTAGCAGGAGCCTTCCAGCTTGAAACAGCCACAGCCAAAGGAACAAGTAAGCTGTAAGTACAGGCCTCATGCCAGGAATGGAAGGAAATGTGGCTGTTTTGGTTAATGGAAATTGCAAATGTAACTCTTCATGAATGAGTGTCAAGCTAAGATCTGGTAGACCCAGATTTGAATTCCAGCTTTGCCATGGAAGCTCACTGGGTGACCTTGGCCAGTTATATATAATCAGCCTAACCTAATTCATAGGATTGAGAGGATAAAATGGAGGAGAGGAGAACAATGGTAACACAATTTGGGGGCCCAGTGAGCAGAAAGACAGGGTATAAATTAAGTACATTAATAAATAAAGCTGTCTGGCAGAAATAATAACATTCGATTTATATACTGCCCTTCAGGACAACTTAACACCCACTCAGAGCGGTTTACAAAGTATGTCATTATTATCCCCACAACAAAACACCCAGTGAGGTGGGTGGGGCTGACTGAGCTCCAGAGAGCCGTGACTAGCCCAAGGTCACCCAGCTGGCTTCAAGAGGAGGAGTGGGGAATCAAACCTGGTTCTCCAGATTAGAGTCCAGCGCTCCCAGCAATGTTCCCAGCCCTGATCCTTTAACTACAGCTTGAATCTGTGAACTCTCATAGGCCACACATATGATCACCCACTCAACTTTGACATGTTCTTACAACAGCTGTCCTCTCAACATGCCTGGAAATAAATACTTCTCCTTGCCAATCCCTCACCCACCCACCAACATACTCCCAAGTTCCTTGGGAAGTACAACCTTCTCTTTGCCAACCCTTATCCTCTGCCACACATGCATGGTAGCATTGCAGGAAAACTTTACACAAGAAAACATCAAAACCAGTCGCCGTTGTTGCACACTTACACAACTTTTCAACTTTGTTTCATATAAGTCATGCATTCAGAATATAAATGCCCTGGACTCTGACAGTTTTGATTGCCATCCCAAGAAAACTGGGACAGCCCTTCATTAATTTTTCAAACTGCTGCTGATCTGCTTTGGGGGTTTTTCTCTCCCACAGGAAGGTTGATGTTTTTATTTCTCAGCCTTTTTAAAAAGTAAGTTCTGCATTTCAGAGTGTGGGTGGAATGGGTGAGTCAAAGGGACAAGCCAAGGTTTCCTATAAGCAATGTCACATTTGCTCACCAAAATGGAGGAGGGGGGAATAAGGGCACAGCAGCACTAGAAGCAACCTAAGAGAAGACTCCAGTAACTCTCTAATTGACTCTGTAGAACTAAAACCTTTCATTTCAGATTTGCAAAGTTCATGTTGAATTGAAAGCTTAAAGTGCTTTCATCTATGAAAAGTAAAACATCAAGTGGAAGGTGGCTGGAGGGACTGATGACACTTGGGTGATGATAGATATATCACAGGAAAGAAAATATCCACCCACACAAAAGAGCTGTGGCAAAGATGAGAGAGAAGCAGCAGAAAGTAAAACGGAAGGACCCCTAAAAATTCTTAGAGAAGGCACAAGAAGAGAGATATTGTTTACAGTATCAGGAAAATACAGCAAGTTAAGTAACACGTTGTATGAGTTCAAAGTTGCTCTGGAAGCAATAAATGATTTTAAAAAATTCGAATGCACAAGGCCACCACTCCACTCATACAATCGTCATTTTCTGTAAAGTTTTTCCTTCTGTTGTTAAACACAGCTGTCTTCCGTCTCCTTTGAGCCTTCTTTCCTGACATTTCTCGTAGCCTGGAGGATGGGGAACCAGAAGTGTAGCTGAGGGGGGAAAAGTAGTTATTTTTTTAAAAAATAGCGACTAGCCATTATTAAATAGCAGAAGTGGAAGGAACAGGGAAGTTAGTTCCCCATCTGTTCTGTCCAGAACAAAATGGAAACTGTTCCTTCCTCCTCTGACGAAAGAGGTGGCAAAGGAAGCATCGTTTAGCATTGTTCCCAAGCAAGATCTTCTTCATCCTTCCACCCGGATAGAGGGGAACTAGTTCAGGAAGGTAAGCTTGTGTCTGAGCTCTCCAGAGCCAAAGCCATTATGAGTGTGATTAAATCCGGGGAAGGGGGTATGAAATTAGGGCCATTACCAGACGGCTTACCTGCCTCCAGAACGTCGCACCATCTTGCGGGGAAAACACAATATTTCGCGTTTTCCCCGCAAGATGGCGCAACGTTCCGGAGGCAGGTAAGCCGTCTGGAAACGGCCTAGCTCAACCACCACTTTGCATAAAAACATAAACCGGGCTCTGCCGTATCAGCTCACTGGTCCGTCTAGGCCAGCAGCCTGTTTCATCGGCTCTGGCGGGCTAAACACACAGGACACAGAGGCCAAGGCTTCCCCATGCGGCTGCCTCCCAGCAGTGATATTTAGGAGTTTTCTGCCTCTGCATATGGAAGCTCTCTTCACTCACCATGGCACAGTAGACCTGTCCTCCACAAATCTAACCCCCTTTTAAAGAAATCTGTTCTTGTGGCCATCACCACTTCCACTGGTAGTGAATTCCACAGTTTAATTATTCATTGAGTAAAGAAGCGTTTCCTTTTTTCTGTCCTGAACCTATTTCCCAACAATTTCGGGGTGTCCCCAAATGCTAATAGTATAGAAGATGAAGCTCAGCTCCTTCTACCTACTTTCTTCAGCCTATGCATGATTTTATAATTTTTTTTTAAACTGAAAAATCCTAAGCTGTATCCACCCATTCTTAATACAAAAGGTGCTCCAACTTTTGTAGCAAATGTGTTACCAGACTGGCATGGAAGTAGCTCCCATGGAAGTAGCTCCCATGTATTAGACGTAAATGTTCCATTTGCCACATATTTTTGTGGGCGTGCTGGCACCTTAGCATATGCAGCTGTGGCCATGTTAGCCCTACAGCTAGGACTGAGTCTATGCCCTGCATGAGAAGCTGGAACCCTTTTGCCTATTCCTGGTAGATGCAGCTTACACAGGGGGGATGCAGGCCCAGACTGTAAATATAATATTGAGAACAAGCATTTAATTCCATGTTGTTTACCGTTGCAAATGAATTCAGTTTCCTTTTCATGTTTCGCTCAGAAAGCTTTGATCTTCGGTTTAATAACTTTGTATGCAGATACTCTATCCGTTTCATGTCTGTCTGTGGAAAGAATGATGTTGTCACGAGCATTTTAAGCTGTGTAAATGTAGAGGCCAACAAGCCAAGGACTGCTAAAAAGAAGACGATGACTGCTAGTTGGACCCATGTGGTAGCAAGAGCAAATTTTGGTTTGGGAATACAGGCATGCTTGAAGAGAGGAATCTTAAAGGAAGTCGTATTGTTAATGATCTCCCCATTGTTGAAGATAAATTTATCAGCATTTTTCTGTAAAAGAGAAATGAGAGCAAAAGTTGTAAAATACAGTTGACTGTTAATGTGGCTTCCATTATAATACAACTCACACACAATACTTTGAAGTTTCATCATACCTCTCAGTAGTCAAATGTCTCCGCAAGTTCTTTGGGTTTAGTTTCCATATCTGGGATATTCGCACTTTTAATTACTATTCAAAGCACCTTTGAGCTGTTACTCAAACTACCCATGCCCCTCTGAAAAGAACACCAAGGAGTTACCTTGCAGCAGGTTTGACAACTCCCATGGGACTTGGGACTGTCGGAAAACGGAGTGGACTAGCCACAGGATCCCACGGGGGGAGGGAAAGTCGCTACTTGTTCAGGCGGCCTGCCGCCACAAGCAGCCCCTTCAAAATGCTGCTACTCGGCAAATAGCTGACTGGCAGCAGCTCCACTCTGGAAGGACTCTGGCGAGCTACAGCTGAAAACAGGGATTGATTAAACGGACCTTTGGTCTGATCCAGTATGGAAATGCTTGTCTTCTTTTCCCCTTCTCAGCCAGCTTGCAATTTATAAGCCTACAAAGCATTAGCTCAGCAAGCAATAAAGATATTAAAATGAAAATTGAGTTGTTGCATGGTGCTCTTGTTTTTGAAATAGATTTCACACAGTATGATTCTTCGACATGTCTCCTATTTCTGCACACTCCTTATATTTCTGTTATATTCTTTCCAGAAGAACTAGCTTCCCCAAGGGTTTGCTAAAGATACGGTTCGGTTCAGTGCTCACTTGGTACAAGCTTGGTCGAGCGCAGTTGATAAACTTGCTGGTTACCCAACAGCCCTTCCCATAAAGCCTAGATGTGTGTGAAGGTGGACTGCTTCACTCAGCAAAGAGCAAAAAGTGTTCTGCCCATGCTGAAAAACACTGTCTACTTTATTAGTTCACATACCCAAGTCGTTAGCTCTGGCACAGAAAGCAGTTTTGGCAGCTATGTTCTTGTGAACCTGCCATCAGTAACCGTCCTCCTTTGTTTACTCCCGAATAGCCTCTTATCCACCTCTGATGAATTATGCGTCTTCTATTGCAGAACCTGAAGAAGGCTTGCAGCTTTGAAGAGGCTTATGCCAACATATACCCACAAGTCCAACTTGCAGCAGGGTGGGACTAAGCATGGTGGCAGAGCCCCCCTTTGCTATAAAACACTGATCGCTCAGGAGAGAGTTGAAGCGGCAATCACTGTGGGTGTTTTTGAAGGGGGCTGCTGCTTTATTTCTCCTCTAAAGAGCAAATTATCCAGCACACACAGGAGAGGTGGGGAAAGAATCACCTTGCTCCATCAGCTGGCAGCAGGTGTTATTTAAATCCCTTCCTGTCCTGTTGTCATTGGAAGCCAGGCAGTCATTATGTTTCTGAACCAAAATGCCCTACTCTCCGGAACACCTGAGAGTCTTATAATTGCTTCTTGGATAAATGGTTTCTTTAGGGGAGAGGGAAAAAATTGATGGCTCAGCGCAACCAGCTCTAAGACATGGTGAGGGGGAAAGTGCCTGCTGAGAAGCAACAAACAAAAAAGAACAAAAAATTAACACAAGCCTGAACTAACTTGGGCTGCGGTGCCAAACCAGCCAAATGTCTTCATGACAATTAGAAATTCTCACATGCCCAAGGTTGCCGATGACTCGTGTTTGTACGAGGGGGTTCTTAGGACCTTGCTTGCAAACCACCCCAGCTTTGGGGGAGGGCAGCTCTTGCCAGGAAATATATAGACAAGCCCAGTAATCAGTTTTCACATTCAGCTATTGATCTGAAATAAACATTACCTCTGAAGAAACATATCTGAAGAGTGAAGCCACAGGTAGCAAACACAGTCCAGAGACAGCATGAGCCTATCACCTCTTAGTCATCCTCCCATAACTATATCATAAAACACATTATGCGCTATCATATTATTCTGAGTTGGTGTTGGCACTAGTTAACAGATGGCAAGCGAAAGCACTCTGCATGTGCTCAGGCGCACTGATTTCAAAGTCATCTGCAGTAGGACAGCAGACTAATGCTTTAAATGGGACACTGTAATCCTTTCCAGGGAGTAAGCCCCACTGAGAAAATGGGTCTTACTTCTGAGTATGCCTGTTTAGGATTACTCCATCAGACGGCACTTCTAAACTGGTCTGACTCAGAATCCAATCAAGTCTATCCCGCAGGCTTGCTCCCAAAAAAGTGGGATTGCCCTGTCAGTTTCCAGGGGTTATTTGTAACCTGAACCCAGGGATTCTGCCTCTCTGCACACGCTACACTCCACTGAACGCCTCCAGACTTTCCATCACCTACCCCAAGGTGATGAAACAGCTGAGTTTTGAAAGCAATAATCACGATTAACTTATGAGACTGCAGTCCTCGCTGCTGTTGTTGCCGTTTGAGAAATAATTGGATTACCAATCTTTTTATCTCAGTCTCCTTTCTGTTTATCTATCTATTGCATTTTGATCCTGCCCTCCTCCAAGGAGCTCAGGGAGACATCCATGGTTCTCTCGCCCCTCATTTTATCTTCACAACAGCCCTGTGGGGTCAGTTAGGCTAAAATGGGTGGCTATCTCAGGCACTGTAACCCCCCCCCCCCACACACACACTTGTTCTCAAACCATGCCTTTCACAGTAGCTTGATATGAGGACTTAGCAGCTTACTATTATTAATATTGTTAATAATAATAATGTTAATATTATGCTGTGTCAACTCTCGGCTGCTAATGTCTACAGATCAAATTGCAAACAAATGGTCATTAGAAACCTTTGGGCCCAGGACTCACTTTCCTTGCATAATAGAGGCAACAGTGGAGAAGGGTCTGCTTCAGTCCTTCTGCCCCAACCCAGTGCAAATGGGCCTGATGTCACTTCTTGCTTGCAAGTCACAGGACCCAGCTAGTGGTGAGAATTAAGAATTAATTGCCTACCAAGGCAATTCAGTGAAGTTTCTAAAAGGTGGCAGCTATCTAATGCTACGTCAAGGAGGGGCTACAGCTCAGTGGTAAAGCGTCTGCTTGGCATGCAGAAGGTCCCAGATTCAACCCTCTGCATCTCCAGTTAAAAGGCTCATGTAGTAGGTGATGTGAAGGACCTTCACTGGAGACCCTGGAGAGCTGCTGCCAGTCAGAGCAGACAGTATTGACTATGACAAACACTGCTCAGTATAGAACAGCTTTGTGTGTTCATGTGTGGCCATTGCTCCATCTGTCCAAGTACAGAAGCCTCAAAATTGGCATTCGCTCTACACACGGTCAGTCAAAGACCTTTCCCCGCCCTGCTACCTGAGGCTAAGGATGTGTGCTTTGTTATATCTGGTTCAGATATATATCTTCAAAATACCTTACCATTAGGTAAAAGGTAAAGGTCCCTGTGCGAGCACTGAGTCATTACTGACCCATGGGGGGATGTCGCATCACAAAGTTTTCTTGGCAGACTTTTTACGAGGTGGTTTGCCGGCGCCTTCCCCAGTCATCTACACTTTACCCCCAGAAAACTGGGTACTCATTTTACCAACCTCAGAAGGATGGAAGGCTGAGTCAACCTTGAGCTGGCTACATGAACCCGGCTTCCGCCAGGATTGAACTCAGGTCGTGAGCAGAGCTTGGGCTGCAGTACTGCCGCTTACCACTCTGCACCACGAGACTCTTAACCCTTATCAGTATTTCTGGGTATATTGGGGTATCCAGAGAAGTATTCAGGATTCTCAAGAATACCGGTATCTGGGTCCTGTATATTTACGGAAATATTTGGAAATACATGGGGGGCAGCATTTGAAGGATATCAGACCTGTTTCCCCCCCCCCCTTTTATGAGTTTCCTGGGCAACGGGAAGGTGGCTCACCAACAATGTGAATCTCTCCCAGGCCAGAGATGGTGGCTTGGGCCCGGCATGAGTGCTGGGAATGGTGGCTTTCAGCCAGCACGAGCCAGGCACAGCCCCCAGCAGAGCCGCAGGTCTGGCTGGCTCTTCCTCCTCCTGTCCTTCCTTTTGGGGACTAGGCCCTTTTTTGAGGGCGATTTTTCCTTCCCAGTCAATACCCCTACAGGTAGAATGACAAGGGGTCACCTTGCTAGGGGTCGCCTTGTGGGACTACTTGGTCCAATTTTCTTGAAACTTGCTGGGAAACACTCGCTCCCCTGCAATGTTGGTGGCATCTGATTAGAAAACAGTCACTCCATCACCACCACCCCTGAAAAAGTGCCCCAAAGGGAATAATCTAAGCCCCCAAATTCCAAAATCTCAGAAATAAAACCAAACCTGAATCCCAAAACAGTACCCGGGGACTCATATACCATTGAATACTAGTATTTATGCCTTTCCTGAAATCCTAATCGGAAAAATACCCTTTTTTTCCAAGTGCACATGCTGTGTGAGACCTTGATTATGCTAGGGCCCGAACCTGAGATCCACTGCATGCCAAGTATGCTAGGGCATCTGTTCTACCACTGAGCTATGGCCGTCGCAAATTCTGCATCTCTTTCTTCTGGCCACCCTGGAGCATTCAAAATGATCAAAGATGTTCCGAACTGCCTTTTTATATAGTATTGTTTTTATTGCCAGTCTCTTCAAATTCTGGATCAGCTGCGCTGCCCTCTCCATTTTCAGGCCCTTTAGTACTGTATTTTTAGCGCAAGTTTATTCTGCAGTAAACTTTTATTCAAAGCGACAAAAGCCAGAGAAAAGTGCTGGTACTGTAGCTAAGATACTTACATGGTAATACAATTTCAAATGGACCTCTAGCTCAGGGAAATCTTGCAGATGCTTGCTCACTGAAAAAATCAGCCAGTAAAGCAAATAATCTACTGCTGCAAAGAGAGTCCAAATGCAAAGGTTAGCAAGCACAGGGAGAAAAAAGCGTGCCGTATGTTTCCTTTCCTTGGGTGTTTGGCAAAAAGATGGGACTACCGTGTAGACCTTTCTTTCTTCTTTATTGAGGGGCAGTACAGAGGCCTTTCGTTGCTGCCACTGTTGCTCATTATATCGAACAAACTCTTTTGTGATATAAGTATTCTTAAATTTGACATTGAGGGGGTTCAGGAATTTTCGGATGAAGAGGTATGTCCCAAGAACCATGAAGACAATACCCAGAAGGGGAAGCACTTTCTTGCCCACGTACGGCTGCAGGGCTAGTATAGAAGAGATCTGGCTGGTAATGTTCTGGATGTGCCATCTTGTGTGCTTCAGCTTCAGTTTCAAGTCTTCATCTGAAACTGAGTAAAACACATGCAACTTCCCATCCACTGACACAATATCTTTAAACGGGTTGTCCAAAAGCTTGAGCTGACTGTAAATCCACCAAATTGCTGCAACGTAGTGGTTGAGAAAGGGGAAACGCTGGGATTCCAGAATACAGGTCACGCTATCTGCTAGCTGCTTTAAATTGTAAAAAATACTTTGCAGGTTGCCAGCTACCACTACACCAGTCCCAGCTGCAATCAAGGCGTTCCTTCCTTCGCGCAACCCGAAGGAAAGGAAGAAGAGAGCAGCGCCGCAGCGGAGGTGCCTAGAAGAGCACAAACCCACAGAAAGGATAATCCAGAGGAATGTGGACGTGACCAAGGAATAGAGAGGATAGTCCACCAGAAAGGAATACCCAGCAAGGAGCAGGAACACATTAGATACGAAGCTAACGGAGCAGCAGATCGCAGACAGATGCAAGAGATTCTTCCAGCCTGGCTTCCTTTCAGTTGCAAAAAGTGTCCAAACACGATGAGCAAATGTGACAAAACTAGTCACATTTTTCCCAGTGCTGTGATCCCATGATGGTGACTGAAGATTAAAAAAGAAAGTGCAATGTATCCTTAGAAATTGTTAGAAGTAATGAGGTTTATGCTTGAATCCTACAGTTCTGAAAATTTAGCAACCTAGGAATTCCCATTGTGATTTGTTTTTTAAAAACTGTCCCCCTAACCCTTTCCCTCTCTGGGGCCTGCCATTAATTGGACAGCCCTCTTTTGAACTGCCCCACACAGGCTTCTGTCCTCTAGTATCTTCACAACATGGAGAGAACCACATCAGCTACACTTCAAAAGAAAGTTTCTGTAAAATGTTTGTACGATACAAGCTTACAAGGTCAGTTCTCATAGGGTAGCTGATTCCACAGGGCTAATAGTTCAAAAGACCCCGACCCAAATTCCAGTCTGTTTAGGAGGGATTGTACCAGAGATACCATGAAATTTCCTTATTGGTTAATAACTTTTAGCTAGAGATCAGATGAACATTTGAGGGAAAAGCCTGGAAAAATGTTTAGAGCTAGTCAAAGGTATAGAAAATGACTAGCGTCACATAAAATCTGGATATCGAGGATTCCACTCAAAAGTGTCATTGGCTGCTATTGTCCACGGATGCAGAGTGCAGTCCATCCCCATCTCTCTCTGCACTAGAAGTTGGAGTGAAAACCAGTTCAATTTTATACCTAAAGTTACTGTGATGACTAAATTAGGACTGTAGCTCCTTGGGACTACTTAGCCCATTAGATCCAGAGGAGTTAGCCGTGTTACTCTGTAGTAGCAAAAAAGAAAAGAGTCCAGTAGCACCCTTAAGACTAACCAACTTTACTGTAGCATAAGCTTTCGTGAACCACAGTTCATCTGCATCTGATGAAGAGAACTATGGTTCTTGAAAGCTTATGCTACAGTAAAGTTGGTTAGCCAATGAGAATTCTTACGGTTGAGCTGTTGGATCTCAGCAAGTTATCACTGCATTTTCTGGCTAATGCTCTCAGGTGATCTAGAGTCTAGGCGACTGTTTGAGGGGAGGGGGCATTCCTGCCCTTCAAAAGAGGGAGAAGCTAATTCTGTCCTCTGACATGTCAACTACAAATGGCAATTCCACTTCTTGCCTGTATCCCCTGTTCTTGCGGCCTCTCTGAAAAAGCGGAAAGGGTTAAAAAAAGATAATTTTATTGTTTTACCATTTACCTGGATTGCTGTTTAATGCAAAAAGGTTTGTATTGTACAAAATGGGAAAGACAGTAAAGTAGTTAGTGGTTAGGATACAGCCAGTGAATTCAGACCCTCACTCTGCCATAAAGTTCACAGAATGAGTTTGAACCCCGCCCTCTCTCTCTCTCACACACTCACACACACACAGAACCTAAGCTATCTCACAGGGTTGTTGTGAGGATAAAATGGGGGAGGGAACTGTGCATGTTCTTGAGCAATAAGAAAGAAGGGTGGGATAAAAATTCATAGTACATTAAATAAAATTTCTTTGGGTGTTACAGGCTGTTAGTGCATCAGCCCCAAGTGCAGTTAGGGCGATTCCATTCATAGAATCATAGAGTTGGAAGGGGCCATACAGACCGTCTAGTCCAACCCCCTGCCCAGTTCAGGATCAGCCTAAAGCATCTCTGACAAGTATTCATCCAGCCTCTTCTTGAAAACTGCCAGTGAGGGGGAGCTCACCACCTCCCTAGGCAGCTGATTCCACTTTTGAACTACTCTGACCGTGAAAAAGTTTTCCCCAGTATCCAGCCGGTACCTTTGTGCAAGTAATTTAAGACCATTGCTTAACTGTGCATGTAATTTAAGCCCATGCACAATTGCTGTTCAGTGTAAACAGAAGCAAGTGTGAGGGGGAAATCCCTCTACATGTGAAGTATTCATCAGCAATAGCTGCATTCATATTTCACGCCACAAATGCCGCTGAGTCATTCTTACTTTATTTTTAAAATTTTAAAGCCCCAACAGTTAAGACGGATTGGCAGTTTACTCAGTTTATATTTGTCCAGGCAACCTAACTGCATAGTTCAGCCTTGGGTTTTTGTTTCTGTTTTGTTCTTTAGCTGATTTCACGACAAGACAACATGCAGAAGCAATTTACATGCATATTAGATTTCCATTGCATCATAATCAATCAAATACTAATTAAATAAGATAAATTTTTCCAATTTTATCCTGTTACAAGAGATTCTTGCTTTAACAAATATCATTTGCTTTAAGAAATATCATTTTATAAGAGCAACATTATTGTTAGGGAATATTAAACATCCCCTTTATGATATTTAATACTGCCCTTATGATGAGCCCAGTAGGAACTCCCCTCTCCCTTCTCTGACCTTTCTTCCTATGTGCTTCTGCTGACCAGGCTTGTCCTCTGCTCACTGTCTGATAACTAGTACAGCACCAGATAGCCTCTTCCTAGAAGGGATGGTCCACTCTTGAATGTACCTAGCCTTACAGTATCTCTTATCTAAGATGTCCCATTCTTCTGCTTGACCAATGTTGATGTGTTATGAAACCTGCAGCCGTAGCATTGTCAGAACTCATATTTTTTTGGGTGACCTCAAACTTACATTATGACATGTAAACTGAATACTGCATATTATCATTCTGAATAGCATAAAAGCTGAAGCTGAAATGGCCTCTGGATGCATTCTAGCGTCTTTGGTTTGCATCGAGTGGCCATCCCAATAAAATCTGTTCTGCTTTGCCAATTGCCTTTGCCTTGAGAATTTCTTTTACACCCCCAGAGCCAAACCTTAGCGGGAAGGGCTTCCCCTGCCCTTTGACTCTGCAGGAGGAATTCCCTAGCAATTATCTTTTTGTTTAGCTCAGCACAACAGGTTATTAGGAAGCCAGACAGAGGCATCAACTTGCCCCGCCTTTGAAGATTATTAATGCACTCCTCATGCACAGTTTTTAATTATTCTTCACCGGCCTATTTTATTCTCTGTTGTGACTCCAAAATACATACATTTTAAAAGGGCAGGAATTTCCCAAAAGATTACACCTTAAAATATATCCTTGAAAATACCTCTCTCCTCATACTGGCTTCCCCTTTCCCACCTCATTCAGAGTCGTCTTTGAAGAAACTAAGAACCATGATGGGAAAGTATCTTTTTATCCAAGGGTCTGAGACTGTAGAGTATGATCCCAGGTCTAGCCCTTCTGTGGTGGATGATTAGGAAAACATGTTAGCAGCTTCCTTTCAACAAACTATTTGGAGTATTTATAAATGACATATTGATTCTTGTTCTTGGCTGCTGATGTTTTATTACAAGTTCTTTTTCCAGGCATAATCCAGCAAAAGTTGATCACAACCAAGTTTCTAAACATGGCATAATTTTGAGCCTCAAGATCCTCAGCTTCAGGAATGACAGGAACAATTCTAACCTAATCTACTTGCAAGTATTTATTCAATGGAGCTCACACCCTGAAAAAATGTTTTTGGGATTGGAGCCTACATCACCTAGACATCCCTGATTTTAGACATCAGTAGATATTAAACAAGCACTTTAATTATTGAATGCTGAATTTTAAATGTGCTTCTAAGGGTCACCACACTCTTGTCACTGAAGGTACATTGTATTGATCAATGCTCAGCGATAGATATATGGTGCGATTCTATGCAGAGTTACAACTTTCTAAACTCTTTGATTTCAATGAATTTAGACTAGAGTAACTCTCCATATAACACTGGACTCCTGTACTGCTGCCATTGCCCTGATGCATTCCAGAGACGAACGCACTACAGTCGCATTTTCCTGCACCAGCAAATGGCCATCTAGGCCAAAACTGAAGCATTACTGTAAAGTTACAATCCTATGCATGGTAGTTTTCAGTGGAGATATTTAAAAAATGCATAGGGGATTGTAACATAACACTGTTATACAGCCCAAGAATAAGAAAGAACAGGGATATATCCCAGCCGTTACCAGAACAACCCATCTGGAGAATGCTGAAAACATAGTTCTGAAGGTTTACTTACGTGCTGTTCTGCAGGGAACATTATGGTTTTTCATGTTATCGTGTCTCTTTACTCTGTGGAGAAGCTCTGACTGGTGCTGACAAAAAAAGTTTATGGTGAGTCACTGCTTAGTACTCCAGTCATCCACCCACCTCCCTATAATGAGTCACACAAATTACAATCTTGAAATAGTTCTGGGTTTGAAGGTGGAAGTAATTCATTTATGAGAACCCATTGCCACCAAGGATGTAACAATAGATATCTACAAATCCATATTCTCTTGTCTGTTGAACATTAGCTTATTGAACAAATAGTTCTAAAGTAATGGAAGCAACCACTGGAAATTCAGACTGATCTGTTGAAATCTGGCACGGGCTTGTTGTTAAGAAGGCAAAGTTACTGAAAGACAACACTACTCAGCAAATATTAAGATAACCCAAAAAAATGTTGTTAATAATATATAGTGATGGGCAAACACCCCCATGTTTGACCCAAAACGGTTCATATTGTTGCCAACGTGCCTGCTGGATGCTTTAAAAGCTCCATAGGCACTTGCAAACGTTTGATGGCACTGTTCACAAAATGCACATTTGGGCACAAAAAGGTGCCTACCTGATCCCTTCCCCTTCCTGTTATTCCCCCCAACATGCAAACCACAAGCCTTATCTTTTTACAGCAATGGGGACTGACCTGCTATAGGGGATGCCTCTTTAAACAGAGAATAAGCTCAAAACTGGAACTGTCTTTCCCATGAATTATTTTCCCCCATCCAGACTTGTTGCCTTGTATAAGTACACAAATCAGAATTGAACATGAAGACCAAGGAAGCTGCAACTATCATAAAGCAAGTTTTCAGATTTTTAAAATCTAGATATTTATAGCATTTTTCCTCCCCCAAAACTTACAATATCATTCTCCCCAGCTTCATTTTATCCTTATAAGAGCAACCTTGTGGGCCAGGTTAGGCTGTGAGAGAGTGCCTGCCCAAGATCATCCAGCAAACATAGAACGAGGATTCGAACCGGGGTCTCCCATATTATAGTCCGGCGCTCAAATCCCACACTGGCACTCCAGCATCATCATTAATCAATGATAAAAGACTACCTACCACATAGGCACAAAAATACTGTTAAATTGTGAACAATTTGGCAATTATGGAAGAGTTTGATTTCCAAGCATTTCATTTGCAAGAATCATCACTAACAATATATGGTTACCAAACTCTTTTAAAATATATATTGAAATAACAGGTTTGCTGCCAGAATATCCCTGCTGAGTAAATATTGAGAGCTGGGCGGAGAAAGAGGCAGACGAACAGAATCAGAACGACAGGAAATTTGTTTTGCCATGGAGGAAAAAGTGTGCTGGTTTCCTCCCCAACCCTTTGTGTGTGTCATGTGGCTTGTGACAAACATTGGGTGGGGGGGTAGTGTGGGAAAAGAGAAGTGAGACTGTTTTGTAAGCTTAGCCATTTGCTTTAAAATTGGTGTTGTGTGTGATTAAAACACTTGAAGAAGTAATGGCAGAGGGTCAACCACGCACACAAAAAATTAAGCTAATATACCTTATATTTCTTCCTGACAAGGAGTGGGACCAAATCCTGGCTCTGAGATGGAGGTCATTTTAAAATACATGTTTTAAAATATGGGTTTGTCTGACTCATATTGTATATTTTTAAGTGTACATTGAAAAATAGTTTGAGAGAGATAAAAAATTAAAAAGAAAAGCGGAAATAGATTTTAAGTGGGATAACACAAGAGTCCGTTTGGTAAAGTATTTTTATTAGTGACGTTGGAAATGAAATACATTCCATAAATTAAAAGTGACTCCAATATTTTGGAGAATAAGCTTTTTTTTTTAATTTTGGCAAATTGGAAAGTCACTGTAGACAATAAAATTGAAATTCTAATATAAAACTGAACACATCTGACCCAGCACACATTATTCGCATCTAACTCCCAATGGGACTTCAATTAGTCATCATTAATATGTCCTTTTATTTCAATGAGACTTAGCTACAACTAATTTTCTCCTTTCCCTGCTTTCCCGCATTTCTAGTAAGATTCCTCACAACAATATACAATATGGATGCTTTTGGATGTTCTTAAGCAAGTGAACGAAATTATTCCATCTCCTCTGCAACAAGGTGCCACAGTCTGGTACTCAGAAGTGAACTGCCTCTGAATAGAAAGTTTTCATTTAACTACCATAGATAATAGCCACTGAAACAATAAGGAATAGATTAGTTCACAAATTATGTTTTGTTGGTTTTCCCTAAAATATTTTATGGAATTCCTGGTTTGGAGGAAAGTGAACTAAACACAGTTTGGTGTGTTTACTGTGTTACTGGGGGGGGGGGGAGGCGGGCAGGGAGCATATGAACTTAAGCACCCACCCCCCTCAGCCAGAGAAAGACCCTCAGAAACAGCCTACGGGGTCTGAAGAGGGAGGGGGCATTGGAGGAAATCAGGGCAACTTTATATACGAGTACCCACACCCTTATAAACATCTTGGGTGAAATATAGCACCTAACCCAATCTATACAAGGTGAGGATATTTTAGTCTTCCTCCTTTTAAAAGTGTGGGAAGAAAGGAAAAGAATGGAAGAACATTTTTAATACTCAGTTCTTAGCATAACCCAGAATGCAAGTCTTGTATACACCATCCCAGTGTGATGTGGCCTCTTAACAGAGTAACAGAATAGCTCCATCTCTGTCAGGGTTTGCAGATGAACTTTCGTGGCCAGCTTGAGGGAGAAGGCCCTGCCCAGGGATCAGCTCCTGCATAATCACACGGGAGCCAGCAAGAGCCACCCTGTAAGGATCTGCCAGTTGAATCTCAGTAACTTCACTGCAAGAGTCATAGGCTGAATCCACACATACCCATATAGCGCTAAACTGTTGGAATGCCAGCGTCTTCCTGGCGCAATTTCTGATGTCATCGCACCACGAGAGTGGCATTGTGGTGCGATGACGTCAGAAATCGCACTAGGAAGACGCTGGCATTCCGACAGTTTAGCGCTATGCCAGTACATGTGGATTCAGCCCAAGGCTGCATGAGTTACAGCTTTATTGATAATCTTCAGTTCAGCATCTCAAAATGTTCTGTTAGGAATAAAATCTGGTTCCCAGTGCCTAGCATATATAGACATTTAAGCACAGCCCCATTTAAGCACAGCCCCATGGGAAGGAATCTAGCTACAGTAGATATCTACAGGAATGCAAGCTAAGAGAATGTTTTTATAAAGTCCAGAATGTCAAGGTTATGTATCTATGGCAACAGCTCTTTTCTTGCTAAAAGTTCAGCACAGACAGATAAGCTTCTCTGCCTGCTTTTCCAGGCCAGCATGCAGAGAGGAAACCGTGTCAGCTAACAGGATCTTTTACACACAAGATTTTACACAGCATGTCAACAAATATCAAGCCCCAGCATAACAGTTAACATTAAGTCCCTAAAGTATGGCAGGGGCTGCGAAGACCATGAAGCTTGTAAAGTATAGTCTATGGCAGGGGCCTGACCAAGCCACATCAAAAACCTCCACTGCTCATCCTTGCCTTGCAGCCCCACAAGCCAAACAGCCAGTAAGTCGGTGTGGGGGGCATAACTTTTATGAAGTTGTGATGGCCTAAGGGGAGTGCTCTCTGTCAGACTTGTAGATGAACAGAAATCCTAAAACCATCTTGAGGGGAAAGACTTTCATTGCCAGGTGATTGGTAACAGGTGATTCAGGAAATGTGCTGTTGCTCACCGTTTTGCTCTCAGTCAGGGCTGGCAACAAACGGACTGAGGAGCTGCAAGGCAGAAACCGTTGAAGTTAACCCTTTCTGCCTTTCTCTGAGGGAAACTGAGCAGTTAGATGGGTGGGTGCCAAATGTTCACAGCAACAACATTTCATATAAAAGAAGTTTATAGACAAAAGAAGAATACACACGTAGTGGCCAAATCCACACACACTCACCATCCGCTTATCTTGCGCAGTCATGGCAGTTGGGTTCATTCCGCTACCATGCTGTGCATCATCACATTCACCCTCCCAGTACATCTTCGTGGCGCAATCAGTTCTCCACACACCACTGAGTGAAGCGTCATAGTGGGCGCTTCCCTCCTCTGTCGTCAGCGTTGACGGCGCACGGCACTTCCCTTTTTTAAAAAAAAAAAAGTTAATTTTGTGCTATACTTTTAAGAAATGGCAAGGTCCCCTCCCCCTCAACTTTGATTGGCCCATTTTTTTGCTCGTCACAGACCACTTTCTAACAATTGGCTGGTTGTTATGGCGGACAAATTTGAAAATAATTTGTCACATTAAAACATTCTCCGGAAACCCTGTTGCTCACAAAGTAGGTTTTCCGGTATACCAACCTTTCTTTATTCTGCAAATGCGCTATGAAAGCCGGGCGAAAACAGATTTATGCCATTATCATGTGGTACGGAAAGGTGGCGCGGTGACGGTGGGGAACACGCGGAATGGGAAAGCGTGCGAGTATCTGCTTGAACAGTGCCGTGGTTGCGAAAAAGGTGCAGAAACAAAAAGGAACGGACCTTTGGACACTTACCGTGAAGGGTCCTTCTCCTCTGAGGAAAGGAGGACATCTTGGGTGATTCCCACCATCCAATCAGGGAGGCAGGAACTAACTTTCTTCCTCTTCCTGTCTAGCCTGTGGGACCACCCTCTCTTCAGTTCAGGTGACTCCACAAAGCAGTAACATTGAATTTATCATTCAGCAACTGTCAATACTGAGAGAAAAAACACCTGTTCCATTAACACGTACTGTAAATAAAGCATAACCCGGAGGAGGAAGAAGAATGAGGCAGCAGGATAGAGAAGGACGGAGACCCGGGGAGGGCAAGATGTCCTCCTTTCCTCAGAGGAGAAGGACCCTTCACGGTAAGTGTCCAAAGGTCCGTTCTCCCTCTGAGGCGGAGGACATCTTGGGTGCTCCCAAAGCAGTTTCCAGTTTCTGGGTGGGATGTGGTCTTCGTCCATGATCATGCACTGCAGTATTTTTCTACTGCAGTTAGTGTCTGCCGAATCATATAGATTGGATTTGTAGCATCTTAATAAGGTCAAGACTGACAACCTTGTTGCTGCCTGGCAGACTTCTTCTACAGAAGTGTTCCTGTGTAGTGCTGCACTGGTAGTAGCACTCCTCAAAGAGTGAGCTGGCATTCCACAAGGAACCTCTACAAAGAGAGGGTTTTTTTGTTTTGTTTTTGCTATTGGCACCTACCGCTGCTGAAGACATTTTCTTCCCCAAATTGAGGGGAGATATATTTAACAGTAAGACTGACTTTCTAATTTGCACTGTTTGGAGCAGATAGGCCTTGAGCCTCCTTCTGACATCTAGGTTGTGTCAGAGCCTCTCACTAGTCTATTTAGGGTACAGGTAGAAAAATGGTGGCCTTATCTCTTGCAAACTATGCAGTTTGGAATACGCTTTTGGAAGACAGTACGGGACATCACCTTACCATTGGGAAAGATACAGAGTTCAGGTCTGACTAAATCTTCTGATAGATGCGAACATAATAAGGAAGATAGTCTTCATTCTCAGCCTTCTCAGGGAAACATCCTTGACCGGTTCAAATGGATGTTTGGTCAGGGCTGTGTAAAACGTCTGCTGAGTGAGGGCTTCCCAGAAAGAGTTGTAAATTCTGAGCATCTGATGAAGAGAACTGTGATTCCTTTCTATTTCCACACGGTTAAGCAGAGTAAGTCTAAATGAGAGAGCCAAATCGGTCCCTGCTGTAACTTTACCGGAGAGGTCAGTATGATGAGAGGTGGAAATATCACCATCTGTTGGAGAGTGGAAAGGCATGGTGTTACTGGTAAGGGTAGTAATACATAGAGGAGGCCTAATGGCCACTGCAATGTCAGGGCATCTGCTTGTGGGTAGAACAAATCTTGTCATGTACCCCGGTAGTTGATGGCTGTGTTGGGACGCACACAGGTCCATGAGGTGTTGCGAAGTGCAATGTTATGAGATGTTTCTTGAGGGACTATTGCCCTGTTGTCCCCTCAGCCAGTCTGCCTGGGCATTGGATATGCCTTTGATGTGTACAGTTCTGATCAAAGCTAGGTGACCATCCTACCAGGTAAGTACCCTTGCTGCCACCTTGTGTCGCCTCGAGGTCTTGAATCCCCCCTGCTTGTTTATATATGTTTTGTCTGCAACCTTGTCCATACAGATCTCTGAACTGGAACAGGGCCAGACAAATTGCTCACCTTTCTAAGTCATTGATAGGAAGACACGTCTAACCTGATTCTTACTCCTGTAAATATTTGTTGTTCTTGAGGGATCATGAATCTTTTGCTTTGCATTGGGTTGTTGACCTTGGCTCAGATGGGTTTTGATCTGAAGTGGTATCTGAACGGAAAGATCTGTCTTCTCCATGATCTGTTGTTAATGAGATCTAAGAAAGATCTGAGGTGGTCTTGCCTATAGATGACCCCAAAGGTACTGCATTGTAGGTGGCCACTAGCCAACCCATCAGTTTCAGTAATGTTGTGAGAAGTGGTTTTACACTCTGACAACAGTCTCAGTCAGCTATTTGGTCTTCCTGACCTTTTCTTTGGTGAGGGATAGAAAAAACCCTTTTGGTGACTGTGATCTAACCCAGGTGTTCAAGCTTGTAGGACCTGAATGGTGAATTGAGTGTTGTGGTGAGATTTTCTCTTGAACTTGAACCGATCAGGAGATCATCTGGGTACAAGTGAACATGAATACCTTCTGTCCCTGAAACTATGATGAGGTTGATCATGAATTCTGTGAATACTCTTGGTGTGTGAACAGGTCAAAACAGGATGGTTCAGAACTGCTGGTTTTGTTTTTGTTTTTAATATAAAATCTTAGGTATTGTTGAAGGGCTGTCAGAATTGGTACACGGAGGCATGTTTCTGTGAGATCTGTAGATGTTATGTGTTCTTCTGATTGACTGGTCACTGCGACTGAGTGTAGAGTCTCCATTCAAAAGTGATACAATTTGATAAACTTGTTCAAAAAACTTGAGGCTAATAACACCCTCCAGTCCCTATTATTTTTAGGGACTGAGAAGAAGATTGAGTAGACCCCTTTCTGGTGGGCAGCTTTCAAATTGTATGGAATAGCCTTGTGAGACTATTTGTAAGGCCTGCCTGCTTGTCAACCTAGGCTTGGTGGTAAAGAGTAGTTGGCCTCTCAAAGGGACAGCTAGCAAGTCCTGTCTTAGAGATCTGGGTATTAAGGTTGAATCTCTTTCCACGTGTGGAGAACTGTCTGTTTGATCTTGAGACAAGGTAAGCACTATCTTCACAATACAGCTGGAGAGCTGGGACTGAGAGGACTGGTTTATCCAAGGCCATGTGGCAAGTTCATGGCAGCATTGAGATTTGAGCCTGCAGAGTACTGCATCACTGTTCAGTTACTTAACCACTATACTACAAGTGGGGTCTTGAAAGGACCCCCTTTAATAAAGGGCTGCCTAGATTAACCCCAGGATGGCCATTTGGAATCTTGTCTGGATGTTAGTAGCGTGTGTTGTGAATAAAAGGCTGAGGGCCAATGGATCGCCTCTCAGATTGAGAGTTTCTGGCAACACATTCTTCTGTCCTAGGTCTCAATCTAGATCTTTCCCAGGGCAACCCCAAATAGCTTGTCTCTCTGAAAGAGGTAAGCCAGGACGATATTTTTAGAGTGTGAATCTGCTGGTCATGCTCTTAGTCAAGCGTGCCAGCTTGTCACTGCTGTCCAGACCCTAATCCTGGAAGAAAAAAGGTAAATGTATCCAGGATGATGCCTGTCTTGAAGGTATTGGCCCATACATTTCTGTTTGCCCCTTCAATGGGGGCAGCTATTGTTGTACAGGAGTTGAATCAGTTTCCAGATCCATACTCCTGACACTCTTGAGGCAATTGAGACAATAACTGCAGTCTTAATAGTCATGGTCACGGCTTCGTAAGCTCTTGTTAGCCTGGCCTCTCTCCTCTTGTCTAAGTGGTCTCTGACTGATCCTTACCCATCTTCTGACCAGAGCCCAGATGACTGAAGTGTAGCCACTGGAGCTTCCATCGCAGGTACCTGCAACAACTCATAGCAAAGAAAGGTAGCGAGTATAGTTTGTTTCGTTTTGTTTTGGGAATAAGTTTGGGGATTATTGATTGGCGTATGGTTTAGACCACTCAGCCTTGAACCTTCTCCCTAAATATTCTGTAAATGGGAGGACCTTTTCTGAGGAACCTCCACTAGGAAGAGACTCTGTTACCCTGGGCTGGATTTGGTATTCCCAGTCTAAGGGTCCTACTCCCCCAAGGGTAATTTCTACCGCTCTAAGGCTGAGAATGTCTTAGATAGTAAATACTGGTAGACCTCAGATTCTGACAGCTGGGCTGACTGTTCTGGGAGGGATATTTCCTCCTCTTCCACATCTGAAGGAATTCATCCTTCTCCTGGTCATTACAGCCTCTATCCGAGGGCGATCCCCCTGCTCCGTGGGGATCCCTGACTGATAAACATCACAAACTGCCTTATTCTGACTCAGACCATCCGTCAGTGTTATCTCCTCAGACTGGCAGCAAGTCACCAGGGTCTCAGAAAGAGGTTTTTCCCCTCATCTACCTGATCTTTTAAACCGGAGTTAATGGGGAACAAACCTGGATCCTTTGCATACAAAGCAGAAGCTCTTCCACAGAGCTACAGTCTTACTCATGGAGGGAGGAGGAGGTAGACCCACACCACTATTTCCTCCCTCCTGGTTAGTCTTAAGAGTTAAAAAGTCCAAAGACACCGGCAAATTTGCGCCCTTTATACATTACCCATCTGACAGGGAAAGGCAGGGCTAGATCCTGTTGTAAAGGCAGGGCTAAACAAAAAGGGGAAAGGCCTGCTGTAAAATCTCCAGCCAGGAGTTTGGCATGCGCACATTCACGTGGTGCCAGGGGTTAAGGAGATTCCTGGAATCTTTATAGGGCCAAGGTGCTTCTGACTGGCAAAGTAACAGGATGGCCGACAGGACTGCAGGGGACAGGCTATTGTCAGGGTGACTCACGGTTTCCTCAGGCCCATCTCGGCTGGAGCTCTGCGCGGTGCCTCTTTGTTCCAGATGATCTTCTCCTGCTGGAAGAATGGCAACCGCGTCCTTGGGTTTGCACGGGAAAGATTCTGCCGCTGCAGCGTTTCCTGCCGAAATGGAGCTCCGCCGATCAGCGTCGCCCTCAGCCAGCTGGATGGGGCACCCTGCCTTTTCTGCCTCCCGGCGATCAAGACGGGGCCATTTTGGAGGCTTAGGTTCAGCCTGAGACTTTTTCTTGCCGGGGGGCCGTGCAAGCCTTGGAGGATTGCCGGCGCCAGCCGGTTGCGTTTCTGCCGTTGGCAGGACGGTTCCATGTGAGCAACCTGCTGTCGGTTCTAAGAAGCTGTCTTCTGAGTCCAAAGTCTCCCTAGATGCCGTGGCTTCTTTTGCCTTTTTTCCCCTCAAGAGAGGGAAAAAGGAAAGTGAAAGTAAGAAGACAAAGAACAGGAGGCACAGCAAAAAAGTGCAGTCAATAGTAGAAAGAATTAGGCAATAGAAAAGATTAAGGCACTGTAAAAGAAATCTAGCAGAAGCTAAGCAGAATAGATAGACTAAGAGTTAAGAAGGGAATGTAGGTAGCAGAGCTAGCCTAGCATAGAACTGCTCTCCCCGGAGGCAGGAAAGAACTGAAGCGAGAGGGTGGTCCCACAGGCTAGACAGGAAGAGGAAGAAAGTTAGTTCCTGCCTCCCTGATTGGATGGTGGGAATCACCCCCCAAGATGTCCTCCGCCTCAGAGGGAGAAGTGTGGATTCAGCCAGTGTCTGGAATAAATGCATTCCTAACAGGGGAATCAATTGATCCCATAAAAATACACGAAGAAAACGAAATGCACAGACATATCAGACTGGCTGAACACATTGTCTAGTTTAAGTATCTTGTCACTGGTGGCATAAACTGCCTTCTTCTTTGTTCCACCAGTATAGACAGAGAGACAGCACAGAGTCAATGGGAAGGTGGCTCTTTCACAGATTATTTGAATTCAAGAACCAAAATTATGCCCTTGCCACAGTTCTAGCAGGAAATGGGGGAGGGGTTCATCTCCTCCCCTAGTGTCAGGTGGGTTTCCAAGGACCATTTTAGAGGTGTTGCTCTTCCTAGTTGGCCAAAGCTATTTTGTTCATCTGACTCAACAAATTTGGGGGCAGTTACACTGTTCCTTCTGAGATAAACAATCCACTTACCCATTAGTTATCCCTTTCCAGCAGCATTGTGGAATTTTGACAAGAATTCCTCCTTCCACAGAGGAAACATACTTTAGGGAACAGGTGTAGGCAGTGGCGCAACAAAAGCAGAACTTCTTTTAACTGAATTCGCCTCTTACATTTTGAAATCCAAATGTGTGCCTTTCCTTGCAGCCTCTATGTCTTCTTGCTTATTTATACACAATTAAAATACCCTGGAGATGATAATGATTTAATATATCCATTTCAGCTCAGCTGAACCAAACCCACTGCATCCCTCTCCACTGAATCTTGAGAGTTCAAGCCCTTGATCTAGCCCCTATGGCTAGCGGAAACAGGTCACAGGACTGCTTGACAGCTCGCTTACTACAATAGCTGTCTTGGTTATGAAAGTCTATAGTCTGGAAAGGAGTCAAGAAGCACCTGAAGAAGTTCGCTTATTTGAACCACTGAGGTTTTGTTGCTGTTAAACTGAAATTTGCAAACACTTAGAAAACCATTTTTGATACTCCAAGCAAACGCATTCAAAAAGTACCAGGGAAAAAATAACGCAGTAGCCAAGAAGGTTTCTTAACAATATTTGTCAAATCTTTGTAAGTATGTTATGTATGTTCTTGTTACCTCTACATAATCAGCTTATAAACACAGCTCAGTGGGTATAAAAGGACAGAGCTGACATATAAAACTTGCTCAGGAGTGACTATGACAATGTAATGGGAGCTGCCAGCTCAGTGCTTTGATTAACAGGCCCCGTAAATGCTCCTCCTTGTATTCCCCTTTGCCTCTGCCTGCTGGTGCAGTGCAGCTGTATTAACACAGCGTATTGGGCACGTGATGCAGCTGCAGCAACCCCTGCATTTCTGACCTCTTTTCTTTCCACCCGAATCCATTAATTCCCTGCATAGAATAATTATCATTTGTTCCCAGCGTAAAGCCTGGCCAACATTCAGGGATAGCACAGCTCTGTCGCGTTTCCTCTCAAAAGCCTGGGATTGATTTACGGAGGATTTTCAATTAATGTACTGTTCGTAAGATGATCTGGGAGCTACTGGGATATACAGTGTTAATTTATGTTCCCGGCAACTTGGGGAAGGCTTCGCTAGGTGGCCCATTCTGTGTAAGGAACAATGAGCACGAATGCATTCAAACACACAGTGGGTGTAAACCAATTTCATTTATTGTTCTTATCTGCAGGAGTCTTCCTGACCAGTCAGCTAATGGTGGGGCTGCCAACCCTGAGTTGGCAGGGAAATACCTGGATATTTGGGGAAAGGGGAAGGGCATCCGTGGGGTATAATTCTAGAGTCCACCCTCCAAAGCAGTCATTTTCTCCAAGGGAACTGATCTCTGTAGACTGGAGATCACTTGTGATTCTGGGAGATCTCCAGACCCTACCTGGCGGTTGGCAACACTAACTAGTTTGCAACATTTCAATTTCAGAGTGTAAACAGAGAGAGACTACTTTATAAATAGAGCAAGATTTGGGTCCAGTAGCTCCTTAGAAACTAACCAGATTTCTAGGGCATGCGTTTTTGAGAGTTAGAGCTCCCTCCATCAGATATATGAAGTGGAAAAAGCCGCTCCATATATCAGATGAAGGGAGCTTTGACTCTCAAAAACTCCTATCCTGGAAATCTGGTTGGGCTCTGTGGTGTTACTGGACCCAAATCTTTCTCTTCTACGACAGACCAACATGGCTACTTACCGGAAATTACTTTGTAAACAGCTCTCTGGAAATAATGTTTTCTTTTGGAGTCTGAAGAGGAGAGTTGCACTGAACTCTTTCACTTTTAAGAGAAATGGAAGGAGGAAAAGTTCTGTATTTTTTTAAAAGCTCCAATAGGTATCAGCAATTATGAGATACCATATAGATGTATTCAGGGCTTTTTTTCTGGGAAAAGAGGTGGTGGAACTCAGTGGGTTGCCCTCTGAGAAAATGGTCACATGGCTGGTGGCCCCCTGATCTCCAGACTGAGGGGTTTAGATTGCCCCCCCGCTCTCAACTCCCCTCTGTCTGGAGATCAGGGGGTGGGGCCACCAGCCATGTGACCATTTTCAAGAGGTTCTGGAACTCCGTTCCCCCGCGTTCCCCCTGAAAAAAAGCCCTGGATGTATTTATATGATCCTGCCCCACAAAAAGAAGGGTGGCAATGGTGAGTTAAACAAAAAATAAGCATCACAATCAGGTTTTATCTCCTGGCCGTACATCCCATCTCGTTATATCTAAGCAACATTTTGACAGAAGGTAACACATTTTTTCTGTATACGGAGTGAGGCATCCTTCCTTCTATTTTTTTCCATTTTGCTGGGGGCCCTGCAAATCTGTACTGAAGCATATGGAGACTTTCCATTTCATCTCAGCGATGATGCAAGAGATTTGCAGTGCTACCCCAAGCAAAGTTACACACATTTATTTCAATGGGTTTAGAAGGGTGTAACTCTGTTTATGGTTGCAGCTTTTGGGGGCAGCTGTTTTCTCACTGAATGGCACCAAAATCCTTCTAAACCATTGACATTCTGAGTTGTCCCTCAGTTGCTCTACACACAACAACAACAGACCCTGAAAAAGGTGAGTGTCAGCAGGTGCACATGGCGCAAAACATGGCTAAGGGAAAGGGGGGAGGTGGCGGCATTAAAGTAATCCTGCTTTTTGTTCACTTTTTTCTTTTTCTATAGTACCAATAAATTATTACCGTTGGTGCCATATTTCCTTGTGCTTACTCCCAGGGAAGTGTCTTTCAAATTGACTGAAATCTTCCAGGACTTTTATCAAGTTCAATTGATTGAACAGAACCCCCGCCCCCCACAGAGCACTTTTCCTTGTAGCTATCTCAAGTGCCTTGATTTTGGGGTGAGGAGAGACCAGTGCCTGGGTAATGCTGTAAAATAAACCAAGATGCACCCTAACAGGTCTACTCAGATATAAGTCCCATGTTATTCAACAGTGCTTACTCCTACAGAAGTGTTTTTCAAATTGCATCCTATGATTGAAATCTCCCTTCCCAATGTTTTGAAAGCTGACAGGTGGGGAGGGGAGGGGTCTCTCCTTGTGAGGACCTGATTGGCAGGGCTGGGAGGAGAAGACGCACTCAGTCCATTGTGCTCATTCCCTGTCCCGCCAACAGAGTTAATTGATATTGTCCAGGCTCTCTCCTGTTGGAGTCTGATTGGTGAATGCTGTTCAGGAAAACAAGAGGATGTGAGGTGGGCCCAGTGTCTGCCTGCTACTGTGAGGTATGAACTGAAACAAAACACACAAATGTTTGGGTGGGAGGGACTCATTGCAATTTAGTTTCCCAAATTTGGTTCAGTGTTCAGAAGCTGTTTTAACAAAACAAAACAGCACTTTCCGGGTGTATTTTCAGCTAATTTTTTCTGTTATGTACATCCCGTACATGCAATCCTATGCTGGAGTCCCAGGGTTCTAACTCACAGGAAATGTATAGATTTCTCATTGTCCAAGGAATATAGGAAGACTTTCTTCTCTTTCCCCTCCTAACAGCTACCATCCTATGCAACATTTGCAAGGATTCCAAAGCATTCTTCTCAGAATTTGCCACTTAAAGTCAGGCCCCATGTTTACACATGAAGCTAACATTTAATAGTTCATTACATTCTTGAGTCATTCTAAAATACCTTTCCCATTGATTTCGTTGGGTGCTGGATCAATACAAAAGACACTGGAAATTCTGACTAGTCAATGATTCATAATCCTGTCCATATTTTGTACTGGCGACTTGCATGCAATAAGTAAAATCGACATTTTTGAAAATGCATTTTTGTGCAATTACTCCAGTCCCCAGAGTGCATCAATGAGATAGATTATAACTGCCAAGCAATACAGTTTCCCCGGAAGCTGGTTTTGCTGCAGTAACTGGGTTAATTTAAACAACTCCTTTTGGCACTAGTGGCTAAATTAATGCAGTGTTGGTGAATCTCATTTACAAAGCTATGGGTAAGAACAAAGTCACAAGTGAATATGTATAAAAAGGGAACCACCTCATTTTGCATAAAAATTAAATGTGACCTGAATAGCCCAGATGAACCCAGTCTTGTCAGATCTTGGAAGCTACATGGGGTCAGCACTGGTTAGCACTTGGGTTAGGACTTGGAGACCATCAAGGAAAACCAGGGTTGCTACGCAGAGGCAGGAAATGGCAAACCATCTCTGTTAGTCTCTGCCTTGAAAACACCAGCGGGGGGCATCATAATTCAGCTGCAACTTCATGGAACTTTACACACACAGACACAGTACAAACTAGTAAAAAAGATATGGTCACAATATTTTTATAAAAGAGCACAGGGAAAGAGAGAGTCCTGTCTCCTGGGCAGGCATGTGGAACCAGCAGTGGGACAAATTACCTTCCCCCTTGGCCATTTTTTGCTCCTGAAAATGGCAAGAGATAGAAGGGGACAAAAAACCCTCCCTTCTGCCATGCCATACTCTGCAACAGAATTGAGCCCCCAAGCAATTGTTAGGGGTGTGCACTAAAAAAAAATGTATTATTGGGATTCAGATATCTGGAATACCATATATATTCAGTATTCATCATAATACTCTGGTCCATAAATACCAGTATAGTGTTTGAATTCAGGTTTTATTTGGAATACTGATTATATTCAGCTCTAGTATTCCCTATGGAGAAAACCTTTCTGGGGGGCGAGAGGGATCATTTTTCAAGCAAGCTATACCAAAATCACAGAGAACCTCGTCCTGCCTGTCTACTGAAGACCCTCAAGTTTTAAGTGAACTGGACCCTTTGGCCCCTGGACCAGCTGCCTCCAGCCATTCTTCATTGTTTCCTATGCGGGGAGGACCATGGCTTTCTCCAGGACACAGGAAGCCTTAGCCAAACACAAAACAGTGACCAATGACTAGAAGCCTCCCAATGCAAACAGAACCAACAAAGCCCAACAGAACCAATGTCAAACCAGAGAATCCCAGCAGAACCAAACTGAAGCAAGAGACACTGTCACAAGCCCAACAGAAACCAGTGTCACTCAAAGATGCCAGGCAGGACCCAGGGCCACTGCAAGCCCAAGAGAACCAATATCAAATCACATAAGCCAAGCATCCAACCCAGCAAGCCAGTAATATCAAGGCAGCAGCCAGGCCTGGCAATGGGATATGGCAAGCAAATAGCACTAACAAACACCCGTTATTTTCAATTTCCATCTACAACATTTCTGCTTAGTTTGCTGGAGATCATCCTAGAAAGAAATTATTTTAAATTTAATGACCAGTTTTACTATCAAGGCAAGGGGGTGGCAATGGGCTGCTCTGTAGCCCCCTCTATAGCCAACTTATTTATGTCCTGTCTTGAGAGTGATCACATTTTACACCCGGGGGTCAACCCCTTCTTTCGGGACATCATATTCTATCACTGATACACTGATGATGTCATCATGATATTGACGAGCGTGACACGAGCCGAACCATTGCTACATTGGATGAACCATATAGATACGAATATCAAATTTACCTGGGAGGGCAATGCGCAATGTGTGAATTATTTGGATGTGGTCATCTATAAAAACACCAGTACCACTTTGGCAGTTCACCCTTTCAGGAAAGCCACGGACAAATATTCATATTTACATTTTGAATCCTTCCACCCCGGGCATTTGAAGAAAAACACCCCTCAAGGTCAATACTTACGCCTACGACGCAATTCCACCAGCACACATCACTACCGTTGGCACTCCGCGACTTTGGATCATGCCTTCTTAGCAAGGGGTTATCCAACAGCATGTATTGCGTCAGCTAGACGTAGAGCCTTGGAAACTCATCGTAGTGACCTACTGAAGGATCGGTCAATAGACACTCGGATCAAGTGGGCGCTAGACTATTCTCCAATGTCAGGCAACATAAATCGCATAATTAAACGCCATTGGCACTTGATCAGAGTGATACCGGGCTGTGAGGATGTACCCGCTATAGGCTACCGCCGTTCTAGAAACATTAAAGACATGCTGATCAGATCAGAATATAAGCGTAACATCCAACGCTCAAGACTTCCGCATGGTCATTATCCGTGCAGCGACTGCTGTGTCTGTGGTTTGATGGTGCAACTTGAGAATATTCGTCACCCCATTATGGGGTCTTTAGATTCCGGTGTGAATTTTTCTAACTGTAAAACACAGAATGTAATTTATATTATCCAATGTAAGTGTGACTTATGCTATGTAGGCAGTACCACCAGATCTCTTAGGGTGAGAGTACAGGAACATCTGTCTTGTATCAGAATGGGGGCTATGGAAGCACTGCTGGTCTCTCATTACATCAATGTTGGCCACCAACCGCGGGACATGAGAATCTCGGTACTCAAGACAGTAGAATTGCCTCTCCAAGCGGATTGTTCCCAGCGCTTATTACAACTGGAAATGGAATTTATTTACAGACTGAATAGTATGGCCCCTGTGGGTCTTAATAATGATATGGACCTTTCATGTTTGCTGTAACTTTTCATCTTGCCTTTAATTTGTGTTTGCACTAGAATGTCTATTTCAAGTAACTGTACCTTTAAGTAAATGGTTGTATATAAGTCCTAATCAACTACTGCCAAGTCACTGGCTTGTTGGACCATTCCCATTGTGGCTGTTTTTCCAACTGTGGCTGTGATTTTGTCTGTTGGTTTGGTGAACCTTTCTAGTCAGCCCCTGTGTGTGTGGCACTTGGTGAGATTATTGCTTAATTTTTTCCATTGTGTTTATTTATATGTGGATATAGGTGGGATGTGAATTATGCTTTGTTTGATTTAATTTTTTACAGATTATTGCCCTGAGGAAGCATTGGCCTGTGAAACGGGGATAGAAATTATGCAAGCATGAACCCGGCGGCTCTTGCATAGGAGTCAATTGTGTCAAGATACTCGGTGCACCACCCACATATGGACATTAATTTCATTATGAACTGAATACAATCATATTGCCTTTATTGCAGTCTGAACCAACTTTGTTGTATATGGTTCTACTCATTGTAGTATTTATTGTATTGGTCTCTGACCTTGAGTCTTTGTATAGAAGACAATTAGCTTTTGTAATTAATTTTTTCTCATATATATGTTATTTATACTGGTGATTTTGCACTTTAACTACTATATAATACATCATATTTTTCATAACTGCTTTGCAATTTCCTTGCTGCCTTCCCTTTCTTGTAAGCAAATAGCACTGACAAACACACACTCACACACACACACACACACAGAGTAATGCTGCCTCCATGCCCCCTCCTCCTGTTGCCATTGAACCCTGGGAAGACTGCAAGGGAGAGGGGGACAAGCTGCTGAAACCTTTAAAATGAGATTTTTGGATATTCCTGAATATATCTGAATCATTCAGGAATGTAAATACCGGTTTATTCTAATATACCCAAACACATTTATTCAAATATACCCCAATATTATTTGGGTATATTTGGATATACACAAATAATACCAAATAGGCATTGGGGGGGGGGTATATTTGGATCGGGAATACACACTCCTAGCAATTTTTAATGTTAAGTCTCCAGTCTCGCTTGTAATGTGAGTCTGGTCAGATGAACCCACCAACTGACCTGTGTTACACAGTTTGTGTAATGAGGACCTGTGAACTTGGAAGTGGATGCATGTGCCATTTTATAAGCCACAGCTTTGGGGTGAAATTTTATGCAATTATACCAACTATTTTTAAAGGGAAAACTGTTATTACCACCTTAGATTTAGGTCCACCAACTTATCCATGGAATTTCATGCTGATGGTTTCTTTATTGCATCCTAGTGCCATCAGAAAGTCATCCTATGTACCATCGTAACACCCCATATTTTCAAGCATGGCATCCCACAATGAGGTGGGGAAAGAGGAAATGACAAGATCAGAAGGGTTCCCTTACAGACCTTAGGGATCTTTCCTCCAAGTTGTGTAAGAAAATAGTTACTGTCCCACAAACCAGTATAGTCAAGGGATGTGCAAGCAATACTGCTTTTCCACTACCAACAAACACTTAAAGCAGAGAGCAGCACATAACCAGAAGCAGCTGCCAGTTAAAGTAAAAGGAAGCCAGACCTGATTGATTGATTGGTTTGTTTGTTTATTATAGTCCTCGTTTAGGAAGCGGGGGGAGGGGGGAGAATTGTGCTAGTGGAAGAAGAGTCAATACCAAGTAATGTACAGCGCAGTCTCGTGGCAGTTACTCCGGTCTAAACTCACTGAAATCAACGGGCTTACACTGGGGTAGCGCTGTGTAGGACTGTGTTGATAGTGTATTTATTGTATACAATGCAATGGAACAGTCTGTTTCCCCTCTGATATTTCTGTGTGTTCGTTTAGTTTTATGGGGTTGAGTCCACCCCTGACTCCCTGCCCAGTTCTGTTAGAATTGCAGACTGCATGAGCTCCCATGCCCTGAAATCGGTGGCTTTTATACCTGTATCTTTTTTCTAATAAATGGAGGAAGTTTTGAAGACACCAATTTCTGTTGTTTCAGGTGGGTAACCATATTGATCTACAGTAGATCACCAAGATTATAACAAAAGGAGCTTTGAGTCTTGAAAGATTAAACCCTGAAAACTTTGTTGGTCTTTAAGTTGCTACTGGCCTTGAATCTTGCAATTTCTGTTTTGGAAATCTAACAGCAGAAACCCATGTGAGTACCCCATTCTTGACGTGCAAGCAAAAGGGAGCATCCTGTGGTGTCAGAAGTGGTCCTGTTTCTTCTTTGAGACTCCAGCACTGTCTCACAAACAACAACCACTTCCCAAGTTGCCAGAGCACGGTCGCAATCTGAGTCCACTTGCTTTCCTAACGGTATCAGACTGTATTTATTTCCTGAATTTATATATTGCCTTTTAATCTGGATATTCACACCAGGTTACAATTTAAAATATGAAATAAATTGGCTCACGCTGTTGCTGGCCTTAGTGGAAAAGTTCCAATGGATCTGAGCTAATGAAGTCTAGAAAATTGCAGCATGATTGTCCATGAGATTGTACTAGAATTAGAGCTCACATGACTGCTTTGTGCTTTCAGTAAACCATTTAAAATATTTATTCAGAATACCAAAATGGAAACATTTGAAGATGTTAGTAATTCCTTACAGGTTACTAATACATTGATCCCAAATTAGCAGAAACGGAATCCTAATTTAGAAGAGATCTTATTATGCTCCGGTTTTATTATAACGAAGTAAGACTGAAATCTCAAAGGAAGATAAATCAGTTTGACTAAGAGTATTGGAAAGGTATTCCCTACACTAATCTATGTCTGAATAGATCTCCTATTAGTTAAGTGTCTGAGATATAAACCTCCTTATGATACTTTCCGTAAATAGCACTCAGTGCCTTCCCACCAATACCCCCGTATTTCAAGGAGACTGGCTGTTATTTCCATTTTGAGTGTCTTGCCCATCAGTGCTTATGTTCTGTCTGTGTGATGGAAAGAGACAAAAATTAGAATGGGTGGTTTTGCTAAAAGCTTTTAATACAATTATGGTAAAGATAAAGCCCACCAGGACCAATTTGAATATATGAAGATTGGAAGTAGAAAATGAAAGAGATTAAACTCAGCTCTCTCGATATTCCCGACATATAGATTCTCAGAATCAAAAGGCAATGATAGCCCTGCTATATTGTCTGGGATATTAAATAACTCAGATATAGGGGAGACAATTGGTCCGCAGAGTAAAACTACACTGTATTTGTAAAATAATGGCTTGTATCTTATCACGCCACTAAGCAATGTTTTATGTCTAAGGAGACTTCCTCTAGCCTAAAGTAGGATACTGCATACTGTTTAACAGAATTACAGGCACTGAGGGGGGGGGGCACTGTCTGCACCAAAATGTGTGCAAAAAAAGCTGTTAACAGATACACCCTCCAAGATTCCTTATTAACAGAATCAGTGCTGTAGCAATATGGAGAAAAACCCAATATAACCAATGTCTTCCCACCTTGAGTTTATGTATCCACTTTTGCTCATTTTGGACATAGCTAATAAAACAAATTTTGCACATAGGGGTGCTATATAACCTGGGGGAAAAAAGTCTTGCCCCCTTAATAAAGGCTTAATGGGGAGTTATTTACCATGTGCTGTTATTTACCTCCATGCCATGAAAAGCTTCACCTGCTGATTTCCACATATTAAGAATTTATTAAGAGAGCCAGTTTGGTGTAGTGGTTAAGAGCACGGGACTCTAATCTGGAGAACCAGGTTTGATTCCCCACTCCTCCACTTGAAGCCAGCTGGGTGACCCTGGGTCAGTCACAGCTTCTAGGAGCTCTCTCAGCCCCATGCACCTCACAGGGTGTTTTGTTGTAGGGATAATGATAACATACTTTATAAACCGCTCTGAGTGGGCATTAAGTTGTCCTGAAGGGCGGCATATAAATAGAACCTTATTATTATTATTTTCTCTCCAGGTTGATGGAAACCCTACATACAGCTGAATAATAAATGATATGTCTTTCTCAATTAAACAGCAGTGGTTATATTCTAGATCTTTCATAAACAAATTTGAACCAGCTATGGCTGTCAGGCCACCTGCTATGGCAAGAGGCCACCAGCTGGCAGTCCCTGTTGCCCATTGCTGCTCTGAATAGTGGCAGAACAAAAGAAAAACCACTGGTGACACTGGCTGCATCATTCACTAGTCACTTCACTTCCAGGAAAAACCCATAAGTGACATAGAGTAGCTCTAGGAATCACCAGAAACTCTATGATTTTATCACAGTTCAATCAACCAGAAATTTATTACAATCTTGATTGATTGATTTTATCACAGAGTTTCTGGAGATTCTAGAGCTATTCTATGTCACTTATGGGTTTTCCACAGAAGTGACATGGAGATGCAGCCAACGTTACACACCCTCCCAACCCAACTTTCCTGGCAGTTGCAATGCTCAGCAACCTAGCACTAGCAGTTGTTTAGCAAGAACAACTTTTATTCAACCTTCTTAAAGCAGTATAGCCTCTTCTGCATGGTGAACGTTACATTGGGCTTTCTGCGTATTCTGTAGAATTAAAGAATCAAAGCAGTATGGGACCAGAACTGATGAATACAGCAAATCCACTCCTCATGGGCTGAATACGCAGAAAGCCCAATGTAAAGTTCACCATGAGGAAGAGACCAAAGTCTGGAGAGAAATTGATGCAGTATGGAGCCAGGCCCAATGATAAGGCCCTGTGCCAAAAAGACCTATGAAATGAACTTTGGTGCTCTCTGTGGTAGTCTGAAAGAATGCACTCCTGGTTTGTTCTGTGCATTCCCCCTCTGTTTGTGTTTATTTTTTAGCATATTCCCCATTCCTGGGAAAATATCCGTGCAAACATCCCTGCAGAAATGTTTGTTGGTGGAATGTCTTGCTTTTGCTGTTCTGTTGTCTTCAGCTCAAGCTGTGCTCCTCTCTTTTCTACGACCACACTGTGTCAATATTCTGTTCCTGAAACTCCTTGCTGCAGGATCTGAATCTCATGCTGCTGAGCTCTTACATGGGCCGTTTCCACATGGCTCCCCGCTGCTTGTAACAACCCCGAATATCGCAAAAAAACCTGCGGAAGATCGCATTTTCTTGCGCAAGATTTGCGCGACGTCACGTGACATTGTGCAAATCTTGCACGAGAAAATGCAATCTTCCGTGTTTTTTGCGCGATCTTCCGGGTTGTTAGGAGCAGCGGGGAGCCATGTGGAAACGGCCGTGGTCGCCTTCCTCCAAAAGCTTAAGCAACTTTGTTCCTCTGTCTGAGTATGCTTTTTGCTTGATTTTCAAGTTCATAATGTTTTCCCAGATTTCCTCTTCTTTGAGGGTGTTGCCCACTTGCTGGAAATCAGCTATTGGTTCATTAACAACTAGACAAGTGACTCTTCTCCCACTCTTAAAGTGCTTCTGCAGCTCCACAAGCTCCTTCATTAGTCTGTTTTGCCTTTCTGTTAACCTTTTCACATATGTTTTCTACTAATCTACTTGACTCCAGGAAATATGTGGACATGCTTTTAAATCCCCATTCTCTTTGGTAAATGTTGCGTATTTAGCTGGTGCGTATAAGCAGCCCATCACTGGATAGACTATCATCACAAAATCTGTGTCTTACAGTTTTTGCTCTCCTAGAACATTAAGTTTACCAGTCACTAGCAATTTCAGTATCTGTCATGCCAAACATCCAAGAACGGATTTTTGCAGGAGTTTTTGTGACGTGAAATTCCAGAGGATGAACAGAGAGGCAACATTTGGATTGACATCTGCCCGACTCATTCAACACCCCTTCACATTCCGACAGAGTTGGTAGTCCCATGGTTTCTAACATACCTAATTTGCTAGCATTTTCTAATAGACTTGTGCTGCCATGCAGTTGACTTGGGCTTCTAAAACATTTGCTGTTTATCATATAAATAACTCAGTCAAAAACACACACATGGCTTGGTTCATAACTAAGCTCATTCCATTCAGTAACATACACACTAAGTAAAACAAATAGATACAGCAGAACAGCAGATTCAGTATAACCATCTGATTAAGTGAAAAAAATCTGCAGTTTAATGTGGACACATTCAAATATGTAACAGCATATAAGTTTTATATATATTACAAATACGTGAAAGCATGAACTGGCCATAGACACCCATGCCCTGTTTACATCTACACTAGACAAAAGGATTTCTGCCTGTGGGGTGCAACTTTCTCACTTCCTTCCTGCTGTGGCAACCTGAAATGCGTCCCAAAACGCTATTCCTAGGGGACAGGAGACCCTCAGGAACGGGACTGGGGGGGGGAGCATTTGGGGCTGCTGCAGGAGGAAGGAGGTGAAAGTCACATTTCATAGGCAGAGATTTTTGCATCCATGGGGAAATTCTGGTGGATTCAAACCAATATAACTAGAGTTACATTAGGTGGGAATGAGGGGGTGGTTTTTAATAACAGTCAGGCCCACTGAAATAGAAGCAGTTTTGCTGTGTTGCAGCAATGAACCCATTATACATTTTACTTATTTCTTTCTCAGCAAAAATCACTGTCTACTTATTAGCCAGTTGATGATGTATTTCTTTCCTTATCCTATTGATCCTGTCAGCAGCAGGGAGTAGACAATTTATTAGGAATGTATCAGCCTTCCAGCCACGTTCTATCTGATAATGTTCCCCTTTCCCAAAAAGAAAACAATTGGACTTCGAAATTTTACCTTCTTTGAGTTCCGCCCAGAAGTTTTATACTCAGGTCTTTTACATACACAGTCCATTCTCTGACTTCTGCCAACATCACAGTGTGTACCTTTAAAACTTTCCCCTTCTCCTGTTTATCACGTTCTTCAGCAGTTCCAAAGGGGCCCAACAAACAGAAGCCTCTCTACTTCAATGTATAGATGGTTTTCTTTTCTGGGGGAGATCTCTGAGCATGTCAAGAGTGCTACATATCCAATGCTCTTAGTACAATTCAAATGTATGTTCATCCCTGAGAGTTCTTATTTCTCCACTGTACAGAAGCTGGGTGTGCAGAACATTCCTAAGCATGTCTTCTCAGAAGTAAGTCCTCTTGTGCTCAGTGGTGCTTCTTACTCCCTAATAAGCATGTTTAGGATCACAGTCTTAGTTCATCAGTGACTGCATTACCTAATGGAGGCTATGCAAAGGTGTGAGGGTCTGGGTTTTAATGCCAAGTCCCTACTGCTTGCTGCCTTTAGGGATTTGTCAGCTTTTCAACATAATTTTGAGCAAATGCATTACAACAACTAAAACAGCATATACGGATTCATAATGTCCCCTCCTACTAGCTGAGGATTCTTGCTCTTCTTGTAGCAGAAAGAATTCATAGGATGCCACCAGCTAATCATTCTAATAAACAATGGATAATAGTGAATAATCCTTAGTTTGGATACAAATGCAGCATCCCAGATCACGTGGCACCTGTGCAGCACACGAGGCCACACTGGGGAGAGAAGGGGAGGCAAAAATCACCCTTTCTGTATCTTCCATTAGCAGAAGCTGACTCTCAGAAGAGGTACAAGCAGGGCTTTTCTTCTAGGAAAAGAGGTGATGGAACTCAGTGGGTTGCCTTTAGAGGGCAATCTAAACTCCCCTCTGTCTGGAGATCAGGGGGCGGGGCCACCAGCCATGTGACCATTTTCAAGAGGTTCCGGAACTCCGTTCCCCCGTGTTCCCCCTGAAAAAAAGCCCTGGGCACGAGGGAGTGATTTCACCCGCTTCCCCCTCTCGATTGTAGCCTCCCACATCTCAAGTGGCTGTTAGTCCACACAAGTCCCACTGCCCCAGGAATAAATTTTCCTGGGGTCAGAAAGGACTGCTGGGGAGGGGAAAGCCAGAATGATCAGCAACCGATCGCCTTCAGCTGGTGGACTGTGGGATCCAGCCCATTAGAAAGGATTGTCTTCATGCTGTTAAAAACTTTACCTGATCACTTCTGCGGATCAGATTTCTGTAAAAAACATGATCAGGCCTTTCTTTCTCGCCAGTTGACAATTATACTTTCGAAACAAATGAGACAGATCTTCCATGAAAAAAACAAAAAAGAGGGCAAAGTTGAGGTTTGGGATAATGCAGCATTGTTAACTAGATGAAGTGAATAAAGAGTTGATTTGTAAATACATTCGGGGGGAGGGAGTGGGTGATACATGAGCAGCCAACATGGATATATTTTTTAGAAATCTGTCTCATTTAATTCCCTTCCTCATAGGACAATTTTGTCCAGGGATAGCACCAGCCTGTGCCTGGACTTAACAGCCCTGGCCTCACAGGGCCCTCAGCCTATCCCCTGCGGGGACCCCTGCTCACCTGCCAGCCCTGCTGAGGACAGACCAAGCACCACACCGAGCAGCCCACCACAGCAGCCAGTGCTTGTCTCAGCCTGACATGCCCCAAGCTAGGTGGGCAACCCCCTCATGAGGCCTCCCTTGGGGGCAGGGATAGGGCGCTTGAGCTGAGGACGAGGGAGAGGAGAAAAGGAGGGCTCTGAGAACAGGCCAGGGAGGGGTCACAGAGGAGCAGCCACCAAGCAGAGAGGGAGGGAGGGAGGGAGGAGCTGCGTGGCTGAAAGGCTGCTCTCCAGGGAAGTAGTGTGGGCCCAAGGCGACCCAACTTCACCCTGCCCCCCCCATTTCTGAGGCCTGTGGGAAGCCCTCACAAGAGGGTAGCCAAGATGTTAGTCAGCCAAGAGATGGACCCTGCCCACCCTCAGAGCTTACAAACTTGTTTGATGCACCTAAGGAGAAAAGCCAAGAAAATTATCTATTTTAATTTCGTTCAGCCTTTTTTTTTTAACTATACCTTTGACTATACCAAGAGTAAGTTGGACAAAGGTAGGTACCCAATAGGTTGGGACTATTGCCTTCAGATTAGTGATTAATGAACCAGAGACTGCTTCCACACTGGGGCAATTCCTCATTTCTCTCTCATTGCCCCTGCAAACTTTCTTTCTAAACCCCATCTGCTTGCCCTGCAGCTGGGGGGAGGCTCTTTCTCCAAAGTGAGATTTGGCCTTCTCTGTGGCTACTCTTGTCTTGCAAGCTGCTTGAACCTTTGTGTGATGAGTATCATACAGTCTGGCTTTTCTTTTTTTTTTTTGGATTCACATATTGTGCAGACAAATACATCAGAGTTGTAGGTTTTTGTGGAATCCTGTGACTGGTAGCCCTCTCTCTCCTTCATCCCATCATGGCTGCCGTTCTCCTCCACCCCAATTTTTGCCAGATTTTTTAAAAAAGTAGGTGCCAATATACCAATAATGATGTAGGAAGGGAAAATCTACCCAAAAAAGTCCTCAGGTGGCATGGGCATGTGTGGGGCAGCACTGCCAAAGGGATGATGGCTATAAAATGGTACCTGTGTGTGAGGATATTCTAAAAAAGGCCACTCCATTTTGGCAGCCAAAGCAAAGCAAAACAGCGGCATGGAAGCAAATCTAAACAGCTAATTCCTCTGCTTTGATGCACTATATAATTCCTGTTTAATGAACCTTATTGCTGATTTTTTAAAAATTCTATTTGGCATCCCCATATAATCCTTGACCACCTCCAGACTTTATGTACCTCTTCATCAGTCAACTGAGGATCGTTATTGCTGGCATGAGGGTCATTGCTCTAATTGGTGTTTTAAGATTATTGGGTCTGGTGGAGCACATAACAGTACTGATCCCTACACATTTCACTGCAGCCAGTATTGCAATCTGCTGTAAGAGTGAAAGGCTGCAAAAGAAAAGCTAGCTCCTCTAACCTAGGTTCCTGAGGCTAGTTCTGTGAACATGGGGTTCATTTGAGATATGCATACAGGCACACATGTAGAAAACAGATGTACCTGACTATATACAGTAACAACAATATGTTGGGCTGCTGCTCAATATCTCAATAAATGGACAGGGGAATATGTTCATTGAAAGCACAGAAGATATAAAATCAAGAGGAATTGCAGCATTAGGAAGTTTAATCTGATCCCAATAAACCGTAAAGAACCAAACTGAAATCTACACAAAGCCTGCTTCTGTCCTATCCAGAGGCTGCTGTCAGGACATTGCAGCCCATTGTTTTCTTGATGCCCTTTTTTTACAGAGCCCAGCTTCACTTCCCAGCATCTCTAGTCAAAAGGTTCAGGTGGGAGGTGAAAGACCTCTGTCTGATACCCTGGAAAGACACTGCCAGTCAGAGTAGACAGTTCTGACCTTGATGGACCAAGGGTCTGACCCAGAAAGGATAAGGCGGTTTCATGTGTTCAGTCTTCCCCAAGGAACTCAGATCAATGTAAATGCTTTCCCCCCTCTCCCATTTTTATCTTTGCAGCAATAATCCTGAGATGTAGGTTGGACTAACAGAGAATGGAAGTATCCTGAAGAGCTGAACAACATCACGGGGGAGGGGTTAGGTGGGGCATCTAACAGAGAGAGTGAAAAATACCAGCCTTTGCCGTTACAACTTAGGGTTTTTTTCACTGGTCCTCAGAGCAGTCATGGATTAAACCAAAAGTTTCTCAGAAGAGCTGAGTCTTGAGGAGAGAGGCAGTAAGGTGCCACCTCATTTTACATAAGATAAATAATAAATATAATATCTTAATATGATAGCTTAAATCATAAAGATTACTGCAACCCAGAGTCTCTAGTCTTAATCAAAGCAGTCTGGAAATGTTGTCTTTTATTTAAAAATAAAGCCAGTAATGTTAACCATGGACTCCTTGGGAATGAAAGGCATAGCTAATGTTCCTTTTAAGTCCCAATCCATACCGTTACCCGTCATTAATATGCCAACTTGACGGCGCTGAAATATTGTTTTCAGCAAAATTGCATCTGGAACATCCAAAGTTGTTTGGCATTTTGCATTTTCCAGTTGCTGCTTCAATGTCAGTCCTGGGAGGACTTTTCTGGCAAGTTGTGAAAATTCCTCCATTAGCAAAAGAGCCAACCTTTGCTAATCTCCAGCTGATGGTACAACTGATGGTACAATCTTACTCCTGTCTAAGTCAACAGCCAAGGCCCTCCTCAGTACATTAGAATGTGCGCAATAAGTCTAGACTGTCGTTACTAGCCTCCATACCCCCTGCTACCTTCTGTCCTTTTAAAAAAAGGAAAGCCAGTATCCATTTGTTTCAATGCTTCCGGTGCTCAAAGTAACAAGGAAAACCTATTTTAAAATACACCGAGTTGTTGATCAGAGCTTTAAAATACCACATATCCTTTATGTGAAAGGTCAGAATGCTCTTTCTCTCAAGGGTAAAATGAAAGGTTCCAACCGGCAATTGAAAATACACAGCGTTAAGGATTCCAGTAAGGTAACTGTGTTAGACTAGATACAGGGTAACATGCATCCTCTAGACCAGAGGTTCCCAAACTTATTTGGCCGACCGCCCCCTTTTTAGAAAAAAAATTACTCAGCGCCCCCCTGGAAATCTACCTTTAAGAAATGGACAAAAAGCTGCAGTGACAAATTTGCACACCCCAAAAGTAAAGGGACACTAATTTAAAAGGTCCTTTTACTAATATTCTCCTTTTAAAAAATATGTATTTTCCCCAAATCTTACCTTTTAGATGTCTTCTTCAGTCCAGGTAGAGTCTACCACGATCCACGCGGTCAGGCAGGCACCTAACAGCAGCAGCTGAAGGCCAGAAGCCAGAGGCCAGCAGCAGCCACCGCCGCAGTGGCACCAACACCAGCCTTACAAAGGGGCACATGCATTTGCAATTTGCAAATGCATGGTTGAGATTGGCTGTGGGGACCCCTCTCCCCCTCCCCTCCCCCTCCCCCCCTGATCCCAGGGAAGACCAGGAGAAGGCAGGGAAAGGCTGCTTTTAGATAGGTTCTGGACTCTTCTTTCTTTATGCTTCCACCACTCCCTTATTTTTATTCAACGCCCCTCAATTGCACCCAAGGCTCCTACAGCCCACCTGGATTATTACAGCACCCCCTAGGGGGCAGTATTGCCCACTTTGGGAACCACTGCTCTAGACCAGTCTTATTTGATAGCTACATTACTAGAGACAATCATACATATTTTAAAACTGGCTGCATCCCACACTGTGCGCTTTACTATTAGCACTTGTTTTGTTTTCATTGTTAGAAATAGAAATGCAGTGCAACTTATATAATGACAAGGAGGAAAGGCATCGTTTATAGGGACAACTAAACAGAAGAGCTACATGGATTTCTCGTCATGCAGTGGGGTTTCTGAGTTGCTTTTGTCCAGTTTTAAGGGGGAGAAATATATTGAGAGATTACTATACGACTTACAGCCATGTGATGACCATCACAGACATAGGCTTAGATTCCCCAAAGGTTTTCCGTGAGCAGAGAGATTTGTGCTTGCAAAGCCAATTTTCTCACCTTTCCCCACCTGGAGCAACTTGAAATGGCCCTGAAATCTTGCACTTGAGGGGCAGGGGACCCCCCCCCCAACAGTATTTCAGGGGGCATTTCAGGCTGCTGCAGAAGCAGAAAGGCAAGAAAGCTGCGCTCAACAGGCTCAAATCCCTCTGCCCTTAGAAAACCTCCAGGGGATATACACCATAATACACAGTCGTTTTTGCCTCAGTCTATCTGGGGCTTGTATTGAACTTTTAATAACAACAACAACAACAACATTTGATTTATATACCACCTTTCAGGATGACTTAAAACCCACTCAGAGCGGTTTACAAAGTATGTTATCATTATCCTCACAGCAACAATCACCCTGTGAGGTGGGTGGTGCTGAAAGAGCTCTAGAAGAGCTGTGACTGACCCAAGGCCACCCAGCCGGCTTCAAGAGGAGGAGTGGGGAATCAAGCCCAGCTCTCCAGATTAGAGTCCCGCACTCTTAACCACTACACCAAACTGGCTCTTTTTCTAGTCGTTGTTACTAAAGAACTCAAATTATAGATAATACAATTTTCAACTGATACATAAGCTTTTGGGATAGTTCATTAAGCATGACCCTGGGGCTAATTCACACATTATGATCTCCACAGGTTGTTTTTGAGTTAAAAGGACTGGGCAGAAATTGAGGGAAACTCACAATTCACCTGTGACTGATGTGGTTCCTCTCGACCCTGCACACACTGTGCCCATTTCGGATTGGGATCATGGTAAGTGGAGATATGGGGCTTGAGCTTTCCCCTCTGTGTCATTTTTCCAACCTGGAATGGTCCGTGGATAGATTGTAACATATGAATCAGACGGCTTGAGGTAGCTCAAACAGGGTTATTTATATGCATACACATGAAGTTGCCTCAGGATCTGATTACACGAGACGCGAAATGCAAAGTGGGCCGAGGGAAACTCCAATCTAACTCACATATAACATATGACTTCGCTCACCTTCAAAATGGTTTGTGTGTGGGGGGGGGAGGCATTCCCTAGCACATATGGAGCAGGAAACACTTTGTCAGTCCCTGCTTTCCACCCAGTGTGCTTTTGCAGAGAAAAAAGGGCCATGTGGGGTGGGCAGACATGTGGAATAGGCAGTAAAAGAAAGGGCCTGCCAACCACTGCTTTTTTATCTGCAAAATTATTACTACTATAATTATAATTTATTTGTCTATCTTCTGGACAGATTAGTGCTATGCAGAGAGGGGGACAAAGCCAGTGTTATTATTATCCCCACACGACAGCAGGGGAGTTGGGCTGAGAGGAATGGCTTACCCTAATGCCACCTTCTGAGCTCTTGACAGTAGAGGGGTTTGAACCAGCAGAGTGCTGCATCACATCCCAACTACTTTCCCACTCTGCTACACCAGCTCTCAAGGTAAATTCAGTCACACATTAAACATAAGTTCAGTTGAGGATTCCATTAACCTAACTGGCATTTAGCATCTCATGTAATCAGACTCCTACACTGAATCAGTCTACTGGCCTATCAAGATTGGCACTGTCTACTCTGAACTGATAGCAGATTGCAGGGGTCCCATGGAGATCCTTCACATTATTGGCTACCCAGTCCTTCTGACAGGAAATGCTGGAGAAATTTGTGCAACTGCAGTTAAAACAAAGTTTGCTGTAGGCAGAAGTTAGCTACCTTCCCCACCAGCCTAATGAAGAGTGATTCATTTTATATATGAGCATTGAGAGCAGAAGTCCTTTTTTCCTCAATATGGAGACATTCTGGACAGACTGGCTTAAATCCTATTCATCTGGAGAACCAGGTTTGATTCCCCACTCGTCCACGTGTAGCCAGCTGGGTGACCTTGGGTCAGTCACAGCTCTTCTGGAGCTTTCTCAGCCCCACCCACCTCACAGAGTGATTGTCGTGAGGATAATAATAACACACTTTGTAAACTGCTCCAAGTGTGGCATTAAGTTGTCGTGAAGGGCATTAATAATAATAACAATAATGACAACAACAGTAATCTGTTCCACTGCAGACTTTGCCCTGCAGGCAAAGATGTTTCCCGCAGACAAGGGATGGATCCATCCAGCTTCTTCACTCAATCTTGCCCAGTTCCCCTCTTACTACAGTCCCGGTTCCACATGACTTTTGTACATGCAGGTCCAATGATCCTAGAGTAGCATTTTAATGGTCTAACACCCCCTATTTTCAAGCTTGGCATCCCACGATGAGGTGAGGGGAAAGGAAGTTTCCCGATCAGAGGAGAAATGACCAGATCAGAAGGGTTCCCTTACATACTGTAGGGATCTTTCCTCCAAGCTGTGCAAGAAAATAGTTGCTGTCCCACAAACCAGTATGGTCAAGAGATGCTTTTACACTGCTAACAAACACTTAAAGCAGAGAGCAGCACATAACCAGAAGCAGCTGCCAGTTAAGGTAAAAGGAAGCCAGACTCTACTTACTTACTTACTAACTATAGCCCTCATTTATGAAGGGGGGAATTGTGGTACTGGAAGAAGAGTTAATACCAAGTAATGTATAGCGCAGTCTCGTGGCAGTTACTTCAGTCTAAATTCAATTAAATCAATGGGCTTACACTGGGGTAGCGCTGTGTAGGACTGTGTTGATAGTGTATTTATTGTATACAATGCAATGGAACAGTCTGTTTCCCCTCTGATATTTCTGTGTGTTCATTTAGTTTTATGGGGTTTAGTCCACCCCTGACTCCCTGCCCAGTTCTGTTAGAATTGCAGACTGCATGAGCTCCCATGCCCTGAAATCGGTGGCTTTTATACCTGTATCTTTTTTCTAATAAATGGAGGATGTTTTGAAGACACCTATTTCTGTTGTTTCAGTTGAGTATCCATATTGAGTACCCCATTCCTGACGTGCAAGCAAAAGGGAGCATCCTGTGATGTCAGAAGTGGTCCAGTTTCTTCTTTGGGACTCCAGCACTGTCTCACAAACAACAACCACTTCCCAAGTTGCCAGAGCACGGTCGCAATTTGAGTTCACTTGCCTTCCTAACGGTCCCAGACTGTATTTATTTCCTGAATTTATATATTGTCTTTTAATCTGGACATTCACACCAGGTTACAATTTAAAATATGAAATTGGCTCATGCTGTTGCTGGCCTTAGTGGAAAAGTTCCAATGGATGTGAGCCAATGAAGTCTAGAAAATTGCCTCATGATCATCCATGAGATTGTACTGGAATTAGAGCTCACATGACTGCTTTGCACTTTCAGTAAACCATTTAAAATATTTATTTAGAATATCAGAGGAAACATTTGAAGATTTTAGTAATTCTTACCGGTAACTAATACACTGACCACAAATTAGCAGAAACTGAATCCTTATTTGGAAGAGAGCATATTATGCTCCGGTTTTATTATAGCAAAATAAGACTGAAATCTCAAGGGTATCGGTTATTGTGCACACAAAGGAAGATAATCAGATTGACTAAGCGTATTGGAAAGGTATTCCCTACACTAATCTATGTCTGAATAGCTCTCCTATTAGTTAAGTGTCTGAGATATAAACCTCCTTATGATACTTTCCGTAAATAGCACTCAGTGCCTTCCCACCAATACCCCCGTATTTCAAGGAGACTGCCTGTTATTTCCATTTTGAGTGTCTTACCCATCAGTGCTTATGTACTGTCTGTGTGATGGAAAGAGACAAAAATTAGAATGGGTGGTTTGCTGAAAGCTTTTAATACAATTATGGTAAGGATAAAGCCCAGCAGGATCAATTTGAATATATGAAAATGAGAATTAGAAAATGAAAGAAAAAAGTCTATTAGCAGCTCTCCCCTGATATTCTCGACTTATAGATTCCCAGAATCAAAAGGCAATGATAGCCCTGCTATATTGTCTGGGATATTAAACAACTCAGATATAGGGGAGACAATTGGTCCGCAGAGTACGGTCCTGGTTCCACGTGACTTTTGTACATGCAGGTCCTATGATCCCAGAGTAGCATTTTAACGGTCTAACAGTCCTTTATGTGCCCGATGAAAAACGAGTTGGATCTAACCTACAGATCCTTTTTCCAGCAGCCCATACCTTTTCTACCGGTTCAAGGCTCTGCACCAGAGGAAGAGTTTGCTGCTAGCAGAAGACATTCATAGGATCTACTCTAATGATTTTTGAGAGCATGTTGTGCGTTCACATATAAGTATACTTCCTGAAAACCTAGTATGTTGATCTAAGCAGTAGTCTAAGTAATTATCGCCTTTCAGAAAATATATCCAAACTTCCGTATCTTGTAATTTCTTTGTTCCCAAGTGAGTGTTCTACAGCTTGTTTTCAGAGCAAATCTTAGAGTTAATTAAGGCCAAGCTACTGCTTGAGATGTAGAACATTATGTATTTGCTATTCTGTACAATGGTGAATGCTGATTCATATCAAGAGAGCATTTTGATTGCTTTGCAAATAAATATGAAGACACTGTGAGACACATCCTTTAATTTGTGTTGAGTGCATAATCATGCACAGCCAGAAGCCAGCTGAAACAATTCAGAGAATCAAAATGAGAAAGTGGCTGGTTTGTTAGGACCTCCTCTTATACACCTCCTTGGCTACAAAACCACTTCCATGCCATGTTCAACAATCTGAGGAAAACCAAAAGGGGACCCAAAACAGCTTACAAGATTCTTCTTCCCCTCCTCTCTTTTAGGCTCAGAAAGCCAGACTGACTTAGGGTCACCCAGTGAGTTCCCATGACAGAGGGGGAATCTGTACCTGAGTCTCCCAGATCCTAGCCTGACACTGGAATTACTACACCAGGCTGACTTCTTGTTCTCATTGTCATTTGTCTCCAACTTCTCTTGCTTCAACCTAGCATTCTCGTTTGGTTGGCCCATGGATTAAACTGATCACGTGCACGTCACAAACAGGGCTTTGGCTGTAGAAACAATTGCATACAAAACAATTTATTCCAGTGGGCTAAGACTAGATTTCTCCCCCCCCCCCACGCACACACACACACTCCAGCCTTCGGGGTAGCTACTCAGTTTCAAATGTTTTGAAAAGAAACAAAAATATCTAAGCCTTTTCCCTCCAGTTTTGTGGATTGGGAATCTGTTCCACTGATGGTAGACCCTTTCTCCAGGCGATGATGGGGCTGAAGCTGGAAAGAGGGAGCATCCCTGAATCAGGGAGCAAAGATCCACCCCCCTACTGCGAAGAGTTCCTGAGCCACCATCATCACAACAGATCAGAATTCTGCTCCTCTTGTAGGCCAGACCATTCAGTGGTAGGAAAAGTAACCATTTAGCTGGCAGCTGCCCAAAGTGAATGATACCATTTGACTGCTGTTGAGCCTCATTATGTGTGCCATAGACGGATCTTCTCTTCATAGAAAGACTTGGGTTGGTGCCTACCAATAGCGCCTTCCCCCCAACATAAGAGGTTTTTTCTAGTGGAAGGGCTTCTTGCATCAGGGCAAGGTACCTTGTGCCAGAGGAAGGCTCTACCAGTAGTGCAATAATAATAATAATAATAATAATAATAATAATAATAATAATAATAATCGATTTATATACTGTCCTTCAGGATGACTTAACACCCACTCAGAGCAGTTTACAAAGTATGTTATTTTTATCCCCACAACAAAACACCCTGTGAGGTGGGTGGGGCTGAGAGAGCTAGAAGCTGTGACTGACCCAAGATAACCAAGCTGGCTTCAAGTGGAGGAGCAGGGAATCAAACCTGGTTCTCCAGATTAGATTCCCGCGCTCTTAACCACAACACCAAACTGGCTCTCAGGATCTAATCTTTACAGCTGGAAAGAGTCGTTGCTATTTCACTGGCCTCTCTTATCTGCAGAGCCATCTAAATTCTCGAATCTGGAGCCATTAGGGGAGGGGAGGGGAGCATTTGCATTGAGACATTGTTGTAAGCTGCTCTGACCTTTGGGATACAGCAAGCTCTGTGACCAATAAATAAATGCTGTTTCCATTCTGCGACAAAGAATGCTCAAGATTATGGGAAGTTCCAGAAAAAAATACAATGAGAAAAACTGCTAGTCTTGCATGGCTTGTTCAGCAACTTGTGCAAGAAGTTTATTTAGTTAACACCTTGTATCCCACGTGCTCTTCTGTACCTGAAGCAACTTCCAACAGCTAAAAGAAAGTCAAATATGAATGCAAGTGCTATACAACAGAAGAGGAAAATAAAAACAAAGCAACATCAAATCAGTTTGTTAAAAGCAAAAGAACATTAATTTAACTAGAAAATTAGAAGAAAAATAATCCGCTATTCAATTTGCCCAAGCTGGCCAAAATTACCTATTGAAAACAATTGAATGGGCTTGACAGTATTAGGGGATAGGCATAGAGGCCAGTGGGAAGCCTGGGGTCAGATAGCTGGATTAGGATCTGGGGGACGCAGGATCAAACCCCCCTCTGCCAAATCACTTGCTTTCAGTCAAATCTGCCCACAGGGTTGTTGTTATGAGGATAACACGGAGGACGAAGCCCTGCTAGGGGGACAAGTGACTGTGCAGCAGGTGAGGACTAGTTTCTGGGCTCTTCTCTCCTAGTGCAGAGGATCTGAGTGCAAAACTCCTCGCCACGAGAGACTCGCGGCCCATTGTCAGCCAAAGAGATCGCAGCATGGCCCAGGGGTTTCAGACAACCGCGCAAGGCGAGAGCGACGCGCCCCACCGCAGCATTCGCCTGTCTTTTCCCGGCGTGGCTCGCGGGAGGTAAGACTCCCGCCGCCTCTGCGCTCTGCGGCGGCGCCTCCTCATGCGCCCGGGAGTGTGACTGCCGCAAAGCGCCGTGTAGACAGCCGGACGCTGCACGTGCGAAGGAACTGCAGGCGGTGGGATTAGGAAGCGTTGCTGGCGGAACAGTCAGGGCAGGCGGCAAGGGGCGGGCGGGAGCGGCGGTTGTGTGTCTGTAGGCGTCGAGCGTGGCAGAGGCATCCGTTATTCCCCCGTTATTCCCCTCTCCAAGGACAAACGAAAGCGCCCGCTGCGCAGGCCGGCCGCACAGACTCCTTGGCAGAGACGGCAACGCAACGAGCCCCCCTCCCCTCGCGCGCGCTTTCTTTTCAAGCCGCTGAGTGCGCGGAGTCTCGTTCCAAGGGAGCAGCCGGCTTTGCGCGCGGGCTACGCGGCTTGGGTGCGTTCGGCGCTTTGGAGCCTCGGCAAAAAGGCGTTGCAGAAGCGACACAAAGCAAGAGAGAGGCAGAAAGCCAGGGCATGAGCAGGGCAGGGGAGGAAAGAGCCTGCAGGTTATCATCATAAAGGATATATTGTCCCGGTTGCAGCTGAGGCCCATGGAGGTAGGAGAGAGCGTGGACGGAGGCACCACTAAGCAGCCGCCCTGGGTAGCAAGCGAGGCAACACAGTCCTTTACAGAGCAAAGTACAGCTGCCGTCCTAGGGACCGGGGCAAGGCGTGTGTTTCCGGCCCGTAAAGCAGGATTGCTTGGGCCAGACAAAGTAGGGTTGCCGACTCCAGTTTAGGAAATTCCTGGAGATTTGGGGGTGGGTTAGGGACTGCAACTGGAGGGAACTCTGTAGAAGTGTAACGCCGGTACTCCCTACCGATGCATGCCTCCTGGAAAAAAGCCTAGCTGAGACAACACTGCAAATGGTGACTCCCTCCATGTCTCTGAGCATGCAGAAAGCCCTTACACAACACTCAATAGTGGTCAGCCTCAGCTAGCCTGGCCTGGCCCATTGTCCAGAACAGAGTCCAATTTTTTTCTCCTCCTGTAATTCACATGCTTTTGCCAATGTAGTCACAGCTACAGGAGGCTCAGTGTTCAAGGCTACTGTGTGTGTAAAGTGCCATCAAGTCATGGGGACTTACGGCTACCTGTACAGTTTTCTAGGCCAGAGATGATCAGATACGGTTTGCCACTGCCTGCCTCTGCACAGCAACCCCTGAGCTTCCTTGATAGTCTCTCCATCCAAGCACTAACCAGGGCCTGCACTGCTTAGATTCCAAGAATTGACAAAATCAGGCTAGCCTGGGCCATCCAGGTCCATTCTACCATCCTGGGGGGGGGGGGGGCAGAATGGGAAGTTGAGTTGTATTTTGGCAACTTACCTATGCACAGCTTACATGACAGGAATTCAAAGAGTTTGATTGGTCCATGAGCTCTCAGCTGCAGCCATTCAGCCAGTTAGCCCTTATTATATTTATTATTTATTTACTTCTTTTATGCCTTGCCTTTCTCCCCAAAAGGGAACCCAGAGCACTTGCATCATTCTCCTCTCCTCCGCTTTATCCTCACACAGCCCTGCAAGGTAGGTTAGGCTGTGACTGACCCAAGGTTTTCCAGTGAGCTTCCATGGCAGAGTGGGGATTTGAACCTGGGTGTCCCAGTTCCTAGTCCAGCCCTCTAACCACTAGGCTACCAGGCCTCTTCTCGCCCCTGCTTGCAAAAGAGCAAGATTTCTTCACCACTACGGTAGTTAGTGCCCTGCCTACTGGCTGCTTCTGCCTGAGCAACTGTTGTTCATAAACTTGGTTTTGAAAGAATCAACCCGCTTTTTGCATTACCATACATTACATTACACTCAGCAGGGGAGGACACTATTGTGATTGTGAAGTAGGTTGTAGAATTTTTATAGAGAGACTTTATGGTGTGAGTGAATCTAAACTGGCAAAAATGTTTTTAAGTGATGCTTTCAGAGCAGTGGAGCAAACTCAGCTGACAGATGGTACCCTACAGGTGGGATTAATGCCTCCAGTGAACTGTCAAAGTTTTCTCAGACGAGCCCATCGCCGAACACATAGCCACAAATAGCAGCATAAAATCAACAAAAGGCTTTCAGAGCCACAGGGAAAGAGTGAGCAGTCCTGCTTCTACAGGCCACCCATTCTAGAGCCCTGGAGCAGCCACCAAAGAAGTCCTGGAGTGGGTTGCACCAGCCAGACTGCTCTACAGATAGGAACAGTGTACTGGTTCACACACAGAAAGGCAGTCCTGCAGATATTTGGGTTCCAGGCTATGAAGAATCCGGAAAAGGTGGTAATCAGCACCGTAAAGAGAGCCCCGAAACTTACTGGTAGCCCTTGCAGATATTTTATGACAGGTGAATAAGATGAAAAAGTTACATCGTGTTCAGAAGATAAGCCCGTGTACTTCAAACTAATTTGAGTTTCTGATTCAGCATTAATGATGCTGAGACTTGCCCTGCTCGTCAACATTATTATATTTGTGCCATTGTGAATACAGCAAAGACCCCTCTGGTTTTTCTGGCCTTCACCAGATATCTGAGTAGTCACAGATAGCCTGCTCCTGCCCAAGTGAGATTCTTCTTTGTCCCTGAGTCTGAAACAGACAGAATCCTTTAGGATAAGTTGGGTGGCTTTCTATCAAGAGACCGGGTTTAAGGATCGGATTAACAGCAATGACAGTGGCAAAACAGAGGCCACCCTCCAGCCTTCCTGCAGTCCTGCTGCTCACCTTCTTGCTCGAGGCTTGCTGAATAACTCTCTTGCCACCCACGCTAGTATTGCATGGAGTGAACTTGAAGTCTTGTATATAGAAGCACCCGGTACAGAGAGGTTTGATTCTGATAATGTGTACAAATGTCCTTGCATATATTGCAGCACTGAGCCTGACAAGCAGCATGCGCAGTTCATTGCCATACTGAATGTCAGAAAACCACAGGTTCTGCACACCAGTAATGGAGGTGAATGTGGTGTATGCTCTCGTGCACGCACACACAGAATATGGTAGCCTGACTCCCCGTCAAATATCAGGGTGGATCAGATTCTTCTGGGCCCTAGCTTCCCCCAATCCTAGCAGCTGCACTAGAGCTGATATATTCTATAGGCAATTTACCCCAGAATGGCATCCTAATTGACAAAGGCCTCCTGCAGATTGGTCTTCTTTTCTCAGGCTTTTTACAAACATATGGGCAATGTGGGTTGAGTGATGAGTTTGAACGTGGTAGAACGAGTCAAACTGTTATGCCCTTTGCCCATCATCTCCAATAACTCAACATGGCGATTCAGGCTTCTGAATGGACTCTGCCTTGCCACCAGTTCTGGAGGAGCTTAAAGAAACAAGGACACTTCACTAATCCTGGGAAACCAGGATTATCAAAATCGAAAAGAGTCCAGTAGCACCTTTAAAACTAACCAACTTTACTGTAGCTTAAGCTTTTGAGAATCACAGATCTCTTCGTCAGATGCGAGGATTATTGCATCCCCCCCAGGATTATTATCATCCACTGCATCCCCCCCGCCAAGATTATCATCATCCTCTGCATTATTATCATCTACATGCTCCTTGTCTGTGGATTGCTTTCAGAAAACTAGCGGTCACAGCCCACACTGGTGATCAATAATACGTTTTTTCTCCACTTGCCAAGGTACTGCTTAGTATTTATTTTATACATTAAATTGATGGCAGAAAGCTCATGTACAAGGCATTTATGGCCTCTGCAGCCGCCTGTCCATGTACTATTTGTAGACCTTTAGAAAGCACCATAAATTAGATTGCTGGATGATTATATGTTATACCTTGGCTGGTGACTGACACATAGCAGATCCCTCCGTTTAGCTAATGGACTGTGGTTGTACTACAAGCTGCAGAAACGCCACCTCTGGCATTCCACCCTTCTCACTCCCAGCCCATCCAGTAATTGGCTGCTGCACAAGACGTGCTCTTGTATAGAACTCGGCATGCTTGTTTCCACAGAGACAGTGTTCCAGCTGCATAAAAAATGTCAGGCAGGCAGAACAAATGGCTGGGGATGGGGGAGGAAATGTGTGATGACAAATCAAGAAAGCAACTCAAGGTACAGATACAGAAATGGATTACACAAAGAGGTAGATAATTCTATAGAAATGTCTGTGCACTTATGAACACCCATAGTGGGAAGAAGGGAACGTTTTTGGCTTCCCTCTTTAGCAAGTGTAGTTAGTGGTTAGAGCTGGGGGGGGTTATACACTCTGCAGAGCACCTTCAAAATTACCATCAACAAGATCTACATAACTGCTGCATGCCCTATCTGCATCCCCACGATACACATGTACAATAATATAAAATATAACTATTAAATCTATAACTTTTTAAATTATCAGATTGCTTCTGAGCATACAGGATTGTCTCTCCATGCTCGTATTGAACTTTGGCCAGCCCTTGCGTCTCTGGAGTGAGGGGAAGAGTTTCTCTGTCAGCGTGAGCTACAGGTCAGGTGGGAGAACAGGACAGCCAAGGCTCTCGGGGGATAGCAAGCTGGCTGTGGAGACAGGAGGAAAATCACCACCACTTTCTGGGGAGCAAAGCAGGAGCTATTTTGGGGGACGGTGATCAGAAGAGCCACAGGTGGCTCCTGAGCCACTGAGTTGAGTATTGCTGGGTTAAAGTGTCGGACCAGGATTTGGGAGACCCAGGTTCAAATCCCTACTCTGCCATGGAAATTTGCTGGGCCGTCCACACACATGCTTAGCCTAACCTATCTCACAGGGTTGTTGTGAGTATAAAATGGAGGGGAAGTGAACCATGTAAGGCTGAAGGCTATGGTTGCCAACCTGATGGGCCCCGGAGTTCTCCCAGAATTAGAACCATTCTCTGGGCTATGGAGATCAGTTCCCCTGGAGAAAATGGCAGCTTTGAAGGGCAAATTCTGTGGTGGCATACTCTGCTGAGGTTCCTCCTCTCCTGAAACTCTGTGCTCTGCAACCTCCTCCCCCAAATCTCCACGAATTTCTCAAGATGGAGATGGCAATCCACAGTGGAGGCCTGATCTGCGAGAGAACCCACAACTCGCCCGTCTGTTACACACAGTAGGGACTCCAGACCCAGCCTGTATACTTTGCAATGTGAATAGGCTTGACATAAGTTCCATGGAGCTCAGTAGGTCTTACTCCCTAGAATCTCTCTGTATGGAAGATTGCAGCCTTACAATATAAAATAGTTGAGGAAAGGCCCTGTCCTTTTATGGGGTGCTTATATATCAGGCTACATAATATTAATTAAAATAAATAATACAAACACACACACAAACCTTAGCTTGGATTTTTGCGCACATTCCAATCTAAGCCTGATCTCCGTTTCTCATTTTAAGCTCATTTTTTCATCCTCAGTTTAAAAATATTTTTTTCTGCTTTGGACTAGAACTGCCCTGTCTGTCTTTCCAAGATGAGGAGTGATAGGATGCAAAGGGAACAGAACGGTACATGAATTCTGGGAGATATTCTAAAGGATATGAAAGCTTTCTGTATTTATTATGTTTGAACCACTACAAATACATTAAATATGACATGTGAAGGACATAATCTTTAAGGAAATCTAAGGCTAACAAATAGCTTATCAAAAGAAAAACCTCCCTCTCCCCACCTTAAAAGCCATTTCAGCCAGATGGATCATTCTCTGCCTTATAAATCTTTCTGCTGAAACTAATTGTTCAGTAGCATACACTGTTCCCCATGTGTATATAAAACATTTTTATATGTCAAGAACACTTTGTCCACATAGAATAATAAAGCCTTTTTGTTTTCAAGAAAAAGTGCTCATGCGTGCCTTAAGTACTGTTTAAATAAAAACCAAACTTCGGGATGTGCTTCTGCCTCAGGTTCCCATGCTGGCTTTCCTGCAGCATCAGGAAGACAGATTAGCTTCGTTTCACATTGCCAAGGATATAGTACTCTTGAATGAGTACTACAGCAGCAGCTCTCGACGCTTCCAGACCCAGGAACCACGGATTGGATCCAGCGGTGCAGAAACAGAAATGGACTTAGCATGGTTCTGCTGGTGCAAGCTCTTGTGCGACACCCAGTGCTTTCTCTTCCCCATATATTATTGTACCCAGAAATCGGTTGTATAGGGTTTCTTTAAAGCGTAAATGTAAATGGGGGATGCAGCCCACTGAGCGTGGGATCCAGTGAGCTGCAAGCAGATAACAGGAAGTCATGCAACTTCAGAGTCATGTGACACAGAGGGACACAGAATTACAGACTCACCGGCTCAAGGCCTAGAGTGTCTGGGACAGGAAATGCAAACCAAGCACAAGGAGATACATCAGAAGGAGAAGGTCACAGGTTAGACTTCACCACTGAGGAGAGGATCATCTCATCGTCTTGCTACTCTTCTGGGTGTGTATGCTGAGACAGGCAGGAGGCAAAGGATTCTTGTTCTGTATGCATGTGCTTCCCAAAATTAGCAGCTCGGTAGAGGCTCAATACTTACCAAGTGATACCTTTGGGTCCTTAATCCATGAGTTGAAGACCATTGTCTTATCTGGTGCTCCTGAAATACTTAAATGGCCCTTAGTGATGTTAGAGTTCCCATGTATCTCTGAATCTGCTGTGCATGCGCATATACATCTTTATATGCGTCAACCTCTTGGACTCCAGAGATACCCCTTTGTAATCTGTCACCAGCTAGATACTTTTAGGATATAAAATGCGCTGCTCTAGGCTAGCCAGTGGCAGCCGGCAAACAAGGGAGCTGGTGGGACAGAGGACAGGGCGGTCAATGGTAAGCAGAACCAACTAATTCATCCCCATCCTTCATTGTGGCAATACTTTTATAAAAGGTAGGCATAATTGTACAGTTCTTTAGCACTTAGCTGATCCCTAGGGAGGTGCCAACCTAATACAGCCTCTGTTTTTGCACGTGTTTGCAACAGCTGTAAACAACATACTCAACAGAAGAGTAAGGTTTGAAGCTATGAAGAGTGCAGGTATCAATGGTTGTTGTCGGTTTTCCGGGCTGTATTGCCGTGGTCTTGGCATTGTAGTTCCTGACGTTTCGCCAGCAGCTGTGGCTGGCATCTTCAGAGGTGTAGCACCAAAAGATAGAGATCTCTCAGTGTCGCAGTGTGAAAGAGATGTGGCATGTCATTTATATCTACTCAGGAGGGGTGGGACTGAGCTGAGTCATCCTGTAGGAGTTTCCCAGGGTGTGGAATGCTAATGGCGGGAGGCTTCACTGTATCCTGAGGAGGTTCTTTTGCATATGGATTGGTGCTTGATGTGCTAATCTTCTCTGCAGGGCTATTGTCGGGTGTGGAGTGTTTGTTAGCCTGGTGTTTTTCAGAACTGGAAACCATGCTCTGTTCATTCTTAAGGTTTCTTCTTTCCTGTTGAAGTTTTGCTTATGCTTGTGAATTTCAATGGCTTCCCTGTGCAGTCTGACAAAGTAGTTGGAAGTGTTGTCCAGTATTTTGATGTCCTGGAATAAGATACCGTGCCCTGTTTGAGTTAGGCTATGTTCAGCCACTGCTGATTTTTCAGGTTGTCCAAGTCTGCAGTGTCTTTCATGTTCTTTTATTCTTGTCTGGATGCTACGCTTTGTGGTCCCGATGTAAACTTGTCCACAGCTGCAGGGTATACGGTATACTCCTGCAGAGGTGAGGGGGTCCCTACTGTCTTTTGCTGATCGTAGCATCTGTTGTATTTTTTGGGTGGGTCTGAATACTGCTTGGAGGTTATGCTTTTTCATAAGCTTTCCCATCTGATCAGTAATTCCTTTGATATATGGCAAAAACACTTTTCCTGTAGGAGACTGTTTTTCCTTGGTTGTTTGATTCATCCTGGGTTTGATTGCTCTTCGAATTTCATTTCTGGAGTAGCCATTTGCCTGAAGTGCGTGGTTTAGATGATTAATTTCCTCATTGAGAAAGTGTGGCTCACATATCCGTCTTGCACGATCCACTAATGTTTTCATTATGCCTCTTTTCTGTCGGGGGTGGTGATTGGAGTTTTTGTGTAAGTACCGATCAGTGTGAGTTGGTTTCCTGTAGACCTTGTGACCTAACTGAAAGTTTGCTTTGCGGATGACCAAGGTATCCAGAAATGGGAGTTTTCCCTCGATTTCTTTCTCCATTGTGAATTGTATGTTCCGGTGGATGTTGTTGAGATGATTCAAAAACCCCATCAATTCTTCCTCCCCATGGCTCCAAATGATAAATGTATCATCCACAAACCGGAACCATACACTAGGTTTGTAGGGTGCTGATTCTAGAGCTGTTTTATCAAAATGTTCCATGTAGAAGTTTGCTATAACTGGGCTGAGCGGGCTCCCCATGGCCACCCCATCCATCTGTTCATAGAATTCGTTATCCCATTGGAAGTAACTGGTTGTCAGACAATGATGGAATAAGGCTGTTACATCCTCTGGGAAAATCTGATTAATCAGTGCAATAGTGTCTTTTACTGGAACCTTGGTAAACAAGGATACAACATCAAAACTGACAAGTATGTCCTGTGGATTGAGTTTCAGAGAACTGATTTTGTTGATGAAATCTGCTGAATCTTTGATGTAAGACGAGGTTTTCCCGATGTGGTCCTGCAGGAGATCGGCCAGATGTCTAGCTAATTCGTATGTCGGTGAACCAATGGCACTCACGATGGGTCGGAGTGGGACTGAATCCTTATGTATTTTAGGGAGTCCATATAGTCTGGGTGGCTGTGCTTCTGTCTTGCATAGTTTTCTGTGCGTATCAGGATGTAGTGTGGAATTCTTGATCAGCGCGTTCTCTTTCACACTGCGCGTTCTCTTTCACACTGCGACACTGAGAGATCTCTATCTTTTGGTGCTACACCTCTGAAGATGCCAGCCACAGCTGCTGGCGAAACGTCAGGAACTACAATGCCAAGACCACGGCAATACAGCCCGGAAAACTGACAACAACCATCGTTCTCCGGCCGTGAAAGCCTTCGACAATACAGTGCAGGTATCGGTTTGACTCAGGATTCAGCAGAACCCTAGCTCAAGGACTTATTTTCATTTTTGTAAAGTATCACAAAGCCACAAGGCACAACATGTAGAAATACAGGGCATTCCCTCACCAGTGGATAATTAAGTACACACAAGCAGATAAACCAGATTAAAAGTTGCTGGTTCCAGAAAATAGACTTTTAGGAGCCCAGTGAACTTTTCCTTTCTGAGGAGTACTAATAACAATGATTAAAAGCATGTGCAGAGAACACCACCAATGGTGCAATCAGAGGCATGTTTAATCAGAGGTAAGGCCTTCTGTAGTCAATAGGATTCACACTCATGGAAGTGTATGTAGAGTTGCAGCCTGAAGAAGGTTTGATGTTTCTTTGCCCAAGAAGGTTTATTTGGGGGTGGAGGAGAAAGCTCAAGGCTTTCCCCCTTGAGTAGATAATTTGTTCAACAACTGAACTACCAAAACAGTTACCGAGTCTCAGACCATTTTTTTCCCTCTTCTTTTTACTTGAGCAAAAAACAAAGATTGACAGGCCTGGTCAATGAATTCTTATGGATCTATTGCCCAGTGGGGGGACTCGGAGGCTGGCTACCACTGCCCAATGTAGTTGCAGGGATGGACTTGCTTACTTGCTACTGTGCTGAATCAAAGAAATACGAGACGGAAACTGACTTAACTGAAGGTTGCCACCCTCCAGAATGTCTGGGGAGGGCAGTGAGGAGGCATGCAGGCAGGAGGGACTGGGGCAGATAAGTGGTTTTGTAACATGATTTCTGTATACTGGTCTTGGTACTGTAATAAAATGATGATGATGACGGGGGCAGTGAGGAGCCTTCTTATTTGCATTAGTGGACTTGTCTTCATGGGGCCAGCTACTTCTCCCATTGAACATAGGTCACAGCATATATGTAAGATGAGCAACAGGAGTCCCTTAACCCGTTCTCATATTCTGTGTGATAGTATGAGCTTAAAGCAGCCAATTCATGCGAGAAGTTAAACCCAGAAAGTCTCAAAGGCAAAGATCAAGGTTTTTTTTTAAGGCTGTAATCTGCGTGCAAACATATGGGAAATCTAAAAAAATGAAACTACAGAATATACAAAGCAAAACACACAGACTCCTAGGAAGCTAGCCAGAAGTTGGAATAGAATGAGGGAGGGGGAAGTATATCTACCTATCCTGGAGAGTAGTCCAGTACATGAAGGAAGAGAGTAGCTTCAAATGTCCAGCGTCCTTGGCCAGGAAAGCAAGAGGCTTAGGGCAACCTCAAGGGAGCAGCACTTCAGATCTGATAAGTGAGCACTACTCAATTTGAATGGGGCAAGGGTCCCTATTCTTATAGGGCAAAACATGCCCTGAGGCAGGAGAGCCCTCCAAGCCATTGGAACAAAGACTCCAATGGTCAGTTGCTGGGAATAACAAACGTTTGATTACCTTGCTTGCTTGCTTGCTGCTGGGGTGTGTAAAAGAGAATGCAAAGTCTCTCCTGAAACTGCACAAAAGGGGCAGTTTGTTAATGGGTTCTACTGGAGCTGAGTTGATGAATTTAGTTGGGGAATATACCTTTCCCAGGAATGAATTATAAAACCTTATGAGTGCTAATTGATTTCTCCTCAATCATGGGCTGAGGATCTCATCATGGAAGGAGGGAAAGGAATGTGCTAAGTGGGAAGACACTGTGTGACCTTTCCTGCTGAGGCTCCACCCAGAGCTGAGAGGACTCTAAACTAATCACTGCTGGTCACTGCATTTTCATTCAGCATTCCATTCATGCCTAGATCTCCTGGGCGGGACTCAGCAACTGCTAGCCGGAATTCCCCCATTTGCAAATCAAACTGCATTTAATCCAGGGGCCTTGTGATTTTTATATCATAGGTAGCTATTAAATAGTTATCAAACGCTTACAGAAGTGTGACACAAGGTGACAGATGATTAAAAAATGACCAAAAAAGACAAGGGTTTACTCAGTTAGGGAGTCCCTTTTTGATCCAAACAGAAACTGGGATATCTATTCAAACTTCCTGCCAAAAGAGGATTTAACCAATAAACTTACTTCTTCAGGATCAGAGAGTTTTTGCACACATTCTTTTTTGGTTTAGAAGTCAATGAAGTGAGCAGGGTAGAGAGGAGAAATATGCAGTAACTCCAGTCTAAAGTTATCCCAGGAATGCACAGCAAAATGTTTGAATATTAGTGTTTGCTGGGCCCAGCCTGGCAACCAGTGTGATACTGGAGGTGGGTGAGATAATGGTAAGTGGTCAGCAGTAATGCCTTTACATCACTTCTTGGAAAAACTGGAAGTGACATCATGCCTCTCTAGGAATAGCCAGAAACTTTATGGCAAAACCATAGTTTTCAGTGATTCCTAGAGAGGACTGATGTTGCTTTCAGGTTTTTCTAAAAAGTGATGGCAGTCCTCTCTAGTAATTGCTGGGAACTGTGTGCCATTTTCGGTTTTCTCAGAAATGACATCATAGCATCTGCCTGGTGATGACCATTCTTTTATTTTTCTCCCACCACTGTTGTGACCAGTGATGGGAAAAAAAGAGCTGGGGGCAGGAGATCCTCCATCCTGTTGGACACCACCAGGTACCATTTCAGATGAGTTTACTGAAAACCCTTCAATAGGCTGCTCAAGCAGGGCTTGGTTTTCCTCCCATTCTTTTTAAGCATTTTTATTCCACAGCACATGCTTACTCTATATTTTCTGTAATGGTTTCATTAATCGGCTAGGATTCAAGCTGTGTTAGTAGTCATGAACTTGTATATGAGGCTAGTAAATAATATGCTGGTAAACAAAAGACATTATTGCAATTGGGGGTGTTTGGTATGCAGTTGGCATTCCTACCTTTTTGCCTGCCTTGCAATCCCTAAGGACTTGGTTGAGAAGCCAGACAAATAGAAACTATAGAGAGTTGATTTGGATGTTTAGAACCACCAGACTTTTCAAGAAGAAAATCACATATGCATCCCAATTTCTAGCACAGTGAAACAGGGATATGGCCTTTAGAGGTCATCTTTGGAAAGGGGAGGCCGTATCTTGCTGTGATTACTTCCTACTTCAGATGCTGCATTTTTTAATCAGAAATTTTGAAATGCAAATTTATTCACACTTCTGATTTTTTTTATTCTGTTCCACTATATGCTGAAGGCAGCTTACAAATAGCAATTCCGCACACGTTGGATAATGCACTTCCAATCCTCTTTATAGATCATTTGGAACGGATTTTTTCGTGTGCGGAACAAAAAATCCACCTCAAACGATTGATAAAGTGCATTGAAAGTGCATTATCCAATGTGTGCGGAATCAGCCAAAGTCAAGTTAAAAATAATGATGATTAAACATTAATAAATACCCAAACGACTGTTAACTTGTCAATGTTACTCTCTTACACATACACAATCAAAACCTTGCATAATTATCTGTAAGTTCAAGTAGCTTTTTCCATAATTTATATTTTTACGTTATTTATAGTCCACCTTTCTGACTGAGAGTCAAGTTGGATTACACAATGTATGTGTATGAGTGTGGGGGGCAATAACTGAAAGCACGTAGGTGTGAGTTGCAACTGTCTAAACCAGTCTACACGAAGCAGGTCTCAATTGAAGCAGTGGAAGTACGGCATGGGTGGCTCATCAAGGCAAGAGCTAAGGTATGCGAGCCCTTCAGAAGAGTCCACCCTAAAAGGCAGACCTAACCCAGCACACCAAAGGCACCAGGGTTGTTATACTGTGCAAGTGGGGAGCAGCAAGGACTTGCAGGGGAGCATCTCATTTCCCCTCCCCCACCATATCCTCTTTCCCTTCCCTGGCTGTCCCTGTAGTCTCTCCTTCCCACCCACCTTTGTCTGCCCCGTCTTCAGCTTTCCCTCCTCTGCCCAGTACTTCTCCCCTGTGGCCTAGTCGCATGATGGGAAACCCTTGAAGAGTGTTGTAGCCAGAGGGCTGTAGCCAGTATGCTGATCATAGAGTGCATATCACTCCAGTATTGTTCCACCTACTCTAGCTCCAGTTTGCTTCTGGGTCCAATTTCAAGGTGTTCATATTAGCCTTTAAAGCCATATATAGCTTGAAGCCAGCATACCTTAAGGCCAGCCTACAAGTGGAGATGGTTCATCAGAGCAAACAAAGCAGTCTCTGCCTCTTTTCTATGGTATTGTCTCTTTTTGTGCGTGCAAAGTGTGAGGCACTAGTTTTTCAAGCAGGCACCACAGGCACAAATTTGCAGAGGATGTGGCCAGTGAAATTGGAAGTATTATCTCTACACATTCATTAGAAGTATTTTATTCTTTTTGCTCTTTCACAGCCTGCTTCCTTCCATTTTCTTCCTTTTTGAGGAGCTGCTGGCATTTTAATTTATCTTATTTTCAAAATCTAGGGATAGGTAAATTTATTTAGACGAAGAAAATAAAGCATGCCCTTATCTGGATAGTCCTGGCAAGCTCAGTCTTGTCAGATCTCAGAAACTAAGCAGGGTTAGCCTTGGTTAGTAATTGGATGGGAGACCTTCAAAGGAGATTTGCAGAGCCAGGCAATGGCAAACCACCTCTGTTAGTCTCTTGCTTTGAAAATCCCAGGAGGAATTGCTGGGGTTATAACTTGATAGCCTTTTCCACCACCACCACAAAATAAAACATGAAAAAAGGGTTGTGTGTGATATGTGCTTTTAAGTCACCTGTGAACTATGGTGACCTTATGAATGCAAGACCTCCAAAATGTCCTATCATTGACAGACTTGCTCAGATCCTGAAAACTGGAGAACGTGGCTCCTTTTATTGAGTCAATCCATCTTGTTTTAGGTCTTTTCCTACTGCCTTCCACTTTTCCTAGCATTATTGACTTTTCCAAAGAATCTTCTCATGATGTGGCCAAAGTACGATAACCTCAGTTTTGTCATTTTAGCTTCTAGGGAGAATTCAGGATTGATTTGATCTAGTACCTACTTATTTGTCTTTTTGGCTGTCCATGGTATCCGCAAAACTCTCCTCTAGCACCACATTTCAAAGGAGTCAATTTTCTTCCTGTCAGCTTTCTTCACTGTCCAACTTTCACATCCATACATAGTAATGGGGAATACCATAGTTTGGATTATTTTGATCTTGGTTCCCACAGAGACATCTTTTGCTCCGTCACAGCTGCTCTTCCAATTCTCAATCATCTTCTGATTTCTTCATTGCAGTCTCACCTTTGGTTGATGATTGAGGCAACAAATAGAAAATCTTGAACAATTTCAGTTTCCTTATTGTCAACTTTAAAATGGTGTAATTCCTCAGTAGCTATTACTTTTGTCTTCTTGACAACTTCTTGTTCAACTGTAAGCCTGCATTGGCACTTTCTCCTTTAACCTTCATCAGTAGTCGTTTCAAGTCTTCATTTTTTTCTGCCAGTAACATGGTGTCATCTGCATATCTCAAACTGTTAATATTCCTTCCACCAATTTTCACTCCACTTTCTTCTAGATCTAATCCAGCTTTCCTTATGCTATACTCTGCATAGAGGTTGAACAGGTAGGGAGATAATATGCATCCTTGTCTGACACCTTTGCCAACTGGAAACCATCCTAAAAAGGGAAAGAATACTTATTCCACTAGGCATTTGGAAACAGAGATTGTAAAACTAAACTTTTATAGTGGAATAAAAAAATAATAAGAGCCCCATGCTCACCTTTGACCATAAAATATTTGCCGAGATAAAGAATTCTCGTATCTGTATTGAAGGGGAGGAATGGCCGTTGCCTCTCTAGGTATCCTTGCTGTTTGGATTCAGTGCATTGTGGAGGGTAAGAAAAGGAAGCAGGTGACTGTAGAGACCGCAGTGGTGTTTAGAGAAAGATACTGAATAAACACAGGAAAACTAGCCTTGCTAGAGATTCCCTGCAGATCACTTCCATTGCTGGTATTTAGAATGCCTCTGCTACCGGAACAAAACAAATGTTTGGTTTGAAAAACAGTGGATACTTACATCAATGAACTTGTCCATAATCCAAATGAGTCTAAATTTGATTCCACACATTACCACATAGTTTACCATTTTTCTTGTTTAAGATAGTTGCCTAAAAGATGTCAGGAAGTCAAACAGCGACGCAACGTCTAGGTTTAACTATTTAGTAAGTACTACTGATGAATATCACTGGATGCTTCTGACAATGCCATCATCTCTTGTTAATCTTGCAACTATAGGGCATGACAATAACATAGGTATAATTTGGAAAACTAAAGTTGATAGTGGAACAGACAGAAAAAAGATTTAGCTTCTAAACTGAAGGGCCTTTCTGCTTTACCTTGCAGATCTCTAAGGAGCAGAATGAGCAGTTCTGTGTACACAGTATTCATTAGGCAAGCAATGTTTCTAGGACAGAGGACATCCTGCTGTTCACATTTTAAGCGTGAAACAGACATAATAGTTAGACTTAAATGCAGATAACAACATTGGGACCAATCATGACGAAAGCTGCTTGCATAGAGATTAAAACATATGGAACATGAAATAACAAGGACTCCAGGTAAGTTAGGTTGCACATGGTGCCTTTAGTCATGTTTATGTTGCATCGTCTTACATCAATTGAGTTGGATCCAGTCAGTGTTCTCACCTAATTCCCCTCCTTACTACCGTCCATGTCCCACATGCCTTTTGGCCATGTAGGTTGCATTACCTGCAGCATAGCCCTTCTGATGGTCAACGGGAACCCCCCCTTCCTTTTCATAGCAGAAGAGCTGTTTGGATCAAACCTACTGTGTGTAAATATCTATATTAAAATACTTGTGTTTGATCTTAACCATGAACATTTCCACACTTGGCTTGACAGTTGTGGAACTTTTTAATTACATCCAAGTTCTTTTAGTTTTCTATGCAAGCCCTTTCTGTACTTATCTCAATTATTTCAGAGTTTTTTAAAATATATAATTGCTTGGGGAAGGGTTCCATCCAAGCACAGTGCTTTATTAAGCTATACATCTTAGAAATCAGTTTTGATTTTACTTAACATATCTTCTACATCTGTAAAACATTAGTTCTGCAGCTATGTCTACACATTTTATAAACTGCTATATGGCACTAAATAATAAATACTTTCATATACAACAGACACTGCTAACACTAAGACTGGTCTCTTTGGACAGCCAAAAAGCAACCTTTCAATACCAAAAGGTGTATCATGAGTTTCTCTGTGTAAGCTCCTTATATGTTAAGAGAATTGTAAAAGAGAACATTTGTGTTCCCATTGATTTCAGTGTCTTGCACACAAGAAGTTCATTGCTGATTTTTCTTCCAAGTCTTCATTCTTGTGTTTTTCAAGGAAATCACTAGTGCCTTTTTGAAAAGATGAAATGAGAAAAAACAATCATGTACAAATTCTGTAAAGAAAATGTTTTATTTAAAGTGTTAAATACCATCACCAGAATGAATTTGATTTACATTAGTTGGTGATCATTAACAGGCCTAGTCTGCCCCTTTCTCCCCCAAATTCAGTTCCTTTTACTTTTAAAACCGACTATGTACAAGACAGCTGTGGTCACTGGAAGAGTGCTATTTACATGACTAAATTATAAATAGATTTGCAGACGTGAATATTTAAAAAAAATACAATCACCTTGTAAAATAAATACTGCATAATGACCAAGTATGTACAGATCTTTCATTTGGTCATGTCCTCCTTGTCTGAATTAGAAATAATTTTTGATAGGAGTATGCATAAACGAATGCATGACTGCATGTCACAGTATCAATAAGAGAATAATACATGTAAAATGGTTTTACTTCTTGGGGGAAATAATGCAAGGGTAGATCTTTAGTATGCATTGGTTGCTCATACACAGGTAATTAGTTCAACCATTTTTCAATCAGTGTTCATTAACATAATACCTATGCCTTATACATAACCAGTAACAAAAAGGCAAATCAATCTAGTAATTTCCTGCATGTGTCGGGGGTCTGATACACTTGAGGAACTCCCAATGGCGAAAACCTCTCCTTTCATTCTAGTGGAGGAGGCAGTTCCATGGGCACATTTCTTTTCAGTGGGGCACACATGGAGTTCGAGGTCAAGGTGTTTGGGTGCAATTTTACCAAGTGTTGCTGTTGCACAACTCCCTTTCATTCCAATGGTGCATATGCAGGGTTCCTGGAGACCCTTGGTGGGCTAAGCTCAGCAATTATTTGTCATATTGCACCACAAAGCAAAAGGCATTGAAAGTGATGCCTATTGTTATTTTTGCCCTCCTATTACGTATGTAAATTTTGGGGAAATGCTAACAGATTTTTCATATAAAACCAGAATATTTCTGTGTATGGCCTTAATTTAAACATATTCACAAATTATTGCATTGCTTCAACATAAAACAATAGGTATGTAATTACCCAATGACAAAAGGGGGGGGGGGAGATGGTCCACTTAAACATTAACAGATTACATTCCTTTTCATCAGAGATATTAATGAGAAATCTTGATTTAAGAGTATCCTAAATTTTCTCCCCTCCTTTCAATGGTGCTAAAATGATCTGATAATCAGGAGACTTTTAAAAATATCTATGATGGTGACAAAATAAGTTGCATGTATTTTATTTAAGGTGTTTAAAAACTACAAGGTTCAATCCTGCCATCTCTTAGGGCATGTATTTAAAAATTAACTTGTTGCGGGACTGTTGTCAATGTTTTGACTTTTTAATATTGGGGTGATATTCACTGATTTAACATCTTAAACATAGGTTATAAAGCCTGAACATTGCAGCATAATTGCTATTTTGTTTGGATCCTTTACTGGATAGCAATTTGTTTGGCTCAGTGCAAGTGGTAAGATGCTAAAATTTAGTATGACTGTTACTATTTCTTTAAGACCTTCCAGAAATAATAGCTCAACTTCTGAATGAACGATGCTGGTGCTGAAAACAAATTTATTGAAGACATCTTACAAATGGCCACATGATTCCAGTATTTTGCTGTAGAATTTAATTTGAAGGTGAGAAAAAAGAAAGTTTCCATGCACTGTACAATAAACTGCAAAAAGTTCAATTTTTTTATCAAATACATGCTGAATTATTGTAATGTACTCCCCAAGCCATGTTGCAAAAATTTTTTCAACATGCTTGAAAAAAGTTCTTAAACAATATTTTTCCTCAAAGAATTCAGAAATGCAGAATTATCTGCAACCCTGAACCAAATGTGGGGCATGAGAGTAGGAAGTCAAAAAGTTTCAGAATATAATGGTCATCTTGGGAGGTAAGAAGGAAATGAGAGGGCAGAAAGAGGGAGGAACAGATAAGAAGAGGAAAAGAAGTGTACAATTTTGAACATATTGTTGAACTTTACAAGGCATGTACCTTTTACATTTAAATAAATTTAATATATTACAGTTATTTCTTGTCACATAAACATAATTTTTAAATATTTGTTAGAAATTATTTTTCATTTAAGTCTGCAAAAACACAGACCATGATCGGTTTAAAGAATGAGAAACGTGGTGTGTCTTATCACTCTGCTGCATTCTCTCCCTTTTAAAACCATGCACTAGTGAAATTTATTTTTAAAAATAATATAAATTGTTGAAAATGGCTGATTTATTCTTTTTTTTTTGCAAGTTGCAGCCCCAAGAAAATAATTTTAAGTGTTCAGCATAATCTGTGTCCATGCAAAAAAGTTTCTTTAATTTCATACAGTACAGTATAGCCACAGAATTTTTATTTTTTCAGAGTCCACATACTGGATTTGACTCTAGCAGTAGTTGGAGCTATGAAGCCTGCTGCTGTAAGTCTTCAACCTTTCTATAAGGCAAGTTTCCTCTGCTTTTGAATAACTGTAATGACCACCGGCTTTCCATTAATGGCCCTCTTTTCTTCCATCTTTCCACTGACTTGCAGAATGGCTTCTTTGAGTAGCTCCATGTCTGTGGCATAACCAGGCTTGGGCAGGGTGGTGGATAGGGAGAAGGGCCAGATAAAGAAAAGGGAACAAGAAAATAAATGTGCCATTGAAAGGGACTCTTGTTGCATGAGACAGCTTGATTCTTTTAGTCTAATCCATGGCTTCAGACTGGACTAAAACTTGAGTGTCACTGAACTCCAAACTATTCAGTTCTTCCAGCTCCACTCCTTCACCTGAGGACTTCCTGTAGAGCACAATGTGTGCAACTTCCTCTGAGAACACAGGATCGCTTTATAGCCCTAGAAACAGGCTCTGAAGACACAACATTAAGCATGCAGTGTGTTACCAGGGTTTGCGACCTGTTAATTTTTTAAATTTTTTTGTAATGCTGGTTGTTATAACACCAGTTTCACAGCTGCTATGAGCGAGCGTAAGAAGGTCCAGTTGAACTTTCAAGAGACGACTGGGAAGCCCTTCTTGTAAGAGGGGCCAAGGTTGGATCTACTAAGGATGAAGGGGGAAACAGTTTGAACCAGCCAATCACCATATTGGACAAGTCCAGTTCGTCTAAAAGTATCTGTGCCACTCCCATAAAAGATTTGTGATCCATACGTCCATAATCTCCCCACACGATAATCTGTTGGGAGTAAAAAGGAAAAATGAACAGGCTTCAGAAGCAGAATAAGAACAAACAGTTCTTCAGGTCCATTAAAAAGATAACCAAGAATTGTCAAAAAAAAATCAGTGGAGGTGTCATAATCTCACCCATTCCCTAGATAGCTGGTCAGACAAGCTGTAGGATCTGTCAGGTATAAGAAGCAGGCAGGATCAAAAAGTTGGAAACCTGGGTTGTGATCCAAATCACTGCGAGCTTTTCCACGTGGTTGGCTGGGGTTTGATGCTATTGGGAATTAGGTGTTTTGTCCCTAGCGCTTCCCCACAGCACTGTGAAGCATACTGGCACCTACCAAGTTTTCTCTGACCTTTCTCAAACCTATTTTGTGACAAAGTTTTGGGAAAGGCTGCAACAAAGTTACAACAAAGTCTGCATGGCTGCCATGTAGGCGGAATACTTTGGTTTTTCTCAGTCCCACCCATACAGCAGCCATTTCCCCTTTGCCTGTAATGGATATTTACCCTCACTGGAGAAGCTTTTTTAAAAAACAGAAATTGAATATTGTTATATCATTGTAATTTTATATGTATCAGGTCTGTGGAATTCTCACCTTTCATTTAAAAAGGTACGTCTCTACTCCCTTTCATTATGGAAATACAAAGGGAAAGGCATATTTTTAACAAATGAAACTGGGAATTCAGAGAACCTGATAAACAGATTGTTATAATGAAATAACAACATTCAATTGCTGATTTTCCCTCCCCGCAACAGCAGGGGAATGGCCATACTCGGAGCACTGGGGCAGGGAAAATACAGGAAAAGAATCTGTCTCTTGTGGAAAACACCATTGTGAGGTGGGTGCTTTTATGTACATGCTGGAGTTCCCCAATTTTTTGTCTTCTGACTACAGTCCCTTAGATTTATTTATTTAGTAAGCTTTTATACTACCTCTCCATCAAATGAGGCCCAAAGCTGTTTACAGCATTAAAACAACAATAAATATTATATATTAGAACTAAAAAACATACAGTGCATCAGAACTATTGGGCTCATGGCTAAATAACAGAAAACCTTTGCATGCAGAATGGCCCACATTTAGCCCCTAGCATCCTCAGTTAAAAGGAGCAGATGGCAGGTGATACATAACAGAGACCTGCTGCCAATCAGAACAGTCAATAGTTATCTTGATAGACCAAATGCCTGACCACTGTAAGGCAACTCTGGATGCTCAAGGGCGACTCTGGATGCTCCAAGAAGCAATGGTGCAAATAGGTAAACAAATGACAAAGTCAGAAAGCTGCACCAGGAAATATGATATGTAGGAGACTAGCCACAAGACAAAGCATCTCAGTAGAAACAACACAGGCATAAAGAATGATGACTTCTGCTACTGGTTATTGATTAATGGCTTGATATTAAAGACTTTCTGTGGCAGCAAGCAAGCAGTTAGGAGCTGGCACACCATCATAAACCATAATTGTATGCTACTGTTAGAGGCAGATACTCACAAGTAAACAAATTAGATGAAGAGCTTAGGACATTGATATGACAGAAAGTGAAGTAAGGAGAGCAGTTAAGTCTTCTGCCCACTCAATTAATGCTCCTGAAATAGAAGACTTTCAGATAATTACCATTATGGATGCAAATTACCTGTAAAACTTTCCCTTGGGGACTCTCTTCAAATGACAATAGCTGCTGGTAAAGAGGTTCCAGCGTTTTTCTTGCCACCTTTGTTTTCTTTTTGGCTATACAGGCTCCATTTTCTAATAGATACACCTTTACATATGGTGCTTTGGAGAGAAAAAAGATGAAAAATATGTTAAGAGGCCATTTTTACATATTAGTCACACTGCCTTAGCACCATATGCTAAAACCTGTCATTTAGCTGGTAAATATTTTAATATATCTTCATATATGCTATTTATGAGCACATTTCCAAAAGAGATACTTGTGCATACTGGATAGCCAGCCTTGTCTATCTTCCCCAAGGTAATATGCACATTATGAAGTGAGTCTGGTTTTCAATTAGATATTGACATTGCTGCTACAGGACACAATAAAGTAACTGGAAAAAACTTAAGCCTTAATTCACTGCTAACTGTTATAATTTCAAGTGCTGAGCCAGGCAGAAATCTAATACTAGATGAAGCTCTGCATCCCAAGAATAGTGAAAAACAAAACATAAGTGCACCTGCTAATGAAAATAGGTTGAATTATAAGCACACTAGCATTATAAATCATTCTGTGCAGAACATTAGGAGGCAGTTTGGGGATGGGTGAAGGCTAGTAAAACTGAAACTTGATCCCGACAAAACAGAGGTGCAAATGGTGGGGGAAGGTTTGATGCCGGAATGGAAGTATCTCTTGTTCTGGATGGGGTTGCACTCCCCATAAAGGAGCAGGTTTGTAGATTGGGGTGCTGCTGGACCTAGGCCTTCTGTTGGATGACTAGGTAGCAGCGGTGGCTGGGGATGTCTTTTATCAGCTCTAGCTGGTAAGCCAGCTGTGACCCTTCCTGGTGCACACTCTAGTGAAATTTAGGATAGACTACTACAATGAGCTCTATGTGAAGTTGCCCTTGGAGGCTGTCCAGAAACTGCAATTGGTACAGAACACTGTGGCCAGAGTGTTGACTGGAGTGTTGACTGGAGTGGATCATAGGAACCATTTAAGTCCAGTCTTGTTCCATCTACAATGGCTCTCAATCTTCTTCCCAATTCAAGGTGCTGGTATAGACCTTTAAAGCCCTATACAGTTTGGGACCAGCATATCTTAACAACCATCTTTTCCCATATAAACCTACCTGATCCCTCTAGTCATCTTCAGAGGCCTTGGTCTGGATTTGCCTGCCATCTGATGCTAGGTGGGGGAGCAACTTGAGAAAAAGCATTCTCGGTCATTGCACCAAAACTTCGGAACTCCCTGCCCAGAGAGATTGACCTCTCTCTCTCTCTCTCTCTCTCTCTCTCTCTCTCTCTCTCTCTCTCTCTGTCATTGTCTTCTACCACCAGGTGATGTTTTTGTTTTGTTTTGTGTACCTCCAGTAAACTCTTATTGGCCTTCTGACCTGGTTGCATGTTTATATATCTATATGTTTTATTGCATTTCTATGTACATTTTAAGTGTTATTTTAATGTTTTAAACTCTTGTTCACCACCTTGGAGACTCTATTTGGGTGCAAAACTGGTGTATAAATATTTTAAATAAGTAAAGTAAAGAAACATATCATTAGGAAAACTGGTTTAGATTTAGATAAAGGTGGAGTGAAAATTGGTGCAAGGAACATTGACAACTTGAGATATGCAGAAAGAAAACATATTACTGGCAGAAAATGGTAAGTACTACCGCTGAAACAACTATTGATGAAGGTTAAAAGTGCCAAAGCAGGACTACAGTTGAAAACCAAGAAGACAAAAGAATGACTACAGAGAAATTATACAACTTTAAGTTGGACAATGAAGAAATTGAAATTGTTTAAGATTTTCTATTCCCTGGCTCAATCATAAACCAAAAAGAAGACTGCAACCAAGAAATCAGAAAGAGAATGAGACTTGGAAGCAGCCATGAAGAAGCTATAAAAGATCCTTAAATGTGTGTTGCTGGAATCCAAGATAAAGATAATTCATATGGTGGTATTCCCCATTACTATGTATGGAAGTGAAAGTTGGACAATGAAGGAAGTTAAAAGGAAAAAAATGATTCATTTGAAATGTGTTGGAGGAGAATTTTAGGGATACCGTGGACCACCCAAAAGACAAATAAGTGGGTTCTAAATCAAATCAAGTCTAAATTCTCCCTAGAAACTAAAATGACAAAACTGAGGCTTTTGTACTTTGGTCACATCATGAGAACATAAGACTCACTGGAAAAGACAACAATGCTAGGAAGCTGAAGGCAGTAGGAAAAGAGGAAGACCTCACATGAGATAAATTGATTCAATAAAGGAAGCCCATGGCCTTCCATTTCCAAGATCTGGTAAAGCATATTAATGACAGGAGGTCATTAATTCATAAGGTCACCGTAAGTCAAGAAGTGACTTGATGACACCTACACACAGCATTATAAGAAAATATCTGGAGGATGGAACTAGCCAACTTTTAAAAAATAACAAAGTAACAAAGCTCATTGTGGGGGGAAAATACAATGGGCTCCAGAAAGGGCAGGCCAGGCATTGCCACTTCTGCCAACCCAATCTGGTGGGGGGAGGGCAAGGTGGCCAGGCTTGGCATTGCCCCCTCCCCAGCACTCCAATGGGGAGGCAGGCACTCTGGCGTGCTCCTGCACATGGCAGCCACCTGGTTCAGCCCCATTTGGGGCAAACTGGGTGGATGACGCAGCGGGGAGCGCTGCCAGGGGGAGCCTGCCATGCTGCTGCACCTGCCAGCCACCCAGTTTGGCCCTGTTTGGGCTGAACTGGGCAGCTGGAGATTAAGAGTTATTCAGGAGATCTGGAATTACAACTGATCTCCAGGCTACAGAGATCAGTTCACCTGGAGAAAAGGGCTGCTTTGGAGGGTGGACTGTATGGCATTATACATGCTGAGGTCCCTTTCCTCTCCAAACCCTGCATTCTCCAGGCATCACCACCAAAATCTCCAAATATTTTCCAACCTGGAGCTGGCAACCCGAGGGAGGCGTGGGGAGCGCAGTGGGGAGGAGGGAAGGGAGCAGGCAGCCTGACATGCTCATGTGCCTGCCAGCTGCTTGGTTCAGCCCCATTTGGGCAGAACTGTGCAGCTGGCGGCTAGAGTTGCCAGCCTCCAGGTGGTGGCTGGAGATCTCCTGGAATTACAACTGATCTCCTGGCCACAGAGATCAGTTCACCTGGAGAAAAGGGCTACTCTGGAGGGTGGACTCTATGTCATTATACCATGCTGAAGTCCCCTCCCTCCCCAAACCCAGGACTCTCCAGGCTCCACTACCAAAATTTCCAGGTATTTTCCAACCTGGAGCTGGCAACCCTACGAGGTTCGGGGGGGGGGGGAGGAGAGGATCAGGCTGGCTGAGCGCTCCTGCTCCTCCCTGGGTGGCTGGAGGCTCAGGGAACATGTGGGGGGGGACTGGGCTGGCTGAGTGCTCTTGAGCCTGAAAGGGCTGCTGGAGGCTCGGGGACTGCAGAGGTGCGGAGGGGATCAGGTGGGCTGAGTGCTCCTGCGCCTGCCAGTCCCAAGATCTCACCTCCCCTCTCGCTAGGGGCGCAGGAGCGTACCTGCTCAGTGGAATCAATGTGAGTCGTCTCGAACATGCTTTCTCAATTATGTAGTAAAATAAGTAATTATATACTTTGGAAGTACCATTAAATAGATCTGTAGAATACGCTAATTTTGTTAAATGGGATATTGTGGCTAAAATAGTTTATGAAATAGATTAATATGCTGTCCGTTGAACATAATTACTTTTCTTTACCTGGCAGTGTCTTTGAACCTGGTTTTACAACAAGGCCTCTGGCTCGTATTATTTCCACCTCCAGTTGTCCCTTTTTGTCCATCATTCCAATTTGGATATCACCTAAGAAAGGAGGAAAAACTTCCTAAGTTTTACAATTGAAAACACCTAAATATATTTAAATAATGTTATTAATTAAAAAATATTATTCCTTTTTTCACAGAACATAGTTACAAATATTTAAAACTAAGTAATTAGTCTTTAATAAGCTTGCTTAGAAGTACAGGCATGATGACAAAAGTAGCCATTATAATTCATATCTGGTTTGAATCTTGCCTCCACAGCATACATACCAATATCCTCAAGGAATAAAGCCAACAGATTTTAAATCTGTATTATAATTCATTTCGAGCCCTGGATACATTTCCCGCAAACCAAGCCAAATTAGAAGGCAACTGGAAAACTGCTGTAGTTCAAATGACATTTCAGTCTTCTTGATTTTAAGATAACCATATAACTGAAGAATGTGGCTTAACTTCTCCTTCAGGTAATGTTAATGGCAATCCCTAGTTTACTCATGATATGTAAATTTACTATGTATGAGCAGTAATAACAGCTAACTTTAAACTAAAACTACAATTTTAGTCTGCTCAGAGGGTTAATGGGAACAGAAAAGGGGTGAAAAGGGAGTGAAAGGTGATGATCCCATCTGTTGCCCAGGAATGGGTACCTCAGACAATTCCCCCCCAACCCCAACACACACATTAACACAAGCTCTTTGCTTTCATGATAAGGGTACACTGGATTTCTTCGAAACCAAGGAAAGTTGAGGCTACTCTTTAAACTCAGTCTAAAAAGATCCAGTAGTTCAAGGTGAATATAATAATTTGTCTAGGTGCTTTGTATTTATCCACATTGTAATCAAATGAAAGCCCTGAGCTGGATAGCCCAGGTGAGCCCGATCTTGTCAGTTCTCGGAAGCTAACCTGGGTTGGCCTTGGATAGTAATTGCATGGGAGACCTCCAACGAAGACCAGGGTCACAGAAGCAGGCAATGGCAACTTACTTCTGTTAGTCGCTTGCCATGAAAATCCTACCAGGGTTCACCATATGTTAGCTATGACTTGACGGTAATCTCCACCACCACCACCAATCAAATGAAAAAGTTTCTTACCCATTGCTGGAGTTGCCAAGGTTTGGCGTCCAACAAGTTGTGCGGGGCCAAGCCCATCGAGAAAGTCACTGAACTGGCTGTCTGCACCCAACCGCACACCAGGAAAGATTAAACTAAATAAAAACAAACATATTTTCATATGTTTCTAAAGAGTAAAATTAAAATCTACAAACTGTTTATTAGTAACCTGTCCCTACAACACTGTATTCACTTAACATATACAAATCTCAAAGTAGTGTCAAGGAAATGCAATTTTGTGATATCTTAAAACAATGCAATAGGAGCAGCCAGACTCTATACTGTGGGTTGGATTTAGAAAACCATGACCCAAAGGGATCTTTGCTGTATTCTCCCTGTGACTCTACAAAAAGCCAACCGTGAAGGTCAAGGAACATTACAGAATAATGTGGGCTTCTGCATGCGGTCTGCAGTGGGGAATTGGGGCAGAAATTGCCCCTGACTCCTGCCTCATTCATGCCAATGTGCGGGAACAGCAATGTCCCTCAGTTCCTGTTCCCATTATAGCCATTCACCCTACAATTAGCTCTGTTCTTTCCAAAGTGTCCCTCAACCTGCAGAAAGATAGTGAAAATGGCAAAGATCCCTTTCATGAGCAGATCCAACCCTGTATTTTCCAAGAAAATGCTATTTTCAATTTTGTTTTGGCAGGAAAAGGCCTTTAATACTGTAAGAATACAAATCTAGACATTCCCTTTTTGCTTTATATTTGACATTAAAGGACTCAGGTAAGCCTTCTAACTTGGCAAGAGTTTCTAGGCAAGCGTTTCTAGTTTAACTTATTGAAAGAGTTCAAGCATATCAGATGTTTGGAATACTGTGTAACATGGAAAAAGTTCAAGTGAAATTACCAACTTATTTTCATGTAATATTTACATTGAAGTTTAATGCTGCAGTCCTAAAGCATCCTGAAATATACTATCAAAATGAATGAAATTTAATATCAGAATCATTCATACTTAGAACTCACTAACCTATTTATTGTTCATGAGTCAAGATCTACAATCCAATATTAAATTAGAACAAAGTATTTCATATAAAATGCATAGTTTGGATGAATTTGATTTGAGTGCAAAATAAAGCATTAAGTGCAAAATAAAAGTGCAAAATATTAGATACCAAATAAAGCATATGCCCAAGCAATGTTGATCTTATCCCCAAATATATATGAAACAGTCAAGGAATCTACAGAATCTACATTAACTGTTTTTATTCACTTGCTTTACATTCCCCCATATAAAATTATGCATACCTGCACACATAATTGCCGTTTAATTTTTGGTCATATTGGGCCTCTGTAATGCAGTGCATCCTCCTGTCCTGTAGAGGCATACACATACTGGAAGCCCAACATGACAAACATCCTATTGAAGTGAAAGGAGGCAATTTGCTTCCCTTTCTTTTGCTGAATCCGAAGGCTAAGGCTTTATAACCAACATGTCTGACTTACTTCCCCTCAGAGCTGTAACTGTTCATGCTGCCATCTGTGGATTCCCGGCTGGCTTGACGTGTCATCCAGTTTCTCATCTCCACAGCTAACCCAGTTTCTGTGCTTCTCTGGACTGTGCTCTTTAACTTCTTCCCACCTGCTTCTGAAGAGACACAACAAAATACTTAGAAGCGTTACTTAATGGGTGGAGGAGAAACAATGGCTGCGCCAGGAGGCAGAAAAAAAGAAAAACCAGGTGCAAGGTGAAGGGATTTAGTAAGGGTTTTTTTATCCCTACGCTTTAAGCTTCATCAGGGGATCTGTTATAAAATACATTAAAATGATTAATCTAATTAAAACAATTATAGTAAGTAAGGTTAGAAACAATAAACATAATACATAAATACCCATCCGAGCATGTTACAGATTTGTCTTGAATAATTATTCTTTAGAATCCAAAACTGCAACAATTTGTTATTTCCAGGTTGGATCAAAAAAACTTAATAAATCTCTTAACACTGCGTCTGGTTTTTCTTTTTTTCTAACTCAGTGGATGTACCCAGAAGATAACAATAGAGACCACAATATCTACAAGGACAATACTGCAAAAGCAGTTTACCTGTCCATCCCATCAGATTATATCACAAATTCTTATAACATACATTTAACAAGCTTAAATTAAATACATACACAAGTAAACATAGAAATCCAGTCTAGGAATGTATTAAATTTATACAATTAATCAGAGTTACAGTTTACTGATGTGCATAACAGTAACTGCTTGGATAATAAGGCTGTAGGGAAGGCTAGTTCTAAGAGAACCAGGAAGTGACATCATCACATAGATTGATGCTCTAGCATTCATCCAAAACTCTATTACTTAAACATAGTGTTTAGAGGAAAATTCTGGAGCATCATCCTGATGCAAGGAGATCATTTTCAGGTTGCCCCATAACTGGTATCATGGTGCCACTGACTGCCCCCTAGTTTCTCAGGAATTTCCCACTGCTGCCCAAATGAACTTCCAAAGCACAAAATCAGGCCTTCCTGTTTGATAATCAGTTTCCCCCCCCCACTCATTTTACTGAAACAACATTATTCATCTCAGTGGTAACATTCAGGGCATCATGCTTCCTCTAGCCATCTGAAGCCAAAGCATCACTAACAATGGACACAGCAAATAAAAAATTGCCACTATTAGCATTTCTATGATTTATTCTGTATGAGAAACAATCTTATTTTCAACAATTTCTAAAAGCAACTATAATATTTTAAAAGGCTAGAATTTTAATTATATTAAAGGGAAATTTATATAGTAATTACAGAGGAAGGGACACTTTTGCAAGGATGGAATTATTAATCACAGTTCCTTGTACAACTTGTCATTTTTAGACAACCTGTAGAGCTTGTGCCTGTGATAATACTTATTACTTCTATCCATCAGCATGTCTGATGAGTTTTTAGAATGTTCAAAAGCTAGAAATGAAAAAATTAATTCAATTTTTTTTACAACAAAGCCCAGTATATAGAGAGAATATACTCTTCAAACCAAGCAAACCCAAGGCTACAATATCCAAAACACTGAAATGCTAGAAGAACTGCATACATTAATAAGGCATTCAAAAATTTCCTAATATCTCATTTAGAAATGAAGTCTGAATTTACAGGATGTGAATCAAAACACTGAATGTTTTTAAAATTCTTCATTCATGTGAAGTTTATTTACAAAACAAATATAAAACCTGTAACATGATTTCCCAGTTGCCATTTAAAATCAATGTCTGCTGTTGCAAACACACCTGCAGTCTGTTTAAATGCTCCAGTTATAGGGATCTAACAGATCCACCTTCGCTCAATGCAAATACTGTAAACAATTACATAAATTGATCCACATACACTTAACTTTTAATTAAAATGCTTCTGACTAGAATGGTTGAGGATTTCAATCTCTATAATTATGATTATTAGGATTTCAGTCTCTATGATTATGTTGTTCATTCCCGTTAATAGAATACTACAAAACACAACAAAGGTTTTGCAAAACAGGCATCACTTTAACCAGGGCTTTTTTTCTGGGAAAAGATGTGGTAGAACTCAGTAGTGGAACTCAGTACCGCACAATGACGTCACTTTGGGTCAGCTGGAACAAGCAGAGAGTTTTTTTTAAGTTAAAATGACCCTTGGTGAAAATGGTCACATGGCCAGTGGCCCTGCCCCCTGATCTCCAGACAGAGGGGAGTTTAGATTGCCCTCCACATGTGGCACAGAGAGCAATCTAAACTCCCCTCTGTCTGGAGATCAGGGGGCGGGGCCACCAGCCATGTGACCATTTTCAAGAGGTGCCGGAACTCCATTCCACTTCGTTCCAGCTGAAAAAAAGCCCTGACTTTAACAATCATGTCAATGATTTCCTAATCCTGATCCTTATTGTCCTTATAGTCACAATTACTCACAACATTTTACATGCAATCATAAAGTCAAATCTACAGTTTTATCACTATACATAAAACAATTTCAGGATTGGTATAATTTATTATGAAGAACTGAGATATAAATCCTGAGTCATTTACATGGCTAAGAGGAAATAAAGACACGGCCACAATTCCAATAATGTACTTCTCAATAACGCTTTGATACATATCCAAAGGACATCTGGAATTTTTCAAATCCTGCCACGCAAAGTGCAACACAAGAGATTACTTATGACTATATTAAGTTAGGAAACTGTTAATTATGGAAGGTATGCTAAACTACAATGCGTAAGTAGCAAGGAAGGATATAGTCTATTATGTATAACTGGAGCATGACAACAAAACATTATTCCATATCCTGGGAAGCAATAGCTAAACTCTCAATGTTCTGACGATCTTGTTAAATAATCTTGTTGTCCCTTGAATATCTGTACTGTTGCTGTAGTCTCTGGTCCAAGAACATGAGAAAGAGAAGGTTCATAAGGCTACTTTATAGATAAATCAATCAGGTAGCACAAACCTTTGAGCTCCACAGAGCTCTTCTTCAAAGTATTACTGGCTTCCACCCTTCTAGGTGAGTTCCAAATAAATAAATAAGAGTTCATTTGAATGCACTGGGGTGGCTAATATGAGTAACTACAGATTACCCATACATACAACACTAGGGCCACCTGCATTTTTATAGTGCACCCAAAATTTTTAAGCGTACTCCTGACAGTGTGTGACAAACAAATTTTAACAGCATGTATTGAAAAAGTGTATGAGAAAACCAGGCTATGCATTTATCACTCCATTAAGCAGCCCATGGAATTCATATGATAACCTAGCATGATTTCATTTACAAATATGCAAGTTTAGAGACAACATACTGTATGATTTAGAACACTTTTGCTCACTTCAACCTCATTCATAGTCAACATGGATTCTTCTCTATCCTGACATCTTTAGCCCAAGTACCACTAATTTAAAGATTGTTCTACATTTCTACAGGCATTACACAGAAAGATAAATAATTTTACAACGTAGTGGAAGTAGGCATTTCTGATGCTACTCATCAGCATTCTTCCAACATGGGGCATGATCCCACAGATTACTCGTACCTACAGCTAAAAAACAAAACCATGGCCACGTGATTAGGGTTGTATGATAAAATGAAGTATCACAATGTTGTGTGGTGGTAGAGAGTGCCCTAAAATCATAGATGACTTATGGCAACCCCTGCTGGGGCATTCATGGCAAGAGACTAACAGAGGTGGTTTGCCATTGCCTGCCTCTGCAAAAACCCTGGTTTTTGTTGGATGTCTCCCATCCAAGTACTAACCAAGCCCAACCCTACTTAGCGGTCTGAGATCTGACACAATCAGGCTCACCTGGGCTATCAAGGTCAGGGCAATTTTGTATTCATCACTTATCCATCACATATTTATCACAGTCTGGACAGGTAAGAATATGATTGATCATATATAGGACAGTTGTCATATGACCAATTTTAGCCTGTATCACTAACACAAACAGATTAAATAAATTTTCTTGGTGGCTGAGTTTTAGCTCTGGATAACATTCCAATTTGGAATTAAACTAGGGGTCTTAAGTACCATGGTGCACTGTTTCACATGACTAGGGAATTTATTATTGTCCTATAATTTCGTATGCAAAATTATGTAAGTTTAGATTAACTTGACGTAATCAAATGATATAACTATTTGAAAAAAAGTACAGTATTTGGATAAAGAATGAAGTATTTTTAATTTACAAATACTGTGTGGGTTTACTGATTCATCTATTGTCAATTATTTCCGTACTAAAAGAAAACCTAGATGTTCATTCAATATGGGTAACAAATCTTAATTAAATCAATGCAAGTACAGCTATTGAGGTCATTTATTTTTGTTTTATGCTACTCAAGAATTAACTGCAGTTTTATAGAGTCCCATGGACATTAAGCATATCCATAAATTGCAGAAGTTGGATATTACTGGATTATATCCCTTAAGCATAATGTCCTGAGTTTTTTAAAGCATTTAAAAACGTGTGAAAACACCTTTTGAAATTTTATTAATTATGCAAGGATCTGGTGCTTACAGGCTCTCTCTAAAAGACTGCCTGCTTCAAATGAACCTGCTCTATTTTATCATCAATTTCAGAGGGCTTGATCATAGTGCTCCTGATTAGGGGTGTGTGCTTCGGATATCTGATTCGGAATAAATTACCGAATTGGACCTGTTCCGCAAAGATTTGGAGGTCAAAGTTTCCCAAATCAAAGTTTCCCGAAGCGATTCGTATCACTTGGGGAAGCTTTGAGATCTTTAAACTTTAAAGGGCTCCTCCCTCTCACCCACCACCCCACTTACCTGGCCCTTCACTGCGGCGCTGCTGCAGTGGAGGTGGCGGCGCAGGCTGCGGCTGCAGCCTTCCCCACCGCCCAGCTGGCCGCCATCACAGTAGAGGAGGTGGTGCGAGCAGTGGAGGTGCCGGCTCTGGCCTTCCCCACCGCTCCACAGGCCACTTTTGCAGTGGAAGAGGTGGTGCAGGCAGCTGAAGTGTCAGCTCTGGCCTTCCCCACTACCCAGCTGGCCACTGCAGTGGCAGAGGAAGCGGCGTGGGTGGTGGAGGCACTGGCTCTGGCCTTTCCCGCCGCTCAGCTGGCCGCTGCAGCAGCGGAAGTGGCAGCACGGGCAGCGGAGGTGCTGGCTCCGGCCTTCCCCGCCACCCAGCTGGTATTGCTCCTGGAGAGGTAAGTGGGGGTGGGGGTGGGGAGACGGGGCTAAGTGGGGTGTGCGGGTGGGGCTGGAAGACAGCTTCCCTCCACTTTGGTAGGCTCCAGATATTTACGGAGCATACCGAAGTGATTTAAATTCCTGAAGCCAAAGCAGCCTGCCACTTCAGCTTTTGGGTTTTTACATATCATTTTCTGAATTTTTACTCCCGTGCACATCCCTACTCCTGATTATAACAATTCAGGAATACATTTTTTTTTGGTTGCAGCATCCCAGCTGCGGAACATTCTTCTCAAGGACATTCAGCTGGCATCTACTGTCATTAGGGATGCCAGTCTCCTGCCAGGGGCAAGGATCCCTGCTCCCACCTTCCACCCCCACTTACCTGGCTGGTGGGAGGGAATGTGCCTCCTGGGTGCACTCCCAGGCGGCGCGGTGCGCTCCTGCATGCTGCAGCGGCCTAATTCAGGCCTGATGCAACCCACTGCGGAGTGCAGGAGCACTCCTAGGGTGGCAAGTGATCTGCACGATGACGTCACTTCCTTTGCAGGCTGGGAGCGTACACTCTGCACACATGCAAGGGAGGAAGCCATAAGGCAGGTGCCAGGCCTACCTCCCACCTGGAGGGGGGTCGGGACCTGGTAACCCTGTTATCAATGAAGACTCTCCAAAACTTTCTCCTTTGGTCATTATTATCTTTCCTCTAGCACAAACTCAGCAGATGCCCTTAGGTAAGCCACAGTGTCTCCTTCTCAGCTTCCCACCTGCAATATGGGGATATTAATGCTGAGCTGTTGCTAGGACCATCATTTTAACTGATTTTGTTTCCTTTTTCTATTTTTAATTATCTTGGAAGCTTAGCTGAAAGGTAAGATAGAAATTCTTAAATAAATGGATTGGCCCTGCATGCATATGCGCTGTCAAGTCACAACGGACTCATGGTGACCCCAGCAAGGGGCTTTCAAGGCAAGTGAGACGCAGAGGTGGTTTTCCAGTTCCTTCCTCTGAAGAATCTTCCTTGGTGGCTGTCCATCCAAGTACTGACCCTGGTTAGCTTCTGAGATTTTGGTGAGATTAGCTAAATCATGCTGCCTCCCCTCCCATACTGGCCCGAATCTAGAGATAATCATATACGATACAGAACAGTCACACCCAAGAAGAAACATGAACATAGAGACTACTTTTTGAAGTGCCACAAGACTCTTGGTTTTCGACATAAGGTGTGCGTATGATTCTATCACAAGCAACAAAATCACTTGTAGGGCATCCACTCTAGTGATAAGTGCCAGAGAGAAATCTCTTCTCAGATCATGGGAAAAAAAACATGTGATCACCATCACTCCCCTTGAACTTCATCTTCTTCTTCACCCCATGTCTGTTCCCTCAAAACACTGTGAAGAAAACCAGTACAGCTGTCAACAATCAAGTGAAGGGGAGCCAGGGAGAGTTACTATGATTGACCAATGAACCCACCCCTCGCTTCTAGCAATATCTCCTCTACAACTGACAGATTTCATGAATATACATCACAGACTAGAAATCCTATCTGGACTGAGCCACTGATGGAGAAGGCTATTCCCATCCTTCCTGTGCAAGCATCGCATACAATGGTAGCATGTGAAGGAGAGCAGCTATCGACATGTACATATCTCATGGATCTGCCCTTGCAGTACATCATACCATTTTACTTGGCATTGTAGCTCCTTTGCGTCACACCAAAAGTAGGGAAGAAGCCAGGCTTGGCCAGAACCCAGTTCTGAGGCTTTAGGAATTGCACCGGAGATTCCATCAGAGATTTTTCTAACTATGCCCCAAGTGTTGGTGCTCTACTGCACAGATATATAGCATTGTTGCTCAGTATGCTCAGATACAGGAGGCTGTCACAACCTCTCTGAAAAGTAGATGCTGCCACTGCCTCCCCACCACACAATACAGCTGCCTCTATGGGATGCAGCTGTAGCTGCCCTCATGTGATACAGGTGCTTCTACTGCCAAACCAAAAGTCTCCCCTTTATTTCTGAGATATCAACATTTTCACAGATACATATTGCATTTCACTTGGCACTTGGATAAAAAAGATTACCTACTCCTGGTATAAACATACATTATTATTCAGTGACAACACTTGCATGGGAAAGGCAGATCTCTGACTCTGCCCCCTACGGCTATGCAAAGCTGTTTCCAGTGCAAGCTTACATTATACAGCATGTACTGAGGCATGTGTATAATATTTAAAACGAAGCTTTGTTCGAGCTTAATGAGAGAGTTTGACCAGCAAGGAGACAGCAATATAATAATAAGCATCTGACCTAATTTATATATTTATGTTATTTATAGTCCACCTTTCTAAGCTGTCCGTATGATCTCACCTGCTGTCAAAATTTAACTTCTAACACACAAAAGGTGTTAAAGGTGTTATAGATTTTAACAAGTTTCTTATATATTTTAAACCATTCCTTCTCCAGTATATTATTTTGGCTATTAGTTTAACACATACATTTGTTAAAAAATGATAAAGTCTATCAGTATTTGAAAACTATTTCAGAACACAGAACAAGGGGGTAGGAAAAGCCAGACAGCTATGTCACTGGAAGTGTTGAGTGTATATAGCAAAGTCTGGAACAGCATATAGTAGTTTTATCTTAAATACCAATGCATTTTTTTTCAATCCTGGACCAGCCCTGGAATTGTACTCAATTTTCTTTTTGTTACTGGTTGTTTGCCTGATTATATTTCTGTATTTTTGGTAACCAGCTTTATTTTATTTATTAAAAACATTCCTGTGCTGCCTTTCCACCCAAACAGGATATATATACATACATATACGATTCAACAAAAATATCTGAAAACAAAAACATACACACAATAAGGAAGGACAGACAAAACAGTTACTGGAGGTATTCCAAACAAAACAGTCTTCAGTCACTTGTGGAAGACAATGATAGAAGCAGCCAGATAAATCTCAAAAGTTTTGGCATCATGACCAAGAAGGCCCTTATTTGAGTTGCCACCCATCTAGCCTCAGATGGTGAGGGCACATGACGGAGGGCCTCCAAAGATGACCAAAGTGGATGGGTAGGCTCATATGGGAGAATGTGCTCTGGCCCCAAGTTGTATAGGACTTCAAAGATTGATATTAGCACATTGAATTGGGCCCTGAAGCAAACTGGGAGCCAGTGTGAATGGACCAAGACTGCAGTGATATGCTCTGTATGATCAGCATACTGGCTAGAGCTCTCTGTACCAATTTTAGCTTCTGAACATTCTTCAAGGCCAGCCCCACACAGAGTGCACTGCAGTGATCTAATCTAGATGTCAATAACGCATGCACCGCAGTGGCAGGATGTTTCCATCCACAGCTGGTTCATCAGCTGAAGCTAGTAGAAGGAAATCCTGTCCACCACTGTCACCTGTTTATCCAACAGGAGGCTGGGCCCAACAGCACCCTTAAACTACAAAGCTCCTTTAGGGGGCTCTCTTTCAGACAGCCAGTAAGAGGAAAGTGGGGCTGCTCCATGCAGAGCCCAGTTAGGCTACCCAGGACTAGAGATGAACACAAATGTCACATTCCACGAATCACGAAACACAAACTTCCACGAAATGGTCCCGTTTCATGATACGATTTGTTAGTTTTGTGATCTGTCAGAACCCGGGGCACTTCAACGACCCCCTTCATATCCAAAGATGCCAAATTCGCAGCAAGACTTCAGCAGCCTCTCTTCCACCCACCCTCCCAGTTTAGCCAAGATTGCAAAACGTTGACTGGAACCCACAAAGTTGGGCCCCAGAGCCAGGCAGTGGCCCTGAGACTGGGCTTGGGGGGAGGGCCCCAAAACCACCACACAGACACCTGCCCAGGTGGGAGAGGTGCACAAAATAAAACCAAAGGAAACAACAAGAGTGTGAGCCCTCAAAAGAGCAGAGAAAGAATTAAGAAGAAACAAAGACAAGCAAGGAAAAAATAAGAGAGGCCTCAGTCAAGCTAGACCCCAGAGCCAGGCAAAGGCCTGAGACTAGGGTGGGGTGGGGCGGGGTGAAGGGAAAAAAGGCACCCTCATCCAAAGACCTTCCCAGCAAGGACAAGTGAGAAAATTAAGAAAGAGGCTTTTCAGTCTCTTTTGAAGCAGCAGCAAATCCAGCCAAAAGCTCCCAACTCCACTCTCTCTCACTTCAAATCCCAGCAACAGATCCTCCCCCTCTCTATGTCTACTGGAACTAAAAGCACAAGAGAGGTGCCTTATATTACAAACGCTCACATAAAGCAGAACAGGTGGTCTGTGGTTGACAGACAGACCTGCCTAACAAGGTTTTGAGGGATGAGATTGGTGTTCCCATGGCTACAGAAGGCCCATCCCCTCAGCTGCCTAGGGGACTAACCCTCCTGCTTCCAAACCCTCCTGCTCCTAGCTATATAGGGCAGAATGGAAGCTCTCCAGTTGGCAAGGAGAGCCGCCTATCAAGGTTATGTGGGCTAAGATTGGGGTTTCCAAGGGCAACAAAATATCTGCAGACATTCCAGGCCTATGTTGCCGAGGGAATCAATGGATCGGCGCCAGCCTGTCTGGCATCACGAATCAAACAAAGTGGGCCAAAAAAAATCATGAATTTCATGAAAACTGTGGTCCCCCATAACATGTTTCGTGAAACATGAATCGGCCCGATTCGTCGCAAAATTTGATTCATATTTCGATTCCTGTCTACCCAGGATTCCTCATCCTGAATGACGCTACAGCCCACCCACTGGATAAGACACCCTGCATTGAGCTCAGGAGGAGCACAGGTGACAGGAGTGTGGGAGACCTTAGAGGCCAGGAAACCCCAATCAGGCCAGGGATGAACTGTAAGGCTGCCGCCCACTGTTATAGGGGCTGCATCTACTCTGAGGCCACTGGGGCAATTGTCACAAAACTGGGGGGCTCATCTGGGATCCCAGCTGCTGGCAGGCACTACCCAAGGAAAACAAAAGCAATGTTAACTCCCGGAGCTCAAGGAGCAGCGCCCAGTGTGTCCCTCGTGGACTTGACCCGCTTTGCAGTTGGTCCACATTTCAGCGGCTAGTGGACCAGCTGCTGAGCTCATGCCAGGGGTTTGCGGCCGCCTACACAGAAGATGTGGTGGTCTATAGCATGACGTGGCAGGAGCACTTATGACACCTAGAGGCAGTGTTCATGGTCATAAGGCAGGTGGGCCTCCACTTGAATGCCCAGAAATGCCACCTGGCCCGACAGACCTTACAATACTTGAGACATCTGGTCAGAAGGGGCGAAATACGGCCTGTGCACAGCAAGGTGAGGGCCCTCCAACAGTTACTGCAACCCACATCAAAGCAACAAGTCCGGCAATTGCTGGGGCTAGCTGGATACCACAGCCGCTTTGTCCCACATTTTGCCACTTGGGCAGGCCCCTTATCGGATCTGTTGAAGAAAGGAATCCCTGAGCCCATACTCTGGGGGTCCGAACGCTAACAGGCCCTAGATCAAATTGTGAAGATCCTTACCAATCCCCTGGTGCTGCGAGGGCCAGATTTCGAGCAGCCCTTCACTGTCTACACAGATGCATCAGGGACAGGACTGGGGGTGGTGCTAGCTCAAATACATGATGGGCGAGAACATCCTGTACTTTTTCTCAGCAGGAAGCTGCTCCTCTGAGAAAAGGCCTACTCCACGCTGGAGAAAGAGACACTGGTGGTGAAGTGGTCCATGACATCTCTGCGATATTACCTACTGTGCAACCTGTTTACCCTGGTCACCAACCATGCTGCACTGCAGTGGATGAAAGACAAAGGGCAGCACAACTAGTGAGTCCAGCGGTGGATGCTGGCATTACAGCCTTCATGATCCTGCATCAAGCAGGGACTCAACACTCTAATGCAGACTTCCTATTACGATGACATGCACCGGTGGTGGGGAGCACGAGCACCTTAAGGCGAGGGGTGTCTGACACCCCTCAGTGCAAGACACAATGTTGAAAAGATGGGGTGTTGGACAGCGGAGTGGTGGAGGTGGGAGCAAGAGAGGGAGACGAGAAGGAGCAAGGAAGCTGAGGTGAAGATCCAAAAGAGCTGCAAACAGCAGGGCTTGGAGACAAGGCAGAAGGGACGGAAGTCCAGTTTCAGAAAGCCAGTAAGAGGGAGCGGGGCTGCTTCGTGCAGAGCCCAATCAGGCTACCCAGGACTCCTAGTCCTGCACGACGCTACAGCCTACCCGCTGAATAAGACACCCTGCACTGACCTCAGGAGGAGCACAGGTGACGGGAGTGTGGGAGACCTTGGAGACCAGGAAACCCCAATCAGGCTATGGTTGAACTGTAAGGCTGCCGTCCGCTGTTAAAGGGGCTGTGCCTACTCTGAGGCCACTGGGGCAATCGTCACGCTAGGGGAAATCTTCTCCCTGACAGCAGCACTCCCCTTTTCTTGCGCTTAAGTTTCAGTTTTTTAGCTATCATCCATCCCAAAACCACCTTTGGACACCTGTTCATCATTTCCATAGCCTCCCTGGGATCTGGTAGAAGCATGAGATGGAGTTGACTGTCATATGCATATTGATAACAACAACAACAACATCCGATTTACATACCGCCCTTCAGGACAACTTAACACCCACTCAAAGCAGTTTACAAAGTATGTTATTATTATCCCCACAACAATCACCCTGTGAAGTGAATGGGGCTGAAAGAGCTCTAGTAGAGCTGTGACTGACCCAAGGTCACCCAGCTGGCTTCAAGTGGAGGAGTGGGGAATCAAACCCCATTCTCCTTATTAGAAGTAGAAAGGTTTACTGTATTCAGCCATAGGCCATTAGAAGTCATTCTCCTTATTAGAGTCCCACCATTCTTAACCACTACACCAAACTGGCTCAGCCCAACTGACAACTCAGCCCAAATCTCTACACTTTACGTAGATGCTGAAAAGCATGGGGGACAAGATCCTTGTGGGACCTGCAGGTCAGAGGCTAAGGAGTGGAGCAGCAGTTCCCCAGCACTACACTCTGAAATCTAACTTTAAGGTAGGACCACGAAAAACATTCTAAAAAGATACTATGATTGATGGTATCAAAAGCCACTGAGAGGTCCAAGGGTCGCACTCCCTCTGTCCATCTCCTAGCCCAGGACAATTAAAGCTGTTTCAGTCCTATAACAAGGCCTGAAATCAGATTGATCCCCAGGGAGGAGAAAAGCAGTGTATGTAAAGTGCTGTCAGGTCTCAGACAACTTACGGCAATACTGTAGGATTTTCAAGGCATGAGACATACAAAGGTGGTTTGCCATTGACTCCCTCTGTGTAGCAACCCTGGATTTCCTTGTACTAACCAGGGCCAACCCCATTTAACTTGCAGGATCTGACTAGTCTGGGCCATCCAGGTGAAGGCAAAGAGCAGCGAATAAATATTTATCAAAATCCTGCATTAACAAACACCTGCTCACAAGATTCACAATGTAAAATACTGACTACTGGTATCATTTCAATCTTTGATAACTTTACATGCCAGAACAATGAACCCAAGGGCTGACATGAACAGAAAGAGTTAACAACTTGTTCTGTGGGGGTCTTGATTCATTATCTGTCTACCCCAAGATCACAACAGATCTTGGGGATACAGAGACAATGTAGGGTAAGTGTTAATACCGTGTGCTGGCAAATCGACACTTCAAAACTCACCTTGGATGGCTTTAGGCAAGAAAATATTCTCTCAGCTTCCTTTTCCTATCCAAAATACCAGGATAAATAATACTGTCCAACCACACAGAGTTTTTGTGCACACAATACAAAATGCTCTAAACATTCAAAAGAACACTGGACTTACATCCTTAGTTCCCTTTGGCAGTTTGAGAAACTTTTGCTCTATCTGGGGAAGGAGCCTTGCTTCCTCACTTAGCAAGAAAGCAGCCACAGGATCCAAGCTTATATAAACAGTAGCGCTTTACTGTTATTTAGCAATAACAATTCTTAGTATTTACATAACATTTTCAGAGTACTTCACATCTTGTAATACTTAGTACTAGATCCTTAGTTCTTACAGTATTATTATTCGATAGTAGAGGGCTGAGGATGAGATACAGTGGCTTGCCTAAGACAATCTAGATAGTCACTGGCAGAGACAAGATTATATCCAAAACCCATAGCTCATTCTATAGCCACATTAGTACACTTCTTGAACATGGCTTTTCATCTCAACACAGACTTTTGTTATAACACCTGCGAGATTTCTAGTAACAGCAGTTTGTAAATCGCCTGTACACATGCAAATAGACTAGCCAATGATCTTATTTCAGAGTTATGCCTTCAATGACAGCTGGGCACGGTTCTTTTAAAACAGAGGATTTCCAAAACTTTAACTGCATTCTTTCTCAGGGAAGTCAATAACTTTGCTTAATCATGCAATATGTCATTAAAATTCATCCAGTACTTTGAAAAATCAGTTTTGCAATAATAAATTTTAGGATGTTTAGTTATAGAAACATTAGGAACATAAAGTATTCTACGAAAAATTAATCACGGCACCTTAAGACTCCTTTGCAGTCGGCCAGTTTAGTAGTACAACTTGGGGGGGGGGGGGACGACGACACATGCAACAATTTCCATTCATTACAGCAAGCCAATGTTAGCAGGGGGAAGACAGAAAATGCAGGCAGCTACGCGCGTTCGGGTTCCGCGGGGAACAGGCACCAGCCGGCCCGTGGGTGCCCCTGCCCTCCCCAGGAATCGCACCCCTCCTTCCTGGAAGCGACCTCCGACCCTTGCCTTCGACTCTCCGCCAAGCCGCGCCTCACCTCCGCGGGCTTTCTTCACCTCTTCGCCCAAGGAATTCATGCACGGGAAGTAGACGGCCAGCGCCTCGAAAGAAGCGGACAGGCTGCTCCGGCTCTGCGAGCGCTGCATGCTACGCCCTCCGCCCGCGCCCTGCCGCCCCATCCTGTCGCCGGACTTGGTCCTGCCACTGTGGACGTAGTACAGGCAGCGAGGCGTCTTGGCGGCGGCCGCTCCTTCCCGGGGCCTTAGAGAGCAAACGGACGGTGCCTCGCGGCTGCTCTGCGCTTTAACTCAGCCGCACTTTCCCTCCTTCCCTTCGAGGCCGGCGGCAGCTGAGGAGCCTCCCGCGGGCGTCTAACTAAGCCGCCCGGACTCCCAGCGGCAGGGGCGAGCCTGGGGGTTGAGGGCTGCCACCGCCTCTTCCAGCGCGGCCAATCAGCACAGCAGCCAGCCCGACCCCCGCTCGGGGAATCCGCTCTCCCTGTGCTCGGCTTCTCCCCTGGAACGGCTGGCTTTCCAAGCCTCCTTTCTATGCCGCCATCCCGCCGTTTCCAAAATTACAAGAGCGGAGGTACGGCCAAAGGCGGTGAGTCCTCCCGGGCAATTCACAGGCTTCTTCATCCCCACATTTTCAGAAGAAGAAAAGAGGGAGCTGCCGACAAACTTGAGTTCTGGAACGTTTGTTTCCCATCAGGCAAGGCCAACCCTTGCGAAGAGCTCAAAACCAAACCCCAAAAACTGCTGCTCAGTCAAAATGAGAAATTATCCAAGTAAAAAAAAATCTTTAGCCCTTCAGTTATGGTTAAATTATTCATTCCCTTGTCCTTGTAAACAAGAACTCCCCAACCTGACATACTTCTTGCAATATTTGCTCATATTTACTAACCTGAAAGAGTTGTCACTATAGCATACCTACCTTCCAAGTGTTTCATAGTTTGCTTTCCTACTGGAATTTCCACACTTTGGATTTGCTGCTACAACATCTGGGGCAGGAACAAGGGGCTTCCCTAGCATTTTCTGCTTTCAAATTACAGATAATTTACACCTATGCTTTCCACCTAGGGCCTGGGCATCAGTAAAGCACTACTCATTCGCATTGTACTCTGATGATACAATCCTGTCTTTCTTGCTTGCTGGCCAAGGACCAGATACGTCAATTCCACCCTATGCTGACGTTAACTTCAAATTACACTGGTGTGCTGAAACAGGCTCTGATGCAGGTCTATGGTAACTACGTCCACATGGGGGGGGGGGGAGGCACATTTGGTAAAGTATCAATTCTGCATGGAGTCTTCTGCTGTGGGAGCTGGTCACACCCTCCACACTGCCACAGATTGATCTACAGAAAATAGTTGTTGCAATTAATATATTACCTCTTGGAGTCAAGAGGAATGACCCACATCCTCCTGGAAGATTGGAATCCTGGCTAACCAAACAGCCAATCACAGCTCAATACCAAAAGTACAAAAAAGCTCATATGACAGAAGTTCTTGTACTGGGACACATGGAAGTCCCGTATCTAGAACTACATGGAAATGGGATTTGAGGGGAACTTTGGTCACATGGCATTCGGCAGCACATCACACAAACATACTGATAACAAAAAAGGACGGGCAGGTGGATACTGTCCTCTCAGACAGCTTACTGGCAGTGTGATGCAACTCTTCAGCCACAAACAGCCACTAGGAACTTTGCCTCTACTATTGGTAACCCCCCAAAAGAGAGAAATGTGCAGAGCGTTCAGACAGCCAGGTCCACAATAAGCTCTCCCCACACCACAGTATGGGAAAATAATGACTAAATAGCTTTCCCTTACTCAGCCAATAATAGATTCTTCTACAAATGGTAAGCAGGTAAATGTGTCATTTGAAATACTGAGGCCTAGTCAAGCTTAGTTAGGAACATTTATTAGGCACAAACACTCAGTTTATAAATGTAGCTGGCCAAACACTTCCGCCTCATTCTCCTTTGCAGGACCAGAGTCAGGGCACCAGAGGTACTGGAGACTGAATCCCTCTATTACTGTTTCCATTGGGCGAGTGACTGTTGTTCTGACCACCCAATATTTTCTCTCCTGACAGTTAACTTCTAGACTGAATGTCAGGTGAGTGCACAGTCACTGGGAGAGGAGGAGCTTGACTTAGAGCCGAAACACACGATACGAAAAACACGTGTTTGACACATGTATGGACTTACATGTGGCAATCCAAGGACTGCTGAACACTTGCTTACCGCAGCCATACTGCGCTTGCACCCATGTTAGTGTTTGCACAGGTTTCTCTGCCATTCCCTGAGCTGGCAGGCTTGGGTTGCACGGCAGCCTGCTTACATACCCTCCTTCCCTTCCCCCTGCCAACGATGCTGTATCAGATACAACTCCCCCCCCCCCCACCTCCCCAGGCTACTCACAATTGTAAATGCCCAGTAAAACAAATACCTTTGTAAAGCTGAGGCACATGACATAGAAAAGCACTCTTTTTCAGTTTCTCAAAAAGAACTGGGAATCTGTATTATTAAAAATGACCCAAAACATCAAAAAGCTGATGCTGAAAATATCCATTCAATGTATTTTAAGCAACTACTCTTGGCATCTGGGGGACTGTAAGCAGCAGAAGGAAGAGCAGTGATTTTTTTTCTCAGCAACTGGACTTGAAAATACCCTGATCAGATTTGTAGAGGCACTGATTTAAAATGGTTTTTATAATATAGTTCTCTAACAGAAAGCTTCTCTAACAGTTACAGGTGGTCGCAAGCCTATACCAAGTCTTTCATCAAGTTTGCTCTCTTACAGGCAACTTTTTATACAGCCCTCTCAGCACCAAGAGATGAAAATCCTGCTTCGTCACCATTCAGACCTTGGATTATGGTTCTATTAAATCTATTTTTTGAAATATTTTTTATCCACTTCAATTACTCATTCATCAAATCCTATAAAGGAACTGGTTGCAAATACTGTCTGTTGTAACTCCTACTCACTGTGCATCATTCCTATCACAAGCTAGTAGCTACATATGGATATGATGTTGTCTGCCCAAGGCTATGCAGATCACAAATAAGACCTACAGCCGCTGGAATTTCAAAGTCACAGAGCCAAGCAAGGCAACCTCATTTCTATATGATATTGTCATAACTCACTTCACAACTGGTACTGAATAGAAGCTGTGACTGTATGATGGTAAGCAGATGGGGACCCTTGCTTTCTTGTATTTTATCTCAAGTGTCTTCAATGATGGGACACACAATAGGCCAAGGGGGATCTATGGTTTCTCCATTATACCATCCTTCCAGAGCTAACACCCCTATAACCTTGCCTGCTACTTCACTACCAGCAAGGACAATGAGGCAGGCCCCTACACCTCAGTGCCTGGTTGAAATTCACCACAGTACAGCCATGAAGAGGAGTGTAGGAGAAACTATAGCCAGATCTGGAAAACAATAAAACGAACATGGGGAAAGCATGTCTGGATTGCATGAAAGTGACTGGGCAAGATAAAAGGTCTTCCACAGCCTAAACGAGGGAAACATTTGCCAGAATAAAGTCTGAATGTTCTTGTGTCGTCCACTAGAATTGGCTACATAGCACTGTACTGTTGTGGATATGTGTGTATGGCTTTTCTTAACCTTTCTTCTAAGAATTCCTAGTCAGTAACCAAACCAGGGACCTCTTGAATGGTCAGCATATGCTGTTACACTAAGGATTGGTGCTAGCAAAAATTTTTGTATTGATTTCTCTTATCATTGTTATCAATATGTCAACAGTCACTATGCTGCACTTCACTATTTTGAAAATGTGCCACTTTTTTCGGTTTTCTAAAGGAAATAATTTAGTCTATATAAATACATTCCTATGGAAAGCAGTGTTTTCAGTGTAATGGTCCAACTGGAGTATCCACCTTGAACCAAGAGGAAAGATGGGGTATAAATATTTTAATAAACAAATAAGAATAAATAAATGTGCACATTGCTTTTTTAAATAGTATGTTTCGTAGTGGAAATCTGAGTTGATCCTGATATAAATGAGCTTAGTGTGCTCCTAGGAACATATTGAATTGGTAACTACTAACTTGATTAATCATTTCACAATACTGATCTCTTGTATGAGGTTGATTGAAGTCATCTCATGGTAGAAATACTATATGGAAAAAGGCTTTAAATATGTCACTACTCAAATAAGAGGCAGCTAAGCAAGCAGGTCTGTAGACATAAGGAACAGGGCTGTATACAGGGGGCTGGGATGGGGAGGATGTCTGTATGCGTTGCTAAATCTATGAATACGTGATAACCTACATGACATGAGGTATAAATGTTGACCAAGGAGGAGACTGATTTTTGAGAAACAAGGATTCCTAACTTCCAGATTTTAGCGTGACATGATCTTGATACAAACAAGAGGCAAAGGTACAGAGTCCTTTAAAATATCTATTCAGTATTTGATTGAGTTATTGGAAGGCAGTTAGAAAAAAAATTATGTGTCTAGAAGAGCGGTATATAAACACACTTTTGTTGTTGTTGTTGCTTAAACTGATGAAACTCACATAAGCTACTTAAAATTATAGATACCAGGACCCCAATGTAAAGCAGATTCACTAGGCAAATACACTTGCTGCCAATTCTGGGTTGAGAAATTCCTGGGGATTTGGGGGGCCAGAGAGGGTGGGGTTTAAGTAAGGGAGAGATTTAGTGGGGTATAATGCTGTAAAGTCTACCCTCCAAAACAGCCATTTTCTCTACTGGAACTGATCTCTGTTGTAATTCTGGGAGATCTCCCAGGTTCTCCAGGTTCCCTGGGAGGACAACATTCCACAGTCAATCCCAGGGTTCAGACCACAGCTGGCACTGAGTAGCTGCTGAACATCTCTGAGGCTGTGAAGCCAAGTTTGGGCCAGGTGGTTGAATGCCCAAGGGATGTGTGTGCTGCAACTCCATGGGGCTGTGAGGGCGCACGTGTGAAATGATGACTGAAACAAACACCAAATAGTAAGCACCTTCAGAGTCAGAAATGAAATGTTTAGACTCACTGAGCCACCGCTGTTTGTCTGCATGGCCAGCTGCAGAAGGCGAGTGGCAATGATGGGTCTGTTAAGGGCAGGGGAAGAACAGAACTCCCACTGGGTGGTGGCATACACGCATGAAGTGCTGCCAATTGCACTCTGTTGTTACATGTACCCTGCTGTCACATGTCAGGATGAACAGCCTGATGAATAAGGTCGGCCCTTCATGGGCAACAGAATAGCCAATCAAAAAATCAGTTCCATGCCCATGACCTGTGAGCAGAATGTGAGCCAAACCAGCACGTATTCAAGTACCTCTTCTTAAAATTCAGAGAAAAGCTGCTTGGCAGATATAAAACAGTGGTTTTAAGCTGGCAATGCATAAACACAAAAACAAAGAACAATCCTGACCTATAAAAAAGAAGCAGCCTATCTAAAAAGCAATTAGCACTAACAAACTATAGCGACCTTTTCCCCACATCTCCCCTGAAGTCCCAATTTTTGAGAACAAAGGATATCATAAATGATATCCTCAATGCTCATTTTGCTAAATGAACTTATGTCAGTATTTTACCTTCTGTGCTAATCTTTTGTGTATTTAAATTTTTAAAAACCCATTCATTTGGCAGCATTTTCAATTAGATTATCTTCCCTTTGTTTTGTTTCAAAAACCTCTACAAAGTGTACTCACTAATGCAAATGGGTGGTGTGGATAAAAGTTCCTACATGATGTATACTGTATCAAAAGGTTTCTCATCATTTTTCCTAGTGTGGTTTATGTACAGTTTCATTTACAAATTTCAAATTACAACCAATTCTCAATGTGCCCTACATAGCAGTGAAATTCAGTTTAAGCTTAGTAACTTCTTCTGTCTCAATAAAGATAGGGGGGTTATGCACAGATGATTTTGATATTTTATGTACCATAATGCTTTCTACTCTCAATAGACGCCTGTCTGGACATTTCTTCTTCCTTCCTTCTTGAAGTTAGCAGAAGAAAGCATTTGGCTCACAAACATCCATTCCTGTTTTTCCCTTGTTGGAGATGTGTGACCCAACTAAATACTGAAGTTATTCAAACATTAAAGTCCTTTTAAAGAGGGTTGGAGGAAACAGGGGAATGGGGGAAGGAGAGAGTGCGCACATCTAAGGCACGTTCCAAATCTTTCTTTAGCAAGAATCCAGCAGAAATGTATATCCAAACCGTCCCCCAAAATCACACTCTGTAAAATCTTACTAATTACAGAGACTAAAGAAGACAGTCATTCTCAACTAAAATAAATTAGTTTTACTGTGATTTTTTGCTCTAGATTTTATGTGAGAATAACTGATTCATCCTGACTTGACACAAGGAAACAAATGTATTATCTACATGAGCACCATTCCCATCCTACAGTCACTCCACTGGCTACCCATCAGTTACCGTGCTCAGTTCAAGGTATTGGTTATTACATACATACCTATGGGACTGCCTCCCTCCCTATGTTCCTCCATGGCAGCTTCACTCATCTGAACAGGGTCTCCTGCAGGGTCTCTCATCTGAACAGGGTCTCCTGCAGGTGCCAGGCTGCACATGGGCGAAATCAACAACAGCCTGTACACAGGCTTTCTCTGTGATGGCCCCTACCCTGTGGAACGACCCGCCTGAGGAGATCAGGAGAGCCCCCACTCTCCTGGCTTCCTGCAAACAATGCCAAACCAAATTATTCAAAAAGGCCTTTTACTCTAATGGGAGGGCTGTATTGTAGGGATGGGGTCTTAGATGCTTTGCTAATGAGTTAGGGACCCTGGACTTCACCACTGTGTTGCTTTACATATTATCTGTTGCTTTAAATATGTACTCCTCCACTTGAAGCCAGCTGGGTGACCTTGGGCTAGTCACAGTTCTCTGGAGCTCTCTCAGCCCCACCCATCCCACAGGGTGTTTTGTTGTGGGGATAATAATGGCATACTTTGTAAACAGCTCAGAGTGGGCATTAAGTTGTCCTGAAGGGCGGTATATATATCAAGTGTTGTTATTATTATTATTATTACTCCTGTGTACTACCTGTGCTTTATGTTGTCTAATGTCAGTCCTAGAAGTGATTATGTTGTCTAATGTCAGTCCTAGATGTGATTATGTTCTGTTTCAGTATTTTCTTCTACTTCTTGCTAATGCTACGTCTTTTTAAACTTGTATCTATTTACCCTATAGCATTGTTTATGGAAATGTCCTTGATACTGTATGGAAATGTCCTTGATTCAGATTGTACTAATCTCATACTGTGTAATACTCCTTGAGTCTCAGTGAGAAAGGCGGACTATAAATCACATAAATAAATAAATAAAGTACAACCTCAGGTAACTAAACTAGTGAGATTACTTCAAGTGAAACTTGGGATCTTCAAAGTACAATGAAAAACTGAATTGCAGTTTATAACTATTACCTTTGAGAATATTGCTCTAGATGAAAAAAGATAAAAGCTTTAATTAATTAGATCATAAATTCAGTATTTAAAGATCAGAGTCCCCAGAAAGGGTTTTTTTTGTGATTTTTCTTTCCCGCCACAGCCCTTTGAGTCCCCAAAAAGACATACTTCAGAGTTGTGGGATCCTAGGGAATAAAATGGGATGCAGCATAAGAGACTTCATCATGAATCATCAAACTTGGGGGACAGACTGGATTCTTCTTCATTGGGTTCTCCTTGCCCATTTCCAAACGCTTATCAAGTGCTAAGAAATAAGACTGTTTAGAGCATATGGCTGTACAATCTTCTTGCTAGATGTACCTCATCTTTCCAGAGAACACAGATGTACATGGTAACTCTGGGAGAATGCAAACAGCAGCCTCTTTTCTGAGAGTTGGATTCAGCCGGAGTGGGTTTTTTTCGGGGAGGGGGCTCATTCTTGCTCAATTCCCCTCCAAGCTACAGCGCCCAGTCCCACATTGCTTTTGTGCATGCATGTCACATAATTCTTCGCATAGCCCTTTTTCATAGTCATAGTGAAGCTGCTTAATAATAGTCAGACTATTCGCCTATCCAGTCCCTGACAGAAAGTGGCTTCCCACAGTCTAAGGCACAGATCCTTCACATCATCTACTGCCTAGTCTTTTTAACTGGAGATGCCAGTAATTGAACCTGAGACCTTCTGTATGCTCTACCACCGAGCCACAGCCCATCCCTCCTTCCTTTTTCACCAGCAGAAAAGCAGGTTGGGTCCAACCCCAGGTCCCTTGTTTTATCCTGGAGCCAAAAGTCAGTTTTTCCAGTACGGTAAAGTCTAAACCATTGCACAAAGTGGCAATACGCAGCATCTAATCACTACTACATTTCATAGAAAGAAATATGAAAGAGAATTCCTTCCACATAAAGATTCTATATACAGAATTTTTTTCTTTCTCAAGAAGGTAGCATTTAATGGACTTTGTGTTTTGCAAACAGGCCGCTGTTCGTCATAACCATCACTCAAACTGACCTTTGTTTTGCCACTGCTACAATCATCTGGTAGTACTCAGTGTACTCAACTGAGTACACCGAGCATGTAGAAATAGCATTTTTGTTGTTGACAAAATGGCTGGGAAGTCTGCTTTTTCCTAGTTGCTTAGGAGTAATTCCTGTGGAAGTATTTATATTTCAGCCAACAGTCAAAGCATTAGAACAGTGAAATGTTGCTTTTACTCAGTGGAGAAGTCTGGTCCCCTTGGACTCTCTAAACCAGAACTAACACTTTTAAATCCAAGCCATGAAAGGTTTGAAAAAATGTCTTGGAATTGCAACAGTTTGCCTTTTTTGTAGTAACATCCTGTAGATTGCCTCCTGCGGCAATAGGTGGATTCCCTAATGCAGGCAGAGCATCCAACAAAGTTATCTGATGAGATGCTAGAAACTTTCCCCAGTAACTTCAAGTTTAATCTTCAGTCATTGTTGCTCCCAATTTGAATGATGATCAAAAAACTAAATACTTCTGGACTGAGAATGTGTGTGATTCTACTCAGAGACACAGAAAACAAAGAACTTGGTATTGGATGATGAATTCAGCATGCTGAAAATCTGAATGTTTACTTGAAAAAGCCAGAGTTCATCACTGCAAAGATACAGTATGTCTGGAAGATTATGGACAATGTCTGTGTGATAGCTCCATATACAACAGGAGCTTCAAAAAGATACCCACTTGTCAATGGGTTGGGTTTCAAATACACTTTTCCTATCCCTCTTCTCAACTAACAGAAACAAAGGAAACTATGTAAAACAAGAAAATGTATGTAGATTAGCTTAATGCATAATTTATAGAAGTTAGCATTTGTTGGCACAGAATTTGGGGACACACAGCTGTGTTTTGGCCACTATGATTATGAAACCAAATCAACAATATGAGGGCTGCTAAATATGTAGCATTTTTCTTACGCTGAGTATCATGAGGGAACAGTAGTTCACCGCAGAGCATATGATCCCTGCTGCAGAGGACTGAGAATACTTTCTCAGTGGTTCCTATGTATGTCACATTGTCCTGTCTCTTGAGATGTAGATGACAGATATATCAGCAGCACAACTACTGGCAGTATAACAAATTAAAACAGAGGAGGAGTAAGCTTTTTAAAATATTTTTTGTTGTTATATATTTTCCTGAAAAAATACACCTCTATTTACTTAAATCCTTCTAAAACTTCGGCCATTATGTAATTGGCCCTATCGTGAATCACAGTGCTTGCTTTCAGGATTCCAACCTGACAGAGATGTGTGACTGGGCAGCTACAGTTTCCCAGGTGAATATATTCCCCAGTTTCCTTAGTGATGCTATTTGCATTTCTATTCTTCCGGGGGAGGGGGTGTGTGTTCTGCTACTGCCTGTCCTGTCCTATCTCATCCTATGCAGTGGTCCAAGCATCTCTGAGTGAGGAGTTGCAGTGATAAGGCTGACTAACCCATATACTTGTTGAAAAAACTCTCAGAGCATCCCTTATATGTGACAATGTACACAACTTTTCCTACATAGAGATTATCATTATGGGAAAAATGTGACATATGAAGCAGCTTACATCTACCAAACCCTGTTAAATACCAATGGCAAGTCACATGGCAAGTCACAAGACTAAAAGAGCAATACAATGCAGCTGTACTCCAATCTACGCCTACTGCTCTGAATAAGCTCAGACTGGAGTAACACTACATAAGAACCTAAGTAGAGCCTTCTAGATCAGACCAGTGGTCCATCTAGTCCAGCATACCGTTTCACACAGCGGCCAGTCAGTTTCCCTGGAGGCCAAAACAGGGCACAGAGGCCAAGGCTTTCCCCAGATGCTGCTTCCTAGCATTGGTATTCAGACGTTTGCTGCCTTTGTATACGGAGGTTCTCTTACTCATCATGGCTAGTAGCTATTTCACTGTACATAGGCATACACTATAAATGAACCTTGGCAATTTCTTGAGCATTTGGCAAAACGGTACCTTTTACCATAAGTAGCCCTTGTTTATAATATAGAAGACTGTTCAAGGTACTCATTTACTAGCACAACTACATATTTAATTCCTCCAATAATATTGCAACCATTTCATGCAGAATTTAAATATGCAAACAGTATATTTTCATATCAGTCATACTGTTGTATTCGTATAATTGCAGCATGAGATTATGTCCTCTAATTATTTCTGGAAAGTCGCAAAATACAGAGTTTTCATTCCAGACATATATGGGAATAGAAAAGGCTTTGAAGGTATATGTAAATTCTTTTTTTCTTCTAATCATGCCTCTTCAAACTTCAGATTTTTTCATAAAAATCCTTACCAGCAGATTGGAACCAAAAATGTCTAGTAAGAAACATTTCAGAGTTCTCATCCAACTGTACCTGGAGAGAGCCATGACAGAAAATTTAACTTTCAGTGACAGGATATCAGCCACACTATTTAATGAAGCACTATAAGGCACTCAGCTGTTCTGCACAGTGATAAGGACCAGAGAAGTTTCAGTAGAAATCTAGGGCAGCTGACTAGTTGTCTTATGGCCTAACAGAATATCTTGACCTCTCCAAGCTCTGTGGAGATAAGTTTATAAATAATTAAAGGCCACTTGGACGTAAAGGCAGTAGAGTCCATCAAGCTAGTTCCTGCTGAAAACTTCACACTAAAATGCTGCATTTGAAGATGATGGTCAATTCACCACTGACTGCTATCTCTGCATTAAAAGCTATGAAGAGATCTAGCAGACACAAGAGTAAGTATAAAGCATGCTATAAAGTCATTGGCTTACAATTAATGACTGAGGAAACAATTTAGTTTCTCTCCATGCGGCCGCCGCCACCACCACCACAGGCATACATTCAGAGTCATATTAGATATAGTTAAAAGTCTAAAGACTGGTTCCTAATTATAGCCCTATATTTAGTAAACCAATGGTACATTAATGTTGTGCAGTAAATATGTGACTATTTTCTATCACGGGCCCTACTTTTATATAGAAGGGTGCACTGTTTGGTACTGAACTATTTCAATAGTTTCAGTATCTAGCAGGATACAGTTTAAATGATTACTCACTGAACATTATATTCTTTTTTCTCAGCATATGTTCCCTAATGTTGTTTTCTCAACTTCCTTATGCAAAACTCTGCTTAGTCACTGCATCTGGTTATCAGGGAGTTCTGTTCTGTATCCACTGCTGGCACAGAGTAAAGCAAGATGAAAAGCAACTTGCTCAGAGAAGCACCTCGTTCCAGAAATCCTTACAGGCTCAAAAAAGAAATTCAAATGAGCATATTAACATATGCTAAAAAAACAACAACAACCCCCTCCCCCAACACTTGATAAGGACAGCAAAATTCATTCAACAGTTCCAGAAATAACAATGCCAGTCAGAACTGAAGCCAAACCCCCGAGCAGAACATCAGTTATAGGGGACTATAAAATTTCTAAAAAGAACAATCTGAGCAACAAACAGTACTCAGGGAATAGAAAGCACCAGAGAAAATAATGTATATCACAAAAGCAAATTCAGCATAATTCCACATACTTGTGAACAATTTAGTCTATTAAAAATAATGCATTCTGGAATTTTTGCAATGCTGGGCCTCAAACAAATAAAAGTACTGGCATTCCTATCCAATGGAAATTCTGTAAAAAGATGTGCAAACTACTTTCTACAGAGGAAAACGTCTAAGAAATATCCAAAAACATGGTGTGGATATTAGTTGCTGTTGACATTTCTGCTATGATAATTTATAGCTATGATAGCTTACGGCTAAATTATAGGCTGTTCAACCTATCCCAGAAATTTCTATATATTGTTTCACTTGGTCCTCTAAGATCACAGAAGTCATAGCACAGTAATTTCATACTGCATTTCCTCACCCAAGGAAGCAGTTATGTCTGAGGTAATATATGTAAATTGATCTAAGGATGAAATAGCCCGTTTTAAGTGAAAATTCAGACCAACCTAAGTAACAGATATCCTTGTGTCTAGATATAGCATTTTGCTCCCCTAAAATAATATCAGCATCACATCCGTACAGTCTTCCTAAAAACATTCAACGTATTAATGTATGGCCAGTAATTCTGCTTGGTTTCACCACTCTGCTGATATTGAGTTGCATCCAAGCCCATCCTTGGAACCAATCCATCTATTCCAAGCAGGCATGTACAGGTTAAACACATCTTAAACATTATGCCACAAGAAAATTTAACTCCATCTCCTGGGGTAAATGATAATTCCAACTCATTCTCATTGTTGTTCAATCTTTTGATATGATCTTATGCATTTTTTTTGGTATGTCGTAAGTTAAATTTTTTTGCTTGCATTGTTTTCTATTTTTGTAATACTAATCCTGTTGCATTGTTCATTGGATGTCTTATGTATGCAGTCTGATTGCATTATTTTTATATTTGGTAATCCAAGTCTCGGCAAGATAGGCAGGCTATAAATGAAGCCTTTCTCACTGAGGATCAAGGAGGTTACAAAATATGAAAAACAATTCAATCAAACAACAAAGATATCTAATAAACAAAATAGTGCAGGGTCTAGGGTTACAGAATTGAAAATAATACAAGTGTAACCCCTGTGAGGTTAATTGGTTCAGCCCAGTGGGGTGGAGTCAGAAGCTAGAGGTGGGGTGGAGTCAGAAGCTAGAGGCAGGCTGCTGAGGAAGAGGCTGTTTGCGGGGAGCTTAATAAATTATAAGCTCTTATCACCTTGAATAAGGGCTATAATTCCCAACAAGAAGCCTGAAGCCTGGGGTACAGCTGCTTCAAATGGATGAGAGAGGACTCATCATTTCTTGGATGTTGAACTATTTGCCTTTTCAAGGACATTGTTGATTTGGAGGTTTTTTTATGGTTGCACTTAAGAGTTGATTTTTTAAAAAAAAGTTGTATTTTATTAATTGTTAAAAAGTTTAAAAGAAAAAAAAGTTATTTCTTAAAATTTTGTGTAAGTTGCTTCCTAAGCCCTATAGAACCCATGAAAAGAGAAGTTACACAAGCAAAAACTGTCTAATGCACCTAAACTGTCTAAAGTTTGACGTTCTATAATGCAAGAAGGGTTACAAAGGTAGAAGCCAATGCATTGCAGTAAAAAGGGGCGATATGCACCATAAACACAGCAATAGACACAATATTATCCCTATACTATAGTTCTGATTTGTTTATGCCCTCCTGAATATTTTTTTTGGGCACATTCATCTAAATGATAGAAGTGTGGGGCCCCTCCTGATAACCTCAGGAAGGTCATTCCATAGTGTAGAAATGCATTGTCACACCTGCCTAGGGGATTCTCTCAGACGCTCCACTTCATCCAACATGGTTGCATGAGTTAAAGGTCTTTATTCAGATAAAACTCCCTAGAAGTGCTCTGTTAGAGATTGCCCAGAATGCTGAAGTACAGTCTTCCCCGAGACATATACTCCAGTTCCCTTCCCCCAGTCCAAATAAGTCAGTTGTAGTCAGTGAAAGTCCTGCAAAAGATGCCCAGCTGAATTTCCCACACCTGGTTCCCATACAGCTGAACTGATAAGGTCTCTTAGCAAAGCATAGGCATAGTGAAGGAAGCTACACTACAGGAAGAAAGCCCATTCCCCCCATCCCCCCCGCAGCAGACATGCATTCACAGTTCTTATGGCAGTTCTTATGGCAGGCTTGCCTGCCTGCCTGACATGCATGAACAGGCAGTTGCTGATTTTACCTGTTTGCAGGGCGGGACCTTCAAAAGTCTTTGCCCAGATGAGCACAGCTGTCACAACAGAGCACAGCAAGAGAGGAGGTCCTGCAGGTATGTACGCCTCAGGTATGTGGGCTTTGTAGGCTATAGCCTAAAACTGAATCCCGTAGCTGATTGGTAACCAATGTAGTGTCTGCAGAATGGGAGTGATATGCACATTCCACTTAGGGTCAGACTATAGCTGGGTTGTGGCACTCTAGACCAACTTGAATTTCTGAGTTGTCTTTAAGGACAGACCCATGTAGAATGCATTACAATAGTCTAGTCTTGAAGTCCCCTTGAAGACTGGCTCAAAGTGCCAAGGGGGCGGCAACGTATGACTTACCATTCGTGGCTGTCGTACGGCTAAGTGTGTTGGGTTGGGGAAAGCAATGGTGAACTACCCTGTAAAAACTTCACTGCGAGACTCTGTGGATCTCTCCCGACGCGCTATAGAACAGAAAGGTCTGGAGGGGGATGATCTGCGGAGTAGCCGAGGGTCAGTCGCGACTGTGTGGCTTGGATCGGATCGGAGTCTTGAAGTAACCATAGCATGGGCATAGCTTGGATCCCACCTAGAATTTCCATGTGCTTGAGAATGGGCAATTTTTGCCAATTCCTCTTTCCTGTGCTCAAAATGTCCTTCCCAAATGCTGTTCCTTGAGACAGAGGATCCCCAGGAATAGTCTGGGAGAAAATCAGAGGTCTCATATGTGAGAGGATTCAGCACAAATCTCTGTATTGGATTACTGCTGGTTTGAAACTTTGCAAACTTGTATTTATATACCCTGTTACATTGGTTATTGAAATGTTTCTGACTGACTGTACTTACACTGTGTAATCTGCCTTGAGTCTCAGTGAGGAAATGGACTACAAATAACAAATAAAAACAAACAAACAAACATGAACACTGTTTGGAAGTGCTGTTGAAACACTGTTTGGAAGTTGTGAAGACCAGTGAATGATAGAGAAGTGATTTTTAATTCTTATATTGCATTATTTCTTTTTCTCAATTTTAAGGTTTTTAAAAAATGTTTAGGCTGTGTGGAGTCCTGAAAATTCTTAGGAGAGGCCTAGAAATCAAATCAAAGAAAGATCACAGCCTTTGAGTTCTGTTTTTTTCTGGCCCGGTTAAACTTTTCCAGGCAGCGTCAAGGGAGCAAATTCATTCCAGGTAAGGTCAATCTTACCAAGTGACAAAAAAAAAATTCTTCATGGGATGGAACATTTATCTGTTTTGCAGTACTAGCAGCCAGAAGGAGCATTATGGCACAAGGAAATACAGCTGACACCCAGAAAGCAAATACTCCCTGTCTTAATATACAAACCAGAAAGGTTGTTTTGTTCAAGAACAAGCACTACTATGAACAAAAATGTCAGCCTTCATAATGATTTCAAGTAAGCAACAAAGACCTTTACAAAGTGTACTAAGTTAATGAGATCAATTAATTCAATCACTGAACAGGAGTTCTGAATAAACACTACCCATCCTTTATCACTTATGATGACTATACATATAAAACTGCCAGAAATACTGGAGAAAAAAGTCCTCGTTTTCAGCACTAATCCCATTTCCCCCCCTCCCCCCAAAATTGGGGAAATAAGTAGAAGCAGTACTTAACTTTCTCTTTAAACCTAAAACTGTTTTAAGAATATGAAATATATTATATACAACTTAACACATTAAATTCTATTGTTGTGTATATTTATGAAGTCAAAGTACAATTGTTCATTTCATGAAAAGAATAATTATAAATACATGGGAGAGATGGAGCTACATGCTGTTGTACACTAAGGTACCTTATAGAACAATCTATGTTCAGCTGGAGAGGCTTAGGATGGCAACTATATCCCCCAACACTGGCTCAGTTTGAAGATATGCCAGGTGATGGCCACTAGCATCACTGTGATGCAGGATCAATTGCATCACTAGCACAAGGACATAGCATTAGCAACTATACCAGCACAGAGCCATAACTAGGTGGCGTCAGAGGAAGCATAGGACAGAATTCTAAGCTTGCACAGCCCAGGGTTCTACCTGACACCAAAGCTTAACTCCAAAGGTAAGGGACCTAAAAACACTTAGATGGTACCATTCTCTCACATTACTAGCTCATCATCTTTTATACCATGCTTGACCTACAAACTGTCTGGCTCAGCTATTAAACACAACTCACTGCTTTTCCTATATTTCTTGGCTCTTTCTGGGCATTCCCTCAACAGGAATGGGTCCCACATTATGTCATGCCTATAGCAAGACCAACAGCTGCAGGGACTGATAGGCTCCCGTACAATTGCAAGCAGGAAACCACCTAAGCCATACCTTTTGTAGGGTATGATAGGGATGCAGTGAAAAAGAAAGCTCTTCCTGTTATTCTGCAGTCTGTCGATGCAGTGGTCAAAGGAACAGAAGCCTTGCTAGAACAAGATAATTGGCACCTCCATTCAGCTGACTTGCTAGCACAACTCCATTCCTGAAGTGAATGTTTGGATTGTTTAATAGCTGTGTGTCCCAGTTAACAGACTTTGACAGATAGCTTGCTGACCTCAGCTGTCTCCAATGGAACTCTTTCTTGGAGAGGACTCAGAGACTCCTCCACAGTCTTGATAGCTTTGCTTCAGCATAACTGGAGCAGCAGACTCCTTTATGTTAGCAATCTACCTCATTACTGCTTACAGTAATAAACCCTGCCAGTTAGGACTCGGAGAAGATGGAGAAAAATGTTGCTGGCATAGCAGCAGGCAGATGTGATCAACATCATGAATCCAGGGAAGAGATGGCTAGAGAGAGGGGAAGATCCTAAGAAAAATTAATGTAGTTTGATGCAGCCAATCAGGATGTGTGAGGAGCACATCGTCACGGATTATTTCTACTGCAAAAACCCAGTTCTGCCTGTGGCTCTTCCTAGCCCTCTCTGGTACATCATCTAACACTAAGGTTTAAACCTGGAGCCCAGGTGTGCTATACTGTCTCCATAGCATTAAGGCATTAATTTCAGTCTTTTTGGTTGTGATATACACAATTTACACTGCTAAGGCCAATGTAGAACTCAAAATCCCCACAACATTTCCTTTTCACGTGTGCACCACTGGATGTAAGATTAAAAGAATGCTCGGCAGTGTGTGAGGTGTGGGCTCTATTATTGCCTCCTCTTTTTATTCGTTCTGCTGAGATGGTTGCTGAGCTTTCTGGGTTGTGTTTTATTTATGTGATGGGGTGGGTGATACGATAGAGGCATGCTACCGATATTATGCATGGATAATCAAAGAGTATTGTTAGCGTACCACACCATGATTGGTGAGGGTTGCTAGTACTGCTATGGATTCTGGTGGTACCTCTATATTCTCTGCAGTTTAAAGTGAAAGTGTTTTTATCTTTCCATTGTGCTACTGGAAGCATATACAATTCAAATACTACTTCACAGAAGTGACATCAGTATAAGCAGTCACGGATGATCAGGAAGATTCTAAGATTGTTCTGTAAAAGTATCTTAATTTTTGCCATTTGGGAGGGCGTGCGGTATAATTTGGGATAAAAACAGAATGCAGACCTCATGCAGAAACAGAAGAAAGTCATATTTTAAATAAAATAAACATCCCTACAATGTGAATAAGTAATAGTAATAACCATGAATATTCGAGATAGGTAGCCGTTTTTGTCTGTATTAGTGGAAAAGAGCAAGAGAAGTGAGCTGTGGCTCATGAAAGTTCATACCCTACCACTAATTTGGTTAGTCTTATAGGTGCTACTGGACTCTTGCTATTTTCCATTCAATTACACTTCAACACTACTGAAAAGTTCAATTTTATTGTATCATCATAATGTTTAGCATGTATTACTGTAATTGTAAACAATTTGTTCCTTATTTGTTTGATTTATATCTTTCTCTGTACCGGTAAATAATATACTCTTGAAAATAAAAGTATAACACATTTGTTTATGTAATATGAATCAGTGACTGACTGATCTATAGTGTATGGTTCTGAATGTTCACTTTTTCTTTTTATGGACTTAAGAAAATTGAAAGTTTCATAAACTGCAACAAGCTTACCAATTTTCATATTTTAGGCTGTTTCTTGTGTAAGTATTTTCAGATATGAATTTTTTATAATTTGATATAGAAGAAGGAAGGACCTAAGACAGCCAAGAGCCAAGAGGAATCAGAGACAGTGGCTTGCAACCTGTGAACAAGTTCCACATGCACCACATAGTCTCTGCTGTGGAGCGTGCATTCCCTTCTGCTAAAACTTTCAGTTGCACGAGGTCAGCAGTTATCAATGGTTGCCTTGAGCGAATGGGAGTTTTAGCAGATGAGGAAGCATACTCCAAAGCAGGGACTATCTAGCACTCATGGAACTTCTTTACAGGCTCCAAGCCTATAAGAGTAGTGCTAAGCGGGTCTACATGGAAGTAATACCCATTTTATTTAGTGGGACTTCACTCCCAGGAACTAAGAACACTTTCCTGGGATTGCAGCCTATATTACATAAAGGCTTTGCCACCACATGCAAAGAGCAAAATGTTTGGCTGTCACCTAGATTGCACTACTGTATTAAATACCTGAGCTGTATTTAGTTACATTTAACAGTTTTCAAACATCAAGTCCTCGGATTATTGTTTGCTTAGTACTCCAGATATAGTAAGAATGCTGTCACTGTTATATTATGACAAGTGAGGGACCTCTAAAGAATGCAGGGACATCTCATTTTCCCCTCTCTCACTATTTGCTCTTTCTCTTCCCTCAATGCCCCCATAGCCTCTCTCCTTTTCCTGCTTCCTTCTCTCCTTTCCATCCACCAGCTAACCTACCTTTATTTGCCCCTCTGTCTTCAGCTTTTCCTCCTTCCCTCCCTTTGTCAGCCTCTACCTGAGAAAATTTGTTTTGCAATTCTGGCTGCCAGGTCAGGTCCAGTTATGTGGTGTCGGCTGCTGGGCCAGATCCAATTACATGGTGGGGAAACCACAAGGAGTTGTGTAGGTCACCTTATTTTCCCCTGTATGCCCCTTGGCACACTATTTCCTCTTTCCCTCCTTAGGTCAATTCCCATATCCTCACCTTTCCCTGCTTCCTTCTCTCCTTCCCATCCACCAATCAACCTGCCTTTTATTATAACAACAACAATAGATTTACATACTGCCCTTCGGGATGACTTAACACCCACTCAGAGCGGTTTACAAAGTATGTTATTATTATCCCACAACAAAACACCTGTGAGGTGGTGGGGCTGAGAGAGCTCTTAGAAGCTGTGACTGACCCAAGGTCACCCAGCTGGCTTCAAGTGGGGAATCAAACCCGGTTCTCCAGATTATACCACCTATCTTCAGCTATATTCATTTACACCCCACCTATCCCAACAATGGAGACCCAAAACAGCTTACATCATTCTCCTCTCCTCCATTTTTCCTCACAACAACCCTGAAGTAGACCAGATGTATTACTGGGAACCATTTTCTTCCACTGATTCCTTAAAACCACCTGTCTCCATAGACAACTATGAACCTAGTTTAATTTGCCATGTAAAGGATGTTGCTTCTTTCTAAACCGTTGCATATAAAAGGTATGGATGGTATGTACAGTCACTAGGAGGCCAGCAGATTACACTGAAGTAGCAGCAGTGTTAAGCTGACACACATACCTAAATATATTTCCCAATACAAATATTTAGAATTCAAGCATTTGTTTTATGTGGCATAGCATGTTCTTGGCATAATTTATTATCATTTCCTCTGTTTATCAAACTCACTGATGAGTACTGGAAAGAGCTATAAATTGAAACACATTTCCTATTACTCAGCCATGAAACAGTATCACTGATTAGACTATGTTCCATACTACAGGCTATTTAACCTCATACTACAAGGTATAATTGTTGCTTTTGTTGGTATTACTCTAAGATACACAACCCATAGGAAAAGGTAAGAGCAAAAAGTATAACAAGCTGTCATGCAGCAAATGTGTTGGCAGAAAAAAAGAGCAGTAGTTATGCAACTACTTTAACATAACACAAGGGGCCATAAATTAGTAGTACAATAAACGATTGAAAAACACACTGTATTTGTCCTTTCAGGGCACCTGGGGACTATAACATACATTTTATATTGTAACTAGAAGAAATAATACTGACAGCAAGAATGAGAAAAGATTTAATATGTAGAAATTATATATTACTTAAGGTTTACCTTTGCATCACCTTTGTTCTTTATAACTCCCGGTTAGAGAACAATCATTTCACAAGCTAGTTTTCATCCACAAAAATTGTATTTTAACCAGAATTGTATTAGGTAGAGAGAATGCTCAATACAAGTCTGCTTTAAAATACAAATATTATTTCATAAATATAACTTTATTAAATAAAAACGAGTAGACATTTCTATTGGTGGTATATGAAATGTCAGCATTGAAATGAATTTAATCCAGATTTTAATTAAATTTTAGCTTCTTTGTAGAACACAGAATAAATTCACAATTAGATAATACAAGCAGGGGACCTGCAAGGACTTGTGGGGGAGCATCTCATTTTTCCCTTTCTCACTACTTCATCTTGCTCTTCCTTGGCAGCCCCCATAGCCTCCCCTTCTTCATTGCTTCCAGCTTTCCTCCCTTCTCATACAAAAGCAAAGCTATCTTTATCTGCCCTCACCCATCTTCAGCATTCTCTCCTTCCCCTCCCTTGGGTGGCAGGAAAACTCTGGGTGAATGGTGTCTAAAGGGCCATGCCCCCTCTCCCTCTCTTTTACTGACAGAAAGAAGGGCTTGAAGGTTGGCAGTATTGCTTCACTTGCTTAGTAGTGGACACAGAGGACATTCATTTCTTAAAGCTACACCAAATTTATACAAATATTCTTCAACTCGAGATGCACAAAATCTTGCTTGGAATCCTAAAACTGACTCTGAATCCTGAAAAGCTTAAAGTTACATTGTGGAGTAGTGGATCTCACAAAGCAGTTCTGCAGAAAAAAATGCTATGTAGCTGTATAATGTTGGTTAAAATGTAAATGTTAAAATATTAAAGAAAGATTTGTCTGGAGCAATGTAAAATCATACTACTCATGTGCATCGTGTGTTTTACGTGTATACTGCTTTTCATATACTTGGTTTACTAGCCTTACATTAATTATAGCCCATTTATTCAGCAGTCTGCATATAGGAGAAGGTTGATGGTATACATTAAGAACCAGAGAGCTTAATACTATATAATTACATTTACAATTTAGCAGTGCTAATTAAAATCATATTGTCTACTTCATCAGCATTTCACATAACCAGAAGAGAGCATTTGAGAGTATGCATCTGTAGAAACAAGATGGCATTCCTGAAAGTTAATCTTAAATACTTGGCAGAACAGACTTGAGTCTAACACTGCAACCCCAGGCAGACCTGTAAGTGTTGATGACGGTTAAATGAAATAATTAGTATGTATTTAAATTGAAAGAAATAAAAGGAAATGAAAAGTAGAATTATTATACCATGTACCTATAATACAGTATACAATCTTGAAGACAAATATTATCCCACAGCAAAAGCAATGTATAGTGGAGGGTTCCAATATGAATTTAGATTAAAAACCCAAAGAATTAATTGTACCAGGTGCATTTCAGCAGTCGTTCATAAACCAATGGCCCTCAGAACATAAACACAGCAAGTCACGTTGTTCCTAAGAAGAAAAGAGAAGTCCGCATTCCATGTGGTCCGGTGAGCATAATAACTGAAGTAATAGCAATTCAGTCTGTAGAGCATTTGAGTTAAATAAAGTGGATAGACACTAGAATATAATGTTTAAATTCACTCAGCTATTCCATTTAGAACTCTAGTTAGTAAATACACAGTTTCAGCAGTACATGCATGTGATTGAACCATAATGCTTATATAGGTATCATGAGAAACAAAGCATTTGGAGAACAAATTGAAATCTAGGTTCCTACCAGTTTGGCTGAGCTGTGACGTACTTCTGCTTTTCCGTGAAAGTCCCACGATGGCTACCATCTTTGCACCAATGCTGGAGCGTCGCTTTTTTCCACCAGTACCCACAGTGCCCACTGCTGTGTCTGACTGGCTGCCATCGTTCTTCTCAAGTGTGTACATCTCCCCACTGATGCTGGTGCTCTTAGTTATGTTCTTTCCAGACGCGCCCATCTGTCTGCTTTGCATTTTGGATGTAAAGACACTGTCAGCCGGTGATGGATAAACAATGCAGTAAAAAGAAAGTAAAAGGGAGAAGACAGAAAAGGATAGGTTTCAGATGGAAAGCTTAGGGAGATTGTGGGGACAAAGCAACTAATTCACACTGAAGGTGTGGTTAGCAGCAGAGAAGGACAACTTCAGCTAAAGCAATTGTACTTGTCTCGCTACATAATTGTAAATCTTAATGGAAGTATTTAATCACTGGCTTCATAGTAGTTTTTAGCAATCTGAATAGCCAAGCTCATCAGAACTTGGAAGCTAAGCAGGGTCAACCATGATTAATACTTGGGTGAGAGACCAGTAAGGAAGACTGGGGTAACTATGTGGAGGAAGGCAATGGTAAACCACCTCTGCTTGTCTCTTACCTGGAATGCCTTGTGGATGGGATAGCCATGAGTTGGTTGCAACTCAAAGGTATGTTCTTCTTCATAGTACTTTGTTGACACTAGAGATGGGCACGAACAGCAATATGAACAAAAAAAAGCCACGAACAGCCCAATCTGTTTGCGAACAAACTGTTCGTGAGGCCCCATTCTAAACGAACAGGTGGTCGTTGCAAGCCTCCTTCGTTGCTGTTCGTCTTGCTTTTCATCAAGCCAGACAGTCTGGCACCTGCAATCAATTCCCTTGGCAACTTAGGCAGGAATTGTCTGAACTCTGTCTGAACTCCTGCTGTTGCCCTGGAAACCTCAATCTAAGCCCAATTTAGCTTGATAGGCAGGTCTTCCTTTCAAGTGTGGAGCTCCAAATTTGTTACAAGGGAACAAAGACCAGGGGGGAGGGGGGCTCCCAGCTCTGACTTTGCAGACAGTGGAGAGGGAGAGAGACAGTTGCTGTTGGCATTTTGATAGAGTGCATTGGAGTTTGAATTTTCTTTGTGTGTGGTGAGATAGGGTTCTATCTCTCCAAGTTCCAGGGCTGCTGCCAGGCTCTGGGGCCAAGCTATTATTTATTATTGGTACCTTTTCTGGTGCCTGCTCAGATCAGGTTTCTGGGAGTGGTGCAGTAGGGATCTTGACTTGGATGATGGCTGGAGGACAGCCTGCTGGCCCTCACAAACATGTTTGGGAACAGGGCCATGTTCGTGAGTTCCTGTTCATGGATGGCAATGAACAACGAACATCATGTTCGGGTTTTTTTCTGTTCGTGCCCATCTCTACTTGACACACAGTATGGCAAAGAGTAAAGTCACTTGTATGATATGTGTAACTATGAGAAACATGACCTATATTATAGAAGCTATCATATTTTATGAATTTAATGTTTGCTTATTCTTACAGCAAAATCTTAGCCAGTTGATGGCACATTTACATATGTCCAAAATGTTAGCCAGTTGATGGCATATTTAAATATTTATTTCCAAACAAGAGAAGGTGGAACAAAAGAAGTAGAGAACAAACTATTACATGGAGTAGCTCTTTTATCAGCTAAAGAACTCTAATTATAGATCCTCTGACCATCCAGTTTAGTTTTTGTACATAGAGGTTATCTGATGATGCAGTTTCTTCTTACTGAAAGGCTTTTTGTAGTTTGAACATTGTGGCATCCTTGGGAAGATATATTTCAAACTGAGGCATCCTTGGGAAGATATATTTCTCTTAAAGAGAGGAAAGGCGCTTACCTGTAATTGTTCTTTAAGAGTGGTCCACATAATCATAATTTATAGGAAATCTTTCACAAGTCATATCAACAATGTGGAGAAACCTCTTCTTCCACATCAGCTTGAGATAAGATCCTATGTTCCTGAGTTTATGACTCAGATATTTGGATAGATATCTACAGATCTGAATGGTTTTTGTGTGGGCCACTCAGAAAGTACAATAATTACAGGTAACCAAATGTAGTTTCTCTGGGATGATCAAAAGAAGAACAAGAAGAAGGAAAACAGCCACTAGCACTATTCTGCAAACACCTGTGAAACAGTTTGCACATGAGTTCACATAGTGTTACAGTAGGCTATGCAAATCCTGTCCAAATTTTTTCTGCAGAATGTATTTAAATCAAAGCTTGGCCTACATGCACACAATAATAAGATGATAGGATAACTACACCATTTCAGAAAGCTCCTACATGGCATTTCTCACATGGTGTGGGGAAGTATCTGCAGTGGGGTTGAGTGTGTTTGGCCTTTTAAAAGAAAAAAAGGTTTGCAAACATTCACATAACTCCCAGTGTCACATCTGATTTTCCCTCACACTACAGGTGATCAGTTCTGGTTTGGTTGGAATGCTCTTTGACCAGGTATTAGTTTTACTTTTATTCTGTAATGCTCCAGCCTGAAGCAGATAAGAGCCCTTCCATAAGAAGCACTTACTGCATATAAAAAAATATCTTTTGATCCACCATCTGAATGATGTGATCTTTCTTTCTTTCTTTCCTTCCCTCCCTCCCCCCTCCCCTATATTTATATAGATGGCTAACTAGCTTCCCTAAATAAGAAGATAAGATCAAGCACATACATTGACAACGCTTCCTATTTATTTATTAATTGAAACATTTATATCCCAGCTTTAGTCTTTGCTCAAGGCAGCTTAGAAATCCAATCAACAGTGTTCTGGTGACACTGACCCACTTAATCATACATTTTTTTAAAAAATATGAATACTCTGAAAGCAGTTTACGATCAAAACATTTACAATGATAATTGATTAAAAAGAATACTTAAAGAACATAAAAAGTTAGAAAATATATTAAAAACAGCATATAAAACTGAGCTTCAGATAAAAAAAACCTGACCTCAAAACTACTATAACCATAGTATATAAAAAGATAAAAATCTGTATATGGAAAGATAAAGATCTGAAACCAGTGGAGAAGTAGCCCTCTTACTATTAAGGCTACTGTGATAGATGGTATTAAAAGTCATTCAAAATTTCAAGAAAATTAACAGGGGTACAATCCTTAGTTCAGGTGGGATGCACAACATCAGTGTAGTACAGCCAGAAATGAGCTGAAATTGTTTCAAGGAATTTCTGTTAACATTTGTTTTGTGATTTGCCCAGGGCGATGGCAAAGCTTCATGGCTACACTCACATTCAGCAACCATAAGCTTGTTAAGGAGATCTCAGGGGTTTGATATTGTAGCGAAAGATGTCCTGCTGGGATCTGTCTGGCTCCATGATAAGACTGTACTTTTCTATGAATACATGGTCTGTGGTTTCTAACAGGAGGAACAAATATTGTATCTTGATATTCTGAAAGACTTCTGTTCTAGCTGTATAAGTGAGTAACCCATGAAGTATGCTGATCAGCTCAATCTGTCTTATTTCCCAGTACAGTATGATGGCTGCATTCTAATGTCAAACTGTAGCTTTTCCTTGAGGATCCTTTAATGCACGCTCAGTTATGACCTGGTTTATGGTGGGTTTGCATGGTCACTGGGGATGCAGTGTTTGGGAGAACTAGAGAATTTTGTGGTCTGCAGGCCACACACTTCAAGCCCTGGATTAATGCAGCTTTAAAAAGTGGGTGTCCCAAAAATCACCCAGTGAGTGGCAGGCCAGAGGAGGTATTTGAACTTCAGCCTCACGGGTCCTATGCCAACACTCTAAACAATTCTGAGCACTGGCCCTGAAAAAGGCTGGTGCTAAAATGGGCTGGATCTAATACTCTTCTATTAACTGAAGAGCCTTGCTGCAGGGGAAGAGTCTTGCATCAAAGGAAAGCTTGCTGTGTTGGAGGAAAGCTCCTTATGCAACAGAAGAAAATCTTTGGATGCAAATCAATCCCCCCTCCCCCGCTGATTTAGAATAGCTATAAGATTGGATGTGATTAACATCTGAGTATATTTTGTTCAGTGTCCATTTAGTTAGAGCCTTATTACATTATTAAGTCAGACAGACCCATACACATGAACCTTCCTCCAAAATAAATATCAGGTTACAAACTAAAGTGAAAATAACCTTTCAGATGAGTCTGAAAGTATCAATGAGGCTGGACTATTTAGCAAGTATTAAATGTTTTTTGGATTAGGAAGTGGATGATCTTTCTGGATCAACTGTCACCTAAAACCACCATATTTTAATGGAGTATCAATAATAATATTCCTTCCAGTAATTAATCTTCAACAGCCAGAACTACTTTTAAAAAAGGCATCCATGTTTTAAAGAGCAACTAAAATCATGTGGTTAAGATTAAGGAACTGACAATGCAGTCCTAAGCAGTTTCATTGACTTCAATGGATTTAGAAGGGTGTAATTCTGTTTAGGATTATATGGTGCATTGATTTAATTAATTAATTAATTAAATTTATATTCTGCCTCCCCTGCAAACAGGCTCAAAGCAAATAATTTTAAACGTGTTCAACCCAGTTTGAACGTTAGTACATCCTTAAGTGATTTTCTGAGCAGACAGAAAGGAAAATACAACTCAGCTTAAAACTAGTACCTTTTCCTCATGGATATTTTTTTAAAAGCAAGAAACGTGAAGTGAGGTGTTCAGCTATATCCTAAATCCAACAGTACCCTAAAAGCAAAAACTGTGAAATGGGTGTTTTAAAATCATGCCATAAAAATGAGACGGAGTTTCAGAACTGAAGTAACAATTTGTCAAAAATTCAAAGAGAAGATGGTGAGGGGTCTGGAGACCCTATGAGGAAAAGTTGAAGGAGCTTGGTATGTTTAGCTCGGAGAGGAGACGACTAAGAGGTGATATGATAATCATCTTTAGGTACTTGAAGAACTGTCAAGTAGAGGATGGCTCGGAGTTGTTTTCTGCTGCCCAAGAAGGTCAGACCAGAACCAACGGGTTGAAATTAAATTAAAAGATTTTTTGGCTAAACATTAGGAAGAACTTCCTGATAGTTAGAGCGGTCTCTCAGTGGAACAGGCTTCCTTGGGAGGTGGTGGGCTCTCCTTCTTTGGAAGTTTTTAAGCAGAGGCTAGATGGCCATCTGACAACAATGCTGATCCTGTGAACCTAGGCAGATCATAAGAGAGATGGCAGAAAGGGCTTAGTTCTCATGGCCCCTTTTGACATGCCCAGAGTAAAGCTGATCGCCACTTTGGGGTCAGGAAACAATTTTTCCCAAGCCAGTTTGGCTAGGGATCCTGGAGGTGTTTTGCCATCTTCTGGGCATGGAGCAGGGGTCACTGCGGGTGTGGAGGTGGGAGGTAGTTGTGAGTTTCCAGCATTGTGCAGGGGGTTGGACTAGATGACCCTAGAGAGCCCTTCCAATCCTACACTTCTATGATTCTAAGAAAAATCCTGACATACCCTCACGTTAAAAAAATACATGGTTGGTCAGTTTTATTCCACAAATTAAAAGCTTGCTGTGAGGAACCACACCAGATGTTAAGATATATCTACATTCTATTATTGAGAAGCAGTGTAATAATGATAATGAAATGACTAGGGATGTGCGTTTCGGCATTCAGAATGCCGAAAGAATGCCGAAACAAAAGTGTTTCGGCTTCTTTCAGGGAATGCCGAAACGTTTCGGGGAATCTCGAAACGTTTCGGGTAGCCGAAAGAAAAAAGCCGAAACGTTTCGGGATTCTTTCGTCTTTCATTCGGCTTTTCAATGGGAAAATGCCTCCGTCTTCCCGGACGTCTGGGGGAGGCATCTTCCCACCGAATAAGCCCAAAATTGGTGGGGACCTTCCTCTAACCCTTCTCTAACAACCACCCAAGTTTCAGACAGATTGGACTTTGGGGGGCCATGTTATGGCCCCCCAAAGCAGGTCCCCCCATCCTCCCATAAAGGAGCATCTTCTTCATTATTTCCTATGGGGAAAAAATGAAGAAGCAGGCTTCCTTTGCCAGGGGTGGCATTTTGCATGCAAAATGCCCCCTTACCCTCAGGGGCCCTTCTCCCACCCCTCCTCCCACCCCCCACCAAGGCTCAGCCTGCTCCCACTTGGGGGGGCCATTTCATGGCCTCCCCAAGTAGGTGCTCTAATCTCTACCACTGACAGCTGGGGGAGGCTTGTGTTGCCAGGGGTGGCATTTTGCATGCAAAATGCCCCCCAACCCTCTGGGGCCCTTCTCCCACCCCTCCTCCCACCCCCCACCAAGGCTCAGCCTGCTCCCACTTGGGGGGGCCATTTCATGGCCTCCCCAAGTAGGTCCTCTCAGCCCCTAAATTCCACCCCTTACAGCTCCACACAAACCCAATTCCCCCCAGCTGCCACACACAGACCCAAATCCCCACATTAGCCCCTCACAGACCCAAATCCACCCCCACCTGCCCCACACCCATAACCCCAGGAACAGGCTGGCAAAGGCCAGCCCTCTCCCTTTGTTCCCTATGCTGGGAACTTCTAAACTCTCTTTCCCTGGGCAATTCTGCACAGCCCAGGGGTGCCACAATGGTGGGCACACTTCTGAGTGCCAGCTGGTCCCTGTGAAAGAGCACCTGAACCACAGACACCCTCCCTCAAATTCCCCCACCACCTACAGAGATGGCTGGCCAGCCAGCCCCATTGTTCCCTATGATGGGAACCAACTGCACAACAAAGAATAAAACAAGAACAACACAAAATAAAGTTTTTTAAAAATTATTTTCTCCCTTCCAAAGTACAAGTAGGCAAAGCATTATGACACATAACACCAGCAGTCCCCCACACAGAAAAATAACACAACTCACTTAACATCAGAGAATCACAAAGCACGATTCCTGTCAAAAACACTTTATTTCTTGAACAGCTTTAGGCTACACAGCAGGGGGGGAACACCAAAGGGCATGGCAGCAGTATCTTACACAAAAATAACACAACTCACTTAACATCAGAGAATCACAAAAACACAATTCCTGGCAAAAACACTTTATTTCTTGAACAGCTTTAGGCTACACAGCAGGGGGGGAACACCAAAGGGCATGGAAGCAGTATCTTACACAAAAATAACACAACTCACTTAACATCAGAGAATCACAAAAACACAATTCCTGGCAAAAACACTTTATTTCTTGAACAGCTTTAGGTTACACAGTAGGAGGGCACAAAAGGGCATGATAGCAATGTACTACAAAAAATAATACAACCCACTTCACCGTTTTTGACAGCAATTGTGTTTGTGTGATTCTCTGATGTGAAGTGAGTTGTGTTATTTTTGTGTAGTACACTGCTTTCCTGCTCTGTGGTGCCTTCCTACTGTGTAACCTAAAGCAGTTACAGAAATAAAGTGCTTTTGACAGCAATTTTTGGGGTGATTCTTTAATGTGAAGTGAGTTGTGTTATTTTTGTGTAAGATACTGCTTCCATGCCCTTTGGTGTCCCCCCCCTGCTGTGTAGCCTAAAGCTGTTCAAGAAATAAAGTGTTTTTGACAGGAATTGTGCTTTTGTGATTCTCTGATGTTAAGTGAGTTGTGTTATTTTTGTGTAAGATACTGCTGCCAAGCCCTTTGGTGTTCCCCCCTGCTGTGTAACCTAAAGCTGTTCAAGAAATAAAGTGTTTTTGACAGGAATCGTGCTTTGTGATTCTCTGATGTTAAGTGAGTTGTGTTATTTTTCTGTGTGGGGGACTGCTGGTGTAATGTGTCATAATGCTTTGCCTACTTGTACTTTGGAAGGGAGAAAATAATTTTTTAAAAACTTTATTTTGTGTTGTTCTTGTTTTATTCTTTGTTGTGCAGTTGGTTCCCATCATAGGGAACAATGGGGCTGGCTGGCCAGCTATCTCTGTAGGTGGTGGGGGAATTTGAGGGAGGGTGTCTGTGGTTCAGGTGTTCTTTCACAGGGACCAGCTGGCACTCAGAAGTGTGCCCACCATTGTGGCACCCCTGGGCTGTGCAGAATTGCCCAGGGAAAGAGAGTTTAGAAGTTCCCAGCATAGGGAACAAAGGGAGAGGGCTGGCCTTTGCCAGCCTGTTCCTGGGGTTATGGGTGTGGGGCAGGTGGGGGTGGATTTGGGTCTGTGAGGGGCTAATGTGGGGATTTGGGTCTGTGTGCGGCAGCTGGGGGGGAATTGGGTTTGTGTGGGGCTGTAAGGGGTGGACTTTAGGGGCTGAGAGGACCTACTTGGGGAGGCCATGAAATGGCCCCCCCAAGTGGGAGCAGTCTGAGCCTTGGTGTGGGGTGGGAGGAAGGGTGGGAGAAGGGCCCCAGAGGGTTGGGGGGCATTTTGCATGCAAAATGCCACCCCTGGCAACACAAGCCTCCCCCAGCTGTCAGTGGTAGAGATTAGAGCACCTACTTGGGGAGGCCATGAAATGGCCCCCCCAAGTGGGAGCAGGCTGAGCCTTGGTGGGGGGTGGGAGGAGGGGTGGGAGAAGGGCCCCAGAGGGTTGGGGGGCATTTTGCATGCAAAATGCCACCCCTGGCAACACAAGCCTCCCCCAGCTGTCAGTGGTAGAGATTAGAGCACCTACTTGGGGAGGCCATGAAATGGCCCCCCCAAGTGGGAGCAGGCTGAGCCTTGGTGGGGGGTGGGAGGAGGGGTGGGAGAAGGGCCCCTGAGGGTAAGGGGGCATTTTGCATGCAAAATGCCACCCCTGGCAAAGGAAGCCTGCTTCTTCATTTTTTCCCCATAGGAAATAATGAAGAAGATGCTCCTTTATGGGAGGATGGGGGGACCTGCTTTGGGGGGCCATAACATGGCCCCCCAAAGTCCAATCTGTCTGAAACTTGGGTGGTTGTTAGAGAAGGGTTAGAGGAAGGTCCCCACCAATTTTGGGCTTATTCGGTGGGAAAATGCCTCCTCCAGGCGTCCTGGAAGACGGAGGCATTTTCCCATAGAAAAAAGCCGAAAGAATGCCGAAATAATGCCGAAAGAATCCCGAATCCCGAATCCCGAAAGAGATTCTTGTTTCGGCTTTCAGCTTTAACGATAGAGAATTTTCTTTCGGCTTTCTACTTTCGGCTATAGCCGAAAATTTTTGGCTTGCACACCCCTAGAAATGACGTTAGAGGATGGTCATAGCGGAGATAAATTAAGACACATCTCTATTAATTAAACTGCATTTGATCTGTCTTCCATAAATGTATTTTGGTAAACTGTGGTTCTTGAAAGCTAATGCTAAAGTTGGTTAGTCTTAAAGGTGCTACTGGACTCTTTACTATTTTGTATATATGTGATAACTAATAAGAAAAAGTGAAAAAGCAGAAAGAATCATAGAAGAAGTATATAACATTAAATAGTTTCTCAAAACAGAACTATAGTTTGTGTGTTGTTGTTTTTTACAATACAGCTGGTGAGACTACATTTTGCAGGAAATTCCACTGGAAAATGACCTCACAAGTTGTTTTTATCCCCACAATGGAACAGTTCTGTATCTTTTCCCTTAGAGGTATAAGAGTCGTGTGGAAGAGCAATTTTCAGCAGACAAATGGTGCAAGAGGAAAGGGTTAAGAAGCTGTTTTCCTCCTATAGCAATCTCCTGCTTCAAATTACAGCCTCAGCAGTTGCACTATGTTTAAGACAAAAACAAAAACAAAAACCCACCCATCCAACAAATGTATAAAAAATAAGATCTACATGTAATTTGTAGCTCCAGCCCAATTAGTTGGTGTGAAACAGCCTGACATTTTTTAAAAACTGTCTAAATCATCATTCCAAGCTATTTCCTCTCATATTTAGAACTACTTGGTGGGGGGGGGGTCAGGGAGATGGCTTGAGAAGAATAATCTGGGCTGCTTCCACATGGAAGTTTTGCTCCAGTTTGATGTTCAAACCAGACTGGGGTGATATTTTGTTTTGGAACATCCATATAACATCATCCCCTATTTGTCTACTTTGTGTTTTTCTTTACTTTGTTGTGATCTTTTCCAAAAACGATTTAGTACAATGGCCCCACATTGCCATTATTTTCTATTGACAACAAAGGGCTTTTTCTATTTTTTTAAAATGGCAAATGACATATCTCTATAGCATTATACCACTGTAACAATCAGTAGCTTCTCTGATTTCTCAGTTTTCATTTATTTTAAAGGTACATCTTTCGATCTTTTCATTGCAAAGGTATCTCTCCTATTATACTTATGCAATATAAGGGGCTAGATACTTACTGTAAAAAAATGGAAGTCAGGGATTCTTTGGACCTATCAGATAGGGTTTTATAGTGAAATAGTGATATTTCAATTGTTTTGTTAAAATGCACCCTCAAAAGCCCCTCCAGTTGGATGTTGGAAATAGAAGTCTTTGGGGTACTGAAGTATGGAAAGAGCAGGGAAAACTGCTGTATGGCTGTTCAGCTACTACTGCAAATTTCTTTGCATTTGCAATGGCAATAAAAGCTATACAGAGAATCATCATTGTGTGGAAGCAGCCTTGCAGCAGAGAAACAGCAGAAAGGGAAAGGGTTAAGCACCCCACCCCTTCGGCTGCTTTTCTGCTCCAAATTCCCACCACCAAAGCTGATTTTTTCAGTGGTGTAATGCCTTTGTAAATTGTTAAGGTTATGTCAAGAACAGGATCTATGAAACATTTAAATATACATTTAGAGAATGAGTTTCACAAGATGCTGTTGTGTATGATTTGGGAATTGGGAGGCATGTTCTATTTGCAGAAACTGAGTCTAGACTAGGGCTGCCAACAGGTCTGAAGAATAATGTCCTGTTCCTTTAATAGAGACTTAATGTGTGGAAATGGGCACATGAAACCTCTATTAAAGGGACAGAACAGTTTTTCTCGAAGCAGCTGGCAACCCTAGTCTAGACAAATATCAGAGAAAGATATATAGAACAAAATAACTGGAGACAGATCTAAGGATATAAATATATCACAGTAGATCTATGATACCTTATTTTCATTGACTTACGATCAAGAAAAACTCAGCATAGGAAGTAGCATTCCATGATTTAGACTACCATTACAAATTCAACTCACTGGGTATGAGTCACTAAAGAAACAGTTTGTGTAAAGTGTTGTCAAATCTCAGGCAACTTATGGTGACCCCCACAAGGTTTCCAAGGGAAAAGATGAAAAGAAGTAGTTTGCCATTGCCTGCCTTGGTGTAGCCACCCTGGACTTCCTTTGTGGTCTCCCATCCAAGTACTAACCAGGGCAAACCACTGCTGACCTTCCAAGATCTGATGAAACTGGGCTAGCCTGAGCCAGCCAAGACAGGAATAAAAAATTGTACAAATACAATAAACATATTTTTAAAAATGTATTGTCGAAGGCTTTCACGGCCGGAGAACGATGGTTGTTGGGGGTTTTCCGGGCTGTATTGCCGTGGTCTTGGCATTGTAGTTCCTGACGTTTCGCCAGCAGCTGTGGCTGGCATCTTCAGAGGTGTAGCACCAAAAGACAGAGATCTCTCAGTGTCACAGTGTGGAAAAGATGTAGGTCATTTGTATCTACTCAGGAGGGGTGGGGTTGAGCTGAGTCATTCTGTAAGAGTTTCCCAGGGTGTGGAATGCTAATGGCGGGAGGCTTCACTGTATCCTGAGGAGGTTCTTTTGCATATGGATTGGTGCTTGATGTGCTAATCTTCTCTGCAGGGCTATTGTCGGGTGTGGAGTGTTTTGTTGGCCTGGTGTTTTTCAGAACTGGAGCCCATGCTCTGTTCATTCTTAAGGTTTCTTCTTTCCTGTTGAAGTTTTGCTTATGCTTGTGAATTTCAATGGCTTCCCTGTGCAGTCTGACAAAGTAGTTGGAAGTGTTGTCCAGTATTTTGGTGTCCTGGAATAAGATACTGTGCCCTGTTTGAGTTAGGCTATGTTCAGACACTGCTGATTTTTCAGGCTGTCCAAGTCTGCAGTGTCTTTCATGTTCTTTTATTCTTGTCTGGATGCTACGCTTTGTGGTCCCGATGTAAACTTGTCCACAGCTGCAGGGTATACGGTATACTCCTGCAGAGGTGAGGGGGTCTCTGCTGTCTTTTGCTGATCGTAGCATCTGTTGTATTTTTGCAATCAAACCCAGGATGAATCAAACAACCAAGGAAAAACAGTCACCTACAGGAAAAGTGTTTTTGCCATATATCAAAGGAATTACTGATCAGATGGGAAAGCTTATGGAAAAGCATAACCTTCAGGCAGTATTCAGACCCACCCGAAAAATACAACAGATGCTACGATCAGCAAAAGACAGCAGAGACCCCCTCACCTCTGCAGGAGTATACCGTATACCCTGCAGCTGTGGACAAGTTTACATCGGGACCACAAAGCGTAGCATCCAGACAAGAATAAAAGAACATGAAAGACACTGCAGACTTGGACAGCCTGAAAAATCAGCAGTGTCTGAACATAGCCTAACTCAAACAGGGCACAGTATCTTATTCCAGGACACCAAAATACTGGACAACACTTCCAACTACTTTGTCAGACTGCACAGGGAAGCCATTGAAATTCACAAGCATAAGCAAAACTTCAACAGGAAAGAAGAAACCTTAAGAATGAACAGAGCATGGGCTCCAGTTCTGAAAAACACCAGGCCAACAAAACACTCCACACCCGACAATAGCCCTGCAGAGAAGATTAGCACATCAAGCACCAATCCATATGCAAAAGAACCTCCTCAGGATACAGTGAAGCCTCCCGCCATTAGCATTCCACACCCTGGGAAACTCTTACAGAATGACTCAGCTCAACCCCACCCCTCCTGAGTAGATACAAATGACCTACATCTTTTCCACACTGTGACACTGAGAGATCTCTGTCTTTTGGTGCTACACCTCTGAAGATGCCAGCCACAGCTGCTGGCGAAACGTCAGGAACTACAATGCCAAGACCACGGCAATACAGCCCGGAAAACCCCCAACAACCATCAATATTTTTAAAAACTTTCTATTATTCAAAGGCAGAATTCTTAGCTCATGATGAAATCCAACCTTTTTTTAAAGAACAAAGAGATGTTTGCAAACTAATGCCTACAGAGAATGTTCTTTTTTGAAACTGAAAATAAAGTAACTTCACAGGAAATCTTTATCCGTTGTGTTTAATTTATACAAGAGGCTATATCCCTGGGCAAAATAACTATAATTAAATACATGGAAAATTATTTTTTAATCAAAAACATTAACTTTCACATCAACTTTAAAATACTAAACACTTGTATAGCAGTTTCACATGTGAGACATGGATATCTGGCGAGTCAGATCATTTTGGCTAGTTAGTTATGGTAATTTGTGGGCATCTTCTATGTGTGTTCTTTTGCCTTTCATTAACATTTATAACATTCAACTGAAGTGCCAATTACCCACAGACAATGGATTGGATCCAGATAAATATCATTCTTGCAATGAGCTTTCCTGCCCCTTCCTTCCAATTGTAGCTTCCAATAGCTCTTCCCTAGATTGCCGTGCCCTAAGAAATGGTATGGGCAGTGGATGGGGGCTGCAGCTGAAGGGGGGAAAGCTTTGCATAAGAGGAAGTGGCAACTGCTTGTCTAAGGAGGCCTTTAGAGTCTATTGTTTATAGTAGTTTGCTTACAACTTTGCAGTTGTGAGCAAACTACTATAAGTACAGCAGTAAATGATCAGTTAAGTAAACTACCAGTAAGTAAACTACTATAAACTACTAAAAGTAGTTTACTTACTAGTTTACTTAACTGATCATTTACTGCTGTACTTGGCTGATTGTTGCTCTAGTCAAGCGCATAAATGTCTAGACAAGTTTTAGAAAAACAGGTGGATTATCTTGCCTCTTCCACTGGCTAGATTTTTTCCATCTTGTGTCAGGGTTCTGTTCCTCACTGATCATTGCAGAACCCAAAGAAATCACACCAACAGTGGTAAAAGTAGATGGGATGTACAACTGCACATATGAATGTACAACATACAATATTTACAAGTATACAATCTTATTTTCTTTTTCAAGGTGTTTGTATAGTTCCATATGCAGGAAGAAGTCTTTGAGTTAGAAGAAAACTAAGCAAAATCCCCTACTTCTATGTTTCATGCTGATGAATGCAATTAGAAAATTTTTGTTCCAGGTTTTAGAAGGTACAATTTGGTTGCTTGTGCTATGCCATGTACAGAAATATACAAACAATACAAGAACAGAATACACATTTATTTGTAGAATTTTGATTTATTTAGGATAATAAAGGTTTGTCCTTCCTATGTTCACTAATTGTATCCTGAAGTCATTTTGCTCTTTTGACAGAACTTACACCACCAGCCCGAACAACTTTTCCACTCTGCAAACTGAAAGGACCCCCATAAAAATACAAACTAAAAAAAAATTATGCCAGCCTATTCTATTTCACCCAAATGGCTTACAAGAACAAATTATCAAAAAATCACTAACATCTAAAAAACCCTAGCCCAAATTTCCCATCTATTAGAGGAGGCCAAAGAGTCTTATAGAAAAACAGTAAGATCAATCATAAACAACTAAAATATATTAAAATATACAATCCATGCCATTAGCAAACAAATGATCACTTAACTGATTCTGTCCACCATTAACCAAAAGCCAACTGTTAGTGGAAGCTTCTTTAACGAAATCTAGAGTTGGGTGTCATCAGCATATTAATGACATACAACTCCATAGCTCTGTACAGTCTCATTTGAGAGGCTGGCATACATGTTAAAGAATATTAAGGAGAGGTAAGATTTGTGTAGAAACTAAAAAAAATATCACACACTTAGTCTTACCCTAAACAATGAATCTTTGGATACAATCGGTTAAGAATGGTCTAACTCAATGCAGATAAGTGCCTTATATCTCCATTCCAAATTCTAAATAGTTTCATAATATTGCATGATCTACCTAGTCAATGACTGTCAATAAATCAAGAAGGATCAGAATGGATGCATCCCTGTGTCCATCTGTAAATGGACATTGTTGATTCCTCTCGTGGACAATCTCTACAATCTCTATCCTTAAACAATGTCCAAAGCAAGGATCAACTGTAGATGAATTATCAATATCTGTTCTCCCACCTATTCAATCACCTTACCAAGAAAAAGGCAAGTTTGAAACTGGCCTATAATAAATCAGAAGCCATTTATCCAATACGGCTTTCTTTAACAAAGGTGTAATAACTGCTTCTTTATACATATTTTATAGAATTTTTATGAAGATCAACGAGCATTACAGAGTTGAAATACTAGTCTCCTGCCAGTAGATCAACAATGCAGAAATTCATATGAATGAATGACATTTCAAAATCCAACCCATATACCTATGTCTATAATTACTATGCAGTAATCACATTATCTGAAAATAACAAATATCCTTCTACCATGAGGTCACCAGATTTATTTCCCTAAAATAGCTTATGATTTGAACTTGAAAAATCACTACCATATCCCTGTTTGAAAACTTTAATAAAAATACTTTTCACCTCTTTAGCACTTTTGTAGAGTTGTTCAATGGCTCTAGACAGTGAAATAAATTCTATCATTACAGTACATGGGATGTGTGTCATGGATATTTTACAGGGAGCCCATGGAGGGGAGCATATGGTACCTTTTCATGACACTGCGTTTGATCAGCTCACCTACAGTGCCATCCTAAGGAGAGTTACACTTGTCTAGGTCCACTGAAGTCAATGGGATTCAAAAGGTGTAACTTTGCTTAGGCACTCTTGGGTTCAAGAATCATGGATAGGTTTTTCAGTATGTTTTGATCTACAAAACACACAGGAACCCATCAAAAACAGCCAGACTACATTTACCATTCTGCTGTATGACATGCTACTAACAATTGCCTGTTTTACATAGAACTCTCTCTCTCTGAGAGATAAAAAAGCTTTTCTAGTACCCTGCAATGATTTCTGGTTGATTTGAACTGGGTATGGCCTGCTCATAATTTATGCTCATAACTGTTGCCAATATAGTATGGGTTCATGTTCCTCATGTAAAACAAATTCACTGAAGAGAACATTTGCTCATCTATTCATTTATTAAAATATTAAATGGTATAAAGTCAAAGGGATTGTAAATACAAATAACTATAGCAAAGGATGGAGAATGGCACAATACAGGGAAAGGGTTAGTTTTCAAGGGAAATATGTACCGTACAAACTACTAAACGGACATCTATTTTACCTGAGATCATCTTGTGAGTATCTCGCTTGTAAATCCTCTTTATCGCTTGTTTTTGCCCCTTCCTCAGTTTGATCATCTTGAACCCTTTCATCTTCTTCTGGTTCTTTGTTTTCTACTTTGTCACATTTGTCTGCCTCCTCTTCCCCTTCCCCCTTTTCATCAACTTGTTCATCCTTTACAATTTTCTCAACTTCCTGATTATCCACCTCTTCCTCTTCTTGCTTTTCCTCAGCAAATACTTCCTCCTCAGGAAATATCTCCTCCTCCCCTTCCTCCCCTCCCTCTTTTCTTTCCTCATTTGATCTTCTGAAATAAACAAAAATTGAAGAAACATGCAAAACAAACAAACAAACAAACAAACAAAAAAGTCAGAAGCAAGTTAGGATTGGACAGAACATGCATTCAAATAAATAAAAAGAAATAGAACAGAAAAGTCAAACAATACAGGGAACAGTGCAATGACAAAAATAAACATGCTAGTTAATGCTTGGGTGTAGTCCAGGAAATAAATATGGTTTAGATACTTTCCCCAGAAGTCTCTAGACTAGGGTAAATACTATCTATATAGATGTGAGACAGACATATAGGAAGTATTTTAGAAAATACATACATTTACTTCTTTTAAAATAAATTTCCTGGTACTGGTGGATATCTTTGTTACTACATATATGCCAGTAAAAAGTCTAGCCTGAATGCATACAAATTCCTCATGGCCAGACTGATGTAACTTTCTAGTGTATAATGGGGAAACGAAGGCCTTTATTGAAGGTTACTAATTTCTCCCATCTTGTATAATGCCTCAAGTTTCTTGAAGAATACTGGGGATTATTTTTCTAGGCTCCCGCTAGCCTTCCTGCTAGCTTACCCTATGGAACAGTCTGCCTGAGGAGGTCAGGAGAGCCCCCACTCTCCTGGCTTTCCACAAACAATGCAAAACCAAATTATTCAAAAAGGCTTTTTACTCAGATAGGAGGGAAGTAATGTAGGAAGGGGGTCTCAAATGCTTCGCTAATGAGTTGGGGACCATAGACTTCACCATTATGTTGCCTTGCATATTATCTCTGTTGCTCGAATATGTACTCCTATACTACCTTTGCTTCATGTTATTTAATGTCAGTCCTAGAATTGATTATGTTCGGTTTCAGCAGTTCTTCAACTCTGTATTGGATCCTTGCTAATGCTGCATCTTTGTAAGATCCTATTACATTGTTGTGGAAATGTCCTTGACACTGCATGGAAATATGCTTGATACTGTATGGAAATGTCCTCGATACTGATTGTACTAAACTCATGCTATGTAATCCGCCTTGAGTCTCAGTGAGAAAGGCGGACTATAAATAAATAAATAAATAATTAAATTTCTTCCGTATGAGGCAACTTGAGCCAGTCACTAAAACTGCACATTATATGATGGGAAATCCATGACTGGGTCTTCTTCTGACATTTTATTAAACATTAAATGCAGCTGAAGGTGTTGGGAAGGGGTTGTGATAAAGAATTTTTAAAATGTGTCTCCTCCTAATGTTTCCCCAGTAAACAGTGTTGCAGTGTTGCTATTAGCTGCAGTAAGAAAAAAAGAAAGGCACATCTCTCCTAGTAACATTTCCTTGCTTTTAATGGCTGCTTTTCATAATTAAATAAAACCCTGAACCATGTGATTTGTGGTTTGTAGCATTCCACGGAACCTCGAACCATGAACTTCCGACCTTTTCCCAGTTTGTGGTTCGTTGTTCCATGGCATTTTAACCACCCTGCACCGGCTGTGGAAGCCGGTGCGGGGTGTTTGAAACAGACAGCCCCTGTCTTCTGCTGCCTGGGCAGCAGAAGAACGGGGCTATTAGTTTCAAAGACCCTGCACCAGTTTCAGCCAATGGGCTGAACCCAGCATGGGGTCTGTGAAAAGATGATGTCAGTTTCACAGACCTCACACTAGAACCAGACAGCCCGTTTCTCCTGCTGCCCGGGCTGTCCGTTTCACAGACCCCGCACAGGAACTGGCACGGCTGTCAGTTTCATAGACCCCACGCTGGGTTCAGCCGATGGGCTGAAACCAGCGCGGGGTCTGTGAAACTGACAGCCCAGGCAGCAGGAAAAGATGCTGTCAGTTTCACAGACTCCACACTAGAATTGGACAGCCCGTTTCTCCTGCTGCCCAGCCTGTCCATTTCACAGACCTTGCGCTGGAACCAGTGCGGGGTCTGTAAAACTGACAACCTCTTTTCCTGCTGCCCGGTCTGTCAGTTTTACAGACCCCGCACCAGTTACAGCGCGGGATCTGGGAAACTGACAGCATGGGCAGCAGGAAAAGAGGTTGTCAATTTCACAGACTCCCGTGCTGGTTTCAGCCCATCAGCTGAACCCAGCGTGGGGTCTGTGAAACTGACAGTCTCTTTCTCCTGCTGCTAGAGCAGCAGGAGAAAGGGGCTGTCAGTTTTACAGACCCCACGCTAGGTTCAGCCAATGGGCTGATACCGGTGCGGTGTCTGTGAAACTCCGAACCAGCCATGGAACGGCTGGAAAAATTCATTTGTTCTGGAAAACACGTTCCCATGGTGCAAACAAACTGGCCATTCCGTACAGAATTTTGTTCCGTGGTTCATTTCGTGCCCATGTCTACTCTGAATCTTTAATTTCTTAAAATGGTTATCACTATGATATTGTGATCATAGTGATCATAGTGATATGAGATCACTATGATCTCTCAGTGAGAGATCTCTGTCTTTTGGTGCTACACCTCTGAAGATGCCAGCCACAGCTGCTGGCGAAACGTCAGGAACTACAATGCCAAGACCACGGCAATACAGCCCAGAAAACCCACAACAGCCAATTTCTGCTTTTATTCTTATCTGCCTTAAGTTGTCAGAAGAAAAGGCATGGCAGTATTAAAATATTTAAATAACTGCTCTTACTGTTCATGAACTGCAAGAATAAATTGATTGATTGAAATAACTAAATAAATATAGTGTGGGAAATATAGTTGGGGGAAATATAATGGGGAGAAAACACATAAAGAGGCAATGAAATTTCTCAGTAAGTAAGAAGTGCAAACAGATCCTACAAGGGGAATCTTTTCCCCACATCAATCCCATCTCACTGTTTACTGTGTCTAAAATATTAATACACTTTGCATTTTAAAAGTAAATGCATACTTTCTTAAGGCAAGTATAATTTTATAGTGTGTGTGTGTGTGTGTGTGAGAGAGAGAGTGAAAGCTGACTAGCACCCCTGCAGTGGCTGAGCCCCCTTCCTAGTGGCCAATCAGTACTCTGCCCACCCTAGATAACTTCTGGCTGGGGCACCCATGAACCCAGGGAAGTAGGGCTGGAGGTGGAGGCTTGGCCCAAGACCTCTGCTGTGGGGACTTAGAGCACTAGGTGGAAGAGAGTGCACATAATGGTGGGACAAGAGTGCGCAGGGGAAATCTTGCAAAAATGGGGGTGTATCTTACATTCACATCTGGGAGGAGAGCTAAGTCCAGAATGTCTAACAACTACTCCCCAAGCTGTCTTACCGGTTACCTGTCTCCTGAGTCTTGGCTCGAGGAGATGCGAAGGCTCACCAACAGGTAAGAAGGTGCCAGGGAGCCAGCTGTCCTGGCTTGCTTGTTCACACCAGCTTACCCTCTGCCCCTCTCTAGCAACCCTCAAATGCCAGCCTCTTCTGTGATTGAGGCTCGCCGGTGGGAGTGTGTGTGTGTGGCCCATGGCTGCCAAAGAGGAGCTGTGTTCAACATAGCTGTTTTGTGGGGGGCTGGGAAAGGGCTCCTAGCAGCCCATGACATGGCTCCATTCAGACTCCCTCAGCTGGGCTTCCCCTCTTGGGCAGAGAGAGTGTGCAGCTATGGGTCAGGATAACTGGGGACTCTCGTAACTCCCCCATGATGATGGGTGCACAGCCTCTTGACAGTCTCCTTCACGGGATCAGAGCTCCAAGCAATCACAAGAGCAGAACATCCAGATGCAGACAAGGAGCTCTTTCTCACTGGAAGGGCATCCATCATCTGGTTGCCAGCAGCACCCATGACAATGGAGCCGCCACTGCTGCCTCCAGCCATAGAACCTTCCCAGGACATGGTAGATCTGATCGTGGCTTGGACGGTTGCGCAAACAGGGGCAGCTCCCGTCTCGAGTGAGGGAAGTTGGCAACATGTGGCCAGACATCCTCTTCACTTATGGCATTTCAGTAAAGTCTGTGTTGAACAACTACTCCCTCCCTGCCTGTTTGCCTGCCTATAGCTGACAGTAGCTCCCCCCCACCCGGGGCAGCCCCACAGCATATCCATGGGGATGGTTCCTGGTCCTGGGCTGCCAGGGAAGTGGCAGCTCCAACGATCCACTGGGTTTCTCTGCCCCATTGTGTGGCTCAGCCCCTGAATGGAGCGGGGTGGGGTGGGGGTCTGTTGATCTGTGGGGGCTGCCACTGCATGCTGCTTCCATCCTGCCCAGCTCTCTCACACACAGTGGTACAGCAAACAGGGTGGGTGTGAGATCTCGCCCATATGTGTGCTGGGGAGGACTGTCAACCTCCCTTCTCATCACTGGGGCCTGAGATGCCAAGCAGATGAGGAGTGGGGATGATCCGGCGGTGGCTGGTCCCTGTACTGCATGCACAAATGCACTGGAGGGGAACTCCTCACCCCCACAAGACTCTTGGAGGGCAGTGTGGCCATTGGGGGATGCTGGTGGGGTCATCAAGGGAATGGCAGGGTGTGTGCTCTCTGCTCTGGTCTTGTCGTGCCTTGGTGGGCTCAACCACCAGCATAGCTATCCCATTAAGGTCCTTAGGGAGTAAACAAGCAATATCACATGTTTGTGGGCACTGACAGCATGAGGGCCTCAAGATTGTGCTGTAAGTGATCCAAGTAATATCTTCCATAAAACCGGTTTGCACATACCTGTAACTGTTGTTCATTGAAGTTTTCTGTGCAAGAACACATGGGACTGTGAATGCACAGGCCTGCAGACCAGAGGTTGTTTTACAGCTTTAAATCATCTAGGCGGTACCTCCGCCCCCCCCCCCCGAGCATATGCATAGCCATTCCCCACCAAAACCACCTGCGCTCCTGGAGAGGTAGTGCCCCCAAACCCTAGTTTCTCCTGAGCTGCTGGCATCTCCAGGTAAGTAGTGAAGACCGCACAGCCAGGCAGGAGGGAAGATATGTGTGCCTGCACAGAAGACCTCAATGAACAACAGTTACAGGTAAGTGCAACCCTGTTTTTATTGTTGGTCTTCTGTGCAGTCCCACATGGAAGATTAGCCAGCCACTTACTCAATGAGGCGGGTCAAGTTCTTCACTGAAATAACAATAGTAGAACTGCTTGATCCACTGTTGCCTCCTTCCTGTTGAGTACATCCAGAGCATAATGTCTGATGAAGGTATCAGCTGAAGTCCATGTTGTTTCTCTGCATGTATCTTGCAGGGGTACACCTTTTAAGAAGTGCTGCCGAGGATGCCTACGACCTGACAGAATGAGCATGGACCTCCAAAGGACAAGGTACGTTAGTCTGTTTGTAGCACATTCTGATAGTCTGGACTACCCACCTAGTAATTGTCTTTGAAATAGCCCTTTTCCCTTTACTTGGACCTGTGTAACAAACAACTGCACATTTGACCTAAAAGATGCTGTACGTTTCAGATAAGAGAGAATTGCTCTTTGTACATCTAACGTGTGAAGTATCCTTTCAGCCTCAGACACTGGAGAAAGAAGAGGCACTGGGAATATTACTTCCTATGAGGTATGAAACTTTGAAACCATTTTTCCGTGTGGATCTTAAGGAAAGGTGGGTCCATATGTAGTGCTGCCAATTTGCTCACTCTCCTGGCAAAGTAATTGCTACAAGAAGTGCCACCTTCAGCAATAAGACCCTTAAATGGCAAGTAGCCAAAGCCTCAATGGGCTTCATCATTTGCTTTGCTAAACCAAGATGTAATTACCATTGCAGAGCAATCTGGGATACAGGTGGAAACATGTTATGTAATCCTTTAAGGAATAGTTTAGAAGTGTAGTGAGGAAAAACTGTATTTTTGTCTATAAGAAAATGGAACACTGAGATAGCAGTTAGATACACTCTAACAGAGATGGAAAGACCATCCTGCTTAAGCTTTAGTAAATATTCTAATATTTGAGCTAACAGAAAATCGTAAGGGTCAAAGACCTTATTCTTGGCCCAATCTATGAACTTGTCCCATTTGGGGGCATAAGACTTTCTGATGTTAAGCCTCTTTGCATTTAAAATAACCTCAGCTACTCTTTCTGGGAGGCTTTCTACTGTAGAATTAACCAGACTGTCAGTTTGAGTCTGGGTATGTCATGACATTGGACTCCCTTGTAGGTGAATAGATCTGGAATCATAGACAGCTGTTGAAAGTTGCCTCTGGCCAGCAGTAGTAGCCAATGAAACCACAGCTGGTAAAGCCAGAATTGAGTCACTACAATGGCATTTATTCTCTCAGCCTGCATCTTGCTGATCATCCAGGCGATTAAAGGCATGGGAGGAAAAGCATGAAATAGGTACATTGACCAATTCACTTTAAAGGTGTCCCCTAAGGACATTGGGTCTATTCCACCTCTGGAACAGAACCAAGGTGCCTTTTGATTCTCCCTTGTTGCAAATAGGTCTATGTCCTGGAAACCCCACTGTTGGAACAGCAGAAGTCTGCACAATTCTTTTAGTGACCACTCATGACTGGAGGAACCTTATCTGCTCAGTCTGCCTGCAATGAGGTTGGTCACATCCATAATGTAAATAGCCTGAAGTGATGTACCCTGTCCGCTGTCCCATTCCCAGATGAGTATGGCCTCCAAGCACAGAGTTTTAGAAGTTGTGCCTCCCTGCTTGTTTATGTTGAACACTGCCATGCAGTTGTCCATGAGTATTTGAACATTTTTGCCCTTCACCAAATCTGCAAAAGAGGTAAGTGAATAATGCATTGTAACTCTAAAATATTGATATGCAACCTCAGTTCACTTTCCTGTCATATGCTAGGAATATAATAGCATCCACAATGGGCCCTCCAACCATGAGGCATCCATGGTAACTATGGTCTGAGTCTTAGGTATACCAAAGTCAACTCTCTCTAACAAATGGGAATCCATCGACCATCACAGCAATGCTCTGACTACTGTCCTAGGTATATTGTATTTCCTGTCCTGAGAGTGTGCTACTGGCTAGTGAACTGACAGAAACCATAGTTTCAGTCTCCTCATTTGTAATCTAGCAAAGGTATTACAGTTGTAGTAGCTTCCATGAGACCCAGCAGTATCTGAATTTTCAGTGCTGACTGAAATCTACAGACTATAAAGGATCTCACTAGAAACTTTATCTTCCATTCTCTCTCTGATGGTAGGGAAGCTCCGTTCGGAGAGGCATCAATGACTGCTCCTATAAATTGCACCCTCCTAGAAGGGTTCATATTAGACTTTTTGAAATTTATTAAGAGTCCCAAGTTTTGGAACATTTTTATTATCAATTTTATCTGTTTCTATAGATCTCTGGAATGGGCCAATATCAGCAAATCATCCAAAAAAGGGTATATGGGTTCTAAGGTAGATAACTACCACAGCCATGCATTTTGTAAAGACTATAGGGGCCACGGCCAATCCAAATAGTAAGACCTGGTATTGGTATATACTCCCCTCAGACAGAAACAGAAACTTCAAAAATTTTCTATGAGAAGGATGAATGGATATGTGAAAATATGCATCTTTCAGGTCTAGCACAGCAAACCAGGATGAAGTAGTGCAAAACTCTATTAAGGGTCACCATCCTAAATGTGCATAGCCCAACACATCTGTTTAGTTCTCTTATGTTTAAAATGGGTCTAAAATTGCCATCCTTTTTCTGAACCAGGAAAAACCTGGAATAAAACCCCAATCAAGATTCAAATATGGGACTGCCCATTTCTCATGGTAAACTGTCAAACTCAATTTTATAACCATTTTCAATTATCTTCAACACCTATATATCTGAGGTGACAAAATCCCATGCTGAACAAAAAAAGGTGAGCCTATCATCAAACACTATACATCATTCCTGTTCTAGTCAAAACAGTTTTGGATTCCAAGCCTGATCCTTGTTAGATGGGCATCCTTACTTGACTTATGTGGTGGTTTTCATCTTTGGTATTGCCTCTGGTTGACAGGAGCTGAACAGCCATGAAGATACTAATATAGCTGGTATCTGTAATAACGGTTGTTATAATACTGATGTTGTCTGTGGAGAGGCTTCAATTCCGATTGCTGATTTGGTGGCACAACCCTGTAAGACTTTGCAGTCTGTCAATCCTTTCACTTCTGTAAGAGACAATCATCAGTTTTCACAGGGAACAGTGTTTGGCCCTCGAATGGTAAATCTTCCACTCTGCTACATGTCTCTGCAGGTAAAGCCGTTGATCAGAGCCATGCATGCCACCTACGCATTATAGGCGATGCCAACGCTCTCTAGTGGATGAATCGGCCATGTTCCTGCCAGTATTAATTTGCTGTTTGGACACCCTCAGTGCCTCCTCCTGAAACACCTTGCCCAGAGCTCTCTGATCCTCTGGCAAACAGTCATTACACACTACTATCTTGTTCCAGAGAAATATTTGGTAAGTCCCCATAATTGCTGATAATTCATAATCTTTATTTTGAGATATAATTAAGTGTGAATCTTCCATCTGATGCCATCGAGTTTTTCTTTATCGGTGGATGTAAAATGAGACCTTGCCGATGTCTGGATTGCATTTCTTTGGTGACTAGCAATGCCGGCAGGGGGGTGGATAAACAGGAAAGGACATATATCTTCTTTTGTCCTATAGAGGCCCTCAGTTTTTTTGGATGTGGGTGGAATAGATGCCAGCTTCTCGCTATTAGACTATAAGTTCTACAAATCCCTCAACCACAGGGAAGATGATATTGTCTGGGTTTCCTGAATAAAGGTGTTGCAGTATTTTGTCCTTTGGCTTAGGTTCAGTAGAGAACACATTACTGTTCAACGATTTCGCCATACGGCGCATCTGTTCAGTATATAGGCAAAAATCATCAGTGGGTGAAACTGATCCTCCATCGCCCACTGCCTCATCAGGGGAAAGGTCAGATGGTAAACATGGCCTCCATTCAACTTGATAAAGTTGAGGGTCCAACTCAGAAAACTGGAAGGACATAGAAGATTTAGGAATGGAGTGCTGGAGTCAATGTGGTTTAGTTTGTATGAAGCCTTCCAAGGCAGATCTGACTGATGCTTCCCAGTATGATTGTTCCAAATCAATGACATAAGCTGGTAGCATCTCCTGATGAAACCAGGATGGGCATCTATGTGTACAGCAGGGCTGATGAAGATCTTGCCTCTGAACATGATGCCTCGGAACTGGGGAGCAGGGGGCTCTTGGTAATTCCCCCTCTTCCTCAAAAGAGTAGTCAGAGGATGACTTTGAACATAGTGAAGGCGTATGTGGAGTTTGTATGATTTCAGCTTCATTTGTCTACACCTCAATATTAACCTTCTTACTAGAATTCTCCTTCCGTTTGGAAGAATGCTATGACTTGGACCTGGCTTTCTTTCTCGGTAGGTCCAAAAACTCTGTAGCACTGAATGCATCTTTTGAATAAGGCTTTTTCAGCTATTCTTATGGGTATGAAGGATTTTGAATGTCTCAAACTCTCTCTTACTCTCTCTCCATTAGGCAATCAGCAGCACGGTAGTCTGGCCCAACACAGCAAAAAAAATGGAGGAGCATGATGCAGTAGAACCTCTTAGATCAGAGACGAAAAGAGGAACTGAGAGTTGGGGGCGCTGCCTCTCCTGGAGTGTGGGCTGTTTCGGTGGTAAACAGCCACGCATGCACTTGGGGGGGGGAGGCATCCCCTAGAGGATTTAAAGCTGTAAAACAATCTCCAATCAGCAGGTGCATAGACATGCAGCCGGTGCAAAGACAGCAGACATGCATAGTCCCATAGGAACTTACAACAAATCTACAAGTTAGCATCTTCACAAAAAAAACTGTCTTTAGGGACTGGAATTGTAAATACACACACACATACATTATGGAAGCAAAGGACTCAAATGCCTAACATGGAAAACTCTCAAGTATCACAGAAAACTAGAATAAAACTACAAAAAACACTTTGAAAGCAGCAGTAGTTTTTACTGCCTACTTTGATCCTTCCTGAGTACTCCATTGTTTTAGGCTGTTTTATGTTGTTTTTACGCTCTGGTTGGATTTTCAATAGTCGGATTTCTAACAGTTTACTAATTTGAATTATATTTATGCTCTTTGAAGGTTTTATCGTGTTTTACTTTGTGAGCCACCTCAAACAGGTTCTCTGGAGAGGTAGCATATATATTTTCAAAATACAACATTGGCAGAGAAATTTGCAGAACAAAACTAATTTGAAAGTGACTGACTTCACCACTTCTTACCTAATTTTCTTGTTCCCTCTTGGTCGTTCTGACTGCACAGACATGTAGCTAGTGCTGCTGAAGCGAGATGCACTACTGGTCCTTGATACTGCTGACACATCGCTTACATCACTGTCGGAAGACTTGTTGGAGACGTTGTCAGAACCTCGTTGAGGATCTCGCCCTGATCGATACTGTAAAAATAAACAGATGAGTCTATAGAGACACTCAATGGAACTACATGTCTCTTTCTTTCTGAAGCTTCTGTAACCAGCTGTCGACTTTACAAGACTCTTCAAGGCTCTTATTGCAGTATTAGACGCAATAATTTCTTGGTCATTTTTGCAAAGTTCTCAAAGTGGTTTACATAAAAAATGAATAACTAATATAGATAAAAACAGATAAACAAAACCTTTTTTTAAAAAAAAATGAGCAAGTTTATCTAACTCTCGGATCATAATAGAAAGCTGATACATCAAATCAAACTCTCAAGCTTTGCTAAATGGAACAGACTTAGACTAAAAGCAGCCTAACTCTTACTGTGGCACAATTTCAATCCAAATATAATTCTTTTTGATGCTGGAATAGATGCCACAGGGATTCTGTTTTATTTTAGTCTGTACATAATTTTGTTTGTATTCTATATTTATTAACTGTAAAATGCTACATATTAATAAAGGCAAATACATAAAATAAAAAAGATTTTCCTTTGCTTATAGTGAATTACACTACTCTAATGACTCACAATATGGTAACAACAAGGACATGGAGTCATTAAAAGTGTCGTGGCAGTCATAATGAGTAAGTCAGCCTGCAGTCAAGTGATCCAAACTATTCATTGGCTTGGATCTTAAGTACCATGAATAGACTAGTGTGCATAGAAGGGGATCTTTGCTATTGCTCTCTTCCAATCGGAGTCCTCTAAGCCCTCCCTGAAGCCATTGTTAAGGGCTGGGGGTACTTGGATAAGGCATGGAATGAGGCAGAGGAGAATGCGGCTGGAGGTGGGAAACTGTCCTCTGTTTCAAAAGCTCTTGCTGCATTGTCATAAGCGTTTGTCAAATTTTCTTCTTCAGCTGTAACCCCTGAACCACACCTTTAATGTCTGATTTAAACTTCTTAGAGGTTTTATACAGCAGTGTCAAACTGATATAATTTACTAAAGAATAAAATGTTAATTAATTAGGAACTACATCCTTACAGGCATAACCTATACTCTACTGTTAGGATAGAATATGGAGAAACAGAAAAGTTTCCAATTGGCAAAGTTGTTGGACAAGGATGTATATTATCTCCCTATCTGTTCAATCTATATGCAGAATATATATGGAAAGCAGGAATAGATTAAATGATGGTGGAGTAAAATTGGTGGAAGGAACATTAACAGTTTGTGCTATACAGATGATACTACATTACTGGCAGAAAACAGTGAAGACTTGAAACGACTACTAATGAAAGTTAAAGAAGAACGTGCCAAAGCAGGATTACAGTCAAGGAGACAAAAGTAATGACTACTAAGGAATTACTAAACGTTAAGGCTGACAATGAAGCAATTACTAATGAAATTAGTAAAGATTTTCTATTCTTTAGCTCAATCATCAACCAAAAGGGAGATTGCAACCAAGACATCAGAAGGAGACTGAGACTTGGAATGGCAGCCATGAAGGAACTAGAAAAGATCCTTAAATGTAAGGAAGTGTGGCTGGAGGAATAAACCAACGCTATTCCTCATTGCTATGTATGGATGTAAAAGCTTGGCAATGAAGAAAGTTGACAGGAAGAAATGTGGTTTTGGATATCATGGACCACCAAAAAGACAAATAAATGGGTTCTAGATCAATTCAAGTCTGAATTCTTCCTAGAGACTAAAATAACAAAACTAAGGTTATTGTACTTTGGTCACATCATGGGAAGGCAAAAGTCACTGAAAAAGACAATAATGCTAGGAAAAGTTGAAGGTAGTAGGAAAAGAGGAAGACCCAACATGAGATGAGCTGACTCAACAGAAGAACCACAGCCTTCAGTTTGCAAGACCTGAGCAAAACTTATCCGCCCTGAGCCTGCTTGCAGGGAGGGCGGAATATAAATATGATAAAATAAATAAATAAATGGTAGGATGTTTTTGAGGCCATTAATTCATAGGGTCAGCATAAGCCAGAAGTAACTTGACAGCATCTCTCTCTCTCTCTCTCTCTCTCTCTCTCTCTCTCTCTCACACACACACACACACACACACACACACACACACACACACACACACCCTTACATGCAAGCCTATGTCGCACTCAGTCCTTTGCTGAGATTTTGACAGCGTTTGCTGGATTAGTAAAAGTTTGTGGTTATACAAATTCCTAAAGGACTTTCTTCTTTCTTCTGTCTCAAACTGCTTAAATAGACTTGGACGTCATGAAATCTTGAAGCCAAGCTAAGCAATCAGCTAAGCATGCTAGGGAGAAACATTCTTATGCCTGTCCCACACATTTACAGTCTTCAGTTATACCTTGTAATTTTTCTACTTGTGTAGCAATGAAAATAGAAGGGTTAGACTCCACTCACTGTGGAGTCTATCCATCTCACAACATTTCATTTTTATAGATATACTTTGTAATGATAGAATCATAAGACAGGCACAGATGACGATTTGACCACATATCTTCAAGTCACAAGCAACTGAATGTTCCTTACAACTTGCCAGGTTGTTATAGACAATTGGCTTATCAATTACATGTGTAAGTTCCCTTTCAGGCAAATAGATTTCTATATGCAGTGCTTTTTTGTTTTAAAAAAGTGCTATTATATATAAGATGGTGCAGATTTCTACCAATTCCCCCTCAGAACTTGAGAGAGCCCCCTGAAAACGTGCTGGTACTCAGTACCATACTGTCACAAAAAAAGCTCTGTCTATATCAATTTTCATGCAAGTAGAAAAAAAATAGAATTAGGAACTGGATATAGAACTCAGCGTCCTGATAACATCTAAACTGTATCCAATTTTGGGCTGTATCAACAGATATACAGTGTCCAAATCACACGAAGTGATGGTATTGCTCTAGTCTGCTCTGGTTAGACCTCACCTAGAGCATTGTATTCAGTTTTGGGCACCACCATTTAAGAAGCATATGGACAAGCTGTACTGTGTCCAGAGGAGGGCAATGAAGATGGTGAGGGGTTTGGAGACCTAGTCCTATGAGGAAAGGTTGAAGGAGCTTGGTATGTTTAGCCTGGAGAGGAGATGACTGAGAGGTGATATGATAACCATCTTCAAATACTCGAAGGGCCGTCATATAGAGGATGACTTGGAGTTGTTTTCTGCTTCCCAAGAATGTCTGACCAGAACCTACAGGTTGAAATTAAATCAAAAGAGTTTTCGGCTAAACATTAATAAGAACTTCCTGACAGTTAGAGTAGTTCCTCAGTGGAACAGGCTTCCTCGGGAGGTGGTGGGATCACCCAAGTGGGATCAGGAGCGGAGCATGAGGCAATGCCCATCCCCCTCCACCCAGCCTGGATCAGGAGTAGAGCAGGAGGTAATGCACACCCTCAGGGATCACGAGTGGAGTGGCAATGCCCGCCCCCCCTTCACCTGGCCAGGATCAGGTGAGGAGGTGACAATGCCCACCCCCTTCATCCGGCCTGTATCAGGCACAGAGCAGGTGGCAATGCCCCCCACCACCACTTCACCCAGCCAGAATCAGGTGCAGAGTAGGAGGCAATGCCCGTCACTTCTTCACCCAGTTTGGATCAGAAGCAAAGAAAGTGGCAACGCCCACCCCTGCTTAACCCAGCTGGGATCATGCACAGAGCAGGTGGCAAGGCCCACCCCTTTACCTGGCCAGGATCAGGAGTGGAGCAGGTGGCAATGCCCGCCTCCTTCACCCAGCTGGGAACAGGTATGGAGCAGGAGGCAATGCCCACCCCCATTCACTAGGCTGGGATCAGGTGCAGAAGAGGTGGCCATGCCTGCCCCCCCTTCCTTCATCCAGCCAGGATCAGTAATGGAGGAGGAAGAAATGCCCACCTGCCCACCTTCCCCTTTCTAGAGCCCATTGTATTTTTCCCCACAACAGACTTTGTTGCTAGTCTAATACATAATTCAGTAATCAACAGATAAAGTAAAAATGTAATCTGTCAATTACTGAAATCTTACAAAAGACCAAGGCAAGATGTGATGTTACAAGACTTTGGAGGACCAAGCAATGCTTTATCACAAATTAGAGAGAACTTTGAGGGGAAAGTCTGAAGTATTATTGAGGTTAGATTTATTACGATTTTATATCAATTAGCACACCAGAGTGTCTTTCTGGAGCCTCAGAGAAATGAGGTCGGGGGGGGGGGGGAAGAAAAATGGGGGGGTCCCCAGTAGTTTCTCCCAGTTTTACTGGGGAATAAAAATTTTTTGGGGAGTACTGACAAATATCTTCCTTTTGGGATTACTGAAGTAAAAAGGAAGTTTTTACTTGAAATGTATAGTATAAACATTTTAATGTAAAACAGTAAGTATTGGGTAATGTCCAAATAGTACCATAAATGTAACCTTTTCAAGAATGTAAAGTTTAACAAGACCTAATTATGCTACCATTAGCTATCACATACAAAGTTCTTCAATTATGCTACCATTAGCTATCTCCTACAAAGCCTTGGTCTGGCATACCTATGGGACTGCCTTTTTCCATGGCAACTTCACTCATCTGAACAGGGTCTCCTGCAGGTGCCTCCTTGTACTTCGCTGATATCAACAGCTGCTTGTACATGGGCTTTCTCTGTGGTGGCCCCTACCCTGTGGAGCGGCCTGCCCCCGCTCTCCTGATCTTCCACAAACGATGCAAAATTGAATTATTCAAAAGGACTTTTTGTTCAGATAGAATGGCTGTATTGTAGGGGGGCGGTGTTCAAAGAGATGCTTCGCTAATGAGTTAGGGACTACTTCACCACTATGTTGCCTTACATCCTATTTGTTGCTTTAAGTATGATCCTACTGGGTAGTTCTATGTTGTCTGTCAGTCCTATAATTGCTTATGCTCTTTTCCAGCACTTCTTCAACTCTGTATCGGACTTTTGCTAATGTTATGTTTTTTTGTAAACTTGCATTTATTTACCCTATTTACCCTATGGCGCCAAGAGTCTCGTGGCGCAGAGTGGTAAGCTGCAGTACTGCAGTCCAAGCTCTGCTCACGACCTGAGTTCGATCCCGGCGGAAGCTGAGTTCAGGTAGCCAGCTCAAGGTTGACTCAGCCTTCCATCCTTCCGAGGTCAGTAAAATGAGTACCCAGTTTCCTGGGGGTAAAGTGTAGATGACTGGGGAAGGCAATGGCAAACTACCCCGTAAAAAGTCTGCCAAGGAAACATCGTGATGTGACATCCCCCCATGGGTCAGTAATGACTTGGTGCTTGCACAGGGGACTACCTTTACTTTTAATTCTATGGCATTGTTTATTGAAATGTTCTTGACATTGACTGTGCTAATCTCATACTATGTAATCTGCCTTGAGTCTCGGTGAGAAACACGACTATAAATGACATGAATAAGTAAGTAAACAAACAAACAAACAAACAAAAATTAGGATTATAAATTTGAATTGTTATACAAGTCTGTGGCTTGGATTCATCCAAGTGTTTTCATAGGCAGAAAGATTTCCATTCACCTCCCCTTTCGCTGTACAACTCAAAATGCCCTCCAAAATGCTGCCCCTGGAGGATGGGAACAGCCTATCAGGGGCATTCTGAGCTGCAGTGGGAAGAGGGAAGGAAATCCTCCTGCCTGTGCAAATGCTCAGCAGGATCAAAGCCTGTGTCCTTGTGAAGAGCATTTGTAGTCTGAAACATATCTGCATAAATCACACAATATTGCAAATATAAAATATTTTTCTGCAGCTATCTTGTTGGCCTTTAATTGTAAGGTGTAACCATTAGAGCGACAGTTCCCACTTACTGTCAGTTTGAAAGGAAATCCACCCCCCCTCAAAAGTGATTTGTCTGTACTTTATGGAAAAAATGTATGATGAACATCTTCTAAACAGAAAAATGTGAAGCAAAGGCTACACAGATCTCTAAATTTTCCTCATACAACTTGAACTCTGAATCCTTCATTTTTCTTCTGAACTGTGCTCATCTTATCTATAGGATTCAGTTCTCTCTCCCATGCTATTTCAGATTTACGTTAAACTGCTGTGAGATATCATCTGGAATTTTGCTGTTAAATACTATCACTAAACAGAGGACATGCAAATCTGATTCCCACAGGGAGGTTTTTCTCCACCGTAGGTTCCAAAAGCAAGCAGTTTTCGCTTGGAACATTGGGAAAGAATACAGATATTTGGAAAGAATACAGTACAAAATACAAGAAAGCATGTTAGCAGCCATCTGGAAGGAAAGGTGCATATTTTCCTGCCCTGCGAAGGTCCAGACATTGCTGTTTTCCTGCCGTCATTCCCTGACGAGTGCTATTTACTAACATTTTTTCTGTTACCATGCCTTTTGAGGGCTTCTAAAAAAATCTTTAATTGCTATAGTGCTATAAGAATCTACTTCCACTTATCTATTTTAAATTTTAATAGGACCATTACAGTACTACAGTGCATCTGTGAAGAAGAAGAAGAAAAGAGCAGGCTGGTGAATCAGTATGGCAGCTGTGATGATCATACTCCCAAGAGACAATGCAGAGTTACTGCAAAGCACATTTGGAAGGAAAAGGCAGGAAAACAAATGGAGAAAGTTTACAGAAATCGCTCACACGTGGAAGCTCAAGGGTGATGTTAGATCTTGATCTACAGCCGAAGGTGCAGATCTCATCTGTACATAATACCTTAAACCTGTTTTGGCAGGTTTGTAAGCTGCAAGAAGTATAACCTGCCCACATTGATCCATGCTCTGGTTGCTGTAATGCTCTCTGTGCAGGGCGTTCCTTGAAGGAAGTTTGGAAACTTCAGTTAGTCTAGATTGTGGCAACAGACTGAAAGCTGGATTGGACAATTCCTTAATTGGTTGCTTTTTCTCCAGTTTGGTTATCATTTGCTGTTGCTTTGTGTTTTACTGTGGGAATGGTGGTTTTAATTAGGCTTTAGCTGCTGTTTTGCTTGGATGATTTTTTGAGCTGCCAGTTCGTTATATGGGATTTTGATAATGGCCCTACATTGTTTTGTTTGTTTTCAGTGACCTTCTCATACACTTTTAGTGGAGAGAGGTGGTATATAAATCTTTCCAACATATATATAAATAAATATACTGTCATCAAAATGTGTCCAAAGTTGTACAAAATAGCCATTGATGTAGCAGTGCCACATAAGTTTTACTTTTTGTGACAGTTCTCGCTCATTCACTTTAACATCAGCAGATGTATACATCATACTGAGTGTTTCACAGTGAACTCTTCCCTGGGAGCAAACCCCATTGAATAGATCTCAGTAGGATTCAGAATAGACCTGCTTAGGATTGTACTGTCAGTTGCTTAGCTAGTATCAAGCCCATTTGGCATTACATTTTTTAAAAACCCTGCAATTAGACTGAATATTTTTGGTGGTGATATTCCCTCACTGATAGTTTTTCTTTGGTATTTGTTCAGAATTTAGTATGTTCAAAATCATTTTCACCTGCTAACTTCAAGAAATATTACCCAGTATTCTGAAGCCAAAAGTACCAATGAAATCCGACTATCAGCCATTATTTCATATTCCAACTACATAGAGTTTTGTAGTAACAAAGACATGCTATCATGGTAACAGCTACTAAATATTTAATGACAACAATTGTACTTGAAAATGCACTTCCTGCTTTCTGTTAAAAGGAAATTTGCTCTTTATTTTTAGTATCTTAGCTCAAGGTATCTTGTTTCATGTCTGCATGCTGTTTGAAACTGCCTTTGCTCAGTCCCTCCTTCCCCACCTATACAAATGATGCCAAAATCGTTCAAGCTCTTTACATTCAAGTAAATAGCACTGACCAAGATTTATAGTAGATTATGTTGCCCTTCAGGCATAGGATGGCTTTGGAGAGCAAAATAATATATTGATATACCATATTTAGGAATGCAGCAGTACATTGTAGTGTGTTTGAAAAAGCCTGCCATCTGCAACAGTGAACAAGAGGATTAAAAATCCTGTTCTTCCCATACCATTTTGTTTAAATTAATTTGCATTAGCAAGTAAAACAAAGTTATAACAAACGCTGTTTCACATTATTACAGTACTGATAGCCTTGCAAAGCCCGTTTAATTGCTCAATTAGTTGTTTTTCAACTGAAATTTTTTACTGATTCCATACTTCCTGCTTCTGTACCAAATAAAATTCTGTATTTTAGGAGAGCAGAAAACGAGGAAATCCACCTGACATTGTCAATTATATCTTGTTTGTTTGTCATATGAATCAGATCAATCAACTGGCAACCATCAAAACGTTGTTAACAAACATGACCCGTTAATGAACATGTTCAGTATTCATTGTTTGTGGGGGCCTGAACGGCCGCCTTGGAGAGCCCATATTCACAGAGAGTGTTCAGCAGGCTCTCTTCTAGCCATCACCCAAGTTTGGTCTCAAAATTGCAATACAGATCTTGGAGTTAAATATTCCCAAATCCGACGCCCCAGAAAACTCCAATTCGATACAATTGGAGCCACCAGTTGACTTTGGCCCCATGTACAAGCGGTGGAATTGAAGGTGGGCTGCCTCCCCTCTAGGGGGCAGAGGGTTTGGTTGCTCGCTGGTGGCACCCCCAATGTGACTGCTCACCAGGCCTCAGAGAGGCCACCTTCCTGAAGCCAGGGAGATGGATGATGTCGGCGCTCACCAAGCCTGGCGGACTCGGGGGCAGTGGCAGGCTGCCTCCCCTCTAGGTGGTGGGGGGGTTGGCTGCTCTCCAGCGGCACACTCATGTGCCTGCCTGCCAGATCTCAGAAAGGCCACCTTCCCGACAGCTCCTGAGCTGCACCTCGTGCTGAAAATCAGCGGGAGCTGACACCACCCACCTTCCTGCCTTCGCGGAAAGGGCGGGATAGGCAGGAGAAGTTGGGAAGGGTTGTAGTGGTTCCATCCAGAGAGGGCAAGGTTGAAAGAGGGACCGGGAACTTGTCAGGGAGAGGATGCAATGAGCAGGACAAGTCGTGGGAGAAGGTCATTTTGGTCGTACTGGTTCCATCCCGAGAGGGAGAGGTTGAAAGAGAAAACGGGAACTTGTCTGGGAGAAGAGGACAAAGGGTTACCAGCCACATTGCAGAGCAGGACTGGGAAGAACCAAACATTTGCGAGCTATCAGCCAAGAAACCCACTGAGCTTGGCATCCGACCTTGGAAGCAGCCCCGGGAACTGAGGGGGGCTAGACCGCGACACCACCACTCCCAGATACCTGACAAGATCAGGCACAGACAATACTCAATGTGAGCCATCAGCAGACGTGCCCACTAAGCTTGGCCCCATGGCCTGGCAGCAGCCCTGGAACCAGAGGGGGGGGGCAGAGCCCTAGCCCAGAACTCCCAGATACCTGACCAGATCAGGCACTGATAATAATCATTGTGAGCCTTCAGCCGAGGTGCGCACTGAGCTTGGCTCTAGGGCCTGGCAGCAACAGCTCTCTCCCACTCCACTGCCTGCTGAAACTGAATGCCAGAGCTTGGAGCACACTTCCTTTTATAACCAGAGGTCTCATAGAGAAAAGCAGGAGGTCTGTAGTTGGCAGTCAGAACTGCGTAACAGGGTTTGCAGGGATGAGATTGGAGTGCCCATGGCTACAGAACACCACCCCTCCCCCCTCCCTCCCTCCTGGTCTCTGCTCCCATGTAACCAATTTGGAGCTCCACACTTGGAAGGAAGACCTGCTTATCAAGCTAAGTTGGGCTTTGATTGGGGTTTCCGGGGCAACAGAAGGATTGCAGACAGAGTTCATGCAGTCCCTGCCTCCGTTGCCAAGGGAATTGATTGAAGGTGCCTGACTGTCTGGCTTCACGAACAGCGGACGAACGCAATGAACGAGACTTGCGATGACCACTTGTTCGTTTACAATGGCGCCTCACGAACGTCTTGCTTGCGAACAGCTGATTGGGTTGTTCGTGGTTTTTTTAAAAACGTATCGCTGTTCGTGCCCACCTCTACTTAGAATCATACCATGGTAACATTGAGACTTGACTAGTGTAATGCACTGTACATTGGTCTCCCATTTAAGAAACTTCAGTTGCTCCAGAATGCTGCAGCTTGTTTATTATTAGGAGCAAGAAAGAACATGAATATTACTCCCATTCTGCAGTCACTCCACTGGCTGCATGTCAGCTACTGAGCTCAATTCAAGGTCCTGGCAACAAAACTCTTCATGGCCTTGGTCCAGCATATCTATTGGACTTCCTCTCTCCTTATGTTCTGCCATGGCAGCTTCAGTCACTTGAAAAGACCTTCTGCAGGTATTACCTTGCACATGGGCAAAATCAACAGCTTCTTGTAAACATGCATTCTCTGTGCTGGTACCAACCCTATAGAAAGGCCTACCTGAAGAGGTCAAGAAAGCTCCCACTCTCCTGGCTTTCTGCAAACAATGCAAAACTGAATTAATCAAGAGAGCTTCTATGCAAATAGGACGGCTGTACTGTAGGGAAGTGGTCCCAAAGAGATGCATAAGTAAAGGGATAGGGACTATATTTACTTCTATGTACTGTCTGATGCTGTAAGTATGACCCTATATGTTGTTTAACATGTCAGTCTTAGAATTCCTTATGCTCTGTTTAGCATTTCTTCAACTCTGAATTAGATTCCTGCTAGTTTTAAATCTTGCAAATTTACATTTATTTACCTAATTACATTGTTTATTGAAATGTGTTTAAGACTGAGTGTACTGACTTACACTATGTAATCCACCTTAAATCTCAGTGAGAAAGGCAGACTATAAATAATGTAAACAAAAATAAAATAAGTAAAAATATTGAAGGATCTGAAAATGTTGGTTGGCCTTGGTAGCTAGTCAGATTTCATTGTTGCCAGAATGTGACATCAGAGACAAGAACTCAGCCTCTTAAACCCCAGGACATCTGGGGAGAGGAGCCCTCACACCTCTCCCATAATGTGCTTGCCAGATCAAAAGATAGGGTTGCTGTGTCAATTGCATCTTTAGATCCCTGTTATACATGTCCCGTAAAGCGTTGGAGAAAAAATATCATCATCTACAGTCTCCTACATATGATGTTTAATTGTAGGATTATTAGCTCATTGAAAGTGTTATACCATCCAGCTGTGGACTAACATGATCCAATTGTTTTACAATTTTGTGGCTGTTAACTGAGTTTTCTATTCCTTCCATTTGCAGCAAAATATGTCTTAATTTGTATTTGTGCTCTGGGAGTTGGATCTAATAAAAATGTGTTGAATGCTTTTTATGTTACTAATTTTTATGTTATGCTAGCACAAAGTAGTCAGACACTTATCTATCATCACCATGTAACCTAAATTTCCAGAGTCTAAAAATTATTGACCAAAAATGTGATATTGCAGATTCTTACCTATCATGCATATCAAGACATGACACATGTGAATACAACATAATGCTTAACTTTTATTTTCTTTTTGGTTAATATGTTGCTTGATTTATCTCTTGCAGTGAGACTTGCAATGCAGAAAAACATACATGAGGTTCACCAGGTCCAGTTGGTGGCCATTTCCCATTCTTTCCCACCCACTATAGGAGGATACAACTTTTGCTGGGATGGTCCTTGTACTTCTGGCTTCTTATTACAAAAACAGCTGCAAACTCTATCAGCAAGCCATTTTGTATATCTCCATATAATAGGCCTGAGTACATGCCGCTTAAATTACTTTTATAGCTGCACTAGACTTTTTAAAGTGTTCCAATCTAAAATCCAATCTAAAAATCAACTAACTAACAGAGATCCATATTCACAACACTAACGTTTTTTGGATCTTACCATGATCTCCAGGTCCTATACTACTATACTACAAAAAAGGGCGGGTTGCAGATGACAGCTTAGTCAAATAATCAACAAAAACAAATTAATGTAATTATTTAAACTGATAGGAAGCGACATGGTCAGATAGATTTCTTGAACAAAAGCACAAGGTGATTTGATAACAACTCATGCAAGTGCAATTGGGAGTCACAAACATTAGAATCAATATCCTCAGGTATGAAGGAAAATGTAGTTCAGTCTTGGCTGTGGAAGTGTGGTGGCAAAAATCATACTATTTATAGTAGACTCTTTAAAGTGTTATGCTTTTAGACCCCTGAAAAAAGGGACAGACTTTCTGCCAGATTCGTTAATGAGACAACTAAGATTTTGTGGTTTGTCTGTGCAAATATAAACAGACACAGCACGGAGACAAATAATCCTGCTGTAATACATGAAAAATGCTTTATTCTTCCTCAGGTTCACAACCTTCAACTGATTCATGGAAGTACACTGTCTTGTCAGGTTTCCCGAAGGATCTGTTGTGAATATCTGATATGGAAAGATTTTTTTATTTTTACCTTTCTCATGAAAAGTTAAAGGTTTGCTTTTATTCATTGATTGTCTTGAGCTCAAAAAGGCAGATCCTACAAGGGGGGCGTCAAAGTCATCTGCCCCCCATAAGTGCTGTCACCAGAATATGATCAACTATGGCCCCCACCCCCTCCTCTTGGATTGTTATGTTCAGATTAGGGAAATTGGAGGGGGCTGCCATCTGATAAGTTGTTTTAGGTATTTATGTATTAGTATTTTAAATCTTATTTATATATGTTATATATTTTAAATGCTCATTCAGCATTTTATTGTACCCCGCCCTGAGCCTGTTCACGGGGAGGGAGGGCTAAACATCGAATAAACAAATAAATAAATAGGAACAACCATTTGAAGGCACCGCCAAACTTGCAGTGAGTGCAAGTGTCTAAGAAGCAGTTATAGATATCAGACTACTTAACCAGAGTGTTATGAATAAAATGTGTGTGGGGGGGGGGGTCTACCTACTTGGAGATCCCAAGAAGGCACAAATTATTTCTACACACTCTGTTTTCGAGGCTAATCATTTTTGTCACAAAGGATTTTATTCTATTCGGCAAGGACAGCCAAATGCAGTGGTTTTGTATCCAGTCTTAGAAAGCTGCTCTCCACTTTAGTGATCTTTGCTCCTGCCAACTCCAAAGATTTTTGCAGGGTGTTGCTTTTATGTCAGTAATATCCTTGGTGATTGTTTGTTACAAGGTAAAGAATTCTTTCCTCTTTCTTCTCAGAAAGAAGAAAGCTGGAGGCTAGCCTTAGCTGGAGACAGCTAAGGGCATCAGATTCCACCACTATGTTAATGCTTGGTGATTTTTAAAGTTACTTCTACAAATGAGATGGCAGTAATCCAAGCTGTTGGAGATGGCTGTGGAAGTTGATAAAATCTTCCAGCTTGTTTGCTGGGGGACAAGATTCTTTAGGAATCAATGGGCAGGGTAGTAGCAGACCTGGAGCTCGCAGACATGCATACTCTCAGCTCCATAACCCAAGTTAGCAACAAATCATCTGTTGCAGTTCATGAAAGTAATCAGGTAGGAACAAAACTTACTCCAGGCCTTTAGGTGGAGTTGCTAATGATACTGATGCACTGTATTTCCAGAATATACTGCTGTATAAGAGAGAGATAAAGATGACTTTTAAGAGAACCTCCCAGGAAATCATACCCTGGGAAGACTCTGTTTCTCAGAAAGAGAAGGCAATAAAGATGCCATATTGCCATGGAGTGGAGATGAGTTCCCACCATTTGGCTCAACTATCAAACTGGGCTAGAAGGATGATAGTGTGACCTCTGATGACCAATAAAGCCAGAGTCAACCTGCAAAATGTGCATAGGTGATAGGCTAGCCTATAGGACCCATGAGGAATGCTTCCCATAACCAGGCTTGGTGGAGAGGGAGGAATCCACTCTTCAGGAGGAGTTAAAAGAGATCTGTAGCTCCTTTGACTGGGTGTTTATTCAGAACTAGGAGAAAGGGAGAGAGTGTGGATGTTTGCATCTATCTCCTGTGCTTTGGGGGATTGAACATCCATCTAGGGATGTGCGCTTTGGGTTTCCAATTTGGGCCCAATTTGGAAAGACTCAGGATTCCCAAATTGTCCCCAGCATTGCTAAGCCAATTCAGGAATCCCAAAGCAAAGCTTTCTGATGCATGCAGCAAGAAAAGTGTAGCTTTAAACTTACTGCCCCACCGTTTTTGCACCTGATGAGAGGGGGAGGAGGGGGTTCCCTTCTCCCTCTCCCAACTGGTAAAAAGAGCGGTGGGGTGGGAAGTTTGAACTTTGAAACCTACACTTTTCTTGCCACTTGCAAGAGACAAGAAAAGTGTTGCTTTGAGCTTCGGTGTGCTATGTAAAGATTCCCAAATCTTTATGGAGCATATCAAAGTGGTTTAAATATTTGAATTATTTTCAAGCAGGAAACCTGCTTGAAAATAAGTGCGGCTCAATGAGGAAATTAATCATCTAAACCACGCACTTCAGGCAAATGGCTACTCCAGAAATGAAATCCGAAGAGCAATCAAACCCAGGATGAATCAAACAACCAAGGAAAAACAGTCTCCTACAGGAAAAGTGTTTTTGCCATATATCAAAGGAATTACTGATCAGATGGGAAAGCTTATGAAAAAGCATAACCTTCAAGCAGTATTCAGACCCACCCGAAAAATACAACAGATGCTACAATCAGCAAAAGACAGTAGAGACCCCCTCACCTCTGCAGGAGTATATCGTATACCCTGCAGCTGTGGACAAGTTTGCATCGGGACCACAAAGCGTAGCATCCAGACAAGAATAAAAGAACATGAAAGACACTGCAGACTTGGACAACCTGAAAAATCAGCAGTGGCTGAACATAGCCTAACTCAAACAGGGCACAGTATCTTATTCCAGGACACCAAAATACTGGACAACACTTCCAACTACTTTGTCAGACTGCACAGGGAAGCCATTGAAATTCACAAGCATAAGCAAAACTTCAACAGGAAAGAAGAAACCTTAAGAATGAACAGAGCATGGTTTCCAGTTCTGAAAAACACCAGGCTAACAAAACACTCTATACTCGACAATAGCCCTGCAGAGAAGATTAGCACATCAAGCACCAATCCATATGCAAAAAAACCTCCTCAGGATACAGTGAAGCTTCCCGCCATTAACATTCTACACCCTGGGAAACTCTTACAGGATGACTCAGCTCAACCCCACCCCTCCTGAGTAGATACAAATGACCTGCCAACATCTTTTCCACACTGTGACACTGAGAGATCTCTGTCTTTTGGGGCTACACCTCTGAAGATGCCAGCCACAGCTGCTGGCGAAACGTCAGGAACTACAATGCCAAGACCACGGCAATACAGCCCGGAAAACCCACAACAACCATCGTTCTCCAGCTGTGAAAGCCTTCGACAATACAAGAATAATAATATTTCTCATAAACTCATGACAAATGTAGTAGTCCTTACAGTGTCTAATCATGTCTAGACAAATATAGTCAGTAACATTAATCCCATCCTTATTTCAATCACACCTATAAACACTGTCAATATATTTTCCTCCATTGTTTCAGATCATCGTTCTATTACAGATGTATCTTATTTTATTTAAGGACACAAGCTATAGAGTGCTTTATTGGGATAATGTTTCTATACCAGAAGTATCTAGTATGAGAAGTCATAGATCCAAAGACAAGACTTTCAAAACTCTCTTTCATTACCTGTTTTAACTGATCTGTCGAGAGCATCCTGTTTTCAGGTTCAGTTTCAAATGAAAACAGAAGACAGCTATGACTTCACATAAGCCAGGAATCTCTGCAAGCTCAAGCAGAAACTGCCACATCATAAACTGATACTCAAGCCAATTCTAGTCTATTCTTTGAAGAGAAAGAGCACCACAAAAGCAAGCCTGAAACAAAACGTCTGTTTCAACTATATAAAAATAACAGTGTAATAATGTTAAGACCGTATGTATGCAAGTTATAAATAACACCTGAAAAAAGAGCCACATCACAACTCCACAAGCTTTTTGTGCTGTGCAGTTGTTCCTCTTTTGCTTTCAGCTGCAAGTGTAATTTAAATGTGGGTCCACACAGCACTTAATACAGTGCTATATTTCCCATTAAGACCCATGTTATGGAATAACAACAATTGGATTGAAAAATGCATTGACCTGGCTAGCTACAAAAGCAATAAAAACAAAATAAACCAGTTACTAAGTCCCCTTTTGGCCAACAAAAGCTGTTAAGTATTTATTTATGAGTGGTGGAAGAGAATCACAAACCTGAGAAAACAGTAATTAATTAGACAGGAGGGCAGAGAAATGTTTTAGTCATTGTGGGAAGCCTTAACTGAGTGTCCATGTGGTACAACAATTCAAGTCTGATACTGAAATTGCAAAATTGGAAAAAATAATCACAGATGAGATCTTTTAAAAAGTGAAAAAGCTAACCAGAAAATACAGGAACACAATGGGTTGATCACAATGTCACATGGATGGAGTGCAAAAACTAGTTGCACCTAAACATGGGCACAAACATCATTATGAATGCAAAAAAGCAACGAACAGCCCATTCAGAGGTTCGCGAACAAGCTGTTTGTGAGACCCCATTCTAGATGAACAAGTGGTCGTCGCAGGCCTTGTTCGTTGTGTTCGTCCTCTGTTCGTGAAGCCAGACAGTCAGGCACCTCAATCAATTTCCTTAGCAACAAAGGCAGGGATTGCCTGAACTATGTCTACACTCCTTCTGTTGCCCCGGAAACCCCAATCAAAGCCCAACTTAAGCTTGATGGGCAGGTCTTCCTTCCAAGTGTGGAGCTCCAAATTGGTTACATGGGAGCAGAGACCAGGAGGGAGGGAGGGGGGAGGGGTGGTGTTCTGTAGCCATGGGCACTCCAATCTCATCCCGGCCAACCCTGTTACGCAGTTCTGACTGCCAACCACAGACCTCCTGCTTTTCTCTATGAGACCTCTGGTTATAAAAGGAAGAGTCTTCCAAGTTTTGGCTTTTCAGTTTCAGCAGGCAGTGGAGTGGGACAGAGCTGTTGCTAGCCTTTTTGGAGAGAGACAGGGAGAGTACATTGGAGCTGGGATTTTTTCTGTGTGTGGTGGGTGGGATAGGGATTTATCCCCTCTGGTTCCAGGGCTGCTGCCAGGCCCTGGGGCCAAGCTCAGTGGGCACCTCGGCTGAGGGCTCACACTAATTATTAGTGCCTGATCCAGTCAGGTATCTGTGAGTGCTGGGATATGGCTCTAGCCCCTTCCCTCTGGTTCCAGGGCTGCTGCCAGGCTCTGGGGCCAAGCTCAGTGGGCACCTCGGCTAAGGACTCACCCTGATTATTAGTGCCTGATCTTGTCAGGTTTCTGGGAGTGCTGGGCTAGGGCTGTACCCCCTCCCTCTGGTTCCAGGGCTGCTGCCAGGCCCTGGAGCCAAGCTCAGTGGGTACCTTGGCTGAGGGCTCACAGTGTTCTCTCCTTTTCTTTCCTCCTTAATTCTTGTTTGCTGGCACAATGAGGCTTTGGGCGGGGGGCAAGGGTGGTCATGGGGGGGAAGAGCAGCAGAGACTCCTGCTCCCCAAAAATCACCTGTGGGGGCTGTGGAGGAGGCTGAAGAGCTCTTGCTGCTGGGGGAAGAACTCTTTAAACTGTTTGAGGAGGAGGAGGGTGAGGGATCCGTGGAGGAATGGTTGGGGTTTGATGAAACATCCATCCCATCCCTTCCCAAACTCTCAGTGCTGTCCCTGCCTGCAGTCCACCCCTCACTCTGTCTTCCGTTGCCAGCTCTGTGGCACAGCGAGTAACCCTTCATCTTCCTTCCCCTGGAACAGTTAGTGGGCCATGGTTCAAATTCTCTGTATGGAGCCACTTTCGGGCCCTTCCTTTTTTTAAAAAAAATATTTTTATTAGTTTTTATTCCAACTTAGACTAATAACAGATTACTCAAGTTTTTACATACAATACATGTAAATACTATACATTTCAGTCCATCTCTTCTATACAAACATAATTATATACTCCTTTCACTGCTGTCCTATTATTACTGTAGGTCTACTTTATTTAGTTCTAATACTCATTTTCATTCTCATTCTATCAGTTTGTGTCCTGCTAAGTCATACTTGAGTTCTTATTTTGTATTTTTGTTCCAGAGCGGAATCCATGTTCCTTTCCAGTTATGTCTGTTTTATTTTTCCATTTTATTTGTTCTGTTAGTGTATCCAGTTCTGTTAATATATTTTGTTAATTTTAATTCCAGTTTAATCTAGTACCTGGTCGATTAGACCTCACATAGTTAACACATATTTATTATTTTTAATTCCAGCTTAATCTAGCCTCTGATCGATCAGATCTTACAAATTAATACATATTTCTGCAGTATATTTCCATCCATCTCTACCATTCAATCACCTTTCATTACTATCAACCTATTATTACTATAAGCCTACTTTAGTTCTGGTACTTCTTTCCTTTTCGTTCCTTACTTAAATATGTTTAATCTTATTTTATATTCCCATTCAATCCATCCGTCGGTTAGTGTGGGGTCCACCTTCATTTCCAACTGTATCTATTTTTTCTTTTTAAGTAATTGCATCATAGTTCAATAATGAGGGGAGGAAGTAATATTCTCTTCTTTTCTGCATCATACTCCAAGGTATCTCCTAGAATATGTTCACCTCATTCCCTTTTGTATTTGCAAATTTATCATTTCCCTCAATGTTATTTCTCTTATCCTTCTCTTTGTAAATCTCACATGTAGCTCTCTGGGCAATTTAATCTTCCTTTTAGAATTTGGGTTCACTCTATAGGGAATGTGTTTGTTTAAAAAGTTCTCCATTTCCCCTTTTCAATATTGATGCGGTCACCTCAAAGGATATGTCCCTCAGTACTTCCTCTTTATTTCCCGTTATATTTTGTTTCATTATGACTTCTTCTAAAGTTCTCTGTCTAATCTCCACCTTTTCCACCTTTTGATTTATTGTATCCATTCCTTCATCTACTTTGGGGATTAAGCATGCCAAATGGAGCTTGTCTTGTTTGTTTTCTTTCAGTTGTTCCTGGGATTCATCCACTTTCCCCCTTAGTTCTTTAATTTGTTCTGATACTTGTGGGCAATACTATTCTGCACCTGTGCTATATTTACTGTAAACATCTGTTGTAAGTTTTGTTGAAGATCCTTTAAGCATCCTTTAAGGATTCTTTAAGGCCTGGTGCACAGGGGCAATGACCCGAAGCACCTTTCATTGATGGTCCTGACTAGGCATCTGAAGACGTGCCATCCGAGCCTGTGGTCTCCATCCTCGCCCAGTGAAACATCCGGCGAGGGGGACAGAGACTCACCAGCTCCTCTGAGCCAGGATCAGTGGGAGAGTCACTGGAATCCACCACAAGGAAGAAGCCTTGCCCCGAGTAGGGTGCTGCTAGGAGCAGAACAGTCAGGCAGGCTGGCCTTGCGGAGGTTGTTCCATCGGGGTCGGGGATAGTGCCGCTAAAAAGGGTGAGGTCAAGGGCTCAGGAGGCGGGCATTTGTGTTGTGGCAGAGACAATTGCTCTGCAAGGATCCCCCCTATCTGTGGTGGAGGGCATGGGCTTTCAAAGGCTGCTCCAGCACTTCGCCCCATGGTTCTCCATGCCGTCACGGCACACCATTGGGCGTCGAGTCCTGCCTGCCCTCTACCAGTCTGTGCAAGACATGGTGCTCAGGGAGCTGTTGGCTGCAAAAGGCCGTACAGTACACTTCACGGCAGACCTCTGGAGCAGCTGCCATCATGGCTACCTTGCCATCACTGCCCACTGGTGGCAAGCAGAGGACCTCTGCCACCCCAGGTCAAGATCTGGCACCAGGAAAAAGGTGCCATGCTTGACACCAAACTACAGGGCAGTTCTTCTCCAGGCCTGGGGGATGGACAATGTTCATACTGGGAAGAACATTGGCACCACTGTAAAGGCGGCTCTGAGGGAATGGACAGCCAGGGGGAAGGGTTTGTCTGTGGCTTCACGGTGATGGATGCAGGAAGCAACATGTTGGCAGCCCTGAAAGAGGCATCCCTCCCGGGCCTGGTGTGCATGGCGCACAAGCTGCACCTGATGATGAGGGATGTGCTCAGGCTGGAGAGCAAGCCAAGGGACAGCTGGGACACGGGAACTTTGTGGACGTGCAATCTGCTGGACAGCTGTTGTCTAGTGGAGCAGAAGGGCCCATTGCAGGACATCCTGTCATCTTTGGACATTCTGAGGAGGGGAGAGGAGCTGAGCCTCAGCTCCATGGAATGGAGAGTTCTTGCCCAGATGTCTCAGATGCTGAAACCCTTTAAGGATGCCACGAGCTCTTGTGCTCATACAAGGCCAGCCTGGGTCAGGTCATCCCGCTGATCCATGGGCTTGACCAGTTCATGGCCCAGGAGCTTGAGCGGTATAGAGCTTGAGCTCTATACCAAGGCGGAACATAGCCTCTGGGAGGCCTAGTGGGCGGGCACATGAGGGTGCCACCGGTAAGCGGCAACATCACCCACCCCTTCGAGGGGAGGCAGCCTGCCTTTGAGTCCACACTTGTACATGGAGCCAAAGTCAACTGGTGGCTCCAATTATATTAAATGGGAGTTTCCTGGGGGTAATGGATTTGAGAATGTATAAGTCCAAGATCCGTATTGTAATCTTGACCAAACTTGGGTGATGGCTGGAGGAGAGCCTGCTGATTACTCCCTGTGAATATGGGCTCTCTAAGTCCAACGGGGGCCGTTCTGGCCCCCACGAACAATGAAAATGTTAATTAATGAGACATGTTCGTTACTGTTCATCTGTTCATGTTCGTCAATGGCAACGAACTATGAACAGCATGTTCGCCCCCCCCCCCCCCGTTTGTGCCCATGTCTAATCGCAACTGCAGATTAAATGGCTGGGGTATAATCGGCACAGCAAAGACCTCTAGAATTTGTTTTTTAAAGCAGAGGGTTAACAGTATTAAAATTATTCTAGTCCAAGGGCTGGAGTAGGGGTAAATTCTTTACAGTCATTCTTGGAACCAGTGAATTTAAGAATAAATAAGCCAGTTAAACCTGCAACCTTTCCCCCATCGCAAACTGCTGAGAAAGTTATTGTTCCTCCAGAAGGGAGTCTTATTTGTAAACTTCAATATAATTACCACAGTCCAAAAAAAAAAAAAAAGTTGTCCAAGATGGGTATGTTCAGGGGGGCTTTACAGCTGAGTTTCTCAGACCAGCTTCCAGCATTGCACAACTGCTTTTGAAATGCAGAGCAGTTTCGATTTAAATGGATGTTAATAGTGCATTGCCCTTCTAGTTTTGACTGAGTTTTACCCAAATGGACAAATGCTGAAAAATCTTGAAAGTCTGTCTCTGATGTGAAAAGGAAAGGGCAACTATCTTAAAGATGACACAGTTTTGTAAATAACATCCTAAAGAAAGTAATAGATCCTTCAAGAAATTTATTTTGATGGTAAAATGGGATTTTATTTTTGCATTATAAAAGTTTAATTTTGCTTTCCATAACATTTTTCTTTTGGCTTATCAGCACCGCCTCTGAAAATTTCATGAACAGCTGGACTAACTCAGGAACCATCTGTCAAGTTTTTGTTCCCCCACAGTGCAAGGGCCCCCAGGGGCATTTATGCCACAGTGGTTCACAACAAAAATAAAATCCCACATTAATTCACCTTTTGTCATTACATCCTTATATGAGAAACTGCAAGACATTTTAATTATAGACAAGTTAATAGATCTATTGAGAGTAGTGAAATGTTAAACTAAACTAACCTTTTCATAGCTATGAGGAAGTTGAAGTGGCTATGGCCAAAGTTCCTGCAAAATATAGTTTCCTGCTTTTGTAATAAAATGGAACAGTGCTGTATGAAACTTCAGTTCTCTGTGGTTAATTTATTTCCTAGGTTATACCATGCTATATAAGTAAGTAGTGGGAGAGCAGCAGAATACTTGCTAACCCACAACATAAGTATGGGAATTGCCTGCACATACTTCCTGGGTTTACTTTACTGGGATGCGATGTACAAGTTCATTTAGCAGTGAGGAATGAACAAGTTAGCATGTCAGAGGTTAGAATTACATAAAGGAGGTTGGCCCAGGTCATACAGAAAGGGAATTCTGTGGAATTCTCTGGAACTGAGGAGGAGGTCCAACCTTAGATGAAAGATTAGTTCAGATGTAGCATTAAACTGTGGATTGCAGCAATGTGAATAAGATTGGTGGATTTTTGGACTCACACCCTCCCTCTTCCCAATGGTTACTTTACTACAGATCTTCAGGAGACACTGCAAGATTTGCCTGTTGCGAGGGCTTTTCATGGGTACAAACAGCAGCATGGGTACAAACACCAACTTTTTGAGGGGGAAGGAGGCATTTGGCTTCTTTTAGTTTATTCAATTTTATTAAAATTTCTGTAAGCTATCTGGAGCCAAAAAGAAAGATGACATATAAATGTTTAAATAAATAAATAAAACAATTTTGCTGTAAGGGTAGAAATAACCAATAATCTCCCTGTGTGCAAAAAGACAGGGAGGAGGAAGCACTCAAGCTAGCTTTTCCACATAGCTGCAAATCTTGCTTTGACGTTACTCCTGAATCTAGTAAAGGGGTATTGTTCTGCTAGAAGAAGAAGTTCTAGCCTCTCAGTGAGGTTCTAGCCATCTTTGGTTCTAGCCATTCATTACAGAACAATCTAAGATCAACCAGTTAGCTTCAGGCAGAAACCAAGCCTCACACTGATGTCACTTGAAGATATATTAGGAATAGGGCTTTGCTGACATCTGTGATAGACTATTTTTTGGAAGTTTATAAGTGTTATATAAATAGCTGAAGGACTGTTAAGGGTTAATTCTTCACAGAGCTTTGAGTGATAGGCTACTCCAAGGAATCTAATTGGGTAGCATGAGCTGAACAGAGAAAGACTTCTAAACTGGATGCTGGGGAGAGGGGAGTCTGAGAAGAGTCGAGGACTGACAGTTTGGAGATTTCACCCTGACTGAGAGTAGTTTAACACAGACAGGAGAACTGGGGGAAAGTTGGTAGGGAAGTTAGGGAAGCAAGTGAAGACTCCCCTTTGGGCCAAAGAGAGGGGATAGATCTTCTAGTGAGAGGAGAATTTCCCTACCCGGTCTAACAGGGAGTGAAACTTGAAGAGTGAAGAAATCCCTCATCTGGTGTTAGAAACTGCCTTTGGAGACTGTCTGGGGGCAACAGGCTTGTCCCCCAGACTTCATTTCTTCCCAGACTTACCTTCCCTGGGGTCCTAGCGCTGGCCAGGAAGGAGGCAACCAAACAGAGACCAGTGAGAGGGACGGCCAGGGAGCACCCACCCAACAAGCAAGACAGGAGCATCTGTGCAGCCACTGTGATACGAGGAGAACAGCTGAAGCCGCTCAACAGGCCAGAGCCCGTGGGATTAACTCCCTTGCCAACAACAAGAGTGCATGGATTGGAGAGCAAGGTCCCGGCAGCTGCATCCAGGCAACAGCTGCCAAGAATACCACCTGGCTAGTACCTTCCACCCACATTTGCAGCAGGCACAGCCTGAGCCTTGGAGCTTACCCTGACATCTCAACAGCTGAGACAGGACTGGCAGCAGCAGCTCTGGTCATGCAGCTAGGCAACTGCAGTACCTAGAAGGGCCCGGCCAATCCCACCCCGCAAGGGTACACAGATTGGCCAAACGAGAGGCCACCAGAGAAGGCAGCCAGGCTGGTAAACCCAGGCTTGGGCCAGGTGCCCTCAGTTGATCTGGAGGGAATGAGCAATGGTCTGAACAGGTGAGAGGGGTGGGGATCTCACTGGATGGTCCCTATAAAGGCAGGCCCCCTGGGCAGAACAGGGTGGGTAGAGAGAAAGGAGAGAGACCGAGAAAGCACAGTGTGAAGGAGAATGAATGAGTGAGAGCATGTAAGAGCAAGGAGCTGGTGGCGTGGCAGAGGAGAGAGGGTGCTGTATACCCTCCTCCTCCCTCCAGTTTGGAGGCCTCCCCAAAGTCTGCCAATGCTGGGAGTCAAGACTTGAGCCCCTCCCCTCCCCCCAGCTCCAACGCCTCTGTGGCAGTCTGGCAGAGACCTTAAAAGTCAGTTAAAAACTGAATACAAGTACTGGTGTTTCAAGAAAAGGGGTCTGAGTACTGGAAAGAGTATCAACCTTCTTAAAACCAAGAGTAAGAAAATACCCAAAGAAAGTGTACTAGAGTGATTGGGAAAATACTGGAACAAAAGCCTCCCAACGTAAAGATTTAAGTAACTGTGAAGAGCTAAAGAAACTCTGATTAGTCTGAAAAATAAAAACTAAAGTCTGTGCATGTACTGATTTTGCCTCAGAATTATCTATATTGAATTACCTCAGAAATCTTCAACCTCTGATTTCACCTGACCTTTCCCCTCTATGTTAAATAAAATATTTTATTTTTGAATTTAAACTTAATAGGACTGAAAAAGCCCCCCCCCTCCCCAACATGCCTCCAGAGCCACATCAAAACCTCAAGAAAACAGTTAGCCCTAGCCAGGACATCACTATCTCAAACGAAAGGGCTACATCTCTCTGGCCTCATGTTGTACTTTGTGAAAACACAAACACACAGGGCCTTTCTCAGCAACTGCAGCACTCCTTTATGCCCATCCTTCAACTGTCTTGGGTTAAAAGTCAATCATTTCGCACAACTACTTGGAACCAGACTAAATTTCTGTAAGCACAAGGATATCTGCCCAATGAGTGCACTTTTCCAACATCCTCCCTCCTTTGGCAGCTCCAAATGCCCCCTGAAATTCTGTTCCTGGGATCAACCTCTCCCCCATGAATAATTTTGAGACACATTTTGGGTTTTCATGGTAGGTGGAAAAACAAGAAAATCTCACTCCATGAAGTCCACACACATGCAGAAACTTCACAAATACTTATTTTCGGAAGTGTTAGATACACAATTTGAAGCCTTCAATATTATGGTGATCAAAACTTTCTCCTTTTTATAAATTTAGATTACATCAGCTACTGAGGTATGCTAAGAAAATAGCATCAAATAAATTCTTCAAATGCATTTGATCTCCCCACTAATATCATCCTACAGCCTTAAATTTTAAAGGACTTGAGGTGTGCCTAGGGTTGCCAGCTCTGGATGGGTAAATGCCTAGAGATTTGGGGGATGCAGCCTGGGGAGGGGAGGGTTTGGGGACACATTGACATGGAGGACAAGAAACAGTGGCATTAAAAGTCTAGGAGATGCAAGAGGTACCATTTATGACATTTCTGTGCAAAACTCTAAAAGTGCAAGAGTAGCACACTGATCATTCACTGTAATAGTATCTGTTTAATCAGACTGCTGTTACCTACCCTGAGAGCTTACTCTAGGGCATGATCTAATATAATTAAAGAATGAATGACTAGATAAATATTATTTATCTGATGACCATAGAATTAGTCTGAACCTTGCAAACTCAGTTAAGAGCCTAGGGGTTATACTGGATCCAGCGTTATTACTAGAAAAAGTTAAGGCAGCAGCAAAAAAATGCTTTCTGCAACCTCACTCTAGCATGGAAGATGGCTTATCTTGACACGGCTGACCTGGCCACTTGGATCCATGCTATGGTAACATCAAGGCTTGAATATTGTAATTATAGAGCATTACAGTAGAGCACAGGTCTCCCATCTAAGTTAACAAGGGTTAGTCCAATTAGTGCAAAATGCTGTAGCTCGACTGTTATCAAAAGGGAACAGGAACAGGAACATCAATATCATAAGTGGGGCCTCCCTTTGATCAGGCATCATCTCATAGTCCTAACTGTAATCTGCTAGTATTTAATATCTCTTAGTGATCTTGCCTATCACAGAGTGAGGGGCCTTTCTTACCTTTTTTCTTTCATCAGGTCTTTCTAAGAAGCCTTTGAAGAAGCCTAAGAAGATCATTTCCTGCCCATAGAATTTCAATTTAAATGCTAATTAGCTTTGTTGCCTAGCATGCCCAAGTTTAGGGCAATCATTCACGTCTTGTGCTCTCTAATTAGTTTTTCACAAGTCCTGCTTCTCGCAGTCTTTTAAGATAAGGACCAATATATATTCTAACAAGTTTTACACGTACACACACACCTTTGCTCACTTCTGAAAAGGGGTGGAATATTAGTGCCAGGAGAGCATTGATTTAGCTTCTTTTTGGAATCAGCTGCTATGGAGTTCTTTTGTTCTCTATGTTATCAGAGGTAATGGTAGTTAACTAGCTGAACCTGCTACAGTGTGGTAATTGACTAATTCCTAGAACTCTGTAACTCAACAATATGTGTACTTGTCCATAAATTACAGACCTTTTTGGTAGTATCTCAGTATTTTCTGTTTTGAATTCCAAGTAAGCCTAACAAGAAATATATTAATATGCCAGTAGATTTAAACTTCTATATCTATCTGTGCGATTAATTTGTTGTGCTGCTACTGGTTAGTAGAAGGTCATCTCAAATATTTAGGAAAGTTACTAATATCTTCTATCTTAAAATTCTGCCAAAGCTTTGGAATAGCCATAAAAGAAGCCCCTAGGACAGCATATCAAACATTCTAGTCTTGAGGTTATAATTAAGGGACATTAACACAGCCTTGGCTGTGATTTTGCTAGACTCATTCCTTTCCCTTGCTTCCTGCCCCTCCCAAGTAACATTTGGACAAAATAGGTTTGTCTCTAAAATGACAAGAAATCCTACAACACCTACTTGTTTTCTAGTGCTAGCATGTTTATAAGCAGCTGATATACCTCCAATAAAGGCATAGCCATTTCATTTTTAGCCTGCATCTCAGGACCCACACTGAGTAAATTAGGTGACAATACTGGAACAAAGTGAAAGTTTCTCCTGCCCAAGCATACCATGCCACTTGAGACAGAATCCAGAAGCCAAGATTCAATGTGGGAGCTCTGGCAAGTGAGAGAGGTTCTCTGAAGTCCTGGTTATTTTGCTTTCAAAAACTCCTTTAAATAAAACCAGACTCAGCTACACTTTGTTCTTTCCATGCAATAAAAAACTACAGTTGTAAGGAAAATGTTATTTGCTGGGGTTTTGATTGTCATGTTCAGGACATAGAAGCTCTCGCAGGAAAAAAGTTATCAATTCCAAGCAGAAGTGCTAAATAGAAGATAAAAGGGACAAGTGAAAAGGAACTGGTGCAGGAGCCCTCTACATACCATGTTAGAGATCCAAGCTACATATATTTGGTGGGTAAATGATGCTTCTTTTCTGTCTTTGATAGATCTATCAATAGCCATTGATGGATCTATCATCCATGAATCTGTCTAAATACCCTTTGGCATCCACCTATGCTAGTGGATGCTGTGCTACATTCACCAATAGCATGTTACACAATTAAATTAATAACTAAGTAAAAAACTACTTATTTTTGTGTGCCCCAAGACAACTTCCATACATGAACTTCAATGGTGCTGCCAAGTTCTGAGATGGAGAAAAAGTTATCTCTATCCACGTCTGCCCCAGCTATAATTTTATAAGCATAAATGTTAAAACTTTACATTTGCATGCACAAGGGCCGAATCCACATTACTTCCGCGCGTCCCGGTGTTGCACTAAATGTCCGCGAAACACCCGGAAGTATAGCGTCTTTCAAGCGCGATTCAGAAATTGCGCTTGAAAGACGCTATACTTCCGGGTGTTTCGCGGACATTTAGTGCAACACCGGGACGCGCAGAGGTAATGTGGATTCGGCCAAGGTTAAATTAAGAACACAAGAAATGGGCAAAAAAATAATTTTGGATGGATCTCAACCTTTCTGTTTAAGCAAGTGTTTACTGTACAAGATTGGAAACATCATGGCCAATTAACTGAAATGACAAAACATATAAAAACATTGAGCTGGATTTTATGACAGAGTCAGATTTCTTTTGCCTCCTCCTTCCTCAATCAACTACCTTTGAGCTTTGAAAAAGTAACTCATTTAAGATATTACATAGAAGCTATTTAACTCCAATGAGAATTGCTAAATTTCAAAAGAAATTGAACTTAAAATGTTGGAAAGGTTATGGAGACTTTTTACCTTGTTTTTGACTTTGCCCCACCATTAAAAGGTTCTGGAATAAAGTATTATTGCAAATAGAAAGTATAGTGGGCCAACAGATTCCATGAAACCCAGAAAATATTTTTCTAGAAATAGATTTGTTAAAACAAGTAGATAAAAACAAGCTGGTTACAATAACAACTTTGTTAGCAATTGCTAGGCTAGAGATTGCCAAGAAATGGAGAAATAAGAAAGGGCCCTCACTACAAAATTGGTATGATTCCATCTGGAACCATTTTATATTGGGTAAAGTGGATTGCTCTACAGGCATTCAAAATTTGGAAGCCTATCGAAAAAATTTCCAAGCAATATGGTTTCCTATTGTGCAATTTTTGCAGGAAAAAGAAATGGTTTCCTCTGACATTCATTGTCAAGAACTATTGAATTTCTAAATGTATGGAACTCCTTAGGAATTGTCATATTTTGAGTTTTGTATGGTTGTTTTAAGTTAATGTGGAATGGGTTTTGTATGGTTATGTTTTAAATTAACGTGGAATAAATTTATTATTAAATTAAAAAAAAAAGTAATGCTGACAGTTGTTGAAACTGCATGGATCAAAAGCCGCCCAAGACAGATGGTTGCACTGTGGAAGAGCTAGTGAACGGAACTGCATCTCTTTCCTCTTCCACTGCAGCAGCATTTGAAGCACTGTTGACAGGACAGGCAATATGAGCAACTTAACAGTGTTGCACCTACCTGTAACTGTTGTTCGTCGAGTTCTGTTTGTGCAGACACACATTGGGACTGCGCCTGCGCAGGCCTGCTCTGGAGAAAGATCCGTTAGTTCTAAAGCTCTAAAGGTGGCTCTCTCAATCTCCTGCGCACGCGCAATGCACTCCCGCCCGATCGCGCGCGTAGAGAGGCAGAGCGCCCCTTCATCCTGCAGTTCTCTCTTCCCTCTACTGCTGGGGTAGCAATTTGTGTCTCCTCACAGCGGGGCAGGAGGGAGGGAATGTGTGTCTGCACAAACAGAGCTCGACGAACAACAGTTACAGGTAGGTGCAACTGTGTTTTCGTCATTGTTCTGTTGTGCAGCCCCACATTGGGAATATAACAAGCTACTCACCAATGGGGGCAGGAGTGGAGACCCTAGGCAAATAACGTCTGTAGTACTGCGCTTCCCACAGAAGCATCGGATCTGGAACTGGTGTCCACAGCATAGTGCTTGATGAAAGTGTCCTCCGACGACCATGTTGCAGCCTGACAGATATCCTGCATGGGTGTCCCTTGAAGGAAGGCTGCTGACGAGGAGTGCGATCACATAGAATGTGCCCTGATGGTTCCAGGGCAAGGTGTATCTGCTGAAGTGTAAGATTTCCTGATAGCCGCTACTATCCACCTGGAAAGAGATAGGCTACATACTGGTAAACCTTTGCAGGTACCCGCATAACAAATAAAGAGTGATCTAGATCTCCTGAATGCTTTCATTCTGTGCAGGTAATATAATAAGGCCCTCTTCACATTCAATGTGTGTAAGGCCCTCTCTGCCTCAGATGAGGGGTCAGGAAAGAAAACTGGGATTGAAGCCTTTAGGTTTAAGTGAAATTTCAACACAACCTTAGGGGTGAAATGGAGACTAAGATATAAGACTACCTTTTTAAGGAAAAACTGTAGGAACAGAGCATCCATTCTTAAAGCACCCAATTCATCTACTCTCCTCAGAGAAGTAATGGCAACAAGGAATAAGGTTCTGCTATCCACCTGCTCATGAAAGGCTGATATTGCCGCCAAATTAACCTTGACAGAAGAAGCTGTTAGGCCCCTGCGTAAAAGGGAAAGCAGATACTCCAGGACTACAGGTATTGGACATGAAAAGGGGGACAAATCCCTGTCCAGCACCCATTTAGAGAAGGAACCCCACTTCAGTGCATATGATAATCTAGTAGTAGGTTTCCTAGCATTTAACAAAATTTGCATCACACCCTCGGAAAAATTTGTCATTTGGGAAACAGTAGCCACGCTGTGAGGTTGAGTGTAGAAACATTGTGGTGTTGGATCTGACCCCTGTACAAAAGATCTGGAACCCCTGGTAGCTGTTGGAACTGCCCCCGGGCCATTCTCCAAAGGAGGGGAAACCAATCCCTGCAGGGCCAGAAAGGGGCTATAAGGATGCAGTGCATTTGAAATGATCTGATTCTGCATAGGACTTGTGGCAACAGAGGAATTGGGGGGAAGGAGTAAAACAGCCTTTCATCCCAAGGTATCTGAAAGGCATCCCCGATAGAATGGCAGTCCGAACCTGCCAGAGAGCAGAACAGTCGGGCCTTAGTGTTCTGCAAGGTAGCAAAGAGATCCACCCATGGGAATTCCCATTCCTCGAATATTGGCTGGATATACTTGTCCTTGATTGACCACTCGTGGTGCGGTCTGAAGAATCTGCTCAGGGTATCTTCCCTGGTGTTTGAGCAGCCAGCAATGTGTATTGCTTGAGGGAGGGTGCCGTTGTGGTTAGCCTAGAGCCAAAGTCATGTAGCCTCCCTGCAGAGGGTTAGGGAGGCCATTCCCCCGTTTGTTCAAGTAGTAGAGTGAGGTGGTATTGTCTGTCTGCACCTGAACTCGTTTGCCCCGTACCATACCTGCAAAAGATGCAAGTGAATAACATATAGCTCTCAATTCTAATATATTTATATGCATCCTAGACTCAGCTTCTGACCATGTGTCCTGAATTGAGTTCCCATACAAGTGACCTCCCCATCCCAAGAGGGATGCGTTGGTGGTCAGTGTGACATCAGGTGGATGAACACCGAATGGGACGCCCTTAAAAAGGTTCTCTGGGTCCTTCCACCATCTCAAGGATCTAACCACAGATCTGGGTATTGAAAAACATTTGGATTGTGGGTCTGAAAGAGGATTAAAAGTCCTGACAAACCAGTTTTGAAGTGCTCTCATAAAGAGACGTGCAAATGGTACTAAACATGTGGTAGATGCCATGAGGCCCAACAACTTCTGTGTGAACCTAGCTGGTTGGAACCGCTTAGCCTCAATCTGTTTTACCATAATGAGGATAGAGATTCCCCTGTCCCTAGGCAGAAAGGCTCTGCTTATTCTAGCATCCAAAGTGGCCCCAATAAATTGTACTGTCTGAGTGGGGACAAGGGCAGGTTTTTTCCAATTAATCAGGAGTCCTAACCGAGAGATGACCTTAACTGTAAGGTCAATATGGCCAAGCAATGCCTCCTCAGAGGGCCCACCAATAACCAATTGTCCAAGTAAGGGTAGATGGTACATCCCTGGGACCGAAGAAACGGTACCACCACAGCCAAACATTTTGTAAAGACTCATGGTGCCGAGGAAAGCCCAAAAGGTAGAACAGTATATTGGAAGGCCTCCCCACCAAAGCAGAATCGTAAGTATTTTTGGTGGGCCTTATGTATGGAGATATGAAAATATGCGTCCTTCAAATCAAGGACAGAAAACCACACCTGGGGCTCCAGGTATTGAATAACACTAGAGAGAGTCAGCATCTGAAACTTTTCAACTTTAATGAAACTATTTAACTGTTGTAAGTCTAAAATTGGTCGGACTCCACCATCCTTCTTCTCCACTGTGAAATACTTAGAATAAAACTCATATTTAGAGTCACCCTGGGGAACTCTCTATATGGCTCCTTTCTCCATCAATTCAGAGATTTCTTGACAGAGGTCTTGTGATGTCAACGCCGTTGTTATCATATGGCAAGCTAAGGGTGGAGTCTCAGTAAAACGTAATCTATAGCCATCTTTAACAATGGCCAAAACCCAGGAATAATCTGTAACACGCTCCCACTGGGATACAAAAGGAGCTAATCTGTCCAAGAACAAACAGGGATAGCAAAACCATTGGGGCCGTCAGTCAGAAAACAGGCTTATTTATTTTTATTTATTTATTTTATTCGATTTATACCCCACCCTCTCCACAAATGGCCTCAGGGCGGCTAACAACATTAAAAAATACATTAAAGGCTTCTGAACCTGTGCCTGCTTCGGAGACTGAGGTATGGCCTGTTTGGATCTAGATCTGCTAGACCTCCTACCTGTATTGCGGTGGTAAGATGAATATCCTTTATAGGACTGGGTAGACTGGTATGGTTGATAGCTGTACCTCAGCCGCTGCTGGTAATGCTGCCTCCCCTGGTTGCGGTATCTGAACTGTTGATGCTGATACTGCTGTTGGGGTGCAATAACACCAAGAGACCGCGCCGTCTATTATTTTTCATTTGCATGAGAGACTCACCTGTCTTCTCCGAAAATAGAGATGTGCCCTCAAATTGGAAGTCCTCGATCTTGCTGCGCTTATCTGGCGTGAGGGCAGTAGAACGCAGCCAGGAGTGACATTGTAGGACAATGGCCGATGCTATGGCCCTAGCAGCGCAATCAGCCTATTGCTTCGCTGCAGTCATCTGCTGTTTTGCCAACTTAGCAGCCTCCCCCTGAAGTACCCGTACTAGGGACTTCTTGTCCTCTGGTAGCTCAGATATATAAGTTGACTGCTGTTCCCATAGGAACAAATTATAGGACCTCATGATGGCCTGATAGTTTGAGATTCTGAAGTTTAGGGCTGCAGAAGAGAAAATCTTTCTGCCTAACTGATCTAGCTTATGTCCCTCCTTATCATTTGGCGAGGAATATTTATTCTTGTGTTGGACTTCCTCCATCACCAACGATGAAGGATGAGGATGGGTAAACAGGAAGAAGCAGTCTTGTCGCTTAAGCTTATAACAGCCCTCCACCTTATGAGAAGTAGAAGGGATAGATGCAGGCTTCTTCCATATTCCATGAGCTATGTCCAGTAGATCCTCTACTGCTGGAAAAGCCACAGACGCCGTGGAGTCAGAATAAAGGGCCTGGAGCATCTTGCTCTTTGGTTTAGATGTGGAGGACAACTACAACTATGAGGTAACAAGCGAAGTGAAGAGCAGAGCGTTTATAGAAACTCATCGGTGGCGAAAAGAGAACTGAGGGATGAGGGGGCGCTCCGCCTCTCTGCCTACGTGATCAGGCAGGAATGCACCATGTGTGTGCAGGAGATTGGGAGCGCCCACTTTAAAGCTAATGAATCTCTCTCCGGAGCAGGTATGCGCAGGCGTAGTCCCAATGTGGGGCTGCACAACAGAATGATGACGAACTAGTGTTATGCACTTCTTCAGTGCAGCCACTCATGTTGCTTTTCGTCCATTTGGGTCCTCCCACCCTCAGCATCAGACTTATGAGGCTCAAAGGTGGCTACAGAAGGAATGGAGAGCTAAGAAAAAATGCAAGTTTATTCCGTTAGTGCTACATAGATTCAAGACTATTGAGTTGAATCCTACAATCTGCAAGCAAAAGGCATCCACAGAGGCAGATGTGTCTTCCTTTCCTCTTCTACTAGTAACCTCTACTAATCCCCCCAAAGTCAGTTCTGGGGTTTGGGAGAAAAAATGCCACATGATACAGGGAGCTGAAATGAAGAGAGAGAACTGGGCAAAATCACCCCCACTGGTAGACAGCTTTCTTTGCCAAACCTTTCCCCACTAGCAGAAGAGGGAGGGAGAACAGTTTTGCCTGATTCTCATACCTCACTGCAGCCCACCTCCCTGCTGCACAGTATTTTTTTCATGAGGGTCCCCTAAGACCAGTATCACCTTTGTGAAGTAATAATCAGCTTCTTTGGAAGGGTCTGGGGGTGTGGATCTATTTTTTTATCTACAATTTTATTTCTTTTTCCAAAATATTTTTTATAATACAAACTCCCCCCCCATAACAACTAACAATTTCAACATTAAACATTAAATAATAAATATGTAGAGTAGGCAAACTTAGTAACCATTTTGATTTAGCCTATCATTAATCAAAGTTAACAGTATTTGTTATATAGTGACTTCAAAAAGATGTCAATGTTTTAAAATAATCCACATTTGGAATTGTTGGGTTCATTGTCGGTAAAAAATTCAAGAACAGGTAGCCATTGGCTGAAAAAATTTCATTGTATTTTGATGTTTCTAGTTGTGTGATATAGTTTGCTAACTTTTCCAGTGTAAAATATTCCCAAAGTCTGCTGTGCCATGTTATGATTGATGGCAGGATGTTAGATTCCCAGTTGGAGGCTGTAATAGATTTAGCTATGGACAGCAGTATCATGAAAAGATTTTTCCTAATCTAGGTGGGGATCTATCTTGATTGCATTTTGGGCTGCTTGTATTTAGAATACTATCATTTCCACCTGAAATATGTAAGTTGTACAGAGACTAATACCCTAACATGGGTAGCTCAGGCAAGCCCGATGTCATCAGATCTCAGGAGCTAAACAGGATTGTCCTTGGTTAGTAACTGTATGGGAGACCTCCAAGGAAGACCAGGGTTGCATAGAGAGGCAGTGGCAAAACACCTCTGTAAGTCTCTTGACATAAAAAACCCAGAAGGGGTTGCCATAAGTCAGCTATGACTTGACAGCACTTTCTACCACCACAGAGACTAATAATGAAATCTGAAACACAATTACACTTTTCTAAGCCCATTGATCTCAATGGACTTAGAAAAGTGTAGCTTTGCTTAGATCTGCACCTTCCAAAAAGTGCTATGGTGAACTAAGATCTCTGCCCTTTACTGACCATTTCTGCAGCTTTTCATAATGATGATCAACAATGATGGTGTTATATTCTTTGGTCACAAAATGCTTTCTTTTAAAAAATTTTAAGAGGAAAAAGAGACAAAACAGGCATTGATAATAAAAGTCCAAGTCGGCTTTTACAGAACTTTCTATATAGCCTAGTAATCACTTCTAATAGCAAATTTAATGGGCCCATGCTTATGAATATGACATTGGAACTGGACCACGAACAAACAAGATAAAGGCTTTTACACAGTTGGGAACTTCCCGGCCATAACCCCCCCTCCACTAGTTTGTAATTTTTTAAAAAAAATGGCTCTGCAAAATCAGAGCATATTTATTGCTTTCCATTAGACAGCTTAATATTATGGGGGTGGTCAGAATGGGGAATTGTCCCAATGAAGTACCTACATCTTAGAGCATCCTGGAGGGGAGAGAAATTAGAGTCAATGTATGTTGTGAGGTGTGCATCTCCAAATCATAATCTAGCCCCCTCAGGACAAGGTGCTATCAGCTTTAAGGGGCTAAGTTGAAGCTTGGCAGGATGATTAATTAGAAATTAAGAAAAAAGTGTCTACTCAGTCCTAATTAATTGCCCCCAAATAGTCTATCAGATGCCAAGAGAGAAGAGGACCTAACATCAACTCCCCTTGCAAACAATCCTGTGCAGCAGAACGTGGAAGAGGTAAAATTTTAAAAATTCACTCAGGTTTGGGACTAGATAAGCATCTCAATGGGATCACCATGCATACTGCTAGTCTTCTGAGGTTCAGGACTAGCTGAGCATGACGCTACTCATTCAGCCTCAATGCTTAACAGTCTCAGAGTGTTGCACTACAGGTCCCCCCCCCCAAATCTGTTATTTTTCCTTATGGGTTCTGAACCTGTTTTATGTACTGATAATAATTATTCCAGAAACCAGCCTTTATCAGCTTCTATTAACTGTACTTGTATTTCCATATGTTTCTCTATAACATATAGACTTTAATTTGTCAGTATATACAAAATTGGATACATCAATTCTTTTCAGTCAAGTATTGTACTTTTTATAGCATCTTGCCAAAATGATTTTAGCAGTTGCTGTTAAATTTATAACAAATTCTCTATACTCTTTTTCAATTTCCTTTAACATTTTAAATAATGTTTATTTAAATAATATTTGAAGAAGACAATACAATATTGTTGAATAATAGCTATGCTATCAGAATAAAAACATGCAAAGGTTGGCTCCTGGCATATGACAGCTAATGTAGTACAGTAGTTAAGAGGTGGGGTTGCTAATCAGTGGTTCAAATTCCACTACTACCATGAGCTCAGTAGGTGGCCTTGGGTAAGCCACTCCTTTTAGTCCCCCGCTATTTTGTGGGGATATTGACTTTGTTCACCACCATGAGCGGGCACTAATCTGTCTAAAAGAGTGATATAGAAGCACAGTTATTATTATCCTCCTGTTTCACCAGTGTAACAGTGGTTATGCTCGTGGAATGATATTTCCATTAGCAGAAGAAAGGAGGTTGATTTCTGCCAATTTCCCCATATCACTACCCCCACACTAATCTTGAAAACCCCAAGACCCCTAGGAGCAGAATTTTGACAGAGAGGGTGTTGCAGGGCTACAAACAAGGAACATGGAAGTCCTGATTTTCTGGTTTCACTGCAATGATCCAATCCAAAGATAAAAAACAGTCTGTGTTCTTTCTAATCCCTGCAATTGCCTTGGCAAAGAGGAGAGGACAGTTTCTCTTTGCTTCCAAGGTGAGGGGAAATCTGTTTCTTTCATTGGCTGACAGGTGTAAGTGACATCTGTACCCCTCTGCCAACACCCATTCCCCATTAGTGTGCGCATACTGCCCTCCGTTTCTCATAATGCTGAGACATGAGGATAAATAGCAGATCAGTATGAACTCCTAATATTTCCCTGCAATGGTTGGAAGCTGTATCTTACCCTGTCTTCCCATTCAGACTCCTAGATCACCCAGCTCTCTCACATTAGAATCATTTTAACTATTCCATGTACTCAAAGAAGGATATTTTCATTCAGCTTTTAAATTGCTTCAGGATATCAATCACATTCTCTAGTCTTCCTTTAGCCATCACCAGATTCATAACTACATTACTGTCCAATCCCAAAATCAATTCCCCTTAAAACTAAACAATTTTAAAAGTTCCTATTAGATTGTTTAAAACATGCTTCTGTAAAATATTTCAGGCATAAAGATCCTAACTTCTCCCATCTGCCATCCCTTTTAGTAAAATTCCATCATCATCTTGCAATTTACCCACTACACAAGTAATTTTATTACTAAAACTTAGTTTTAGCACTTGATGGATATTTTTATCTTCTGAATTAGCACCAGGGGTCATTTCGAGGGGGAACGCACATGAACGCAGTTCCGGCAGTTCCCCAAAGAGGTCACATGTCAGGTGGCCTCTTTGTTTATTTAAATATTTATTCCCCATCTTTTGTCTTGACTTAATTTCCAAGTCTACTCATAATAGTTTTTGAAGTTTGAGGCATCAGCCTGCAGTTACACTTAAGTAATACATATTCCAATATGTGAAAAATATTCCTTTCTTGAAAAACAAATTATCTGTTCCCCCTGCCCCCAATTTTATCTTTTTTCCCTCCTTATTTTAATTAATGCTGGAGTAATTCCCCCTGTATACTGCTAGTATTAAATAATGCCAATATTAACTGGCAAGCAGACACGCATCTTAGGAATAAAAATATAATATAGCTACCTATTAAAATGTGTAAGGAAATATAATCTCTCGTGGCTTGAAACACAATCCAAGTTTTAAAATCTAGCATTAGGAAGAAGATGTATAGCCATAAATTTATTAATATATTGTTCAAATACTCAATTTTTCCCCTGCTTAGTGATACTGTATACTGAAAGCTCATTTTCCTGCAATGGCTTCTAAGTTCTCTTAAGTGGAGAAGGAAGGTTTTTGTTAACAGATATGAATATGTGAATGGCACCCTCCACTGAAGTGAACATTGCAATACATATTCTCTGGTGTGGATACCAGCACGCAGATTTTGCATCTTCAGGTATATCAGCAACTACTAGCCTCTGTTTTAATTCTTACTGTTCTGGCCGAATGTAATATTCATGCTGAATTCATACTTGATTGTATTGCATCATATGCATTCTGTAAGCTGCTTTGAGAACATGTTGTCAGGCTAGTGATGCAGAGTATAAATATTAGAATAAATAGCCTCTTGAGGGTAGGCAGGAACAAGAGGCATGGCTCTGCTAAGTGTATTTACATGAAGCAAATGCTTCTGGCATCAGCCAGCATCCTCCTTTGTGATATCCCAGAGAACGCTGTTGTGGAAGTCAGGGCAAGTGGAAGCACCTTTCTCTTCCAGGTGCCAATCTGGGAATGTCTCAAGCAAAGAGTGACCCTCCTCAGCTGCCAAAATGAGGTACGGAAATATATAATAAGGAATGAAGTAGATAATTTCTGAAACTTAATTCCAGTAATTTTCTAAATCATTTTCTCTCTTCTGTTTAGTAAGTGTGTAATGTTTTGCATATAAAGTAGTTTGAATATTTTATTTCTGGTTGTTAAGGTTTTTTTTTTTAAGTTGTTGCTGTTAGTTAAAATGCAGGCCTCTGAGAAAAGAAGGGAGGATGGAGGGGTTAGTGGAGTGTGATCTGATTGGACAGTAGCTGTACCCTAGGGGGTGGAGTTAACTGCAGGTTTTTGTCAGTGCTGAGGGAGTTTGTCAGAAAGAGATTTGTCTAGTTAAGTCAGGCAACTTGTGTGGGGCCTGAACTGTCTATGTTTCTGAAAGAAAGTATTTATTCTGTCAAATTCCCGAGAGAGTCTGTGTATTTCTCAGAGAAAGGATTGTCTAAATCAGGCAAGCTGTGTGGAAGCCTGAGAGAGAGTATATATCTGAGTATATCTGAGAGATTAAGGTATCTAGTTCAGGCAAGCTGAATGGAAAGTCCTGAATGAATCTCTCTTTATGTGGATGTGAAAAAAGTTTATGCTATTAGTAAAGACCTGGGTGGAAAATTACTTTGTGTGACTGAGTCTGTTAAAATACCTTTAAGAAGATATAATTATATATGAAACTGCCAAGCTTAACATCTATTCTGAAACCGATATGCTTATCAAAACTGAAACTCTGCAATCACACTGATGCACTTATAAATAAATTCTAGTTTTGACTAAGAAAAAAGATCTTTTTTTCCTCATAACCATCGTCACAAGCTTACTGTTCTGTCAAACTACCTTCTATAACAAAGGTTTCCTATATACCATTTAAGCAGAAGAGATCTACAGTGAAAGCCTCTGGTGGCAACAAAAACCTTTCGGGGAGGCAGCAATATACAGGTCACACAAACACAAAAGAGAAAGTGTTCTTGAGGTAAAAGCTTGGGTAAAGTAAAGAACATCTAAGCTCTGTGAGAGTGGAATTCAAAAGTGTGTAGACTGTGACCAGAGCCCTCCTGAGGTGTAAATTTAAGGTAATGTAAGGAGGAGCTGAATTTAAGGTCCAAAGTTAAAGGTTTAAGGTTAAAACAAACAGCAAATCATTTCCGGGTGATTTAAAAAAAGCAAATTGTCACAAGGTGAATTCTATATTATTGTACATTTCACAAAGTAAACACAAAAAGTGATCATGTATCACCTTTTTAAGTAGGCAAATACTTTATTGTCCTATTAATTTCTGTTCATAGAGTATCAGTTTCTTATTTATATCTCATGAGAGCTCAACACAATTATTTCAATTACAGTTTTAGAAAGGGTTGCAAAATCTTCCAGCTGCAATCTACACACTTATTTAGCAGTAAGCACCATTGATTTAGATCCAACTCCTCCCTTGACTAGCAAGAAAACATTTTCTTAATGTGCATAGAGGAGATTTCTCTGTCTAGTAACAGCTCTTTATGCTTCATCAGGTACTGTTCTATATAAAAAGCAGGCAAAATTTTGGGGAGCTTTGTAGGAGTATCACAATGATGGCAGCTGGACAGGGGATCTTAAAAGCCCTCTTGAGTGAGTAGAAGCCAACTTGTGCAAGTTTGGATCTGGTGTGTTAAAATCAATGGGACGTAATTACAAGTAACATTTATATGAATGGATTGTTAGTTGCATGTTACATATTCAATGACTACACGCATGACCAATTCAGATCATTATATATTTTGTGACATTTTAAAGCAAAATGCCCTTGCCTTAGAATGATAATCTTGCTCCAGCCTTGAATCTGATCCTGCTACCTGTTTGTACTTGTTCATTTTCATTTGGCGATTTCGCTCTTCTACATCCATAGCACCTGTCAAATTCAAAAGAAAATAAATTGATTAATTAATTTGTAATTCTGTGTTTAACATGAAATCTTTACAAATATTTCAGTCATAATTAGAGGGTTATGTATGTACTTCAGCATAAAAATGTAATCTTTTATTTTATCTGAGATAAATAGCAAAACCACAAAGGGGGTTTCTTTTAAATAATTTTGAATTTAATTGTTTTAACATCAACCATGTAGGTGATCAATACAGTTCTACTACAAGCTTTGACTAGATTTATTTTTGTTGCAGAAACATCTAAAAGAAAAAAAGCATAACACAAGAACCAGATATAGATTTCCTAAATAGATTGTGTTATGTGATATCTATTACTGTTCAGCTCTTGAATGCAGCTAAAAATATCACATAATTTGGCCTATGGAACTGTTTGGCAGCTAATAGCTACCAGCAGTGCTTAAATAATTAAATATCTACATAATAAAATAATTTATACTAGCTACTGACTAGCACTGTTATGTTGACCTGTTATAGCATGCAAGATAGCTTTAAGAGAGCAATCACCTCATTTCCCTTGGTTAAAGAAAATTAACCATATTGAGGTGAACATGTAGCCTAAGAAGCCTACCTCCAACTTTTGGCTCTTCCTTCAATGGAAGAGACAAATTGAGGGAACACTCCTTAGATTAGAGGAGAGTTTCAAATGTGATCAAAAAGGAAAGATAAATAGGATATAAATATATTAATAAATATTTGATCAGTGGACTGGGAAGGACAGGATCCACCCATTCAAGGCCAGATCCCATAAACAAAACTTGTGGAGCCTAACTAAAAGCTTTCATTAATGACTACTGTATTCATATAATAAGGTCTGATACAAGGAGACCAAGTCTCCCACTCATGCTTTACATCAGCTGCCCACCCACGGAGGGCCAGCAGGAGATTTTTTTTTTTAATGGAGCTATATTAGTGGAGCAACATCATTTCCAGAAAATACCTGGGCAAAACTCCATGGTTTTACAATATAGTTTTGCCTAAATCCCAGAACATTGTCTCAATGACATGCTGTTGAGATGATGAATGGTAGAAGTGAAGTTGCCCAACTGGTGCAGTGCCATCTCCCCTAGACCCGACCACTCAATCACTCGCTGGTTGCCACCATCATCTGGCAACCCTACCCTGATAGCTTGTTCACTAAATCAACAGACAAATCTGCAATCATATAGTTAGTGAGCAGTTTAGGGGCTTGAGTTTCTCTCTCTTACAGATATAAAACTGAAGTGCACACCATGTTGTTTAAGGACAACATGAAAACAAATCAGAACTAGTCCCAAACTTCAAAATTAAACAAAATCCGTCCCAAAGATTCTAGATGGAACATTTAAGTGTAACTGAGTTGAATAAAATTATTACAATATATATTTTTTGTACAATGATTTTTTTTCTCTGTGAACATAATCAAAGTTAGTCAATGTTCAGGGGAAATTATTTCTAAATGGCAGTTACTACTACTGGCTATTTAGGAGGAACACAAAGGATAAAACAGAGTTTAATTTACTATGCTAGTTTGACGAGTTATTTTTAAAGCTCTGAACTAGCTTTTTAATGTAAATTAACAATATGGAAATGTCAACAATGACCTTTGTTAATGTAAAATTCAGTAATGTCAGAAATAAATGATGGACTGGGCCCTATGGTTGCAGGAGCGGGAGAAACATGCCCCCAACATTCCTTAGGCCCTTTAGAAACTCTTTGACTCTCTGCTGAGTGGTGGGACTCTCATAAGCACAATGCATTACCATGCAGGAGGCTACAATTCTTGTTTCACTAACATAAGAGTGAGGAGTGTCAAGTTTGCCTGATTCCCTTTCCTCTCTGCAGCCTTCTGTGCTGTTGACAAAGGGCCACTGAATTTCAGCAGCAGGCTTTCAGTGTGTCCTACCCTTGTACAACCTATATAAACAGCAAATCTCTTGTTAGTCACTTGCTTAAACCAGTTTTACCAGATTTTTCCTTTTCTCCTATAGGGTGATGTGAACTTAGCTATGATATTAAAACTAAGGGGAAATTTTGTTACCTGCAGTTCTTTTGATGAATGAACATATGTAAACTGGGACAGGAGGTAACTCAGTGTGGTCATAACACAGACTATTTAAAGAACATAAAACAAAGATTCAGCCCTTCAATCTTGGTTAAGGAAGGACTTTGAAGTCCAGATGTTGTGCAGTATAGACTAATAGATTTGTTACGGACATACTGCTGTTGAAGTTACCTCTCATCCTTACAGGGTTTAGTGCTAACAACCTGCAGAAAAAAAATGTCTTGTCTTTTTAACAGACGCTCAGTGCATGGAAAGGGCAGCTGAAAGTTCTCATGGCATGCGTGTAAATAATATCACCTGGTAAATAACATCCCATTGAGCCTCTGATAAAGGGGTAGGACACTTCTTTCTCCAGGTTGTTTGCTACCCTAATGGTGTTAAAAGCACATTTATTAACAACTATCTGAAATCAGCATCTTCACCAATAAGATACTGTTTGTATTCCATTACCCAAAGCACATGTATATGTTTGCAATTAGTGTTCTATTAAAAATAAATAGAACAATATGGTGATGAGACGACTGTCAGTTGCACTGTTGACCCCAAATTAGCTTCCCTGAATGTAGCCAATACTATCATTTTTGGAAAACAGCAGCTGCTGAAATTATTATTGTAGTTTTCATGACTTTCCAGTCTTTCTAGATGCAGAAGGTTTGAAAAGGTAACTGAAGCTTTATTGACAATATTAAAAAGGTTTGAAATGTAGCTGCTCCCAAAATGGTACAAAATAAAACCCCAAGTTTAGTATCTGAATTACATCCATACTTGTTTTCATTCAATCCTGTTAATTTTTGTTTTTTTGACATGTTCTACATGAGTTTGCAACTAATACTATTACATCAAAGTCTAATATTTAAATGTTTAACTTGGTGGTATTTTAGGGAATTTCCTTTGTACTTCCCTTGCCCAAGACAATTTTAGCTCTAGCTTTATGCAAAAGATTTCTGTGCTAAGTGTATATCAGTAGCTTAGGTGGTGGAACACTAAATATGACACTAACTTTCATGATCTATACAATCAGAAAGGATATCCTATTTGAAAACAATCTACTAGCAATGGTGGCACAATTTGATTAATATTATGATGTAGCACAGATGTTAGTGTTTGCCTACCAACACAGCAAAACATTTTGCCAATAACCCAAGCAGCCGCATCCATAGTCTAAGAGATGTACTGCAGGATCCCTTGTAATGTTACAAAAGGTCCTGGAGCTAACCTCTTGGATTATGAGTACCCCTGCATCTTCTGTGACATATCACCAAGCTGCTTCATAGCTACCCAAGTGGCACAGGAGATGCCTGCGCTGTCAGGCCTATGCCATTAGATGTTTAAACTGGTGAGTAAATGTTGTTTCCATACCATTTCGAGAAACACAATTACTAATGCAGTAAATGTAATTAAACAGTTGTGAAAAATATGACCTATGATATTTTAGTTTGAAAGCTAATCAAATTAATTCTTTTTAAAGTAGTTGCCTTTGTATAATATAAAAGGTCTTTAGTTTTATTAGTATTTGTGCTCAGTTTACAACAGTTGTGTATGCTTTTTAGAAAGGTAGGGAGGAACAAAACCTGACCATTTCCCCATTACCAACCAGTGGATACCCTGTTTCTGATTGCTTGAACAATTTTTTGAATTCAGATTACCTATCTTTTGAGCAACATTTCTATTCATCAACATCTCTGTCATTCAGGCCTCCTGGCTGTATCTCATGTCTGGATTCTTAAGAATGATAAAACAAAATCTCAACTGTTTTTAGAACTAACTAAGGGTTTAAAATATTTGTCTTATCAGATATTAAAAAAACTAAAAAACTAAGGACTCATTTAAACATTTTATAAGAAGCTGCTTCATATAAATTTTCATAAATTTCCACCAAAATAAGCTTGATTATTATTTCAATTTTTACCTGAGCCCATCTCTAGGGTTCAGGAAGGGAAAACTGCAAATGATTAAGATGTAAAATAAAAAGATTCTTTTATATAAAAATCTGATTAGAACTACTCCATGACTCAAACTAAAACCATTTTAAACAGTTAAAGTACTTCTGGAAATTACTAAAGGGCAGCTACTGATAAATCTCTTGAAGAACTAGATCTATATTTGCAAGGCCACCACCAATAATGCCTGCGTACGTGCCTTTCCGTTTGAATTCAGTACGTTTATTGTGTAATTAAGCAGATGCATTCAATTGATCTTCCAAATCAAGACAACACATAGAAGATTGGGTGTTTTCTTAGACATTCGGTGGCCAAGCTGTTTAGACCATTTTTAGATCAATGGCAAATAACAGGAGTCAGTACAGATACTGAAATACTGTGGGCCCTCTGTTTGCCTGTGCAATTCCAAACTGACTGACCTTTTTATACAGTGATAGGGTATCTCTCCTAGCCAGCTTGTGGGAAAGGGTGACCTACTAAGTCCAGTATCTGCGGAACATTTGCTGGCTCATAACCCACGGAATATCAGTCACAAAACGCATAGCACAGTCTTCATACTGACATGGCTGAAATTGTACTGGGTCAGTTTGAAACACAGCAGGAACTGGAGGCAAGAAATAACTAGTAGTTAACCTATGAATGGTTTTATAAGCACCATCAGTACTCCTAGCTGATTTTAATATCCATTAATGTAGTATTTTTGCATTTGTATCCTAAAACAATCATAAAAGATACAAAATGCCAAGTCAGGATGTGATGTGAAAAACGGTTTGTGAGTTCAACTGAAATTTAATAAAATGCATTCATGTGCAAATGGCTTCAAGATTGCAACTTTGACTTTGGGTGAGGCAAGATGTTTTGTTTTTATTTTTAATAAAGATGGAAATCAGTAGTCAGCTCAGCAGTGGCAGCCTTTCAATCTGCTAAACTAAATGAATGAAAGGCAGGAGGCATTACTCAGGCTGTTTTCAATTCTGTGCTCCTATTAGTTAAGGCAGTGCAATCATGAGTATACTTTCCTGTGAGTAAGCCCCACTGAATAGACTTGAGCAAGTTTTTCAAGAGATCTACTCAGGATTTGTTGCCTAGTCAGTTGGTTGTAAGTGTGAGTAGATAGCACAACAAAGGCTTTGTAACCAACAATTGTTTCAAGAATCCAAGAAGCATGTAGGACTTCTGGAGACAATAACTGAAGTACAGTTTTTCTAGCCCAAGGAATATACATTCAGTGCATCCGCTACAGTCTGCAATGGTTACAGCAGAAACAAAGATACAGTAAACTGCCCTACCTTCATCCCCATTCTCTGGCACTGCAACGTAAAAAAAAGGAAGGGGAAGGGAAGAGATAAAATTCAAAATAAATAAAAATGAAGATTAAAAATAACAGAAATCATGACTTAAAAATAATAAAACAAGCATGAATCAAATGTATTGAGGCTTCTTTTTTTACTTTATCAACCAAACCTAACACTCTGTTTTCACAAAGATAGTCATTAAACTGCTCTTTCTGGGTCCTAAGTACAGGCTTATCAGAGCTAGTTCCTAGTAAGGGTGTGCGCTTCAGGAATCCGATTCGGGTAAAATACCCAAATCAGGCCCGATCTGGAAAGCTTCAGGATTTCCGAAGCATTTGTAATACTTCGGGAAGCTTCGGGGCCTCTGGGGATTAAGTTTAAAGGGCCCTTTCACAAGTGGTAGGGCCCTTTAAACTTACTCAACCCTTACCCCACCACCCCACCCCCACTTACCGCTGGAGGAGACAGCCTCCCTCCTGACTGCTGGCCTCCGGCGGCGCCGGCCCTCTCTGCCGGCAAGCTGTGCCGGCTGCCGTGCCAGCAGCAGGTAAGGCCCTCTCTGCCAGCTGCGGCTCCATGGTGCCGGTGGCAGGGAAGGCCCTCTCTGCTGGTTGGCTGCGACGGCTGCAGCTGCGTGGTGACAGCAGCAGGGAAGGCCTTCCCCACTAGCCAGTTGGCCAGCGCGGCATTGGGCCGTTCCAGCCTTCAACTTGACAAGGTAAGTTGGGTGGTGGGGGGGGGTTTAAGGTGAGGGTGGGGGTTTAAGGGTGGTGGTGGTCCTCCCCCTCCCCTCTCACTTCAGTATGCTCCGAATCTTTCCAGAGCATACCGAAGCGACTTGGAAACGAGAACCTTTTTCGCGAAGCAGGAAAAGGTTCGGAAAAAGCCCCGAAATCCAAAGCAGCATGCTGCTGCACACCTCGGGTGCACACCCCTCGTTCCTAGACATCAGCACACTTTGGAAATCATTAATAGTATCTGTCTACACCAAAGGCAATTCAGCAGGTATTAAGATATAGTTTATTCTTTTTTTGCATATAGGGACTAAGGTAAAGGTAAAGGTAGTCCCGTGTGCAAGCACCGAGTCATTACTGACCCATGGAGGGATGTCACATCACGTTTTCTTTGCAGATGTTTTATGGGGTGGTTTGCCATTGCCTTCCCCAGTCATCTACACTTTACCCCCAGGAAACTGGGTACTCATTTTACCAACCTTGGAAAGATGGAAGGCTGAGTCAACCTTGAGCCAGCTAGCTGAACCCAGCTTCTGCCAGGATTGAACTCAGGTCGTGAGCAGAGCTGGGCTGCAGTACTGCAGCTTCCCACTCTGCACTACAGGGCAGAGTGAGTGAATGACAAATAAATGTGTATGCTATATTTTAGTGCAATATTTAGTCCAGTGATGCTATCAGGAAAATTAAAATTTCAGAACTGTTTCCAAACACTACTTTAAATATTTGTAAGAATTATCAATTTGTAACAAGGCTTTACTTTGTGTTTTTTGAGATGTTATTACTTAATGGCATGAGTAAAAATCTGAAAATTTTGCTCAGTAAATAAAAGTAAACTGATAAGACAGTGCTTTTGAAGACTGATCCAGCTACTCAATAGACTACCATGGAGCCACTGAGAAAAAAACCATGCACAGCTGACCAATCAGTTGCGGTATGACAGCAAATTTCTAGGAAAGTTTAGTGAAGGTTTGGGGTTGAATGTGAAAATACTATTATATACTAATATATAGTTACTCACACTTTACTGCTATTAGTATATGAACATACTATTATATACTATCAAATGTGAATATATCAATAGAAAATCTTAGCACTGCCACTATGTGCTGCCACTATGCGCCAAGAGTCTGACCCACAGTCCTCTTTGTCACACTGAATTCTGCAGGACTCTTCCCACTTCCTGGGAACTGCCTACTCAGAATGTCAGGTAAAGCAAGCCATGGTTTCTTTCAGTTGTGTTATGGGACTCATTCCTCATGATTATTCACTATGGAAAGGTTCTATGCCAATGCCACCATTTCCTGGGGATACCAGTGCTGGACCTTTTCCATATGATTGTGCTGATATGATGAGCCTCTTAGATTTGTAGAGCACTATACACATTTTGTGAGGATGGGGGGAAACTGTGTGTTTAAAAAAGCGCAAGAATCCCTTCATTATTCCTAGCATATAAAACATAATTACACATTTTTACAAGAGGAGGAAAGACAGATTTCCTATCCTGGGGTAAGTGCTAAAAGAGCTTTTGAATGCATTTCATGATCAATACGTGCTCTTAAGAATACTATGCAAGCAAGCTTCATCAGCCTATAGGCAAAGGTACACTGAAATCTAAGATTGGTAGTTCAGGTGAAAACACTTTGCATCAAGATTGATATGTATTTTGTAAAAAATTTTCTTTCAATGTAAGTCAATATAAAAGGTACTTTTTATTTATACCTGCTTTTCTCCCCAACGGAGACCCAAACATCTTACAACATCATTCTCACCTCCTCCACTATTTACTCACATGAACCACTCTATGAGGTTGATTTAGGTTGACTGGCCCAGAGAGCTAACAGAACCAAATGATGTAACATACTTGCAAAACAACTGTGTTTTATTATGATTATATAAAGCACTATTACCTTCAATGTATTTTATTCTTTGATAGTCTAATTATATTTTCCTTTACAAGCTCCTGTAAAGTTGTTATAATGCTGGAGTACTAAAGCCAAATAATGTCATATTTGGCAAACATGGAGAGGACTGGGCACATGCAGGTCCTAGTTCAGTTCTAGCCCATCCACACACAAAGTCCTGCATGAGTTCAGTACATGGGAGACTGCTTCACCCTTTCTGGACCAAGGCAAAAGAAGCTAATACTTTATGTTTTCCAAAAGGAAACAGATGATCAAGAAAGAACGGATAGAAATGGGTGGAAAACCCCCTAAATCAATACTTTTAGCAACTTCAGGAAATCCTTTATAGTGCTTCTGAAGATCAGGTAAATGTATTCCCGAGAAGGTTCACTTTGTTAGTACAGGAACTACTCTATAATACACATCTGCATGGTTTGGTAGAAGTGGCAAATAATAGAAAAGAGTCAGGAAGAATGAGACAGGAAGAGTCATATAACAGTACTTTTCCAGCCTAATTACATGTTCATAGGGTCTCAAAAGTAATATTAAAATCACAATGTATTATATAAACCCAGATTATATATCCACTATACATCATGTTTAACATTCAGAAAAATCTCATGGTGGAAGCTGTCTTGGATTGTATCACTGCAAAATTCAGATGAGAAATTGCATGTTTGGTCGCTGTACCAAATGGAAACCTCCCTGCAGACAGAAATTAATGTGTATTATTCTTTTAGATAGACATAAATTGTTAAGGCAAAAAAGAAAATTATTATACTCATAAAAAGGCAGAAATCTTTTTCCTTAACAGGGTGGCTTGCCAAGGACAGGGAGATTTAATTCAAGTAGTATTCAATCTTGCAACTCTTCATTTTTATTATGATGCCACCATCCAAGGAGAGCTATACAATGTGATTTTTCAGGTCTAATAATGTAGCAACATTCTAAGTGGCTATACTATAGTGAATATAAAACTTTACTATTCAGATATACAGAGCAGTAACTAAAGACAACTCCCTGACACCATACATTTAGAGTGGATGCGGGGAGGAGGGGTTAAAGTGATAATTCTTCAAATGTAGCAAAATATGGGTCTGTAACATTTATGCATTAAAAGCTAAAGCTTCTTCAAGCAATTATTGACAACCTGACATACCTTTTAGGCCTTTGGCAATAAAACTACCATACATGTAGTGGAAGAATGCTTTGAAGAACAAAGGAAAGCTTAAACAATCTGTTATGCATATTTTAACTGTGATGCAACTTCATAATATGCAAATGATCTTTAATTAGTAGTAATTTATACAGAAAATTGTGAAGATAATTATTGTGCCTGATATTTATGAATACTATGCTTTGTTCTTTAATGGAGACACAAACACTGTATTCTGACAACTATGCTTTATTTGTTCCAAGAAGGAACCCGGAAGTCCAGAGACTTATGTATTTACTTCGTCTGCCTCTTCCCCTTCACTGTTGAGTGCAGTTCTGATAATGAAGAAAACTAGCTACAATTTGCCTTGACCCATTCATTTATTTACTCATGCCATTTATACCCCACTTTTCTACCCAATGGGGATCTAAGGTGGCTCATATGATTCTTTTATCTTCTAGGGATGTGCAACCCAGATCTGGGATTCAGGGGAAAAGACAGATTTTTTGCCAATCTGGCTAAATCTGGCTTTCCTAAATCAAACCAGAGAATCCTGAATCTGATCTAGGAACCTGGATCCAGACCCCAGCATTAATTTGGATTAGTCCAGGAAACATGGCTTTAGCCTTTGGCTCACTTCTTCCTTGGCGTCTCCTGTTCTTTTTCCAAAAGGAGAGGGGGAGTAGGGAGGGGGAATGAGGCACAGGTATGTGGGGGGGGGGTATGTGGCCAATCCATGTAGGAACTCTCCTTGTATACCTGGCTTCTGTGAGTGACACTGGCTCAGTTGGCCTAAGTTGCAATAGTTTCCCTTACTTAAGTTTGGTTTGGGTGAAATCCTCTGCTTTGACATGATTCTCTGGTTTGATGTTGATCCCCTTAATTCACTTTCATGAAACATCCTCTATTTCTTCCATTTTTACTCATGCCATGTATTCCCCCCAGGCTTCAGACTAGGCCTCCCACCTTTCTCTGAGTAATGGGTGCCTCTTTCTCTTCCTCAGCCTTCTTCCAGTCATCACAAGTGCTGTTGTGCTCATCCCTTGCCCCAGCCTCCATCACTTGCCCTCTTCCTTTAAGTGCCAGCTGCAGTTTCCTGTGGTGGCAGTAACACCTTTCTCTGCTCATTCCCAGGCAGTTGGCTGCAATGACTCCTTTTCCTGGGAACTCCTGGCCTTGGCAGTATTGCCCTGGGCGACTTCTGCCTCGGTTTGCTTTGGCCATCCCTCTCCTCCCCCAATGCCCTTTTCCTTATCCCAGGGAGAAGTTTTTGCTCTGTCCTCCTAGCTGGTCTGCCTAGTCTGGCAACTGTCACTGCTGTTGGGGCTGCTCCTTGCCCTTGTTCCCACTGTCTCACCTAGCCTAAGGCTCATCTCTAGCCTCCTTCCCTCCACCTCCTCCCTGGCATCCCCTGCTGACCCCTTTAAATCTCATGCTGCATGATCTTGGTCCTGCCCTACCATTGCCATCCCCTCACTCCCTGCAGCCCACCTTCAGATGGGCCATCAGGAGTTTGGAGAAACCTCCTAGCCTCTGCAGAGCTGGCTGGGGCATCAGGATCGCCACAGCAAAACTGGTTAAATGACATGATTAATAATTATAAGAGCAGACTATGTGAGTAACCATTGGCTTGGAGGATGTAAGACTATAGAGAAATGTCCATTTCCATTAGCAAGATAATAGGATTAATTACATCTTGAGCATGAAAAAGTATGTCCTGAGCAGTCCTGCTAACATCTTTTGAGATACTCAAAAGAGCCTGAAGTGTAGCCTGGGAATAACTGATGTGCTTCTCTGTGTTATCTCATCAGGTAAGAAACAAATGGGGAGCACCAATAAAAAGCATGAAAAAAATGAAAGGAGGACTTCTCAACAGGGGTCCCCCAACCTGAACCTATCCTTATGAAAGAGTAGTGGGCCACTACAACATGGCTGCCATTGGAGGTAGGACCAATCACAAAATGGCTGCCAATGGGGGGGGAATCACAAAATGGCTCTTAGGTCTTCTGAAGCACCTCCTGTTCTAAAGAGGCAGAGGAAAGCCAAGATTTGTTCTTTGCTTTGGGAAGAGGTATTCGGGGGAAGAAGCATGTGAGCAACAGGGAACACATCAGCAATCACCATTGTGCCATTAGCATCATATCTGGCATCAATGTTAGATACACAGTTTAAATGACAAGTGCAACATGTATTGGACATGATATCCTTCTTCCAGGGCAACTATAAAAACAGATATATAAAAAGTACTTCAGGATACAAAAAATACATTCAATTGAAATAAAATAATCTGTTATGATTTGGTTATACAAATCCAATGTACTACTTATTAAATTATTAATTTACTGCATTTGAGTGAATATTAAATCATACATATTATCAAACAATAATCAAATTAATGTATGATAATACATTGTTTTCTGCATTTAATTTTCACATATCGGACTAAAAATTATTGACTTATAGGTTTACAACCAACAACACAGCCAGTTTAAATCCACACCAAGAAAATATTATTTACAGCATTCTTTCATCACTGTGCAAACTCACAAATATTATACAATAAATGTCCGATATAAAAAGATACTTGGGCCTATCAGATAGGGAGATAGGAAAATGTCTTTTCCCCCCAAAGTGGTAAAATAAATTTGACCACTAATGGCATAGTACACAGAGTAAAAGGATATGGAACTTCCCCCTTCATGTATATATAAGAAAAAATAACCCAAAGTGGAGGACGGGGAATTTCCAGGAGCTGCATCAGAGGTACCTATGTTTGCAGATTATACTGAGCTGCTTTAAGTCTCTCTGAAAAACTAATTTTGGGATCCACTCATCTGAAACTAGGGAACATATTTTCTTTGAAATATTTGAATCCACAGCTGAAGTCAGTAAATTTTTTGTTACTAAGGTGCCCAGCAATTTGAGAAGCACAATACAAGAGATAAACATGAATGTTATTTTAAATTTTTGATTTGTAGCATGTCTAAGTTTCAGAAGGGAACAACACAGGAAACAAAAGGCCTATGCATTTTTTAAAATCAGAAAAATCTGTAGTTACATTTAAAAAATACATCCTATGTATAAACTATTCCACCATGACATATCACTGTCTAAACACAAAGAACACAATGAGCCTAGATAAACTGTGATAGTAGCAGTAATTTAGGGATTTTGTACAGGACATATATTCATTCAGATTTTGTGTGGGTTGCAAACTAATCATTAAAGGAGAAAAAAATCATGATTAAATGTAGAATTCAAAAAGGAATTGGATTTTTCCCCCTTCAAGCCTCCTGATTACCTGGCGGAAAATAACACCTTGGATCCGCTGGAACCTTTCCATGGGCAGAAGGATTTCTACCTTCAGAGCTCAACATTCCACCCTCCTGCTGCAGATGTTTTTCAAGTATCCCACAAAATGAAATAATTTTCCTCTTTAATCTCCTGCAAACTTTTCCTATGGTGTTGGCATACTGAAATCTGGGCAGAAAGCCCTTGTTTACTGCAGCATTACAAAGCTTTGTTTCAAGATCATTTTTATGACTTGGTAAGTGAGGTCTGATTAAGATCTGACATTCCTTTTAACAGTTGCCTACAGAATGTGGCTTAGGTAGGAAACCATTTGTCTATATAGCATCTGCCAAAGGAAAACAAGACTTTTGTTTTAAACACAATGTTTGAATGCTGTATGATTAGATTTATTTACTTTTATACGTTTATTATGCTTATAACCCATCTTTCTTCCTGATGGCTTACATTGTTCTCTTCTTTTCCACTTTATCCTTACAACAACCCTGTAAGGTTGATTAGGCTGGAATGTGTGACACCCAAAAATCATCCATGGCAGAGGGTGGATTTGAACCTGAGCATCCCAAATCCTAGTTTGACACTCTAACCTCTACACCACACTGTACTTAGCCATCATGAGAGATTAATTGCTCTGTGGGGATGTAAATGGCGTTTGAGACAACATATGCCAGAATGCATTAACGCCCTGGCATATACTTGAGTGGCAAAGAATTCCTTAGAACTCAAAACTATTCTACAAGTGATGTGTGTTTGGGGTGGGGGAAACATTATTTAACTAGAAATGGAAGGCTTTCTTCAACAGCTTCAGAGAGGCTTGACAAATCTAAATAGACGGGCAGATCTGCTAATCTCCACTTGGGGCCTTGAGGTCTCACAGAATTACAAGTGATCTCCAGATGACAGAGATCAATTCCCCAGGAGAAAATGGCTGCTTTGGAGAGTGGACTCAATGGTATTATGCCTGTCTGAGGTCCCTCCCTTCCCCAGATTCCAGTCTCAAATCTCCAGGAATTTCCCAATCCAGAGTTGACAATCCTAGCAGACAGTAAGTCATTAATGATCAAGAAAAGCATTTAAATAAATTTAGAAGATTTAATATGATCTTATGGAATTCTGACCTAACAGATGGTCAGAATTTATTATTATTTTAATGTAATATATCGTAAGTAGTTGCAGTATATTGTTTAGAATTCAGAATTAGAGGTGGGCACGAACTGGAATACGAACCAAAAAAATCCATGAACCAGCCCGGTTCATGGTTTGTGAACCAGTCGTTCATGGAAGCTTGTTTCCACGAACTTCCATGAACTGGTCTACTGGTCTGAGCGGCAGGGAAACGGCCATTTAACACGGGGGTGGGGCTTGGCTTGCTGGCTGGGAACTCCCAGCTGGCCAGCCAAACCTCACCTGCTCTTTGAATGGCCATTTCCCTGCCGCTCAGAGCAGGGAAATGGCCAGCCAAGCCCCACTATTTGAATGGCCATTTCCGTTTGGAGCGGTGGGGAAATGGCCATTTAACCCAGGGGGTGGGGCTTGGCTAGCCAGCTGGGAACTCCTGGCCGGCCAGCCAAATCTCACCCACTCTTTAAATGGGCATTTCCACACTGCTCGCAGTGGCGGGGAAATGGCCATTTAAACAACAAGGTTTGGCTGGCTGGCCAGGAACTTCTGGCTGGGCAGCCAAGCCCCGCTGTTTAATTAATCATCTGCTTGTTGGGGATCTCCTTGACAAGCAGCTGATCGGTGGGTTTAAATGCCTCTTTCCCTGCTGCTGTCAAGCGGCCGGAAAGGGGCATTTAAACCCCACGAACCACGAACCAGTTAGTGAACTTGCCCTGGTTCATGGAGTTCGTGGTTTGTGGTTCATGAAAATGCCATGAACCACAAACCGCACAGTTCGGTTTTTTCCTGGTTCGTGCCCATATCTATTCAGGACTAGGAACATGGAGATCCAAGTTCTCTAATGCTACTATATTTCAATCTTCCCACGGGAATATATACAGAATTCCTCAACACTGATAACTCATATAAGCACCCTGTTACATTAACAAGCATGGTGATTAAAGTGATAAAAGGTCTATTTCCCCTATCCTTTCAGTTATGCTTACATATGAAGTGGAATTTTTAATTTGGTTTAATGATTGTGACTATGTAGCCATACAATGATAGCTATTTTACAATTGTGTGAACTTGTGTATGATGGTCAAACCACAGATATGTCTTAGAATAGAATCCATTATTTGCTTCAGATCCAGAATCAGTTCCCTTTTCTCTTGTATTTCTTACAAACATTATCTACTCAATACACAGTCTTCATGCATTCCCCAGACCCTGTATGTGCACTCAGTAAAATAAGGCACTTTCTAATGAGAAAACAGAATATTCTTTTTTTTTTTTTTGCACTAGACACCACCTCATTCAATGTATAGGACAGCCAATCCTGAGGCTGCAGACCAGGTCACTAGCTTTCAAACATTACGAAATGATAGAATTAAGTTCACATGTATCATTTAACACACAGGCTATGCTTCCTGATACAATTCATCCTGAAAATCATCCTGTGAGGTTGATGATAATGCTGCTGCTGAAAGGAAGAATTTATATACAGAAAAGGCTTACGCTTTTGTGTGGGTTGCAAACTAATCATTAAAGGATAAAAAGCTTATGACCTTCTGAATCACACTGTTATTGTTTAACAGAGATAGTAGTAGCAGCAGCAGAAGTATAGGAAACTAGTATATACTATTCATTCAGTGCCAAAGATGCGATCAGAAAAGAAGAAACCTTGCCATAATAAAAAATCTGTTGTAGACTTGCACATTCATTCTTTTAGTATCCCTTTGTCTTTAGAACATTGTTTCTGAGAAAAGTCAAAATTTCTTTAATAGTCAATTGTGGGAATAGTAAATTAAAACATATTATTGCATCTGAAAGGTTTGTTAGCATTCAATTCTGTCAATTGTTTTCATATTCTAAATACACTTTTTATACCTTATTAATCTCATGTGCAGCTGTGATGCTTTCAAATCAGTAAGACACTCATTCTGAATGCAAAACCATAATCTGAATTTTGGATTGCATCCAAAAAAGAATAAAAACCTCCATGTTTTGAAAACTTTATTAAAATTAATCCAATGCGTTGAAAAGCCGGCTGTAAGATTCCTGGAGTAACACAACCAACTTAACAGAATTGAAAACAGTAAACACTGGCTAAAATATTGTACCATCAACCAAGTATGTAGAATGGGCTCAGAGTGGAGTCACTTTGCACAGGACTACATTGTAATTTTCCAGTGCTATGTACACACAGGATTTTAAAACTGTAACTATACATTGACTTCTAACTAGTAACTGAAACACAACCCAACATACTGGAATTTTAATTTGTCTGAATGACAATAATTAAGAAAAACATTAAAATAAGTGGAGTAATTCAAACATTAGGGATTGGGACTTTGAATCAACAAGAGACTGTTGCTGAAGGCAGAGTGCTTTCACTTGCCTTGCCCCATCCCTCTGCATGGAGTTATAACTAGACATGGGCATGAACAGAAAAACCATGGTGTTCATTGTTCGTTGCCATCCACGAACAATGAACATTGGTGAACATTACCTGTTCACGAACATGTTCGTTGTTCGTGGGGGCCAGCAAGCCCTCCTCTAGCCATCAAGATCCCTACCACACCACTCCCAGAAACCCTACCTGAGCAGGCAGCAGGAAATGTACCAATAATAAATAATAGCTTGGCCCCAGTGCCTGGCAGCAGCCCTGGAACATGAAGGGGTAGATCCCTACCACACCATTCCCAGAAACCTTACCTGAGCAGGCAGCAGGAAAGGTACCAGTAATAAATAATAGCTTGGCCCAGAGCCTGGCAGCAGCCCAGGAACAGCAAGAGGCTATTTGTTGCAAGAAGTGGTCTGCTTTCATCTGCTTTGCCCCACAAATTTGCATGGAGGTATAAGAAACTGCTGCCTCTGGGTAGCTTGACAAAGGGATGTTATAGGGTGGCTTTTAGCAAAGGTTTAGCTATCTTGTTTTTATATAGAGAATGGTTATCTAAGAGATGGATCAGATGAATTTGGGTGACCCTCCACATCAAAAACCAAAATTTTAAACACTACAGCAAAAGGCGCTTCTAGAGTCAACACAGGAACCATGTTGATCTTGTCATTAGTGGCCTAATATTTAGTTTTATTTTAGCTCTGTTCTGCAGTTCTGGCATGAACAGGATAATCTGCAAACACAGGCTACTTTATAAATATTTAGAAACTTCCTTTTTAAAAGACAAGTGATACCCAATGTGATACAGTTAACTTTAGACACAGATTGGCTTAAGATAAAGTAAAAACAGGCAGGAATCTCTGCTCAGCTATGAAAGAAACCAGGTAACCTTGGGCAAGTCACTATGCTTTTGCGATAAATAAATTGAACTCCACACACACAGTTCTGCACTTCTTGAAGGAATAGCTGTGAATCATTATGCAAATAAAATAACAACATACACATTATATTAAATAAAGTGCACAGGAAAAGACAATGAAGATATGAGATGGGTGTCAAAACTGAATTTTAGTTTTCAACAAAGGTAAATCTGCATGAATTAATTATGGGACATATTGCTGTTGGCCTGTTACTTTATCTGCAAGGCATGATTGCCTCAATACTGTTTCCATCCATATATTACCTAAAAACAGGAAACAACTCTACCTCAGTTCTTATCATTACACAATTTAATTCTTATTTTATACTGAAATACTTTCCAATTATTATTACATGAAACCTAAGCAATTGACAGTACTACTTTAATACCAGGGCTGACTTTAAAATGGAAGGGCTACTTCTCACAACATGGAATGGAATGGTATAGATTTCTTCAAATTTCACAGAACCTCTTTCTAAACATGCTTGCATTTCTTTAACCCAACTAAAAAAATTAATAATGATAATCCAGAGTCTAGGCAATAACAGTAACTAACATTGCTTAACTTGAGACCTACACATTTGATAAGCGGAAGATAATGCCAGTCAAGTAAACAGGTAGGAAAAAGTTCTCTTTCCCAACTAACTTTATGTAATCCATTAAAACTGCTTTTTTAAATATCCAGCACATTTTTATCCTGTCAAAATAAATAATATACAACTAAGATTGCATTTTTATAGTGATAAAATGAAGAAGAATGAAAGAATACATGTATGTAGACACATATGAGAGAAATGTGAGAAATGTTTATGTCAAAAATCACAGGACAAGCTAAAAGGAAAATAGAACAGAGAAAATCAGTAGAAGAGACACACCTGGGTTTCTTCTCCTTGATGAATCCACTTCTTCTGTGATCACGTTGTGTAATGTACAGACAGAGACAAAGAAGATGGACGTGAGTGGATGTACTCAGAAGGTAAAAACTGACACTGAGGGAAAGGGCCACAATTGTTTGAGAAAGAAACCTGCAGTGCACATTCAGTCAATGGGGGAAAAAAAGAAAACACAGCAAACACTAAAAGGAAGAAAATGTCTATTTGAACTAGAAAGAATCAGAAAGACAAGATTAGTGTAAAATCTTGAGGAGGGTAAACACATTATTACAGCTGTCCCACCAGCATGGCTGAGGAAAAATGCAGAAAAAAAAGATGCATTTACTAGCAAATTCAGTTTAGTTCAGGAATATTCAGTATACAACATTCCTCTGGCCTAAAGTTAAAAATTAACTTTGAGCTTTCCCCATAATAATATTATCAGATGGTTTAAAATATGTTTTTCTAAAGTTAAACCAATATTAAATAGCAGGAAAATGGGGGGGGGAGGGGAGAGAGGATATCACTTTATCTGGAAGAGGAAACAAAGCCACTGGTTTATAAAAAGCCAAACTACAATGAATACTAATTAAACACAGAAATAGTACTGAAATATTAGTCAATCCAGCAGGCCCAGATTACAGTATTAGATAAGTAAAAACTAGAGATGTGTTTCAGAGCCTCTATGGTTCTTGCCTATCATTTCTAATGTTACCATCACTTACACGTTTTTCATATATCTGATTTACTTTATAAGTAATTAACACAAGTAAAGAACATAAAGAAACTGATATTTTAAATTAAAAGTGATCATCATGAAACATCGGCCTTAAGGCACTATTGTTTTGGTCGATTCCACCTTCCTTATGGAAATCAAAAGGACCAAGAGATTTTCCATTCAAGACTTTACCATCAGTCTTTTTTCTAGAATGACCTGATCATTAGTGGACACACTGAAGAAAGGGGGAAATGCTGATATATAAGAGGATAATCTATTCCATGTTTGGTCAGCAAAAAGATGTTGATAAAGGGTTTCAGATCACAGGGACAAACAGTCCACAAATCACCAATGCTGGAAGCTTTCCTCATGTCCTGGTGGAATCTAGAATGACACATTTCATTCTAACAGTGAATAGGCCAGATGAAACCCGGGGGTGGGGGAGCATGCCTATTGTGCCATCCAAGGAAACATTTTAAATCAAGATACAGGTTTACTCATAAAACGCTAAATACACTGGGACCTACTTAAAAGTGCATAATGAACCTATGCATATTTAATCAGAAGCATCGGTTTTTTCAGTAGGGCTTACTTCAAAGCAAATATGAATATGACTGCATCATCAGAGACAATCTTCTCTTTCATATTCTATTGTACTATAAAATCAACCAAGGACACCTTATTGAAGAGATCTGTTTCTAAGAGCATAAGAAATGTAAGTTTTCCTTTCTGAGCATGTTTTGGAAGAAATGTAGCACTTAAATTATGTTGATATTTGGTGCTGGAACTGTGATAATTTGTCTATTAAAATCTACTGTCACTTTTTGGAAGGAACAGTTCCAGACACAAATTAACATAAAGAGTAAAACTAGCAAACATCTTTTACTATGTGTGATACCTGGAAATTATTTATAGATTAAAAAACAGATAAAACCAATAAATTCAAACAATTTTTGACTGTTTGTCACGTTGGTATCCTGCTTACTTGCAAGGACTCAGGCTAACTTACAAAAGAAAGAAATGGACGGAAATTTCAGCATCTGAACAAGACATTTCCTATAATCAATAAGTTCCTCAGGATCAGAGCTATAACTGAGGAGTTACTATATAGCCTCATATAGTTTATATTCTGCAATTTTCTCTCTTTATATTATATCCCATACTCTCAATCACATTTATGGATCTCAAATAGGGCTGAAGTACAGATTTCACGCAAGTATGGGGTGGGGCAGGCCATGAAAGATTTTTTTTAGGTGACCACTCTCCACTAGCATATACCTGACAGCCAATGCATATATCACAGAATGGCTAAATATGTTTTTATTGTTGTATACTTGTGGTTGTATATTATACCAATGGAAGTTTCCAGTACTGTTCATGCAGATCCCATACAAAGGATATTACAGTACTTAATCCTTGAAATTTCAGAAAGATAGTAAAGTCCTCAAATCCCAATAAGTGCAGCTAATAAATTATTTCTAAGCATAATCCAGCTTTCAATACAATCCAGCTATCCAGAGGACCAAGATTTACTGTACAAACCTATCCTGTTATTTTAGTCTAAACTAACTGACATCGATGGGATTAGAATGCTGTAACTCTGTATGGGACTGCATTGTTAGACACAGCCCAAAAACAGTGATGTAAAGCCTATATAGCACCTTTATTTTCATACTGTCGCCGTTTTATGCAGTTATCTGGCTATAAAACATTAATATCATCAATTAACTGTATATGGATAAGGCAGTACAAAAATGATCTGTGTGTTCCACAGAACATTGTGCTTTATTAATCCTTTCTGTTCTGTACATAAGAGGTTTCCAAAATCTTAATCACATATTTAAAAAGTCAGATCTTCAAATCATGAGATAAAGTTGAGGTGTTGTTATGAAATTTCATAGATTGTTCACTGGGTTCCTTTAAGGAAGAAGTTGCCTTTCCTTGGGTGTTCACAGTACTCACTGGGCCATCAGACCAAGATTGCCTGTAGAATTTTGGATTAACAACTCACAGTGGGAAATTGTAGATGCCAGATTTATGGCAGTGTAAAAGAAGCTGCACTTCCCAAAAGTAGCACAAATTATTTCCGCGCTATTAAAATATTCTTCCTTTGCCACTATCTGATGTTGCTTGCTACCCAAGAAGTAGCAAAAGGAGAAAATTTTAAGAGATCTGAAGTAATTTGTACTACATGCAGGAAGTGCAGCTTCTCTTATACTGTCATAAATCTGGCATCTACTATCTATTCTGTACCCTTGAGATATCTTATATGCAAAATGGAGAGGGAAGAAGCTTCAGAACTGGAAGGGGGAAAGGAATTGAACTGAAATGACCATTTTCAGCCTGATCAACCCTTAACTGAGCATAATTCCTTGAAAATAGCAGCTCACACACCCACTGTAACAATTTATGGGAAGGGAGAAGAAGAAAGAAATGTCATGGAAGTGATTTCTTCAGAATCCCAATAAGGATTTTTTTTTTAAAATCCCTTTGCATTTACAAGTCATGTCTTGTAACCCATCTTAATCCATAATATTTCTTAAATCTCCACATTTTCTTCACCAAATGTACTCTCAATATGCTCACTCTACCACTTTCATATGCAACAATGGCTAGCTAAACTGGTTAATTCTTGTTAATTATATGATTGCTTTCCATCCTATACCTAACAGCCCTGGTACACTCACCTCCAAACACTATTATTCATTTATCTTCCTCTCTCACTTGCTCTTACTCCCAACTCTTGTTTTCTTTTTACTCATTCTCCTCCCCTTACTGTTCTTCCTGTCTTTACAATATTTTCACACTGTTCCACACAGTGATCCCTCAAAGACCAATAAACCCATACCAACCTTATAAAATGCTAAACAGCAATCCTAAGCACATTTATTAGAGAGCAAGCCCCATGGAGCACAGTGAGACTTTCTTTTGAGTAAAAATGCTTAGCATTGTACTGATAGGATGTTAAAAGAACCATATACATATTTTAATTTGTATAGATAATGACAAAGAAAACTGAACATTTTAAAAAGGAAGGTCAGTACTAATTTAAACCAAGAATTTTTTCTAATTGATGTGCATTCTATCACATGGCTCTACTTTCGCTACTCTAAAAAAAGAAACTGTGCCACAACACTAATCTAGATAGTTTCTACATACTAAAAAAATTAACAAAGTGAAAAAAATAAGGGACATTAAGCACACACTTATTACAAAAAGCATGAAATGTAACTATTTTATAGTCTCATGCTTTCAGGTGGTTTTCCAAATCCTGACAAACCTGGCTCAGTATGATGTTTCTTTTTCGGCAATGATTTGTCATCAGTTACTGTACCATTCACCTTTTTCTGCTGGTCTTCCCATGTAACTTCTAGCGTAAACCAAAAGAAATCAGAGCTTGTCAGAAACATTAAGTAACTTCTATAAGATACCTAACATAATTTGATGCAGTTTATTGTAAAGTGGCAATCAGTCTCTGGAAGGGTTAAAACTTATGTTTTACAAGCATGTTAATATATTCAAGTTGGGAGCTTTCTTTTAATTAAATAGCCAATTCAATATTAGCACTGTAATGTTTTTGATAAATGTTTTATTTTAATGTATCCTGTCCCATCACAAAATATTCAGAATATGCTTAAAATAGATGAAAATCTAAATAAAAGACAATGGCTTGGATTCTGTTTAAATTTCCACAGGGAATAGAGGGTGATTGTTGCCAATTTCCCTCTTCTCTCTAGCAGACTTCTGATCCTCCTTCCCCCAAGCTATTCCTGTGGATTACTCAGAAGTAGCATTTCAGTTTTTCAACATTTTAGACTGCAGCAGGACAAGGGAGGTAGTGAAGTCATGTTCTGCAAACAGAAGTTTCCTCCTTCTGTGGAAGTTGCAGGTAGGATCCAAGTCAGTATGTATTTTTAAAACTCAGATAGGCTAAAAATGAGGACTGCCTTGCTACATCAGAACAAATATGCATTTTTAAGAATAACTACCAGATCTTAACATAGTGAACCCCTATAAATTCATTGTGTATCATGTGCACTCATTATACTTAGTTCCAAACTGAAATATAGTATACTTGTTGCCAAATAAACCTACCAAAGGTAGTTTTCCTGTTCTGGATTGGGATTGTATTTGCACTAAATGAGTAAGTACTTCAGGGTACTTTCAAACTGGAGGCTATAGATGGAGGAATAGCTTTCTGCATAAAAACAGTCATTAAATTACCTTCAGCTAATTTGCCAGATGTGATTCAGCCAGTTATACATGCTGATTACACCCATGTGCTCAAGGGCGGCACAATGGATTGCTGCGCTCGTGGCCAGCTGGCTGGGTGCCCCCCATGCGCACGCAAGCTCGCGCGCACCGGCCTGCATGATGACATCACGTGTGACATCATCACGGGAGCGTGCACGCCACCGCCGCTTCAATAGCTGCAGTGGGGCAGCCTCCGAGCTCTCTCTCTCAGTTGCCTGCACCACCACAGATGCCTGCCCGCAGCGGCTGCGCCCGGCCAGGGGCTTGTGCTGGCAGCGGCAGTGGTGCGGGGTGGGAGGGATAGGAGGCTGCTGCTTTGTGGCACATGCTCCCACCCCCCGCGCCTCCTCCGGCGCTCCCTCCGGCACCCCGCACCTCAGGCCACCGCCTACCTGGCCTCAATGGGAGCGCCAGCCCTGCATGTACTCTATGTGGGGTTGCCTTTGAAGTCTGTTCAGAAGCTTTAACGTTCAAAATGTGGCAGCTAAGATAGCAGGTACAAACTATAAGTACTACATGTCACCAGTTTTAAAGGGTCTATGTTGGCCACCAGTGTGCTTCTGGGAACAATTCTAAGTCACCTGTTACCTATAAAACTTTTCAAGAATTAGGGCTAGGTTACTTGAAGGATAGCCTTACCTTGTACCTACCCACCAACTAAGATAATCTGCTCTCTGTGCTACCACTTTCAGAGGCTAGATGAAAAACAGAAACAGAGACAAGAAACAGAGGTGGTGGTGCTCAGGTTCTAGAAACCCTTTCCCAGAAGCTCTCCCAGTGTCAAATGTACAATATTTTAAGCACCAGGTGAAGACATTTTCACTTTCCCAAGTCTTTTAGATTTTCCTCCCTTGTGGACTTATCTGGTGTACTGAATTTTTCCCGCTGCTGTTATAGAAAGTGTTCTTGTTTTTAATGCTGGTCTTTAAAGATTTCCTTCCAGTCTTAATCCAATATTGTTTTACATTTTTATCATATTTTTATCATATGTTTATTGCTGTTTTATTCCTATTTTATTGGCATGTTCTTATCAGTTTATTGTTACTTTTTGTTTTAACTCAAATATATATTTATGTAGAAAGGTAGGGTCTACCACAAAGTAACTGAGACCACATCTGAAATTACATGTTGGCCTGTGGAAGTTCCATTACCCTTTCTCACATTCGATTCAGCAGGATAGGGGGATGTCAATAGCAGTCTCTTGTATTTGAATCAGTGTGACTCATCTTATGTTACAGATTTTGAGCTACTGGATTGGAATTTAAGTTTGTAAGAACACAAAGAAAGAAGTTTGTCCCAGGTAGAATGAGACAGCCATCTAATTTTATGGATTCTGAGAACCAAAGTTAATTGCTCACTTGAAGCTCCCATTTGCTGGAAACAGCCAGTGTTGCCATATATGGAGATAGAAAACATTGCCAATAGACACCACTGTGTGTAGCTCAGTAATACACTATGATGGTCTCAGTATTGGCAATTCTGAAAAAAATCAATGGAAAACACAAGAAAAGTTGAAATGTTAGGAAAGAAATACATTTTAAACAATATTCTACTATTCCAATGTGTGGGATGGACACTAGCATCCATGGATATCTCAGACAAACAGACAAAGTTCTGTAGTGGTTAAAGAGTTGGACAACACTGGGAAAACCTGGATTCAAATCCTTACTAAGCTATGAAGCTTATTTAGGTTAGTCACTGCCTCCCAGTCTCCCCTGACACACAGAGTTGTTTGTATGGGTGAAGTGCTACCTGAGTTTTAGAGGAAGCATGAGATAAAAACATAATAGCATTATCAATCTTTCACAATTGTACATAATCTAGATGTTTCTAAGAAACAAGAGTGTACAAATGATGTACACACCTTTGATCAGTAGACTTCTTGTGAAGTTATCACAGTTCATTCAGAATGGAGTCAACAAGAAAAAAATGAGTGGCGTGAAAATGAATTTTGGCATGTCAGCTACTTCAGAAGATAGGAATTATATATTTTTTAAAGGAACAGACTTTTGCTAAGTTATGGAAAAGTGAAAACTTTGTGAAACTGCAATTTTTACAGATTCCCAATTCAAGCTGCAACCACTTGTGATATAACCAATAAAGTTTCCTAGGGCTCCTCAACCCAGCAAATTTTTTGGTTGTGGAGGGAAGTGCAAAAGAGAGAAAGTGGTGGGAAGAATCTATTTTGTAAGCAGAACTCCATTTGCAGTTTTCTGGATCCGAACCTATGTTTCTTCTTCAAAAAAGGAAAAAGGGTAGTTCAATTTAATTTACAGTAATGAACAAATATTAGAACCAGCAATTCCAGCAGGGTAGCCAACTGTGTTAGCCTGCTGCAGCTAATTAAACAAGAGTCTAGTGGCACCTTAAATATTACCTTAATTTATTTCAGCATATTCAACTCTAATTTAATTCCCTCTATTCCAGGATACTATAAACTGTTGGAAGCTCTCCCTATTTCACAGCTAAAAAGTCGGGGGGGGGGGGTAATTTGGTTTGGAGGAAATGCAAAAAGAAAATTGAAAGCAACAATGCATAGCATATTTGATATAAATAGCCTATACATTTTTATTTGAATAATATTGCACTAAATAAACCAGTCTTTACTGATGAAAGTGTGCAGGTAATAATAAAATAGTGAATGGGATGCAAGTTTTTGAAGTGTTTTTGACAGAAACGTAAGTAAAATGTATAATTAAATCACAGTGTTATAAATTTTAGCTAAAGGCAAATCAGCAGGTATAGAAACTAGGGGTGTGCACTTCGGGTTCCTGGTTCGGGGAAAAAAATGAATCGGGCCCAATTTGTAAAGATTCAGTATTTCCGAAACGGGGCTGGTATGATGGCCCCGATTCAGAAATACCAAATCAAAGCTTCCCAAAGTGATTTGGGTCACTTTGGGGGCTTTTTAAAGGGCTCCTTCCCACCACTGCCCCACTTACCTGGGACATCCTGATGGCAGTGGTGCAGGTGGCAGCGGTGGCGGCCTTCCCTGCTGCCCTGCTGGCCACTGCGTAGGCAGAGGAAGCAGCGCGGGCAGCGGAGGAGCCGGCTCCTGCCTTCAGGATTTGGTAAATGGGGTTGGAGTTGGGGGGCTCAGGGGGGTAGATGGCCTCACTTCCGTATCCTCCAAATCATTACGAAACATACTGAAGCAATTCCAATAACCCAAATCCAAAGCAGCTTGCTGCTTCGGGTTTTGGGTTATTCCAAATCTTTTTCTCACTTCGATCATGAAAAAGGCTCAGTAAAACAAAAGTCCAGTGGCACCTTAAAAACTAACAAAAATTATTCCCGCACGAGCATTTGTGAAACAGAACTCGCTTCCTCAGATGCTATGGGAAGAAAATCATATTGGAGACTGTATTTTAGATGCTACGAGCTCCTAGATTAAACTGAAATGACATGAAAACATACCTGTATGTTCAATCCCCAAAGTGTTAGATATCTATCAATGTATTTAAAACCAACCTTTAGTATATTTCTAGTCTAATATTTACATCCCTCATCATTTATTGTATGGCATTTTAAAGTACCTCTATTGAAAATTACACATTCCAATACACAATCCCTACTATATGACAAGGAGACACATTTTCCAGATAAAACATTTACAAAAACTCTTCAGATAATGTCTTATCAAGGTTTCATTTCAGTATTTTATAATATGGGCAATCTCACTCCAAATGCTCAGGATGAAATATTTGGTTCATGGACCAATACCTTCTGTTAATGCCAGTTAAGAAACAGTTCCACCAAAATAAATGAAATTTGTAGTTCCACCAAAATAAATGAAATTACAAAAGGAAAGATCAACCCAATGCATAGTAATATAAAATACAATTTATGTTAAGAGTCTGCAAAAGGTTTTGCTACTACAGACTAACACGGCTAACTCCTCAGGATGTAAAAGGTCAGTCAGCAGTAAAGGCAACAGAACAGGATACGCTTTCAATATAAAACAATCAGGAAGAAAGAAGACGTGTGGTAAGGAAAGTATTTGTGCACCAATCCATTGAATGAGATTGTATGTATTTCACAATTCCACTCAAACTGAAAATTTGATATCAGACACTGTCTCTAACCTCTAGGAAATCTCTGCTTTTGTTCCATTTTTAAATCAAAAAGTTTCATAAGTTAAGTACTCATTCAAATAGGCTTTAATGTGAACACGACTGCCAAAATCACAGAAGACTACATTTGATGGCTAAACAGGATTTCCAGAGGTCAAAGTATGGTTTCTTAGTCTTGGCAGAGGTACAATATGTTATGCAGAATGAACAAATCCACAAGTATATAATTTAGTTTTTTCTGGTACAAACCAGAATTTTAATTTTATTTTAATGTCGAACTGACAGCGGCCCGAGTAAATGATTTCTATCTCATATTTTATTTGAAGTGTGAGATGGAAAACATCTTGCTTTTCCCTCAAGGATGATTAAATCGCTTTATTTTAACAGCAGAAAAGTGTTATATTGCTAGGCTCTGGACTACTATAAGCAGTCTATAGATACCAAGCAAAAAAGTATTCCTTTTCCTCCACAAAATCCCTTTGCGCTTCACGTATGCTGCACAAGAGGAGCGGACCATCACTTAAACTGGAACTGATCTCAGTTCCAGTATAAGCTGACAGGTTCTCTTCTGGCATGGCCAAATCTATGAGCTGGTATCTCCAAACAGCAGTTTCATATTAGGAATGAAGAAGCATCAAAATAGGCTCTGTATCAGATTTATTTCACTCCCCATAACCTTAGACTGCATATACTTATGCTACTAGTAGTCTCTGAGTTTATGAATAGAGACTGAAATATTGAATTCAATTTTTAATTCATCCACAATGATGATGCACTTTGCCAGACTATTAAATGGAATTTTAAGACTAATTATTGGCTAAAGTACAAAAAAACTCAAGAAAGAATGGAAGTTCACCAGTAACCATTTTTCATCCCTCAAGAGGCCAGCTAAACTTATGGTTCTATGAAAGGAAGCCTCGGCTGTTGTTTCAGACTTTTTGGATTCAAAGAATTGTAGGTGTGTTAAGTAGTTAGCCAAGATTAAGACTACTATATTTCAGGACCACTGCTTTCTTTTTCATGTGCTTCTCTTTCAGTTTCTCCCCTCTTCATGTATACTGAGCCTGGTTGAGCATTGGTCTTCTTTCCTTTCCCTCAGCCTTGCGTTATATGAGTTCACTCCCCTCTCCCTAATGCAACAGTACACCCATTGCTTCTTCCCTTTTTCTATGAAGGATTTCCTAAAAATTCCCTAGTATCTTCCCCTCAAGTTTTCCTTTCCCCTTTTCTTCCATTTTCCATACAAAACACAGTAGGACCAAAGTTGTTCAGTCCTTCTTGGATCTGCTCAACCCTTTATATGTTAGTTTGCCTATTATTCTATTCATGTGCTTTTCAAAAGTTAGTGAAGGAAAATTCAGCACTAGGTTCTTCTATACAGAATGCATAATAAATCTGTACCTTGGGTTGTATTATTGTAACAATTTACCCATACCCCAAAAATGCAAGTTTATCTGAAGCATTTTGGGTTTTCCAGCTTGATGGAGACCTCCTTTATCAACACTCACAGACATAGTAAAGAGTGAAATTTGGATCTTGAGAGCACAAAGTAATTTGACAAAAGTTAGGGGACACTTTCCCTAGTATAAGTGCAACACCCAAGGTAGAATTATCCTAATAAGTTTCAGTTGAACATGGTTCTTCCCCCACAAAATACACACCCTCTAAACTTGAATAATTTGCATGATAAGGACTAGAAAACATGAGAGTTGCATATGGAACACAGAAGCTAAAAAACAAGACCATATGGAATGGGAATCATTGTTCCCATGCTAAGAACGACTATCTTCAGAGACTGAAATCTTGAATTCAATTTAAAAATTTAAATTTAAAAATTCATCTCACCAATTGCATTTAAATGGTACAATCCTTTAAATGCCTACATAAACACAGGATGTTTAAATGCCATAATTCAATAAAACTAAGCAGCATAACCGTGTGCAGAATTGTAGCCAAAACTTCCTAGCTACTGTTTCATATTCAAAGTTACACAAAATACACAGTTTTTATAATAACATTGAATATTGGAAGCATTACTTGTAGAATACATTAAAATCATAACTATGAGAATTATTAAGAGAAAAGATTGGTTAAATATGGATGAATCGATTGCTGGAAATCAATTTAGCTGATAATAGACTCACACATGCACTACAAAACACAAGTAATTAAGCTGTACACAGACACAATCTACTTGCTATGACATAAACTTGCCTTTTCTCCCATTAACAGAGGTATGCTGTCTTTCATCATAATCTTTACAACATAAAAACATAAAGAAATATTAATAAGTAAATAAGATATAGCACACAAAATGTTCACCCAAACATTAAACTTTATGTTTATATATCCACAAAGTGCAATCCTAAGAAGAGTTACTCCAATTTAAGTATATTGATTTCAATGGGCTTAGACTGGAGCAACTCTTCTTAGGATTTCACTGAAAATGATCCAAAAGGTAATATGCAGAAGCCACAGCATCTATTCATAATATGCAGCAATAGAATGACGACTGTGTAGCATACTTCTCACTTGCTCTACTAAAATCTAAAAGCAATAGAAGGTAATTACTATAGTAAAAGAAAACAAATTCATTTATTTATTTAGACATGTATACCATGCTTTTCTCTCCAACGGGACCCAAAAGAGGCTTACAAAGTCCTAAATGGAAATCTAATTTGTCTTCTAAAACCAAGATTGGTTAAATAAATCAAAGGTGGTCTTATCCAAGTTAACTGCTTTGGGACAGTAAAGAGATAGTCATTAATTGGAATATTGTTCTTAAACGAATAAAAACAGCTACATTTGACATTTGATTTGTTATCAAGCTGAATGATTTTTTTTTTGGTTATATGATCTTGAGGTGTTATGGTCCTTAAAGTTGTGACTGGTTGCTTTTTATTTTAAAATTTTTGTACAGTATTCATTTTATTTGTTTTATTAGCCACTTTTCCTTCAAAAGTTCTCAAGACAGCTTTCATTCTATGTATCATTGTGTTAAAGTTTTAAAAAACATGTTCTTCCCTCCTCATTTTATCCTCAAAACAACCCTGGAAGGTAGGTTAAGATAGGAGAGACTGACTGGCAGAGGGTCACCCTGCAAGCTTTATGGCAACACGGGGATTTTAATCTGGTTTTCTCAGATCCTAGTCCCACGCACTAATTGATGCTGTCTATATATATAATAATGAATTCTGTGAACAACAATCCAAACAGGTTTTGTCATAATCAAATATCAGGCCCAGTTCCAGATATCTTTTCCATGCTCTATTACAGTCTCCTTCACCGTAGTTCCCTCATCACAGCTTCAACTTCTCATCCCACCTGGATCAACACAAATGATAATGTTGATAGGATCCACAAGGAAACGTTCCAACACATCACCCACCAAAAACCAGAACATCACCCAGACAGCCTGTAATATAATACTGCACACCTAGAGTGATATTTGGTGAGCTGGGCTGCAGTAGAAAGCAACTTTGGCTTCTTTTTTTAACCCCTACTGGCAGTACGAGGAACAAAGATATATGAAAAAGTTGTGCTCCAGCTTCAGCAATCCTCTAATCAGAAAATGACCTTATAGACCTTATATCATCGCACAGGTTCTCTCTCATTTCATTGCTAGAGAGGATCCTGGGTGCAATGTAGTGCAACTCACCTTTCAGCACTGCTAGTACTACCAAGACTCTGATGTAGCCTCCCATTACTTGATGGGAAGGGCTGCAATAGAGTGCAGTGGAATCCAAGAGGGTTGTGCTGTGCTGCCATAATAAAACAGTGATTGTCCAGAAGCCTCTGATTGCATTAGAGGGAACAGAGTGTGTTCTTTACTACCATCAAACAGACCTTCCATTCGGAAACAGGAGATTCAACATGGATCCCTATGCGGGGATCAGTAGATAAGCTCAGTACATATCTGACCATGTCAAACTCTAGTGCTGGATCACAGAACTACGCATGCAGGCAGCTATTATTTATAAAAACTCCCATTCACTAGAGGCTGAGCTAGTCTGGGGGCTGAAGACTGGATTGTCTTTTGGGGAGTAGGGGCTTATGTAGACATTTTCCCCATTAATAATTTCATTACTTTTTAAAATGAATTCTTTAGATTTATGGACAATATCATAGTTTTAAGTTAGTATGAAATTTAATGCTTTCTCACATTTTTGCTAACAAAATAATTCATGGCAAAAGGGATATTTTGGGAAGTATAAAATAGCCCGGGTGGGGGGGAGGGAGACAGCATTTTACTTTTGAGGAATTTCCCATTTGGGGCTGGCAACCCTATATTATGTTTGAGATGTACTCATCTCATTTTACATTTGTATGAATAACTTTAAACAATTATAGGAAAAATATACAAACTGTTGTAAGATGAGCAAATCATTAGTTCCAACCAAGCTATGCCAGAACCTGACCCAGAACCTCTTCCTTATTATATATTAAAAATATTATTAACATTTTTCTCTTCACTATAGTGTAAATTCAGTATGTTGATAAGGGTAAGTTAACCTCAGCCATGTAACCATACAATTCAGATTATAAAGTACATATTTCAGATTAATTAATTTCTCTCATGTGACAAGAATTACACAAGTAAATAAAAAGAATAAATTCTCTACCAGTGAAATCTTAAGCAGAGTTACTGGAGTACCTCTGCTCAAGATTTCACTGTACATGTGAAGTATATCAGAGTACAAAATAGTAGAATATGGCCATTCTGCTTTTCATTCTGGGTAGTCTATTTCCACCTAGCTAGAAACATGGCTGTAACTTTTGTTTTCATAAAGAAATTATCATCATATGTTGATAGATGGAGACTTAAAGAAATAAGAGCTGATGAAGCAGAAGATGCAGCCATTTTATACTCAGCAGCTCCAGGGTTTGTATAAAACAATTTGGTCAGTCCTCAGTATGCTTCACCCTATATCTTTATGAGCACAAGCTACGACCATAGCTCTGAGACTGATCAATGGAACACTCAAGAAAAAAGAGATTTTACTGTCCTTTGATAAACTTGTATGAGCACATAAAATAAATCACGTACAGATTATATGATCTTAATTTTCATGATGATACCAATGGAACAAGATAACATTATTTTCCAATGCAACTGAGAAGATTTCTTTAAAAATGGAGAAAAGAATTTTAACATTAGTTCTTTGATTTTCTTTCATGGACTCAGAAATTAATCAAAATTTGGCAAAGTGTTGTTGGAAGCAGATAATGAGCATAAAGTATAGCAGCAGTAGACAATTCACAAGGTATTTAAGATAAGGTTTAACCCCCCAAAAAGGTATATGCACAGATACCATGTGATGCACAAAGAACATAATTAATTTATATGAGTCCAAAAATGTAACCCAGAAATAAGATCACAGGCAAGCAGCCTGTTCTAGAAAGAAGCCCCCAATCAATTCAGCTTCTCATATTTCAGAACTTTCTCCTAACAATAGTTTTCTATCCCACTTCAAAGAGGCTCACGTTCTTGGCTAACTTACTAACTTATATATATTGATGATACAAGGCTCTTCTAATCTACACAAGGCCATATAACTATGTTATTCTACTGTTTCATGCCCCTCTCCAAGGCTGTTCTACTCTACGCCTCGTCTAGACTCCTTTTGTGGCATATCTAGTTATGGGGCCAGGCTAGCCCTGTTTCTGTGTGCAAAGGCATCTTCTATGACTTTCTTGGTCATATCCAGCAACTATCAAGCTATATTCATGACAATTGCTCATGCATAGTAGCTGTGGGTGATTTTGTCCTGTTTTTCCTCCTCATGCCAGTCCCCTGCACTTTGTGGCATTTTGTCCACGAGTTTCCCCTGATCCCAGCACTCATCTTTTTTTCTCTTTTATTTTGAGCGGCTGGATATAAGAAGGTTCTTGAAGAGAAGGCAGGGAAAGATCTGCCTCTCTAGCATCTTGTATTTGCACTGCACTGTGTCCAATCCATCTAAAGATTAGGGATGTGCAATTCAGTATTGATATTCTGAATATACCCGGATAATGCCAAATAAATCAGCATTACCCAGGTATACCGAATCAAATTAGAGAATCCTGAATAAAACTGACATATCAAATAATAATGCTGGATAAAACCAAACATATTGAGTTTTATCCAGCAAACATAGTTCAGCCAGTTTAAAGCTGCCTGGCTGCTTCTTCCAGCTGTTTTTATTACTTTATTTCAGGCTGAAACAGGCTAGCTGCTTCTCCAACCTGTTTTGTTACTTTATTTCAGCGAGAATGAACAAGTGATTTGGCAATGGATGTGCACTGAGGAGACAGCCTTTTCTGGTTGTATTAGTTTAAAGACAAGAATTGCTTGCTTTGCTGCTGGCTAGTGTTTCTTTATATATTATTAAAAGTTACTGGGCGGGGGAGGGGGGAAGCTGCTTAAGCAGTTGCTTGCTTGCTTGCTCTTTATTTACTTGTTACAATGTCCCTTGCTTCAGTTTGGTTTTGGAGGGATTCAATGGTTTGAAGTTGGTCCCCTTGCTTTTGGGTTTGACACTGGTCAGGAGAGAGTCTCAGATTTGATATTAGTTCCCATCCTTCAGTTTGGTTCTATCATGTATACACTAAGATTTAATCTAACTGGGAGAAATGAATGTCATAGACCCATTGGTTTTGTTCTGCCTTGTCACTGGTTTGATGTTGGTTTCCTTGTTTCAGCTTGGTTCTGGTGGGATTCCCTTGCTTCAGTTTGGTTCTGTTGAGCTTCATAGGTTCAGGTTGCATAGGCAAAGGAGCTTGCATTGGGGCTGACTTTTGGCCAGAGATTGCCCCTTTGATACGGTTTCTTTGCCCATGAAAGCCTTCTAATGTTTCCCCCCCCCATAGGAAACAAAGGAGAGCAGCTTGGGGCAGCTTGTTCAGGGGCTCACAGAATTTGACCCCTGGGTTCAATCTTCCTGAAACTTGTGAGTGCTTTAGTATACAGGAAGAACTAGTTTCCCTGCAAATTTGGTGGAGTTTACTTGAAAAATGTCCCCAGTCCCCTGGAAAGTTTCCCCCATAGGGAATAATAGCCAAACATATTTGGAATTCTCTAATAAAACTGAATCCAATTAGAGAATCTGATCTAGATATCAAAAATACCAAATATTTATATTCCTGATATCCGGATCCAAATTTTACTTTTTCTTTTGCTGCACAATCCTATTAAACCTGTGTGATGGATATGTCTATTAGCATAAGACTGTTACTGAAATGCAACTGTTGTAGCTTTCAGGGCAACATTAAAATTTCTCCTACTGCTTGACATACTTAGCACTAATAATGAACTAGACACATAATATGCAGCATGCAGTAAATGAGTATTTCTTTACAGTGAAAATAGTCCTACCAATCAAAGATATAACTTTTGACTTGAATTTCTTGAACAGATGTCCCATAGCAGTTTGTGACATGGAATGGGGGTTAGTAAAACACAAACACACACAAAATCTAAGTCTAATTAGCATGACTCTATTATATTATATAAGCACGACTCTATCTTATTATACTCTTCAGTCAAATCGATACGCACATTTGACTGTTTTGTTACTAAAAATCTGTATTTTAGAAGATGAAAAATTCTTCCAATTCGCCAAATAAAAAAACCAAACTACCCATACTACCAAAAGGTAGTTGCTCATGCATAGAAAGAATTCTGATTTTTGTACAATAATGTACTTTCTCAACTTTCATCAGACATATCTACCTTTTCATCGGGCATATTTTCAAAACATAAAAGAGTATAGGAAATCAGAAAATAGGATAATGATCTCTGAACAGTTTTTTCTTTCATGAAATTCTACTATTGCAATATACATAATAAATGAAAAATCCCATGACAGGCCAAGGTAAAACATATATAGAAATTCTGTGACATAAATACTGGCTGCAATCGATAAAGTTCCTAGATCGTTAAAACATATCAGCTCACAGGGCCTACACAGTTGTAATGAGCCCTAATCCTTTGATCAGGGTTAAGAATAAGATGTGGGACTATATTCTCTTTCCCCTCTTCCAGATGAATGCTTGAATTAACCATGATTAAGGTTCACCTCCACACAACTTTAACCATGGAAAACACTAATCAGAGTTTGACATTAACCAGGATTTGAACCCTAGTTTTGGGTGTCACATATTAGTCTGTTGCAGTAAAAATAAACAGGAGTCTTGTGGCATCTTAAGGACTGAAAACATTTTATTTCAGCAAAAGATGTCACAGACTAGATCCAACTTCTTTAGATGCATACATGTGATTGATAAATAACTTCTTTTACACATAAATTCCACATTACCTGTGAAATGAGTATATGGTTGGATTTTCAAAAAGAACTATTATATGCTTAATTAATGCATTCTAAACTATGGGACACAGCTCAGTAATGCTATTTACCTAGAACCATGGATAAGTTACAAATGTGTCTTTTGTAGAATGCATACATCATAAAATTTATTTCACTGATTCTCTATAATTGATTCTGACATCAATTGCACCTGAGTTTATTTTTTGCATATTGTAGAAAACAAACCCTTATTTATGTACAAACCTTCATAAGGTTCTATCTCCTTGTCTCCATACCCTAGGTGAAAATGTAAAACAGAAAAGGGAACCAAAGTATAAAGAATAAAAATGCCAGCAAGAATGGCACAAAATATATCTTCATGTGAAGGAAAGATGCTCAACTAAGCAATTAAGTTGAATTTTGTAGGACTGTCTCTGTACTCTCCATGTTAATACTGAAAATGTACTTTATACTTTGCCTTTATAAATGCTATAAGATCTCTTTTTTAAATCTAAAAAGCAGAGTTTAAATCTAAGTTTAACAGCCCAATCCTAAGAAGGGGGGAAGTGCATAGGGAGAGAACCAAGGCTTAAGTGGGCATAAGTGGTTCCTATGTGGACGCAAATACCCTTCCACTGGCGGTGGCACAAGGCGTGCTACCACTGCCGGGCCTCTGCTAGCGGAAACGCTTGGTGGGCGGGCGGGCGGGCGGGCGGAGGTGGAGACACAGCGCAGGGCCCCACGCCAGGTCAGGAGGGGGCAGGGTAGAGGGCGGGGTCAGAGTTAGTTTGCTCCCTAAGCCCCGCCAGGCGCGGGAACACCCACAGAAGCACAAAACAGCTACGCCACAGAAAAAGGTGGCGTAGCCCATAGAGGCCCATTGCCAGGGAAAACTCGGCCCCCTCTCCAAGCGCTCCGCCCCGCCCACACAGCCTGAAAGAGCATAGGGTGGGAACTACCACGGGGGGGTCAATCACTTCCGGGGCGGACGAGCCCCCCTCCCCACACCCAATCACCTGCTCACTCACCCTACAAAACATCTGGCTACACGGCTCATAACCTCAAGTAAGTGAGCACGTGGCCAAAGGCTCTGCCCCTCGAACTTCTGCCATGGGTACTTTGAGCACGAGGCGGGAGGGTACTCACAGTGGTAGGCACTGAGTGCACAATGGGGACTTTGCGAGAAAAGTGGGAGAACTTTGCACTCACTCAGGGGAAGAAGGGCAAAGTCCAGAATGTCTCGCTAACTAACAAAACCCACTCATGTTTCCTTGCAGGTTATCTGACTCTGAAGTTCCATCTCAGTAAGGAGCGAGGTAGCACTTACAGGTAAGAAGGAGATGGGGCGGTGGCTAAGCTGGCTCGCTGATTTGTGCTGGCTGCTCCATCACCTGAACTCGCCTGACTGCTAGCCTTGGCGGGGAAGAGGATGGTGGCAGCAGCCCCTGCCTGCCCCAGAAAACTACTCTTGACCAGGTGTTTGTAACTACCTGGTCACTTTCTCCCTTAAAGGTAAAATCACCCCAAGGCAGAGCGCTTCCTCGCCAGAGGGTCTTTCATCAGCTGGTCGCTGCCGCTGCTGCTGCCACTCTCTACTATGTGCATCTTCTCAGATGTTGTAGTGTGGGCTTTGGCTCGGCCATGGACTGGGCTGGGTTACTTGCAACACATGTGGGTCTTTCCCTTGCAGGCACATTGTGACTCGTCCCGGAGACGACCGAGCATGTCTGCTTCACCCGTGCCCCCCCGTAATCCTCAGCGAGTGTCATTCAGATCCAGCCCAGGAAGCAATATCTCAAGCTAGTCAGAATCTCAGCCTCACCCCTGGGAGCGCAGAATGAGGACTGCGCAAAAGGCCTCCGCTCCCTCACTTCTTCCAGTTTAATAAAACGTGTTGAAAAACAACAAACTTCTGTGTTTGCATGCCTGACTGACATTGCCATAGCCCCTCTCTCAATTCCCTGTCACACATGTCCACTCACACATCCCTGCAAATGTATCAAGTGGCGCCCCATCCATCCTCCCTGCCCCCTTCCTCCCCTCAATGTAACTTCAGGCAGTGGGGTGGGAATTGAAGTGTGGCCAATGAATATCTGTGGGGGGGGGCGCGCTGAGGACTTTCATTCTCTGACGGTCTGAGCTGCTGGCATCTGATAAGCCAGGAAGATGGTCGCTGCACATGGACAGCTGCTGCCAGGGGGTGGGAGATGTGTTTGCGGAAGCAGGGATGGACTTGGCCAATCTGGCGTGGGAAGGGCCTGTCGGTCCACGCTGGGGAAGAGCATCTAGCTGTCAAGGTCTAGCCCCTGTTTTCGCATTGTGGGGATGCAGTGCTGTGTTCAAGTGGCGCTGCAGCAAGTTTGTGCGCGCTTTTCATTCCCTTCGCTTCCAAACGGCCTCCTGACCTCCCACATGGTTCCCAATAGGCATTCCTGTCACTTATTGACACTCCCCCCCACCTGCTTCTCCAGAAACTGGGGACTACTTAGTGTTGCCAGTCTCCAGGTAGTAGCTGGAGATCTCCCAGAATTACAACTAATCTTCAGGCAACAGATATCAGCTCCCTATTATCTGGCCCTACTTTTCAGGGAGGGGGAACCTGTTTCTTGCGGTGGCAGCAGCAGCAGGTATTTGCAGGCGCACCAAGCTGTGGCCACCGCCCTGGCCCTCATCAGAAACGGGGGCTGGACGGGCAAGAGGGTGGGTGTTCTGAACCTTTGCTGTCACCTCTGTCCCCTCCCTGGCAGGGATGCCTGCTCTCTGACAGGGGGTGCCTACTGGTGGCAGCAGGGATCGCAGACTCCCCATTGGCTGCACCACTGCTTGCCCCTCGTCTGGATTCAGGGGAGGGGTGTGGCCATTGGCTGGTGTGAGTGGGGTTGTCAGGGGAATGGGGGGTGGGTGCTCCTCCCAGCAGCCACACCTCGCTTTGTCATGCTCGAGCACCAGCGGGACTCAACTGCAAAAGTCCATAGAGAGCTGTGTAGTGGCGCCCCATTTACGCAGACGCACAAGCACCGACGCTGTCTTGGGGGTTAGGATTGCGCTGTAAATCTAAGAAAGTTTAAATTTAAGAAAGCACAGTTCTAGGAAACATAACTGACTCTGATTTGGGGCCTAGAACAGTTTATGTTAGTTGTTGCCAGGATCTGATTGGCTGGGCTAGCAATTACCTAGAAGTACTTGAATAACACCATTAGTCAGTCCCCTTACAATGGGCTGGATCCAGAGATAGGGTGATGCAAACATCATGGATGTTCTCTGTGTCCCTTCCGATCTACAGTATCTTCCAACTCAGGAAAGTTGATTCCTGGAGTTGTTGTAAAGTAATAGCCATGTGACTCAGTGAGGAAGAAATCACTCTCTTTTCCTTTCAGCTTAGCCTCCTGACAGAAAAGTCAGGAAGAGTAATTTTGACTGCATCCCCCTTCACTACAGCCCCCTGACCTATGTAGGTCAGACAAACCTTGGAATCAACTTTCCTAGAAGGGATTTCAGTGGGAGAGAAAAGCAGGGAAAATCTATGACCATCAGCACTTTCCATTGATAGATCAATGTCAGCTGCCTCAAGATATCAGCTGGATGTCTTGATGCAGCTGAGAAAATATAGGAGTGATGTGACACCCATAGCAGGCAAACCTCTCTGAATTTGCCTTTTTAACCAAGGGTACAACACAAACTGTTTGCTTGGACATACTAGCACCTAACATTAGTTTTTTCAAGTAGTCACCAATGAACACCTTCCTACAAAGCTCTGTACAGATAGGGAAAACAACATGAATAAGTACTTTTATAATTGTGAAGATGAAGATTAATGTTCAAAGGACAGTATAAAGTGTTAAAAGCTGCTGAAAAGTTCTTTCCAGGCAATATAAAGACAGATTAATTGCTAAATCCAAGTTCAAACGCTAAGAGGTTTATAGGTTTTCATATAAAGCTATAACAAATAATAATCTCCAATTTCCTTTCATATTTTAGCACTAAAATTTCTATATTTTAAAAAGGTCACTTACTTCTCTCCAATGTCCCCTTTGATGGGAGTTGTGGCAACTGTCTCCCCCTGCGTCCTGCTACTGGAGTACCTGATGGACTTGTTTGGACAGACCCTGTACGAGCATGTGACCTATAGGATATACATTAAGAGAAACCGAGTCAACTGCAAGATTATTTACTCTTCTTTATCTGAAGAACTAATAAATGACAAATGGCATATGTGCATGTTGGACTTTGGCTGACATTGTGGCAGCTGGGCATATAAAGCCATAGTTATTGATAAAGAAACATCTATTGGGGGGAGGAGAGAAAACCCAAAATTGTGCAAAACATGCTTATGTAACTGCATCTGCTAATTGTTCATGGAAAGGTATGTAAGTATATATGCACACAGATGCATTAACACATACAGAACTATATACACAGAAAACTGTGTATGCATGTGCTTTATATTTTCATGTTTAGCAGAAAGATATGTAGTTTCAGAATTCAATTACCATTCTGTTTCAATGTTTTATTCAGGTATGAACTTGATGACAGGCAATAAAGCAAATGTAAGATTCAATGAGTGAAATGGAGCAAAAGCTTCATAATTTTCATAATCCACTATTGAAACATAATGCAACACAATATTTTACTTGAAATTAATCTGATTTGGACAAAATGACATTTTTGGTGGCCATTTTCAATTAATTTCTTATAAAGACAGTGTACTTATTTCAGTACCATTTGATTATGAATACAATACATTACTGAAACAGGAACAATGCAGAACATGCGAACAGCAAATCAGAGGAAACAGTGATTAAAACAGTGGTTAATACATAAAATTAGCACAATTAAATTTAAGAAACTGTTTTTTTAAAAAAAAGTTTCATTTGATGTTATGATGATTATTCCATAAGTGATGTCTGATGATCACATAAAATTTCTCATTCTGTAAGAGAAGTACATGACAGTTATGAGGTGCTGTAGTGTGAGAAATCACCGAGGATTCCTGATAAATGAGAAATCACAAAAACAAATATAATTAATTATGTTATTAATTATCGTTAGTAAACAAATTACAATGGCAGCCACACCATTATATCCTCAATGGAATATAAATAGTGTGTTGACGTTGGTAGGGTTAGTATCTACGGCTACTAGTGATCAGCCAATAATGAAAGGCAATACCATTGAGTTTTAGGGAAAATAAAAAAGTGAGCTGGTGGGGCAGGATTAGTCTGATTGGATTGTCTGTTTCACCTCGATAAGGCAGGTGAGGGAGGGGCAGATCTTCCAGTCATTAATGAAGGCATCGATCTCATGAGGTTTGAGTCAGGACGCTCAGTGGATCGAGAGCGGGGGCTGGGCCGCTCTAGCACAGGACGTTGTTCTGTTGATCTGGATCTTTGATATGGTAGTCTAGGTTCCCATTTCCTGTAATATTAGTCAAAAAGCAGCTCAATTGACCTTTAGCTTTCACCCGTAGGTATGCATTATGCCGCACTGTAGTGGGTTTGGAAAAGATCAATGTTAAATACATTTATAACATTTTTTAAAAGTTTGCTTATTGGTAATATACAGTGTTTATTAAAGAACTGTGCTCTCATGTTCAAAACTTTTTAACGGAATGAATGGAAAACTTTTAAATTGCCACAGTGTACTGGCATATTCTGCATAAAAATGAAGTTATTTTGTGAAGACTCTAAGGATATAAAAAACAGAAATGATTAAAAATGTCAAGCCAGGTCTTTTATTTGAAGTCAGAAAAGTAGTCATTAATGACTATATACCTCTCCAGGACTACTGCATCTGAACAGTTTTCTAGTCCATTGAATATTCATGAATAATGTTTGCAGTATACAATATACTGGTGTTGACCACCAATCATAACTTTAAAAAGAGGTAAAAATCTTTTGAAGGAGATCTAAGCGTGTGACTAAAAACAGTTGTATAGTCTGTTGTAATATTAGCTGCATTTTTGATGGAAGATGTTACTGTGTCGACATTCTGAGAAAACATACATGAATCCAAAGAAGAGGCATAAAATTTTTCAGTTATCCAACTATGCTATCTAATATAAGACAGTGATACTCTCTAAGCATCTTGGAAAGCCACACATGGCTCTTCTGCACACTATTTCCCCTTGACATCTCCCCCATGTTCTAGGAAAGTGAGAAAATTCTCTACAAATTGTAGTAATTTCATCAGTACTATGGACCCAAGATAAAACAATCATTTTTATTTTTAACACGGAACATGACTTATCCATGATGAGTATATCAAGGTTGTGGAGATGCAGAGTTTCCATGTATGAGGCTTGGTCAACATATGCAGCTGAATGAAGTGGTGGAATGGGGCATTTTACTGTTTAGTGCTAACCCAAAACAAAGCTACTGACAAATGTGAAAAAACAGCATAGAGAGAGGCTCTAACCACCGCTTCTCCTGCAGAATTAGAGTAAAACTTGAAGGGAAATTTTAATAAAGTATTTATTTTGTATTATTTATTTTTTAACATTCAGCCTAACAGAGCATTGAAGAACTCAAAAGCAAGCTCTTTCCTTTACTCCAGATAGACAAGGGCTGCCTAGTAGCAGAGGTAAGAAACATCCATGTATGCTCAGAGGTACTCTAATGATTAAAAAACTTACATTATAGTTATATATTATTGGTTGGGATTGTGTACAAGGCATACAGTAGTCATATAGCTCTTTTGGTGGATAGGAATTGCTAAATATGGCTCTCTGCAATTTTCAGAGAGAGTACCAATGCTATAAAACAATTTGAATGGCTTACTTATACACTGTACTTTAAAATAATTCTGGGATTTTATATTGTCAATATATTATTATATTATACCAGGATTGCTATGGACAAGGAAAGAATATTAACTATTTATACAACAAGTTTATATTCATACTTTGACTTCCACTGAGGTTTCAGAAATTGTCATAATTAATTTACAAACTACTAATTTAAATAGTAGAGTAATCAGCAGCAGCCTAAATTCCACAGACCAAATCTGAGTTATTATTAAATAGACAGTGGGAAGAAGAGGTGGTTCACTTACATTAACTAACAGCCATCTATATGAAGCTTTGTCATGGAGTCCTATTGATACAAACAGAAACTGACTGAGACTACTACAAATTTCATATCACTAGGTTCTGTTTTGGAGAAATATATGATAGCTTTTGCTGCTTGGGTCAAGCAAACTTACTTCTCAGTCTCAGTACTTCTGCTTAATTCCTTGACTATATCAATTTAAAAACATCCTAATATGTGCTTTCCTTGTAGGAGTACTTGAAAGCCCCACAGGCATGTTCAGAATAATACCAATCACCAAAAAGCTGTCTAAACGAGACACACAGCACTGGCACGCATAGTTTAAAGGGGCACTAAATCTTAGGGAGGGGGCACAGCTAGCTGCAGACATACCCACAAAGATTACCTCATGTTTTCTTCTGGTTCTATAGATTCACTTTCTGAATAGGAAGCTTGATCTGCCAAAACATCCACTGATTCACTTCTTTAATAACAACAACAAGCAAAAAAAAAAAAAAGTCAGCTTGCAATAGCTGTTGCTTAGCTGAGACAAAGTTTAAGGAAGGGCTCTATGCTACAAAAGAAAACCACGTGCACATGTAGCGACAAGTAAACATACCATCTTTGATCACAGAAACATACAAAAAGGGTTTCCTCTACAATATAATGTTTTATGTCAGTGAAAAACTTAGGGCCCAGCCTGAAAATTAACATCACAATATGGGAGGTGCTACGATATGGATCCTTCCTACATTCTAATGGCAATCAGAAATTCAGGACACGTGGCAGAAGAGTCCATACTGCAGTTCATCTCCATGTCAAAGTTGCTCCAGTTTCTGGCTGATACAATGCTGGCAAGGCAGGAGCTCCTATATAGGCTCCTTCTGCAAGGCTTGGCTTATATTGATACATTTCTGATACAAACAGAAGCCACAGTGTAAAAGTAATTTGAAAAGGAACCAGGATCCCAAGGCATTCTTATTACATTTGCTGGATTATAAGTAGAGATGGGCACAAACAGCAAAACGAACAAAAAAAAGCCACGAACAGCCCAATCTGCTGTTTGCAAACAAGCTGTTTGTGAGGCCCCATTCTAAACGAACAGGTGGTTGTTGCAAGCCTCATTCGTTGCTGTTTGTCAAGCCACACAGTCTGGCAGCTGCAATCAATTCCCTTGGCAATTTAGGCAGGGATTGTCTGAACTCTGTCTGAACTCCTGCTGTTGCCCTGGAAACCCCAATCTAAGCCCAATTTAGCTTGATAGGCAGGTCTTCCTTTCAAGTGTGGAGCTCCAAATTTGTTACAACAAGGGAGCAAAGACCAGGGGGGAGGGGGGTTTCCAGCTCTGACTTTGCAGACATTTCAATTTATAACTTATGGTTATCTCACTTCCCTGAAATATAAATAATTATTTCCCTGAAATATGATTCTTTGATGGAAGAACCTAGTTTTACCATATATTGGTAAGATTTTTAGGCATGTTTTTTAAGGCATGTTTAACTAGTTTTATATCAACTCTTAATGATATTCAGTAATATCTTACTAATTAATGTTTATCTAATGACTGAAAGCAATGTTAAAACAATAAAAATAAATTACAGCCACAATTAAAATAATGTTCATAATGTTTTGAAATTGTTTTTGCATTATAAACAATGAGTTGGATACATTTACAGTAAAGGAAGTCTCTTTCCTTCAGAGGAAGACTCCTAATTTCATTGGGGGGGGGGCCTTGGATCCAACCAGATGTGTTTATATTCTACTTTCATTTCTTAGTTCATCATACTTTCTTCTTTTCTGGGAAAGAGCACAAACCCAATTTACTTGTCAATGTGATCTGATTCTGAACACATTGTTCTCTCATGCACTAAGAAGAAAATACATTCATTTTCTTAAGTAAGCATAAACATAAAGGCATCCTTTCAGTGGACTAAAACTGATCATGACTGCAATTGTGCTAAATAAATTAAAAACATTACTTAAATTATTAAGCTAAAATGTTTTTTGATACTGATATTTGTCTGACATCACTACCTTTTGGGAGGGAGGGAGGTAGCGTTGAGCGTTCAAACAAAATCTGTAGTTACAACTTAGCTGGTCGGCATCATATAAATAGCTAACAGAATTACAGACACAAATTTGATATGATTAATTCATCTGCATCAACATGGAAGGTCTTAAAGGTAACCTTTTTCATTGGTGACCATCAAAAATACTATCCTGGGGATCGTGGGACATGCATAGACAAAAGGCCTGTGTGGAAAAAAAATTGTAAGGGGAATAAAAAGATACTGTGTGAAAAATGTGGCTGGATCCAGCCAACTGAATATCACTAAAATGAGTAGTTAGGAAATCATAAAGATGCATGTATATGGACAATTCATTGCTTTTAGGGCAGATGTTACCTGCTTTCTCATTCATGGTATTTAGTTTACAGTGTATGATTATCTTACAGTGGTAGCAGTCCGGTTGACAAAGCATCAACTGAAGGATCAAAAGCAATGAATATTAGGGGTGTGCAATTCAGGTTTGGTATTCAGTAAAACATACCTACTTTTACCTGATTTGGTAAAATTCGGTATTACTGATCTTAAAAGGGATTGCTGAATCAGATTTGGTAATACCAAATTTAAGTTTACCAAATTTATTCAATTTATTTATTCAATTTATTTATTCAATTTATTCAACTGAAGGATCAAAAGCAATGAATATTAATTAGGGGTGTGCAATTCAGGTTTGGTATTCAGTAAAACATACCTACTTTTACCTGATTTGGTAAAATTCGGTATTACTGATCTTAAAATGGATTGCTGAATCAGATTTGGTAATACCAAATTTAAGTTTACCAAATTTATTCAGTAAAATTTGGTAAACTTCGGAAATCACAGCTGAGCTGTTTCTTGCTGTTCCTTTGCTAAGGAACAGCAAAAAACCCCCATTGCTTCCTGCCTTTTTTAACCAGATGAGAGGGGGAGAAGGGAGGGGGAAGACAGGGGGAGTGAGTGGCCAATCCTTGCAGAAGCTCTCTTTCTCTGGCCAATGGGATTATCTGGAAGGAGAGTGGCTTTTTAAACTGCTAACAAAACTTGGGGGGGGGGTCATTAGAGGACAGGTAGGAGTCAGTCCTCTGCAAATTTGGTGAAATTTAATCAAAAAATGACCACCCCAGGCCACCATATGTACTCAAATTGAATTTCCCATAGGAAAGAATAGACAAAATTAACTGAATTTGCACCAAACCAAACTGGAGAGTGAATTTGGTATTTGAGGGTTACTGATTTTTCTCCCCAGTTCGGCATTACCAAAGCTGAATTTACTGAATTTTTTTCTGTGCTCACTCCTAATGAATGTCTCTGTGACAAAGAAGTGAAAAATGGGAATGCTGTAAAATCATGGTGTTTTTAATGGCCCATAAAACATTGCTTCTGTTTCTAGAGACACTGTTCACAATAAAAGAGCAAGTCAAAACAAACAAATGCCTAGTAGCTAGCTACAACTTTAAATATACATGTTACTGTCTACTGGGAATACCTGTCAGTATCTGTGGAAGGTTGTTGTATTTCAATCCTTGGATATGCTATTCTTCTATTACCTATTGGAATTTTGCTGTTTGGTCACAGATATAAGATCTTTTGTTAGCATCTTATCAATAACTACTATTACAAAAAAACCCCTCAGATTTTTATTCATGAATCAAAAAATAATGTTTGATTTCAGATTATTGTCATAAGTAATTTGAATATTGTTAGTAAATTTGGGAATAGCTCCCTGATTTCCAATTAAAACTCATTAATCTGGGAAGCTCAAACCCTTTGAGAAAATCCTTATACCCTATGTGTTGAATTTCTGTTCCTGCAATTATAACATTATAATATGGAAGCCATGCAAAAGGCACAGCGAGTTTGCTTCCACTACACACTGAAGGTTAAGAATTGTTTAAATCTGAAGATATTCAGCCCCAGGCTTGGGTATCCTTTCCCAGTTATGTTTTGAAATTAACGGTGCCATCCAAGAATGTTATGTTTACTGTGTTCCTTTTAATTCCTGTCCATGACCTGTCAATCTACACTGTTCAAAAGATCATGTACCTCAACTTGATTGTCTGTAAGAACTGGCTGTTTGTTTACAGAACTGTATGAGATCTTATAAAATGTATACAATTTTTTAATGTTCATTGAAAGGTATAAAATATAGGTGTTGATGCTTTCCTGTATGCATTCAATAAGAGTCCAGTAGCACCTTTAAGACTAACCAACTTTATTGTAGCATAAGCTTTCGAGAATCACAGTTCTCTTCATCAGATGCATGGAGGGCAAGAAGGAACTGGTCAGATATATAGGTGGAGAGGGGAGGGAGGAGTAGATGCAAACAGTAGCTTCTGATATGGAGATCAGTTTGCTTCTGTTAACTGATCTCCATATCAGAAGCTACTGTTTGCATCTACTCCTCCCTCCCCTCTCCACCTATATATTTGAACAGTTTCTTCTTGCCCTCCATGCATCTGACGAAGAGAACTGTGATTCTCGAAAGCTTATGCTACAATAAAGTTGGTTAGTCTTAAAGGTGCTACTGGACTCTTTTTGATTTTGCTACTACAGACTAACACGGCTAACTCCTCTGCATGTATGCATTCAGTTATCTAATTGACTGCATCAGCCTTATGGATAAATAAATCTTTTTCTTCTATGATCACCAAGTTTAAATATCTTGAGTCGTTTTTCAGACTAGTAGTAAAGTGGGGAAATCGAAAATTGGCTACTGGTGTTAGTGTATTTCCCCCATTAAACATATTACTAAATATTTCGCCAGTTTTATAAGGCTAAATGATATGCAAGATTTGCATAATCATTTAATTAATGCCATCTTTTACTAATAAGCCAGAGAAAATGTCAGAAAGATCATCAGCTATAACAATTTACAGATAGTATGATTCCGCACTTCAACCATGCCCATCCCGCATGTAGCACAATAGATACTGAAGGGTTTTAAAACATTAATTTTGATGTTTAAAAATAAGAAAAATCTATCTAAAGATAATTTATAGATGGAATTATATACCTAGTTGATTATCTAAGATGTCTGAGGGGAATTCTAATATCTGCTGGAGATATAAGTGCCAAATGGGATCTTTTTTGCCTATGTGGTGGGAGTGTTGCACTGTTAGAAAATACCAGAGGTAAATCCATGAAGATCTCTGTGGAATATTATGCTTTAAATTGAGCATGACTTTGTTACTATATCTATTAAGGTATAACATAGAAAGGAGGTCTAAATTACAGAGGTATTTTTGAGACAGGTAACTATTGTGGCCAGATCATCCTTAGTCCAATACTGGAAACAACAATCTTTTCCAAAAGTAGAGTTGTGGTTATGGAAAACATGGTATGTTATACTTATGTATAACATTTCTGTGTTAAAGCAAAAAGAATCTAAAAAGATAAACATATAAGACTTTATTAGAACAATAACTTTTCTGAGGCAGTTGCAAAAATAAGTATTTATTTGATATACAGTAAATACATAGAACATGCCCAGCTCGGGGAGCTGTCGGGTCTGCCTCACTCCCAGGTGGCAGGGGATCCTGGTATTGATATGTGCTTTCCCAAAACTGAAATCTTAGAATTTTCCTGTGGGGTGGGTGGATACTGATATGAAAATTAGCATCTTTAAGGTTCAATACTGCATACCAAGAATCATGGCACCATATTGAGTGTTACCATCCTAAAAAATACTCATTCGTTTTTTAGAAGAATAACGTTACGTCTTCAAACGGTAAATCTTCCACCCTGCTTTTTGTCTCAACTGGTAGAGCCGTGGAGCAGAGTCATGCATGCCTCCAAAGAACTTCTGCTAATGCTAGAGCCCTGGTAGAAGAGTCGGCCACAGCTTCCAGCAGTTATTTGCTGCATAGAGAGCCTGATCGCCTCCTCTTGAATCACCTTGACTAGAACCTTCTTGTCCTCTGGCAGATGTTCATTATACACTGCCATCTTTTCCCAAAGGAATATCTGGTAAGCCCCCATAACAGTGACATAATTAGCAATTTTTATGTTGAGAGCCATAAATGTATATACTTTCCATCCCAGGAAATGCTGCTTCTTTTCCTCCCTATCAGCAGGCGTAGAATGGTGACCTTGCCTGTGCCTTGACTACATCTCCTCTGTGACTAACGATGACAGAGGAGGATGGGTGAATAGAAGGGGATGTTTGTCTTCCTTAGTTTTATATAGCCCTTCAGCCTTCTTAGAGTTAGGGGGAAATAGAAGCTGGTTTCTTGCACAATGCAGAATCAAGTCTACAATCCCCTCAGTCATGGGGAACACGATGTTGGCTGGATTCCCTGGATAGAGGTGTTTCAGTATTTTGTCCTTGAGTCTTGGCCCAGAAGAAGCAACATCTATGTCCAATGATTTAGCCATTTGGAGCATCTTCTCGGCATAGAGCCTAAAGTCATCTGTGGGGGAAACATGTTCCCTATCTCTCACAGCGTCATCTGGTAGTAGACTTGGGCTCCATTACCCCAAATAAGACCCTAGGTCTGATTCAGGAAGAAATGCCATAGCTGATTTCAGAATGGAGTAGATGGTGCATGCTCAGTTGTGCAGGCTTGGATGCAGATCCCACAGATTCTGCTCTGTAAGGTTCACCCCAACCAACTCCTGAAGGTGGAGGCACTCCTTGAAACCATTCTAGGCATCTGTGCACAGCTTTGGTGTGAAGTTTGTCCTGGACCCAGATGGGCCAGGTACAAGGGTTCTCAAAGCAACTCTCCTCCCTCTTCCAAGGAGCAAACTAAGTAGCAGCCTGAGTGAGGGGAAGGGTCTCTACTACCTCAAAATCTCCAGTCTCAAGATCTATGATCTGCATCCTGTGAGAACTTCTCTTATGCTTGGAGTGCTTTTCTTTGGATTTGGCCTTTTTCCTGGGTGGTTCAAACGATTCTGGAGTTGACCCTGCTGCTCCCTTGGATCTATGCCCGACAGGGCTTGGAACAGAGTGCAGATCGGTAAAGGCGGATGTCATAGATGGGGCCCGTACCACCCAATCCAATGGCTCTCTATACTTGGAGTGTTGCCAGGTCCAAGAAACTGTTGAAGCCAATGGGCTCAGAGTATGTGGGGCTCATTGATGTTGTCAGATCTGTGACACTGCCAGATCCAAAAGACTCAGGGTGCTGGAGGCCAGCTGGTGGAACTAGGATGAAATCAGATCCGATGGGTTCGACACACTCAAAGTCAAGCGATGTCTTTGGATCCAAGATTGTATGGTCAGATTGAAGGGGCTTGGATCCTCAGACAGTGAGATGGTTGGTGGTGTCAGATCCAGTTGGTCGGCAAGCTCTGCAAGGTCAGAGGACTTAGCCAATTTAGCAGAGGGTCTAGTCACAGCCAACAATGCCCAATTCCATAAAGTAGCCTTGAGCCTGGTGGATCTTTCTGCTTTGGCCTTAGGGGTGAAGCTCTGGCACTGTTTGCACAAGCTAACATTATGTCCCTCTTCCAAACGGTTTCCATCTGCTTTCATCATTTTCATATTGCACTGAGTACATCTTTTAAATAAGGCCTTTTCAGCCATTCTGTCTCTCTTCTCATCTGTCTAGGTAAAGAATGAAAATGATGGAAAGCAAACACTGAAACAGCAGTGCTTATTCCTGTTTCATGATGATGGTGTGAAGGGGTTCTGGGAACTGGAATTATTTCCGGTATCTTGTTCAGTTTTGATTTTGTCAACTTTGTTTGGGGGAAGTGTCATTCTTCCCTTGCTCTTGTCATGGATTTCACTCAGTGTTATACTTGAACTTTGGATTTTTTGCCAGAGATTCCAACTCACTCTGACATAGTGTTTGTTGGATTTATCATGATCCTCTTATATTGTCTTCTGGTTCCAGTTGCAGATTTTTCAGTTTTGAGGCCATAAGTAAGGATATGTCAAATGTCTCAACAAGGCAGCTTTCTTCAGCCCATAACTGATGATGTTGCTAAAACTGCTAGCTTCTAAAAACTTTTTTCCCAAAGGACAACTTTTAAGCATGAATGCTCTATCACTTCTTGCCTTTGGTGTGAATTGTTTGGACATTTAGTGACAGCATGTCCTTCACCAATGCAAGTGGTTGTCAGCTTGAGCCATTTATTGAAAAAGGCTTTTCGAGTCATAGGGATAATGCAAAGTAAACTGGAAGAGATTAAATTTATTTGTCCTTTTTTTATGTATTGCTTGAGTAGGAACGAAGGCTCCTGAGGCCTACAAGACTATTGGTCTTTTTGTGCCAGTAACGGCCAATCATAACTGCTGTCTTATAGTCCAATCACTGTGCTGCAAGTAGTTACTTTGTATATAGTTCATGCAAATGAAGGATTCTAGCTGCTTACCTTGTATTGGTTGTTGTTAAAAGTGGGTGTGGTTTCTGCAAGTATAAATTAGTTAGTGTTGAGCCTGAGTGTTGCCTGTCTGCTTTCAGCTTCCAATAAAGATGTTGACTATAATAAAGAGCTGTTAATCTCAATAAATAATACTTTCCCACCAGCTTTTCTCATCATTCTTTTATTTCTTTCCTTCTTTGTTGTTTTAAAGGAGAAAACTCTAGCACTTCCTCCTCTCGTGGTTAAGGAAACGAGCACTCGGGGGAGTGAGACCATTCTTCATCTTCATGTGACCTGTGAGCATCAACAACTGTTGAAAAGGAGGAAACTGCCTTGCATTCCAAAGGAGCGTGGAACCTTCTGCAGAGGTCCTGGACATGTGCAGGGATTGCAGAGAGACCACAATATAGTATAATCCTCAAGAAAAATGTAAATACAGTTATACTTCTGTAAGTGTGATAGTGTGTGTTCTTTTACTCAAAAAGGGAAATAAGTTTGCTTACTGTGTTTCTTGAAGAAAGATCTACATACAAAGATCACAAATATGATCGGTGCATGTGAGAGGTAGTAGAAAAACACTAGATATATACGAAACCCTTTTGGGGATCAGTAGGTAAAGGAACAAAGTATAATTCCTATTGGTTATTACCTCCTAGGATGGACAAAGAAGTGATTGCCTCCTCCGGTGATGGCCAATCATTTTTAAGTGGGGGCAGAAGGAAGAGCGGAATGTTAAGGAAATAAAACAAGTTTAACTGCTGATCAAGTGGGGGAGTTGGCTGAATAGTGGGTTTTGAGGGCGAGGGGTTAGAAAGTATCCTGATTAGGCAGGGAGTCCTGTATGGACTTTAATGAATTAGTATAGGCAGAGTTCGAGTTCTGTGCCTCTCAAAAACAATTATAACTACTGTGATATTCTCTACAAGACTCTACAAGATTTTAAGCTGTAAATGTGTACACTCTTCAGACTCAGATCACAGTTACTTTATGACACTGACCAGTTAAATAAATTTGTTGTATTTTGTTTCATCCTCTACATCTCCAATGAATAATATAAGCAGTAATGTAAATTGCACAGGTAATAGACAAACAAAGGATAAACTGTCTTGGTCAATAATACACCTATACTGGGAAGATTTTATTTATTCAAGGAAAATAATTTTGCTTCACATCTGAACATCATGGTAGAGGTACAAGGAAAGGTGTGGTTGGTGAAGTGTAACACCCCAGTTCAGCCTGGGAGAATTTATTATATAAAAGGAGAAAGAATAGAATAAAAAGAGAGTATTATGACACCCTTTATGATATTAAAATAACATTGTATTTAAACTATATGTTGAACACAGAATTATAATACTACACTCTTTACTTACCCATAATTTTCAGCTGAACCATTGACTACATGATCTGCCCATGAACGTGCACCATTGTAATACCTTTACAATGCAGTTAAAATAAAAACATGTTATAAAGAGGAATGCTTTCTTTTAAAACAATTTAAAGATATTTTTCTTCTTACTAATCTGGCAATTATATTTTCCACATATCACTTTCAAGGAATTTGAAAATTCATCTGGAAAATTAGACCTTGGGGGAGAATACATACATACATGTGTGTTTTTTCCTTTACATCTTAGCATATTCAACCATTGTCAGCAACTTAAATCTACTCTCTTTTAAATGTCATTCTTTTCTAAGTCCCAGTGCTTTTGATGGAACTTCTGCATTGATGGATTACATTCAATGAATGCTCTTTTTTCCAGTAAAAATACCTATGACCAAATAACACTCTAATCTAAAATACCTGCATCTTACAATTTATCTTCCTGCCTATCTCCATCTTTCTCTCCTCCTCTTCCCTCCTCCAGGTGCTTTGCATGTACAGAGTCCAATGCATCCTAAATACACTACTGTGAACTGTGCCTCTCAGCGCACATCTCAGAACATCCCCAGCCCTATGGGAGGTGGGGAGGTGTGTTATGTGCGCGCGCGCACGGACGTGTGCGTGCGATGAGTGTGCGGGGAAGTGAATCCATGAGAATATTCCCTCCTCTCAGCTGATCAGCCAGCCTGCCACTGCATGTATCGGCAGTACCAGCTAAATAATTCTTCTTTGGCTCAGCAACATGTTAAGGGGCTATATTGCTCACCTTATTTTGAAGGTAAAACAAGCTTCTAACCCATATACTCTAAGCCAAAGGAGTATAAATGACAGCAGCACCATCTGTTTTCCCTCCTTTATTTACTGTATGCTATCCATAAACATCTATCTAGGTGAAAAGGTATGATGTAATTCATGCGATGCCAGAAAACTAACTACCAGTTCAAGCCATGAAAGTAAGTTATTCAGAATATTAACATATTAGAAGAAAATCATAGGAAATCTAAGTGTCATTATTCTTAGCCATTTCAAATTTCAACCACATGATGTTTACAAAATGCTATGGTGATAATTTTTATCTATATCTACTGTATAAGTAAAAATACCTTTCAGGAGTGGGGGAAGTATCAGTGTCATCAAAATATGTTTTAGGCACTCTTCCCTCCTGCCTACTCCTCCTGAACATGAAATAAACAGCAGAGAGATTTCAGACATTTTAGTATTGCCTTAGGTGCTTTATAATTTTTTTCCTTGTTCTGTCAGAGAATATAATGAGAATTATGCAACACTGATACTCCTCTTTTGCTGCAATAGGATGCAGTCTAGCAAATATTAGGCATGCCTAAAGGCAAAATTACACCATATAAAGAACTCAGGGATGCTACTGAAAATGGAAACTTTCCATCCTTAATAACCTTCAGTTGTCTGCTGAGATGTCTTTTAGATTCATGGTTTAAACGGTGCTATCAAAATAGATAACGGGCCTTCTCCACAATAAACAAAGAACGAGAAAGCCTTGAATCTTTGTCTTCAAATTAGGAAGTTCTGGTCCCACATGGGTCTGACATTTTTTCTCTTAGTTTCTTGGTAGCCAAAGTGGATTCTGGTGCCATTCCTAAGCCCACACTCAGTTGCTTTTGTAGAGGTTTACATAACTAGACAACATTCCATCTCAGAAAAGGTACAATGAAGGCATGATCCTGTGTTGTTGCTATGGTATCTTATCTGTCTTTTGTCTGTATGCATCCTTCACGATGAACTCCACAATGTAAATAACATCACATTGCAAGAAAGTGACTGTCCTAATCCCATTTCTGCTTGTTATCAGAGTATGATTGGTATGATATGTAGCAACTCAATGGTGAAGAAGTCCAAGTTATGGATTGGGTTTCAACTAAGTAAGAGGATCCAATGTTCAATATTTAGGATGTAATGGCTGGTGAGGGTTGCTACTGTTTGGAAAATAAAATTGATAAAATTCCTGATGATTAGGCAGATCTACTTACTTTGATCAAAACCTCTGATCAAATTTTACTGGAAGTGCAAGATCCAGCTAAAGATAAGCACCCAGATAAAATAAGTACATGCTTAACTCTCACATGGATTATACAGATTTATAATATCTTAACTTTTGTGGGATCATGACCTAAATTTTCTAGGAAAAAATATAACATGAAAAAATAACATTATAGGTCTCATTATATTAGAAATATCACATCACACTAGAAATTATTACAAATATGGGTTTACTCCCTGATCATTAAAACATCTCATGAATTTTACTATTTAGTGCTCAAAGGAAATAAAAGAAATCCAACATTTTTTTCCCAAGCAATAGATGGTAATTTCAATATGTTAAGCTAGCACAGTTCTGATCCTAATAAATTTACCAGTAGTATGTTAGAAATAAAAGTGGGCGTATAAATTACTGTAAAAACCCATCCCGCCTGGATGAAGCATTAATTAAAGTTATACTTAGCAATAACTACTACATAGTGACACTCTTAATAAACAATTATTTTCACTTAATTTTAAACTAAATCTGTAACTATGCTTTTAGTGCAATCAACTAACAAATAATATTTCTGCTAAATAAGTACAGCACAATGTTGTTTTTCATTGTACTATTAAAACATGTCTATCTGTTTATGTCTGTTTATGTCTGATGTGAAACTCTAAATAAACACACCACACCAATTATACCTCTCAAATTCATAGTAAGCACCCTCAGAATAGGTACGGCACATCGTACGGGATCGAAGTAATCTGATTGCATCTTCACAAAAGATAGGATACATTGAGCGATCCTTGCTGCCAAAACACAAGGGATGAACATGAACCTAACATGAATACTCACACAAAATGAATGCCTTTCGGGCTAAATAAACATCAATGACAGAATAAGTGAAAATTATAAATGAATAAATGACAGAAGAAATGACAAAAAATGAAAATGTAAAGTTGGACAAATCAATGCAATTGTTTGATATACTGCACGATAATGTATACAAATAATTTATGACTACTACAAATTATTCTCAAAATAGAAATAGTGTATTTAATAACTGCTTTATATCATAAGTTTTAGAAACATGGCAATAAATGCCATCAATTCTTGGCAAAAGTATGTCTCATTGGAAAAAATAATTTAAAGATTCCCCCCCCCAATTAATACCCAGTGATCTACTAATTGTTTGCTACTTATAACATTCATGTGACATTATTGATTGATCTGAATAGTGTTAAGTGAAAACATAGGTTCAAGCAGGGACATGCATTTATACATACTGAGTCACATACAGGAAATCAGATACCTGGCATCTCTATGAAAACAGCCAATGGACTGAGTGTGCTGGGACCAAGGCAGAGTGTGATAATGACTGAAAGCATAGCAGAAACAAAAATAAAAATATAAGACAATGAAATGAAGACAAGCTAACATATACTACTAAACACAAAGTTGAAGGTCCGATGACATGAGAATAGGGCAGCTAAAAAATAATAGTCTTTAAACAAAGAGAAATGGTCAAATGATTATCTTCACAAAAGCAGCAGTCAGGTCACAGTGAATGACCCTGTAAGAACTGGTATATTATCTGAAGATGCAATTGACAACTTTGACCTACTGTACTATTTTAAACTCTTAATAAGCTGGATTCATGTAGTCCACAAGTTTAAGCATGTCTTTACATAAACTTACATGACTTAAAATACAACACAAAAAATGCTCAGCAATGGATTCAGTGGCTTGTTTGTAGAAGAATCAATTAACCAACCTGGCCTGTTAGAAGATGGGTTCAGGTACTTCAATATTGAACCATAGTAATCACAGCATAAAATTCACATTCTGACACATCAAAAATCAGATGATCCAGGCCTACAATTTATATACATGGAAGATCTCACTTCCTTAAATGGGTAGAAAAGTAACAATCATCAGACCATCTGCCAGAGAAATCTAGTTATAAATATTTGAGGGACATCTTTTTTTCATTCAATAACTGAGAGACAGCTGCCAACACACTTGATATGACCCTGAATAAAGCTGTTTAATTATCTATATTTTTGTTTCAATTACTCATTTACAAGATATTTATTTTAGGATAAATTTATAAGAACATTATAAAGAACTTTATCAAACAGCTGTTGTCACATGTAAGAAGATAATAACCGTATTAGAATAATATATTTAATAAATGCGGGCATACTTTGTTGCTGATGGCTGCAATTTTAAAAGGCAACAAATTGGAGAAAAATAGCTATGTATCCTTCCTCCAATTAAGACATAAGACAACAGTACGGGTTTAGCTAATTCATTTAAATGGCTAATCTATGTTATTACTTATTAAAATACGCTAAAACTTTAAGGGCCGGACTGCACGAAGCAGCCTTAACATAGCTGCCATTGTTTGAGCAAATCCATCTTGCCTTAAAACTCAGTCAGCGATTATATCAGCATTGTTTATCATCACCTGCACATGTAATGTGCTGAGAGATGCCAAGCCTCATCACACTCTCCAGATGCACTGTAAACTGGTTTTAGGACAATGCTGTTCAGTACCAACAGTGCTTCTTCCCACCCCACCCTATCATCAGATGTGTAAGGTGCTATTCAGGAGATGACGTTCTATCGTGCCTGATGCTTCAGGGGGCTTGCCAACTCTCTCTACTTATTTTGAACAGTTATGACCCAAGCTGAACCTTAGAAAGGATCAGAATAACAAGCATCACAGCATTATTGTTGTGAATGCATTTATGCATATATATCCAACACCTGCACACTAAGCTATGAAAAAGGTATGAGTGTTTAAAGCATTAACTGAAAATTATATTGTTCAATTGTTGTTAAAATTGTTCCTCATTATTTACATAACACAAAGGCCACACTCTACTGTCCTTGTGATTGGTACATAACAATACATGAGACCACAGCACAGAGATCCAAGATCTCCCATTTCCTCATCCACACAGGTTATATCTCATCCACATGCATGCACACTACCTTGGTGTAGAATAACCATGATCTTATATAGTAATAGCCAAGTGGCCCTGATCTGAGGATATTTAAATCTGAAGACTGGAGCCATGAATGGACAAGAAAGATTTTCCTACACACCTGAAATATGCCCCAGATTTGCAGAAAAATACAATTTTTTTAAAAAAAACATTGTTTTTTTAAAACCTAAATGATAAAAGGAGCACCTGTAGCTTTAACCAGATAAAGCCTCAGTGGCTATTGCTAGACAACCATTATAGTTTAGTTTATTGTTATTACGATCCAGGATCAGAATTTGCATCAGCATATACAGTAGTATCTAACAAATACATTGATTACATGTGACAACCATTATAGTTTAGCCAGTATTCCAGGCTTAGTTTCTGTCAATAAAAGGCAAGGGGATAGGGCAGGGCTGATTTGATCTTTGAGGGAGGACTCATTGAGGCCAGGCCCAGAAATATCCATTGGGAAAATTGATACCACCCAGGCCTGGGTGCTTGCTACTGTTCAACAACATCCACCCATCAAAAGCCACTGCAGTGTAGTGGTTAGAGTTTCAGAGTAGGATGTAGCAGACCCAGGTTTGAATTACCACTCTGCTGTGGAAGTTTACTGGGAGACTTAGATCCAGTCACAAATCGTAGCCTAACCTACCTCTCAGAGTTGTTGTGAGGACAATACGCCGACCTAAGATGGACCAGCTTGGGCGTGGGGCCACTCTCTGCTTGCGCTCTTCATTGGATAAGTCAGTTTGCCCTGTCTCAGCCGTACGGGGCTACCTGGCGGTTCGCCCTCACCAACAGGGCCCGTTCCTGGTCCACAGCAACGGCTCACCAGTCACTCGTTATCAATTTGCCGCCATCTTGCGGGCTTGCTTGCAGGCCGCTGGTCTCCCCCCTTCAGACTACGCCACTCACTCCTTTTGGATTGTGGTGGCCATGGTGGCAGCAGATCTAGGCATGCCAGCCCAGGCCATTCAGCACTTGGGCCGTTGGAAGTCCAGGGCCTTCCAGACTTATGTTCACCTAGCATGCAGGCGGATTTACTAATTTGCTGGTTCTCATTCCTTAATTTTCTACAAGGCCAAGGAAAACAGTTTGTATCTGTGGGCACAGTATCATGCACTGGGCTGGGAAGTATGCAGTGGCTTCCAGATAGGGCAGGCATCTGGGACTGGAGGACCATGCCAGGATCTTCTGGTACAGAGTGCGCGGCATGCTTTGGGAAGCGCTGCTTTCAACGCTAGTGCACCAGATTTGGAAGCATGGTCCTCCAGATGCTATCATCATCCAGCTGGGAGAGAACGACTTGTGCAAGCAAGAGTGCCCCAACTTGAAGCGCTCCATGTGCAGTAATTTGGACTATCTGCGTGGGCTATGCCCTGGTACTGCCCTCTTTGGGCCGGGCTTGTTGCAAACGCACGTGTGGCACGGGGCTCTCTACCTGGAGAAGATTGAAGGGGTTCAGAAGAGGCTAGCGTGGGCCATTGGACAATACATCTGTGGGGGGCTTGTTTATTGGCCATCTGAACATTTCTTTCCGCTTGGAGGCGCTGTATCGCCTGGACGGGGTTCATTTATCCAGCTGGGGGCACGACATCTGGCTGCAGGATTTGAGGGACAGCCTTCTGGAGTGGATTTGGTGGTAGAAGCATTGGCAGGAGCCATTGCATGGCTCTTGTGGTGGTTTGTCATTGGATCGGATCTTTTTAGGGGAGCCAGGACTTGTGGGCCCAGGCTCCCCTTGAAGGGGATTCCCATAAGGAATCTTGGGAGTGGGTGATATAGGTGCATGCCCAGCTCGGGGGCTGCCAGGGCACACTCACTCCCAGGTGGCAGGGGAATCACCAAGGGGTGTACACCCAGGTGATCTCCCCCTTTAATGTCACTCCTTGGTTCCCCCCTCAGCTGGGGTCTGAGGGGGTGAGGGGTTATCGACTGGCAGGCGGGTCAGTTGATGTTTGGGATCCGATCCATATGATTCACCAATGCTCCTCTTTATGCTGTAATCAATAAAGTTGTGGCCTTATTTTCCCCCAGCTAAATGTGTGGGTTTGGTTCCTTCATCGTGCGTCTGCCTTCTTACCCACTCTCAGCGTACGCTGCAAGCACATTGCTCTTGAAATACAGCAGGATTATACCCATAGTGACAGATGTGTCCACAGATTAAAAGCTCCATAAGTTAGCCATTACCTCTTGATTTACTCCATAAGATTTGGCTGAGAGTATTTTATGCGTATCTTTTGTATTGTTTTTAATTTTAATATGAATATTACCAGTACTGAGTCAAAAGTACAGCTGAGTGATAGTGATGGGAAAAGTTTTACATACGTTTTTGCACCACAGCAAAAGTTCCATTTTTGTCTATTCTTCAAATGGTGTGTGTGTGTGGGGGGGGGGGGGTGAACGTACCCACTGGCTGTAATGTAATCACAGAGAAGAGGAGCAATACAAGCCCACAAGGTATGGCTTAAATCCCATGAAACGCATATCCAAACATAGATGCTGTACTGTATTGTTTTCAACTGGATATGCATCCAGACTCACTTCTAGAACATGAATGGGGATGCACATCTGGATGTACATCTCATTAAAATGACTGCACTACACATCGATAGCAATGACACTTGGATGCGCATCCTGATTTCCATTCAATTTAAGCAGCAGTTTGTGATTCAGAAGATGATAGGTGCAGAACCCTCCCCTTCCACATACCAATCACTTTAGAGGAATTTGGGGTACTTGTCTGGTCATGATACAGTGATGGTTTCATGGCCTGCAGCACAGTACAACTCATCAAACAGGAGGCATTTGCCCATCTGCCTTGAAGAGAGATGGCCGTGCAACCACTTCATTTGCCTTCAGTGACATCACCATGTAGCCATATACTGTTGGTCACATGACACTGCAGTGTCATCAAACAGGAATCACAAAACTATTAGACAGAAGATTTTTTAAAATAAATGGCACCAAAGCAAATTCTGGGAAGTACAGTGAACATATAGGTGGAGGGGATATCAGTGAATATTTCATGTCCCTCAACTCCTTTTCCATGTTAAAAATGCCCCCCTAACATCAGCAGAGTACTACATTAAAAATACTCTGCAAGATTCTGAACTAATGAATCCAATCAGCCAAGATTTGAACTCATACCCCCCTCATTTTATATTAACTAAAAAAACCACAAATGATTTAACATCTCTTTTTTAATGTGGTAATAACTGTGAGTATACTATTTTAGGGCAATACGAACAAGATAAAATAAGTAACTAGCAGTGTAATCCTAAATAGAGTCCACTGAAATCAATAACTTAGAAATATGTAACTCTGCTTATGAGTCCATTGTAAGAAAACAACAGATGATTGAATTCACTCCACATTGCATCTTCAGGATGTCTGTGATCACATCTACAAAACTAGAACAAGATTTATTCAGTACAAAGAAAGATGGGAATATTATTAGGTTTAAACTGATTTATGTATAATCAGGGTAGGTAAGGAAAAGCCTATTCGGAATAAAAAACAGCCAAACTTTCCTTTATTAAACTTTCCTGTAACAAAAGCATTTTGCTTTAGTGCTGATTTAATGTGTAGCCAATGGGAGTACAACTTGTTTGTTTAGATATCTTCCCTCATTTTTATAAGTTCCCAAGCCAGTAGTAATTCCACCAAGGTGACTTTCTTTTATAGTGCTCTAAAAAAAAAAAAGAACATGGAATTGTTATGGATCATGTGGTAGCCTGTTATTTCAAAGCTTTCTCATTTTGGCAGATCAAAATCAGTACCCCTCATCACAATTCAAATAGGAATGTATCATGATTCTTGACAATTTGAACTGGGACTTTATGTTCGCATCAATGAAGAAGATGGACTTAACTAAAGAGTTTATAAAAGCAGTAAGAACAATATATAAGGAACAAAGAGCGACAATCTGTGTCAATGACGACCTGACAGAGAAGTTTGAAATAAGGAAAGGTACAAGACAAGGATGTCCACTATCACCATTGTTATTTGTTATGGTCTTAGAAATATTACTAAGGCAGATTAGAGATGATGACAACATAAAAGGAATAAAAATAAAGGGATCTTCTTATAAGTTGAGAGCTTTTGCAGATGATGTGATGTTTATAGCAGAAGATCCATTACAAACTTTGCCAAGATTACATGATAAAATTAAGGAATTTGGAGATCTGGCAGGATTTTTTATAAATAAAAAGAAGTCAAAAATAATAACCAAGAATATGAACAAGAAGAAGCAATAGGAACTGAGTGAACGAACGAATTGTGAAGTGGTACATAAGACTAAATATTTGGGAATAGAGCTGACAGCCAAAAATATTGATTTATTCAAGAATAACTATGAAAAGCTCTGGACACAAATTGAAAGAGATATGTTAAAATGGAATAAATTAAACTTATCGTGGTTTGGTCGGATTGCCACAGTTAAAATGACGTGCTGCCCAGAATTATGTTCCTAATGCAAACAATACCAATTATTAAAGACAAAAAACAATTTGAAAAATGGCAGAAGAAAATATCGGAATTTGTGTGGGCAGGAAAAGAACCAAGAGTAAAGATGAAAGTACTTTGTGATGCTAAGGAAAGAAGTGGAATGCAGTTACCTGATCTTCGACTTTACCACGAAGCGATATGTCTAGTCTGGTTAAAAGAATGGGTGTCCTTAACCAATCATAAATTATTAACTTTGGAAGGCTATAATAAACTTTTTGGATGGCATGCATATATGTGGTACGATAAATACAAAATGGATGCAATGTTCCAACACCACTATTTGAGAAGAAATTTACTATTGACTTGGCTAAGTATAAAAAATTTATAGACCAGAAGAAACCACTGTGGATTATACCAGCTGAGGTGATCAACCCAAAGTTAGAATACAAAGGAAGAGAATGGCTTACCCTCAAGGACTTAACAGAAGTAGAAGATAAGGAGGTAAAACTTAAATCAAATGAGGAGTTGCCATTTAAGTATTGTTGGTTACAATATAGACAAATTAAAGACTTATTTGACTCAGATCAAAGGAAGGCAGGCTTTAGAATTAAGAATTCAGAATTCGAAGAACTTTTGCTAGGAGATAATAATAAAGCAATTTCTAAAATGTATAAATTGTTATTGAAGTGGTTTACAGAAGATGAAATAGTCAAGGTGCAGATGGTAAAGTGGGCAATAAATTGTAATAATGAAATAACGATGGAAGCATGGGAACAATTGTGGAAAAACACGTTAAAAATATCAACATGTACCAGTATTAGAGAGAATGGCTATAAAATGTTATAAAGATGGTATTTAACACCAAAAAAATTAGCCATAGCCAATAAACAGCTATCTAATAAGTGTTGGAAATGTAAGGAGCATGAAGGTTCTCTATTTCATATGTGGTGATCTTGTCGCAAGGCTAGAGACTTTCGGACTAAAATATGTGCCGAGATGTCCTTGATACTCCAGTATAATGTTGTTAAAAATTCAGAAATGTTGTTATTATCTTTGCATTTAGAAGATGTTAATAGAAATGATAAGACATAGTTATATTTTATGATAACAGCAGCAAGAATATTATATGCTCAATACTGGAAGAAAGAAGAAATACCTGAAATTGAAGAATGGACAAGGAAATTGTTGTACATGGCTGAAAGATCAAGATCCAAAAATATTTTTGGAAGACTGGAAAAAGCTGAAAAAATATATGGAAAAGAAATGGGATGTTAAGGGACAATTATGGTCCTTCGAAGGGTTTTAATGATACTAAGTTGGATAAGATATAGTTAAGATCTTTACCAATAACAAGATAAGAACAACTATAGTATAGAAACTATGGGATATTAATAACGGGGGGTTGGAGTGCTGTTGGAAGTCAACAGGGAAAAGGGGGAGGGGAGGGGGTGGGGAAATATATCTAGGGGAATTGAAATGGATTGTATTTGTGTTTTAATCTGATTATATATTGACCCATCCAATAAAATTATTTTTTTTTTAAAAAGGAATATATCATGATTCTTACAGTGCAATCCTAAACAGAGTTACTCCAGTCCAAGCTCATTAACTTCAATGGGATTAGTCTAAAGTAACTCTTCTTAGGATTGCACTGTTAGTCTTGGGAGATACTTTAAGGCTTAAAGTTCTTTCTTTCCATCAGGCTTGGTTTGTCTGCATCAGGAAGATGTAATCTCAGTATCTCCTGCCTTTATCAAGATAGAATATGCTATATTGTGGTTCAATATTATTCAAGAAATCATATCACTCAGCAGTAATGTTACTGTTTATGCAGGTAATTTTCTGTGGGCTATCAGATTTTTCAACTAATTCATCAGAATGGTGACATAGTAAAGGAAATATTGGAGTGCATGGCTCATTTGTTTTCCTCCTTGTTCTCCTTTCACATTTCCTCCATTACACACAAATCAGTTTGAGACGCATTCATTCCTGCATTACACACAATCAATTGGAGAAAACATTCACTGCACTCTGGCTGATATTCTGACTTGAACTTAATCTTTATTGAATTTTATAAGTTGTGAATATCAGACTATTCAGAAGGATACTGACATTTAATATATATATATTGCAGAGAAACTGTCACTGTTTCTTTTTGGGGTACAGAAACACAACACAGATATTTTAATCTACATTTTTTCTTCTGACAGAAGCCCCTTAGAAATATTCAGACTAGATCATGATTCTGCAAGAGTCTGTCCAGTCTTTCAGTGTGCTGTTCTTAATACTTATCTTTACATGTAAACAACAAACCTGGAAAAGTGATCTTATGTCCCTTGTCTTAAGATCTATACATCTTCACTTAATCTTTTAACTGAATTTTATTTTTACCCCGTCTTTCTTCCTAACGGGGACCCAAAGCAACTTACATCATTCTCCTCTCTTCCATTTTATCCTCACATTGACCTTGTGAGGTAGGTTAGGCTGAGAGTTTGTGGTCCAAGGTCACCCAGCAAACTGGCAGAATAGGGATGCAAATCTGGGTCTCCCAGATCCTAGACTGGCACTCTGATGTATCACTGATCTATTTTAGGAAGGGTTGCCAAATGTTGATCTCACCCTTGTCTACTCCTTTAACTTTGGAAAGATCAAAATTAATTACCATACCTTGCTGCATCTTAACTCTGGTAGTTGCAAAATGGCAAAGTCCATTAACTCTCAAAATTGAACCAACAAAAGGCCTGGCTTTGGTCATTCATGGTGACCTGCAGATCAGACTATCATAATGCTGCCACCAAAAATTATTTAGAAACTTTTCTTGGTTCAGAGTGCTACATGGGTTACCAATTTGTTTCTAGAGTCTCAGTTCTTTCACACCACCTATGATGTGATTTTTTTTTGTTTTTTTCTGAAGATACTGGGAATTGAACCAAGGACCTTCTGCATGCAAGCCACATGCTCTGCTATTGAGTCACGCCCCCTCTATAAAGGTCTCTTCTATGGTAACCTCTGAACTCAGGAATTCTGTTCCACATCTGGCCCATTTATCTTCTTGTTGCTTCTTTTTGGAAGATGGGCAATTTTTGTTTACCTAAACTTCTGGTTGGTAAGCTCTTTTATAAGTATGTTCTGCTGCTGTTTTATTTTACTTCATTATTAATTTTTAAAGTATTTTGACTGTTTTATATTTTGGGTCTTCCTCTTTTCCAAGATTAATTTGAATCTTGCATGGAAAGTATCCTAACTAGATTTTAGTAGCTTTCATAACACCTGAAAAGGCTCAGTAAAAAATGAGTATTAACCATGCTATATAAATAATGAGGAAACATACATGAAGATCTGCAGAGCAATGCTTACATAATCTACAGGAGGACCATCTGTACCAGTGTTTCTTCTCAATGAAAAGCTATTAAAATATGTTAATTTGATTCTAATTAATTTCATACTTCATAGAAATCATTATTGAAATTAGTGTTGTGAAAGTAATAGGAATATGTTTGTAATAGTCACAGATTTTCTCTTGAGTTATTGAGGACTAAATCCCCCCAATGCAGTTTTTCACATGAAAATTGTGCCTTGTGGGGGCATATTGCAAATCCATGCGGAGAATCAGCAAAGTATCTCCTCCACATGTCTAAAACTCTGTTTGGGAGAGAGTAGGAGCTGTTCTGAACCTGTTCAGGTTCTCCATTTTTTAAAAGAAGAAGTTCTCTGCAGCTGCAATATGATTGCAGGAAGCATGTTAAAATGAAAGCATGCCTGTGCAGAAAAGTATCATCTAGAGCTGCCCAAGGGGGAAAAATCCCACATGACACAACATAGAAACTATTATGCTCTAGTATTGAAGACAGGAAGAAAAACTCTCCAACTTACTCCCTACAGCTTCAATTGATGCCTTCCTACCTGTGAGATGAACTGAGATATTCCAGGTATGAATTTCCTTTTTCTTCCCTCAAGGATACTAAGGTTTTGTACAGACCTTTTTACCTCGAGTTTTTTTGGCTGAGATAAAAGCTGTAGTGACTTGAGAAGGACTATGTAGAGGCCGGTGTGGCTGCCTTGCAGACCTTCAAAATTGCCCTTTTCAAAGACTGCTAAGACAGTGGTGTCTCTAGAATGGACTGTGAATAGCAGAGGGTAGTCCATGAAGGAAAGTGTAGCTATAGAGGCTTTGTTTGCCACATATGACCAAAAAGGGGATTGCTTTCTTGTTATATGATTTTAGTGTTCAAAAAGTTTTTCTTACTGTTTTACTGTTTCTATTATTTTTATTATTCTATTATTATGTACATCATGTACAGAGAAGTGGGTTTCAAATATTCTTAATTAACTGATAATAAACACAGACTGCCTGTTGTGCTTATATCCTAACAATACATAACTATTTGAAGGGAGGATAGACACAGCATGAAGGACATAAAATCAACTCTACCATGAATGGTTTCATTTTATTATGAGTCTGAAATCATTCTCTCATTCTGGAAGAGGCATGGCTTTCTTTTTCTTGAAAGGGCTCTAACTTGCTCCTAATTCCTGATAAGTTAGCATGACAGACATGGGGATTCCAACTCCAGGTTTTGAAATTCCTGGAGATATAAAAGTGGAGTCTGAGGAGAGTGAGCTTTGGGGAGGGGAGGGACCTCATCAGGGAATAACGCTGTAAAGTCTACCCTCCAAAGGAGCAATTTTCTCCAGAGGAACTGATTTCTGTAGTTTGAAGATATGCTGTAATTCTGGGAGATCTGCAGGCCCCAGTTGGAGGTTGGCAACCCTAGATGGATCACAGGAGACATTTTCTAGAAATTGCAAGGCTTAAGGGAGTCAAACAGGATAAAAATGAAGCTTTATTATGGAATGCTGAAGATGCACAGATGTTACACAGATTTTAGAAATGTCTTAAACAGAATTAAGAGGAGAAAAGTGGAGAAAGCAACAACAGGTTTTCCAATGGCTTTTTCTGATGGGAGAGATAAGTGTCTGTAAAGGATTACCTCAACATAAATTGGTAAAGAGAGACAAAATCTTCATCTTGAATTTCTACTCTTTGCAGAATATTGACTCTTTTGAGTTGGGAGGGGAATTCTGTATTTCTTTAGATGCATTCAGGATGGTAAGAATATGGAAGTCACCCTCAAGTAATATACTCTGAGCTACAAAAAGGCCATAGAGAGAATAGCACTGGAAAGATACCTTTTGAGTAAAGGACATGGAAAGATACCATTTGATACCTTTATCACTCAATGCAACACTCTGGTTAAATCAGATATAAAGATAATTCCCGATCTGAGACCAAGTCAAGGAACCATACAAAAAAGACATTGTATTAGCAGCAGTTGGCACCATAAAGTAGGTGCCAACAAACAAAAATAGAAAAGCCATTATCACTTAGTGGACCAACAACAGCAGCTTACAGAGTATGCAGTTTCTGGTTCAAAGAGTTATGTTAAGTTATTGCCCAAAGTAAAATTGTTATCTTAGTTGCTGCATACTGTTTCAACAATACAAGTTTGTCCATTAAAAGATACCAAAACACATTTCAGTGCTCAAGGTCCTTTCGATCTAAAGGAACAGCAAAACATGTTAATCCTGCAATGTATCTTCTGTTTCTTCTTGAAATTCTGGATATAGCCTGCTGTTCATTTCTTTATAATATGAGGTTAAAAAAAGGTATTGCCGCCACTACCAATCACTATTCCAGCTCCCACTAAAAATCAGGCTAGCGCAGAACAATGGACAAATAAAGGAAGACATTCTGAATTCTAAGACTGCAATACAAGGGATAGGAAACCGATCAGTAAAGGGATAAGGAGGGACCACAGACTTCATTAATATTTTTGAAAACAATGAAGGACCAAAGAGTTCATTACTATTGCTGTAAACAGTGAGCAACCATACGTTTCACTACTATTGCTGTAAGTATGATCTTAGTTACTATGCTGTTTATTATATCATGGAATTCGTCTATGCTCTGTTTTAACGTCTTTCTTTCTTTCTTTCTTTCTTTCTTTCTTTCTTTCTTTCTTTCTTTCTTTCTTTCTTTCTTTCTTTCTTTCTTTCTTTCTTTCTTTCTTTCTTAATCTTGCAAATTGCATGTATATACTCATTACATGTACACTGAAATGTGGTGACATTGATTGTACTGACTCACACCATGTAATCCACCTCGAGTCTCAGTGAGAAAGGTGGAAAATAAATAAATAAAATGCATTATAATATAAAAAGGTACCCATGAAATCTAATAATAATATTAATAATAATCATATCTGTAATCAGAGAAGGAGCATTACAAATCACTATTCCCACTCACAACCAGAAAAAATCCAACTATCAGAACAAGAGTCAGATCAACTTAGGTAGCTTCCACTGTAGACATTTAGTTTGCAAGACAATCATCCACTTTGTTTTTAAGGAGAAATTGATGATATAGTTGCCAACACCATTGTGCTGCAGTATTTTCTGTCTTGTTTTTTGGTCTTTTTAAAATATGTTTGTGGACTTTTTAAAAACTTAAAATACAACTGAAGCACTGCTATCTGAGTAGAGATTGACAGAGCACTAATGAGACAATGGACCATTTACATTTTATTTCTTTCCATTGCTTTAAAGACAGCTCCTCCTTCTCATCCTAACTGATTACTCAAGCAGCAAATCAGATGAATTAGTTCTTGTTCGTGGGGGAGGTATTCTTGGTGGAGGGATTTCAATTACTCTGTTTCTCTTTGCATCAAAAGTGGTTATTAATTTTCTTATAATTTTTATTATAACCTCACAATTGCAAAGCGATGGTCATGAAAAATAAAAAAAATCATAAACCAGGAAAACTAGCATTTAAAATCTCTTGCCTTGCTCCTTACATAATAAAAGAACTGATTAAAGATTCACTTGGGAATGCCATGGCCAGCATGATTAACAGGAGGAATTAATTAAGGATAGAGAAGCCAGAAAAGTTCACGATTGCACAGTAGAACAAAAGCAGAAAGTAACAAAATTTATAGGGAAAACTAGAATAGGATTTACCAGGTAAAGTAAGATCTAGCCTAGAAGGTTGGGTATTGCTGGATATTCACGTTGGCTGTCTGGCTATGTTAAGGGCTGAATGGAACTATCAGATCAATTCCATTTAAAGCTGATTGTAGAAAAGAAGCCCTTCAACAATACAAAACAATCACAGTGCAACAGAACTTTTAGCCATTTTAAAACTGCACATTCCAGTTCCATTTGTTTGTGAAATCAGGATATGGTATAATTAACTTATCAATAAGATTTATTGTTAAAGAATTCTTTATAGCTAAACAGTTCTAAAGGATGATCCAGTTCAAGTTACAGACTTTTAAGATCCCATTGCTTCAATGACAAAACAAAATACTTCCTTAACTGTACCAAAGGCACCGAGAGGAGCTTGAAGAGTGCACTTTTAATGTTATTTACCATTTGATAGTCTACAGTAGAGATGGGCACAAACCGGGAAAATGGCGGTTTGTTGCATTTCATGAACCTACACTAACTTGCCTGGTTCCTGAACTGGTTCATTTGGTTTGTCGTGTCACTTCTGGAGGCTGTAGAACGGCCCCACTTGACAGTCAGAGATGCCAAACTCATAGGGTGCCTTCAGAAGGCTCTCCTGCAGCCAGCCTCCAAGATTAGCTGCATGCTCCATGCTCCAACCCTCAAATCTCCAGGACTTTCCCAACCTGGACCTGGCAACCTTAACTCTATGACATTATACCTTGCTGAAGTCCCTCTCCTTCCCAAACCCCATCCTCTCCAGGCTCCCTACCCCATCTCCAGGAATTTCTCAACCTGGAGCTGGCAACCCTACAGGAGAGGTGCTCAAAATAATTATAAAAGATTCCTCAGATGAGTAACCCACTAGGTTTAGCCACTGAGCCTGGCTGTGGAACAGAAGCAGGTTCTTCGGAGCCCTGAAGCACCAGAATACCTCCCTCTGTGACTGAAAATCCAACAGCAGTCCCTCCCTGTTTAACTGCCTCCTGGAAATTGAAACCACTCACCTGAGAGCTGGGGGCTATGCTCCTTCTGCTCTCATAGAGCAGAATGGGAGCTCTCTGCCTATCAAGCTTTGGAGGGCTGACATTGGTCAGGGCTACAGAAGGTCTGCAGAAGTCCATTCCCCCCACCCCCCGTTATTGATTGGCTCCAGGTTTATAGTTGTCTATAGTGACAAACCAAAAAATGAAACCAACAAACCACCCTAAAAATCATAGTGGTTTGTCAGAAATGCGCTCTGACGAACCACTGGTTCGCAAACCACGAACTGGACCAGTGTGTGAACTTTGGATCGTATTTCGGTTCGTGCCCATCTCTAGTCTACAGCAAAGATCGAAAGGCTATTGTGTAGCCTGCAATACATGTATCAGGGCTCTTCCATCTCCTCCTTTCCACAGAAACACCTGTAACCCCTTAAAAAACCCTATACTCCATTTAAAAACTTTAGAGAGCTGGGAGATTCTCTGGAGCAGTATCTGTGCTATGAGATAACAACTTGCACTTAAAAGTAAAAATCAATGTAATTTTTCCACACATGTATAAATGTTTTAGGCATGCAGATGAGATCTTTTGGATCCCTGGGCAGTGGCTTGAAAGTTTAAAATATTAGCTTGCCATTATGACTGTTTCCAGTACTTAAAGAGGCAGCAAAGGTAACAGGGAAGTCTGAAATATTAGTATCAACTGAACAACAAATGCTGAATAGGCAGATCACTGCATGCACATTTTGAAATGCAGCTCGTTTGTCAATTTTGCCTGTAAAATATAGCAGGTATACTGGTATCTTCAGGGGTCATTTTGTAGAAAAAGAGCTGGAGGAACTTATTAGCATAACTCATTAGCATAACTCATTAGCATATGCCACGCCCCTTGCCATCACTGGAAGTGTGTCATTGGCATAACTGATTTCCGAATGCCACACCCCCTGACATCACCTATCCTGGCTGTTTTGTACCCAATCCTGGCCATTCAGGGCCAAAATTGGGCCCAAAATGGCAAAAAGGGGCTGAAAATGGCCAAAAAGGGGCCCAAAATGGTCAGGATCGAGCTGCTGCTGAGTGGGAGAGTGATCCACTGCCCGTCAGAGGCCCGATCCAGGCCGTTTTGGCCCCAATCCAGGCTGAAACAGGCCCAAAATGGCAGAGAGTCAGGTGGGCGGGGCCACCTGACATGTGACCTTTTGGGGGAACTGCCAGAACTGCGTTCCTGTGTGTTCCCCCTCAAAATAAGCCCTGGGTATCTTTAATAAAATACTGAAGTGCAATTACGTTGTAAAACTTGAGTATTTAATCTTATTTTCACGATCAAAAGTTAATGAGGAAGAAAATACCCTATTCTTTTAAAATGAAAACAAAAAACGCATCAGGTAATCTTGCAAAATAAGCAACTTTAGCTAGGTATAACCTCTGGTTTACTTCTATTATATAAACATTCAGACATGTGAGTAAATTCATTGTTATATATGAAGCTTCATAAAGCAAAACATCATGATAAAAGCACATTGTCAGAAAAAATAGCAATTAATTGTTCTTTGTAAAACAAACAAACCACACATCTCATAGTGGAAAGAACAGACAAATTACTCTACTACATAGGCTATGACCTAAAGCAGCTACATGAAGAAAAGGAGGGAAACATGACTTTTCAAGGAAGCAGTTTCTACTGCTGAAGTGGCAAGCAACTATTTGATTTAAAAAGCAGCTCACCTCTCTAGCAACTGGAGATTACATTGAAACATTTTTTTAAAAAACCTCTTATTCCGTAGACAGTACAGGTAGTTTTGAAAGAAGAAGCCAATGTGTCTTTCCATAATTTTTACATACAAAAATCAGTTGGATCAATTGTAAATCCTTGCATATTTCCTATAAGTTTCAAACTTCTAAATAATAAACAAGTTGTGGTTGTTATTCCAATACCCCAAGATAGTCAAAGTGAGATGCTCCAAGATAGTCAAAGTGAGACAGCCAATCTTATTGTTTGTCTAAAATACACTCCTCGTAAGATTTCTTAGAGTTTTCCTCATGATCTTCTGATCAGGAAATGCCTACTGTGGAATTTCTGATATGTAACATACAATACATTAATATAATACTAAGAAAAAAGTGTTGCACTTACCTGTAACTGTTGTTCATCGAGGTCTTCTGTGCAGGAACACATGGGACTGTGAGTGCGCAGGCTTGCCAATACCGGAGATTTTCTAGCTTAAAACTACTAGGGGGAACCCTACACCTCCCAGCACGCATGCGCAGCCATTTTCCCACCGAAACGGCATCTAAGGATGCGGGATGCCCCCAGTCCTTTTTCGCCACCGTACTCTCAGGTAAGTAAAAAGAGCATACCAGGGAAGGAGGGAGGGCATGTGTGCCTGTACGGAAGACCTCGATGAACAACAGTTACAGGTAACTACAGCACTGTTTTTCATCGTTTTCCTGTGCAGTCCCACATGGGAGATTAACAAGCTTAATTACCTGGGTGGTGGACAAAAGTGTCTTGTCACAGGAAGATCGACTGCAGGACTGCTGTGCCCACTGTTGTCTCCTTCCTGTACAGGATATCGAGTGCGTAACGTCTGACAAAGGTGTCAGCCGATGCCCATGTAGCAGCTTTGCAGATGTCTTGGACTGGAATACATCTCATCATTGCTGCTGAGGATGCCCTGGGACCTGATGAAATGGGCATGAACCTCAAGAGGACAAGATATGTTGGCTGCCTTATAACACAATGCAATAACCTGGACAACCCACTGGGCCAATGTTTGAGGGCTGGACTTTTTTCATTTCTTGGGGCCCGAAAAACAAACGAAGAGCTGAGAATCAACTCTGAGGGGCTTAGTGCGATTTAGGTAAAACAGAAGAGCCCTTCATACATCCAAAGTATGTAAAGCCCTTTCCACCTCAGTAGATTGATTGCAGAAAAAAACATGTAAGACAAGTTCCTGGGACAAATGGCATTTAGAAACAACTTTAAGATGGAAATCAATCTTAGGTCTAAGAACAACTTTATCCAGTTGAACCTTTAGGTAAGGCAGTTCACAACACAGCACGACTAATTCACCAGTTCTCCAAGCCGAAGTGACCGCCACCAGCAAAACAACCTTCAAAGACAGTAGTCTCAGGTGGCACATAGCCAAGGGTTCAAAAGGCTTTGGATATGCGTTTGGCCAGAACTAACAGTAAGGACCATTGGGGATCTATAGTGGTAGTCGGCAGGTAAAGGTTATTCAACCCCTTGAGGAACAATTTAGACACATGATGGGGAAAACTTGTCTTCCTATCTATGGGGGGGATGAAAGGCAGATATCGCCGCAAAGTAAACCGTCACAGAGGAATTAGACAAACCCCTTTGTTTAAGGTACAGTAGATATTCTAATATATCAGGGAGTGAACACCCCCAGCAGTCCTATCTCCTGAGCCCAGGAGCTAAATTTGTCCCATTTCATAGTATATGATTGACGCGCAGATAAGTGTCTGGTATTCAGCAAGACGTGGGCTACTCCCTCAGGGAAATAGAGTCCTAGAGCACCAGACTGAGCTGTCTATGCTGACAGCACCAGCTGTCAGCCTGAGTTTGTCTATGCTGTGGTGAAGAACACTCTTCCAAAACAACAAGTCTGGATTATTTGGAAGGTAGTATACTTGAGTCTGTAACCTCATCAGTCTATGGAACCAAGGTTGTCTTGGCGAGAAGGGGGTTACTACAATTGCCGAGGTCTTGTCTGCCTGAAGTTTGCTGACCACCCTGTCCAGTAGCAGAATAGCTGGGAAGATGTAGTAGAAGTGATCGGACCACCGGAACGGAAACGCGACTCCTAATGATCCACAGCCTATATCCCCTTTGGAGCAGAAGGGAGTAATCCTTCAATTTTCTTCTCACGCAAACAAATAGATTTCGGGAAGGCCCCATTTTACAAAGATGGGATCTAAGTATGAGTCCTTTAAGGCCCACTTGTGATTGCCCCCCCCCAATTCTGCTTAGATGGTCTGCTAGGGAGTTGTTTACACCTAGGATGTGAATTGCCAGTAGCCACACTGAGTGTTCTGTAGCCCAAGTCCAAATCCTCATAGCCTCCTTGCACAGAGTGTCTGAAGCCATGCCCCCTTGTTTGTTCAGACAGAACATGGTAGTGGTGTTGTCTGTAAGTACCAGGACGGTCTTCTTTCGTACTGTATCTGCAAATGAAGTTAACACATACAAAACCACTCTGTTCCAACAAGTTAATATGCAAAGAACGTTCCTCAGCATCCCACAACCCATGTGTAAAGGAGCCCTCACAATGTGCCCCCCAACCTAGAATGGACACATCAGTAGTGATGGTAATATCAATTTTCAGTTGGCCAAAGTGCACTCCCCCAAGGAGGTTGGAATCATCTGACCACCAATCTAAGGATTTAAGAACCATTCTAGGGATGCTGAGTTTCTTATCTTTTACATCCCTTTCTGGTTGGAAAGTTGACTTGAACCAGAGTCACAAGGTCCGCATGTGTAGCCTAGCAAGGGATACCACTGCAGTTGTGGAGGCCATAAGGCCCAACAGGATTTGAACAGACTTAGCTGATTGGAACCTACAGCGCTTAAATCGGCTCCTTAAAGCCCTTATTTTCTGTATCCTCTCTAGGGGCAGGAAATCCTTATCCTGTCATCTGTCCAGCACAGCTCCTATAAACTGTACCACCCTTGTTGGTGTCAAGTTATATTTTTTTGCCATCATAGTGGAATAGTTGGCAATCTTGATGTTAAACACGGCTGAGACATAGAAACAGGCCAAGCACCAAACAAGAGGACAATATCAAAGAGACTTGTCTAGCAACATCACTCTCTGAATGGCCCGTAATAAGCCATCCATTCAAATAAGGGTAGCTACAACAGCCCTTGGTGCATGAGTATGCCACTACTACAGCGACACACTTTTTAAAGACACGAGGTGCTGTCGACAACCCAAAGGAGAGGACACGGTATTGGAAAATATGTTTGTCATAAGTAAAACGCAAGCATTTTTTGTGTTCTGGTAATATTGACACATGGAAACATGTGTCTTTCAGGTCCAACACTGCGAACCAAGACTGCGGAGGGAGAAGCGTCAGGACTGTTTGCAACATGGTCATCCAAAATTTCCGAACTCTCACTGGAGGATTCCAATCGCGTAAGTCTAATATAGGCCTTAGTCCCCCATCTTTTTTCTCCATGACAAAGAGCCTGGAGCAAAAATCCCATTCTGCTTGCACCCCTGAATGAGACACAGACTCAGAAAAATCAAAGAGGCGCAGACAAGATAACTTCAAAAACTCAATTTTATATCCATAACAAACTATAGTAAGATCCCAACAGTCAGAAGTAATTTCACACCATGCAGGGAAAAACGAACTCAACTGGTCCCCAAACTTAGATTCCGGACCATGTAATAGTCCAAACTGTTGCGGGCTATGAGCCTGTTCTTTTGGGTACTGTTGCTGAGAACCCTGTTTATTTCTATGATTCTTTTTCCTTCTAGAGAAGGACAGTTGAGAACTCTGACAGGATCATTGGGACTGGTACACACACCCCACATACGGATGGAAATGCTGAGAGCAACCCCTAGGGTAGAATTTGTACTGGGATCTCCCAGGATTCTGCTGCTGTGGGAACACCCCATACGAGCGAGCTGTCAGTCTGTCCTTCCTTTTTTGGGACAAGTACTCATCCATTTTCTCCAAAAAGAGAGTTTTTCCTTCAAAAGGGAGATACTCTACCTTATTTCTAGTTTCCGCGGGTAAGGCAGTGGCATGTAACCAAGAGTGTTGCTGAAGGACAAGAGCTGACAGTACAGTCCTGGAAGAAGTATCCGCTACACTGTGGCTTGCATTTATCTAGTGGCAAGATAAACGAACCACTTCTTCCTGGATCACCCTAAAGTAGATGCGTTGGTCCTCAGGGACCTTGGGGATGAAAGTTGCCACCTTATTCCAAAGCAGCAGTTGCTGCCATCATAGCAGAATAGTTGGTGGTCTTGATGTTAAACACGGCTGAGACATACATCTTTCTACCCATTGCATCCAATTTCTTCCCCTCCTTATCTGAGGGGGTAGAATGTGATCCTTGCCTTGGTTTGGTCTGCATCTCCTTGGTGACTAGAGAAGATGGAGGAGGGTGCAAGGAAAGGTAGGGGCAGAGTTCATCTCTGGTTTTATATAGGCTCTAAAAAAATTTATTTGTGGCTGGAATAAAAGCCAGTCTCAAACTCATGTTGTTCATGAAGCCAACAAATCTTTGATTACAGGGAAAGCAATATTAGACGTAGATCCAGCATAGATGTGCTGTAGAATTTTATCCTTGGACCCAGGTTCGGACGATGAAACATCAATTTCTAAGGCCTTAGCCATACGCAATAAGAGTTCCGAATACACCCGGAAATCATCGGTAGGACATGGTTCCTCTGTGGCTCTGACTGTGTCATCTGGTGAAGGATCGGACTGGGGCTAGGTCCCCTTTGGTGACCCTCTCCAAGAGTTGGAATGACATTCTTGAACTTGAAAAGGAGTGTCTTCTCTCAACAGGTGACATGGAGCAATCCCTAGGAAAGACATCTGTGTAGAATGACCTTCTGGTATCTACATGGTAAGATAAGGAAGCCCCTTGACATCGGGAATCTTGATCACTAGAGTAAGATCTCCTATGTCGGTCAGATGCATAGAGATCTACTATCCTCTTAAGGATTTCACCCTCTTCCTTCAAGGAATGTGCCTCCCACGACTTAGCTGAAGGGAATCTAGGATGCCCTGTTGGTGTAGGAGGTGGTTCCAAGATAATTACATCTTCCTCTATCCAGCCTCTCGAGGATACAGAGGCACTCTGTTCTGAGGAGCGGTGACTCAGTTCCCTTCGTTTCTTACTCGAGGGTTGGGTTCTGACTGGTTGGGTAGGCTCACTCGTCGGGCGGGGAAGGGAGGTAGTTTCCACAGTTGCCTTGTCCTTAGACATATGGCGTTTTTTCCCTTTCTTAGGGTCAACACTGGTAGTGGTCTGTTCTGACATGTCTTCTTGGTCCTTCAGTTGGTCGACTCGGATCTGAGGTGAATGAGAGATAGTCGGGGTTGGAGTGACAGGTGTCTCACAGGTCACCGAAGGTGTTTTGACACCTAGGAGTCTTAGCGCCCAATGGGGTCAGATTCATAGTTCTCGTCAGAACCAGTTCTGAGGCACTGCGTTCCCAAGTATCCTTCAGTTCCAAGGCTGATGATTCCAATCGAGGCCGACCTTCCGAGGCGGATGGGGAAGAGCGACGGGGCATCTTCGGCCCACCTGTTTTTGGATTCCTGTGGTCAGGACCACCAGACGAGGCAGGTGTTTGTGCCTTTGACAGGAGGTCTGTGGCCGTCATGGTCTTCTGCCACAAAGAGGCCTCCAATCTGCCCGATCTCTCCGCTCTTGCTTTGGGCATAAACGTACGGCAAAGTTTGTACGTCTGGGTATTGTGGGTTTCACCCACACAAAATAGGCAGTTAGAATGACTGTCAGACTGAGTCATTTTTCTGCTGCAGGTGACACATCGTTTAAACAAGGCTTTATCCGACATTTTCTTTTTGTACGAAGAAAGAGTACTTATCTGAGACAAAAGACGAAGACAAGCTAGAACCTCCTGCAATGGTGGCAAAAAAGATGCTGTTTCGGCGGAAAAACGACAGCACATGTATGCTGGGAGGTGTAGGGTACCCCCTAGTGGTTTTAAGCTAGAAAATCTCCGGTATTGGCAGGCCTGCGCACGCGCAGTCACATGTGGGACTGCACAGAAAGTCTGTCGATGAACTTATAATTTCAGGGACAGTTTTAGGTAAATATCTCTCTATCATGCTTTTGTAAACTGGAGTGGTTGACGTTTAAAATAGAAAACTGAAATGACTGCTTTTTCTACAATATGTTATTATTTTGCTTTACTCTGTGACTTCGGAATATCTACCTCTCTCTTTCTGGGGAGTTGTGGTCATCCATTAATCGATGTCTATCCATTCGGTTCATGGTATTGTAATGTGCAGGAGTAGATCGGGTCCCTCGAGACCCCTGTTCCACATTCCTACTGAAGAAACAAAACCATCAGTGTCTTAGAGAGAGGGGAGTGAACCATTCCCTTATGGTAATCTCTAAAATGTGTTGCTTTTATGATGTTAAGCTGTAACATTTGACACTTGATTCTGATGCAATGTGTTAAGGACTGATAGTTAATTTTCCTTGCATCTACATACATGATATTTTATGTAAGTATGTGACGCAGATTCTAACTATCAGTACCATGAATCAGAAACCATGAATCTTTGGTTTCACATAAAGTGTAAAAAGGGAGGCTTTTTGTCTGGGGAGAGAAAAGTAGAAAAAATGATACATGGTCCCAAGGTACCAATATTGGCTGGGTGGTAGTTTCTGAAGCCTGAATATCTACATGCTATTAGTTGAAAATTAAAAATAATAATTATTAAATATCTACATGCAATTAACAGTGCTATCCTAAGCACAGTCACACCCTTTTAAGTCCATTGACTTCAGTGGACTTAGAAGGGTGCAACTCTGCTTAGAATTGTACTGTAAATCACAGTCTACTACTACTCCCCTATAAAATAAAATCCCACTAATTTTCCTCCACTGCTCAGCCACGCATCCCTGCCTTGTATAATACTACTTAGGAAAAAACAGAATTGTGGAAAACTAATATTCCGTTCCAGAATAAAGCATTCAAATTTCTACAAAATACACATTTTTGAAACTAATTTCGGTTTCTAGAATAACTAACAACCTGGTTACCCTGTTGCCAATGTATTTCTTAATTATGGTTATGATGGGAAGAGAGAATTAGCTCCAAGGAAGGGAAGGGTTGCAACAAGGGGCTATGTAAATCTATCAATGTTACCTGATCATTTAGGCTAAGTTATGAGTCCCAGTATTACATCTGCACTGGCCTTAAGAGCATTATTTCATATCACTGACATACTAAAATACAATTCTCGCATTGTCTTAATGTCTGGCCTTTAAAAGAAATTGCACAATGTTTAGCCTTCCATTTCATTAACTTTAACAAATTAAATTAGTAAACAAAAAGTCATTTTCAAGATTATAGGCATCATAAAATATCTGAGTGCCAAAGTAATGACAACAGATAATATCCAGACATCTTCTGAAATTCTGTTGCAGCTTCTGGGCTTGTAGTGTCTGCCTTTCAGAGATATTCAATGAAGGAGTAGTGCAGTGAAGGGGGAGACAGTGTTAGTGGAAGGAGAGGGAAAATGTGAGTCAGCAGTTAATATGAACAATGTGCACTTTATCCAGCCAAAAGAGTTAACATATGTTGTTGTTATCAAAGCAGATTGCAATGATAGGTTTGTCTGTGTACAGCATTCTGTCAGTCCTTATACTGATTCAGCAGTTTAGGGAAGGATTCAAGACTAGTTTCTATATAAGGCATCAGAGCAATGCTATTTCTCTGTCAGTACAAGTACTTCTATCTCATAAGTATTTATAAGTTCCCATTCTGTAAGTCGCTATTATCAATTGCTAGCTGCTGTAGTGAACTGAGTTCTATGAGTCACTGTGATTTGCTGCACTATGAGTGACAGAATATTGTGAGTTGCATTATATATGTTTAGATGGAGTCTGATGTTTTTTATCCATTCCCTTCCCTTTAGTGCCAGTCTTGTGCATATAGTATTCACTGTGGTTGTTGTGGGTTTTCCGGGCTGTATTGCCGTGGTCTTGGCATTGGCAAGACCACGGCAATACAGCCCGGAAAACCCACAACAACCATCGTTCTCCGGCCGTGAAAGCCTTCGACAGTATTCACTGTGTGTGTGTTCCTGTGATTATTTGCAGAACATGCAAATAATGAGTTGTTGGATTACTAAATGCAAACTGCTGTGCCTGCTCTGTAATGTTAAACAGACACAGTGGATACTGGGATGACATAAGAGGGCCATGACAGGAACTGGTGGCTCAGTAGCCTCCGAATACTCTAGCATATAAAAATCAAATACCTGCTGTAAATGAAGGACTGTGTTAGCAGAACAAAAAAACCCAACAAATCCAGAAAACAAATTAGACTTTTTTGTAGCAGAAAATATAGGTTAATCAACATAACATCAGCTCTGCATCCATTACTGCACTGCACATTCAGCAGGAACAGATTGTTCCTCATCTATATTTTAATATCACTGTAAGGAAGATTGTTCACACACCTAGATTTTTTCACTGCTTCAAAGATTTTTTTCATTGACACTGTTACTGTTGCAAAAGGCAAATTTGTCACTTGCTGCCAATTTTCATTCACAATGTTTCCAGAGAAGGGAAGGCTTTATTTATGGGAAACACTTTCTCTTGTTAACAGGCAGGGTCACATTCTCCTGAGTCACCAAGGAGAGAGGGCTTCCCATGATCCCCTAGACCAAGCCTGATGTCTGGAGTCTGGAAAAGCACAGCTACATCTCAACTTTCTAAAACAAATTAAGTGTTGCCAAAGTTAGGGAGAAATTTCCAAGTATAAACTGAAATAGTAAGAGAAAAACAACACAGAACAGAGGCACATCCCACTGAATTCAAACTAACTAAGCCAACTACTCCTGTCCCTGGCTGTCCCAGAAACTTCAGAAAGATGGCTCCCTGTGAACTGGCACAGGTGGAAAGATGAAGCAGCTTCCTTCTACTAGGTGATCTGTTTCTTTCAATAATATGAACAGGGTGGATAGACAATCCCATCCTGGAAATACCAAGGATGAAAATTCAAGATAAGTGACAAATTTTTCTTTCTCCAGTATTGTCAGGATAGGTCAGTCCTTTATTGAAGATTATTGGGTCTCTCATTCAAATCCCATCCTCAGCTGGATTCTCCTGCCAAATGTGGTCTCTGCTGAGAACACATCAATGAAGTAATGCTAAATAGAGGCGTGTACCCGCTTCAATGTGGCAGTCTTACACAAGGTTTCAACTAAGGGACATACCCTATATGCTGCCAGTGTGGAGTATCCTCTCAAGGAATGGGCCATAAGCCCTTCAGAAAAGGCCATGTTGCTAGCTAAGTATATTCCATTAATTGTCAAGCTACAATGGAGCTGGAAATTTTCTTCCCCACACCTGACCTCCTGAAAGAGATTAATAGAACGTTAAATTTCCTAAACTTCCTAGCTATTGAAATGATGAGTCCTCTTGACATCCAAATTATGCCATAACTCTTCTGAGGAATGGTACAGTTTGGGATGCAATCTAGGAAGCACTAGTTCCCCCCACATATGAAATATGTTTATTACCGTGGGGATGAAAGCTGGATTGTTTTTAAGACCACTCTGTCATTGTGGAATAGATACAGCTTCTTGCACACTGTGAGAGCATTTCTGACGCAATCCCTACCAGAAAGGCAGTGTTGATGGTGGAAAGGTGGACCAGTTAATATTGAGATTCCATGTAGGAAATATATAAACAATGAGAGGATTAGTAAGAGATAACAAGCCTCATAAAAACATAGGGATGACTTAGTAATTTCTTGCCTCTCTCTTGATGTAGGATGCTCAATTGAGTGGTTGCCTGCTCTTTAAAGGTATTATTTTTCTAGGTCTTCCTGAAGGAATTTCAAAACTAAATGACTGCTGGCCTTCATGGCTAAATGCCATGTCTATTCTACAGGTAGCAAACAGACTCCATATGGTTCTGTAAACCCTGTTGATTCAGTGTTTATACAAAGCCAGTAGGGTAGATATGAACTTGTATAAGAATCCTAAGGACTGAGGACATGGGTGCTCAATCCCCGCACTGTCAAGCAGAACACCTGCGGCTGTGGGCCTTGGATCAACAGATCTTGTTGTGATGGAAAATGCAAGGTAATCTGAGATTGCCATTGAAGGAAATCTGGAAACCATAAGCATCATAGCCTGAATCAGGCCACAAGCATCAGCTCTATTCATTACATTAGCATCTTCTGGATGACTTTCAGAATTAGATGGATGGGTGGGAATGTATAACTTTAGACAAATACTGGACAGAACATCTATGCTACTACCTATTGAAAAATGAACTTCATGAAGAACTGGGGCAGCTAGCAATTCTCCACTGATGCAATAAATCCACACTGGGGTTCCAAACAGATTTTTGATCTTGCTGAATATTCAGAGATGCAGTTGCCATTTTGCCTGGCTCAGTATTGTCCTGCTGAACCATTTAGTCTTAGCATTTAGCATTTCATTTCTTTTGTCCCTCTGGTTACTCACTGTGACCTGGGAGGTCACTTCCCTATCACTTGCTGAAGAGGAGTGGATGCCGCTGGCACTGGTCACCACCACCTCCATCTCCTCTGCAGAATGTGTTTGTTCTTCCTTTTTTGGCTGCCATACCAGATCCTGTGCTTGCCAGAGGAACCCTCCAAAAGGTGAAGGGCCCTTGCACTTCCCTGAGCACAGATGTTCTTTCCAAGCAAAGGCAAGGAAAGAAAAACACAGGGAGACAGCAGGAAAAAAAGTGAGTGATTCTTCCCTGCTGTAGCATGACCTCCCTGCCCTCTCGTTCACACTCTCTCACTCATTCTTGCTCATCTAGTGCGGTGGTTAGGAGAATAGCATACACCAACTCCAAAGATGGAGATAATGCTTGGCCTGGAGGGGAGCCCAACTAGGTGAGGGTGGGATACTCAAACTACAGTATAAAGAGAGCCCTCTTACAACCAAGCCAACAAAGGAAGAAAAGAATGTGAGGAACAAAGTTGGAAAATGCTGAGTCGAGAGCTCCATTCCTTTCCCTGATAGGATCCAAATACTAACCCTGATAGGACCCTTATACTAACTAAGGTGAGGTGACCCTGCCCAGTACCAAGAGGAGTCTCTTCCCATGAATAAGGACTAGGGGTGTGCAAGCCAAAAATTTTCGGCTATAGCCGAAAGTAGAAAGCCGAAAGAAAATTCTCTATCGTTAAAGCTGAAAGCCGAAACAAGAATCTCTTTCGGGATTCGGGATTCGGGATTCTTTCGGCATTATTTCGGCATTCTTTCGGCTTTTTTCTATGGGAAAATGCCTCCGTCTTCCAGGACGCCTGGAGGAGGCATTTTCCCACCGAATAAGCCCAAAATTGGTGGGGACCTTCCTCTAACCCTTCTCTAACAACCACCCAAGTTTCAGACAGATTGGACTTTGGGGGGCCATGTTATGGCCCCCCAAAGCAGGTCCCCCCATCCTCCCATAAAGGAGCATCTTCTTCATTATTTCCTATGGGGAAAAAATGAAGAAGCAGGCTTCCTTTGCCAGGGGTGGCATTTTGCATGCAAAATGCCCCCTTACCCTCAGGGGCCCTTCTCCCACCCCTCCTCCCACCCCCCACCAAGGCTCAGCCTGCTCCCACTTGGGGGGGCCATTTCATGGCCTCCCCAAGTAGGTGCTCTAATCTCTACCACTGACAGCTGGGGGAGGCTTGTGTTGCCAGGGGTGGCATTTTGCATGCAAAATGCCCCCCAACCCTCTGGGGCCCTTCTCCCACCCCTCCTCCCACCCCCCACCAAGGCTCAGCCTGCTCCCACTTGGGGGGGCCATTTCATGGCCTCCCCAAGTAGGTGCTCTAATCTCTACCACTGACAGCTGGGGGAGGCTTGTGTTGCCAGGGGTGGCATTTTGCATGCAAAATGCCCCCCAGCCCTCTGGGGCCCTTCTCCCACCCTTCCTCCCACCCCACACCAAGGCTCAGACTGCTCCCACTTGGGGGGGCCATTTCATGGCCTCCCCAAGTAGGTCCTCTCAGCCCCTAAAGTCCACCCCTTACAGCCCCACACAAACCCAATTCCCCCCCAGCTGCCGCACACAGACCCAAATCCCCACATTAGCCCCTCACAGACCCAAATCCACCCCCACCTGCCCCACACCCATAACCCCAGGAACAGGCTGGCAAAGGCCAGCCCTCTCCCTTTGTTCCCTATGCTGGGAACTTCTAAACTCTCTTTCCCTGGGCAATTCTGCACAGCCCAGGGGTGCCACAATGGTGGGCACACTTCTGAGTGCCAGCTGGTCCCTGTGAAAGAACACCTGAACCACAGACACCCTCCCTCAAATTCCCCCACCACCTACAGAGATAGCTGGCCAGCCAGCCCCATTGTTCCCTATGATGGGAACCAACTGCACAACAAAGAATAAAACAAGAACAACACAAAATAAAGTTTTTAAAAAATTATTTTCTCCCTTCCAAAGTACAAGTAGGCAAAGCATTATGACACATTACACCAGCAGTCCCCCACACAGAAAAATAACACAACTCATTTAACATCAGAGAATCACAAAGCACGATTCCTGTCAAAAACACTTTATTTCTTGAACAGCTTTAGGTTACACAGCAGGGGGGAACACCAAAGGGCTTGGCAGCAGTATCTTACACAAAAATAACACAACTCACTTAACATCAGAGAATCACAAAAGCACAATTCCTGTCAAAAACACTTTATTTCTTGAACAGCTTTAGGCTACACAGCAGAGGGGGGACACCAAAGGGCATGGAAGCAGTATCTTACACAAAAATAACACAACTCACTTCACATTAAAGAATCACCCCAAAAAATTGCTGTCAAAAGCACTTTATTTCTGTAACTGCTTTAGGTTACACAGTAGGAAGGCACCACAGAGCAGGAAAGCAGTGTACTACACAAAAATAACACAACTCACTTCACATCAGAGAATCACACAAACACAATTGCTGTCAAAAACGGTGAAGTGGGTTGTATTATTTTTTGTAGTACATTGCTATCATGCCCTTTTGTGCCCTCCTACTGTGTAACCTAAAGCTGTTCAAGAAATAAAGTGTTTTTGCCAGGAATTGTGTTTTTGTGATTCTCTGATGTTAAGTGAGTTGTGTTATTTTTGTGTAAGATACTGCTTCCATGCCCTTTGGTGTTCCCCCCCTGCTGTGTAGCCTAAAGCTGTTCAAGAAATAAAGTGTTTTTGCCAGGAATTGTGTTTTTGTGATTCTCTGATGTTAAGTGAGTTGTGTTATTTTTGTGTAAGATACTGCTTCCATGCCCTTTGGTGTTCCCCCCCTGCTGTGTAGCCTAAAGCTGTTCAAGAAATAAAGTGTTTTTGACAGGAATTGTGCTTTTGTGATTCTCTGATGTTAAGTGAGTTGTGTTATTTTTGTGTAAGATACTGCTGCCATGCCCTTTGGTGTTCCCCCCCTGCTGTGTAGCCTAAAGCTGTTCAAGAAATAAAGTGTTTTTGACAGGAATCGTGCTTTGTGATTCTCTGATGTTAAGTGAGTTGTGTTATTTTTCTGTGTGGGGGACTGCTGGTGTTATGTGTCATAATGCTTTGCCTACTTGTACTTTGGAAGGGAGAAAATAATTTTTAAAAAACTTTATTTTGTGTTGTTCTTGTTTTATTCTTTGTTGTGCAGTTGGTTCCCATCATAGGGAACAATGGGGCTGGCTGGCCAGCCATCTCTGTAGGTGGTGGGGGAATTTGAGGGAGGGTGTCTGTGGTTCAGGTGCTCTTTCACAGGGACCAGCTGGCACTCAGAAGTGTGCCCACCATTGTGGCACCCCTGGGCTGTGCAGAATTGCCCAGGGAAAGAGAGTTTAGAAGTTCCCAGCATAGGGAACAAAGGGAGAGGGCTGGCCTTTGCCAGCCTGTTCCTGGGGTTATGGGTGTGGGGCAGGTGGGGGTGGATTTGGGTCTGTGAGGGGCTAATGTGGGGATTTGGGTCTGTGTGTGGCAGCTGGGGGGAATTGGGTTTGTGTGGAGCTGTAAGGGGTGGAATTTAGGGGCTGAGAGGACCTACTTGGGGAGGCCATGAAATGGCCCCCCCAAGTGGGAGCAGGCTGAGCCTTGGTGGGGGGTGGGAGGAGGGGTGGGAGAAGGGCCCCAGAGGGTTGGGGGGCATTTTGCATGCAAAATGCCACCCCTGGCAACACAAGCCTCCCCCAGCTGTCAGTGGTAGAGATTAGAGCACCTACTTGGGGAGGCCATGAAATGGCCCCCCCCAAGTGGGAGCAGGCTGAGCCTTGGTGGGGGGTGGGAGGAGGGGTGGGAGAAGGGCCCCTGAGGGTAAGGGGGCATTTTGCATGCAAAATGCCACCCCTGGCAAAGGAAGCCTGCTTCTTCATTTTTTCCCCATAGGAAATAATGAAGAAGATGCTCCTTTATGGGAGGATGGGGGGACCTGCTTTGGGGGGCCATAACATGGCCCCCCAAAGTCCAATCTGTCTGAAACTTGGGTGGTTGTTAGAGAAGGGTTAGAGGAAGGTCCCCACCAATTTTGGGCTTATTCGGTGGGAAGATGCCTCCCCCAGACGTCCGGGAAGACGGAGGCATTTTCCCATTGAAAAGCCGAATGAAAGACGAAAGAATCCCGAAACGTTTCGGCTTTTTTCTTTCGGCTACCCGAAACGTTTCGGGATTCCCCGAAACGTTTCGGCATTCCCTGAAAGAAGCCGAAACACTTTTGTTTCGGTATTCTTTCGGCATTCTGAATGCCGAAACGCACATCCCTAATAAGGACTGCCCCTCTCTGGCAACACTAGAGAAATAATGTCATATTTGGTATTTTAGTGGGTATTTTAGTATTTCCCAGGAAATGTATTTTAGTGGGTATTTTAGTATTTCTCAGGAAATGTATATGATAGTAAACAATTTGATTCTAACTTAATTTACAAATATAATATGTTAAAAGTCATTCATTAATATAGAGATGGACAATTGCCCTCATTTAGATAAGCAGGATGGCTGGCGGGCTGGCTGACTGACTGGCTGGCTAGATGCCTAAAAGTCTGCACTCCTTTAATTCAGAGTACAAAATGCAATGGCTCATAATGATTGTCATCAATGCAAGATGAGTATTAAAATGCCTTGAATTATGTTTTGATTAGATGACACACCAAAATCAAATCTGATAACTATTGTTGTTCCTGTGGGATAGCAGGACCAAAGACAGCAGGTTGCAGGTGCTCTTGCCATCATCTCTCTGTGCACCCTGAGCTAATTTCATGTATACTGAGAACTGCATTTCCCATAACGCACAAAACACTCTTGAATCTTCCTCTCCTAGGCACCTTGACTATACAATATCCAAGGTAACCAGGGCACTCTGGGAAATATACTTCCCAAAGCTTACTGGGTACCAGGGCTTCCATTCACCATATTTCACAAAGATACAGGCAGTGATGAGGAAGAAAGGGAGTGAAGAAGGAGGAAGGCAAGGAAAGCCTTTTTTCCATTCTGGCCTGCCTGCTAGCACTATCTCTCTGCACTGCCGCAAACATGTTGGGTTGGGTGGGCTTCTTAATGCGCATGGTGTTCTTGACATGCATTAGTTCTCAGAATTCTAAATATTACAAAAGGTCCATGATATTTACCAATGTATCAGCAAATAACTCAATTTACTTGAGATCAATTCCAAACTGAGCTGGGAAGGGGGTTTGTCCATCACTAAACATCACAGATGCTGACTCCTAAATCTCAGAAAAACAAATTATTGCTTTGAATGCAGAGATAAGTGAAGAAAAGGCAGGTACATTTTTTATTATCATATTATAAACAAAAATCTTTAGTACACATCTCTAGTATTATAAAAAAACTAATACATATTTTTCTGTCATTCATTCTCTTGCGCTTACAGGAACAATTTCTCACAACTATATAACTGCACTTTACACTACAAAGCCAAACTGAGGCAAAAATATACCTTGGTAAAGGAGGGACACTGGGAGACCATGACCTAGTCCGTCCTATACTGTCTCCATGGTGAGGAGACCCTGACCGAGAGCAGTGATTAGATGACATCACTTGTTCTGGCACTGATAGTGTTGAGCTTTGAAGATCTCTTCCATTATGTCGATAATCTAGAAATAAAGTTCAGAACAGCTGAAATAATACAAAGGTATCTAGACATGATAGTTCTTCTATTTTTAGATCTATTCTGAGGTCAGATAGTTGTAGCATGAGAAAAGATGTTGTAACATATAACACTATTAAATTTTAGTAGCAAGAAGTATGTATATATCACATCCCAAAGTGCTCAAAGTATTTCATACATTCTACCATTATTTCTCACATCATTCCAATAGAGTAGGCTAATATTGTTCTCTTATTAAAGAAAAGAATCTGTAGCTGAGATAAGGGCTTACCTCAGACAATTCATTGAAATCATGTAAACTCTTTAGAAAAGCTTGTTGTTTTAGAATATTTGTCATAAATATATATTAAGGCACAGAAAGATACATTATCTAAGACCAATCACTAGATGCTCATTAGGTATGCATTATTTCTCTTTGAAGCTTGTGTTAGAAAATTTGAATTTGTGGAGATATGCATTTGCAGATAAGTGAATTCAGATTAAAAACCTATGCAGAGTTACTCCAGTGTAAGCCCATTGACTTATGCATAGAATTGCTCTATAAAAGACTGCTGCAAATGGCTATAAAAAGCCATTAATCACAATCTTCAAGCTCTTGCATCAAAAAGTTACTCAAGAATTATGATCAAGATAGAACAAAATTAGGAATACAGGCAGGACAGTCTAGTCTGTGGAGGACCATTTAAAATCTAGTTTACAACTTTAGTCATTCTATGGCACCCACTACCCTTTTTGCAAAACTATAAGTGAGCACAAACTCAGCAAGGTTGGGGACCCCTGTTCCATGATGTACACAATTATCTTTCACTTTTTCCTGAAGCCCATATATAGGTTAAATTTAGCATTCCAGTGGAAAACCAGATCAATGATAATAGTCACTATAAACTAGGAGACACAACAAACAGCACAATTATGAAATTCTAGTGTCTTATTAATCTTAATATAAAAGTCATCTATAAAATAATGGTCCTCAGACAAAAATAATGAAAGATCTTCCTCTCCATGATTATAAACTTAATTGCCAAAATTAAGGAATGGCACAATATATACGTATCTCTACCATATCTATTTTCTTTTGCCTTCTGTTTACTTCACTTCTTGCCCTTTATTCTCTTACTTAGCTACCTAAACAACTAAGTACCATGTGAATTCTTTCTTAGCTGTAACATCCTAATGTTTTTTTCCCATGCAATGAGAACACAAGTAAAACACAAGACATCAACTACTGTTATCTGTATGGTTGCCATCTTGGTTGGTTGGGCTTTACAAGAAATGTGGGCATGTTACCTGGTATCTCCTTTTTCATTAGCTGATCCATATTCCAGGTTTCATTTTAAAAATAATCAAGTTTCTAGGTCTTCTAGATCTGGATACAGAAGGCAACATGTGCAAGCAGCTTTATACAGAAGAAACAGGCCCTTTACTCCTTCCCTTCATTCTAGACAATGAGTGAGGTTTTAGCTGTGACTAACAGGTATGGAAAACAAGGAACAAGGTTTTCATTCTTACTGCAACAAGCTGCTTCTTCTCATCTTGCCTTAGGAATTTTTTCTTCTTGTCACAAATACACTCAATGAAGTCCATGGGCAGTAGATTCAGGGCAGATAAAAGGAGAAATTTCCTCACACAATGCATACTTAACTGAGGGACTAGATGATGGCCACTAATTTGGATGAATTTAATGAAGAATTATACAAATTTCTTGAGGACGGGTTCATCAACATCAGTTTGCTATGATGGCTAAATGGAGCCTTCATATTCAGAGGTAGTGTACCTCTAAATTCAAGCTGCGGGTGGGCAACAACAGGAGAGGGCTTTGGTATCCATGCCTTTCTTGCAGGCCTCCTATGGACATCATGCTGGTCACTGCGGGAAAGAGGATACTGTTCCAGAAGGCTCTTCTTTGGTGTTCTCAACAGCTCAGCTAATTATAACCAGAGGATACAACACACACAGGATTGTTGACCAACAACAGAACCCTAAAGAGAGTTTCACTTCTAAAGCTAGTGAATTAAATGGATTTAAAAAGTGTAACTCTGTTTAGGATTACACTGTAGCTCAGATGACAAAGGTGAACAATATTCCTAACTTTTTAATCACAGAAATTGCTCTAACAAAGGACTCTGATCTGCCAAGTCTCCAAAGAAAAGTATAAACAATGTATGTATAAAATAGAAATTATACTTGTAGTATTCTTATTCAACATGAAACACATATTCATGATTTTAAGTAATTATATTTCAAAAGGGTCTGAACAAAGTAAGAAATTAAAATAAATTAAAATTCATTAAAAATTAAAATAAATTAAAATTAAAATGTATCACATTTTAACCTCACCTTTTTGGTGTTTTCTTCAAATAGAAATTGTGACTGACATACAAATAGCTATACCTAAATAAATGCACACTGTGCCTCAAAATACTATTTTTGGTATGTGACAGCCAACATACTCATAATGCATTTTCACTGGTTTCATGAGGGAGCTCTTTAACACTGCTAAACACTCAATATTTTAATTAAAAAATATAAAATTTTGTGGGAGGCTGACATTGCATCCATTCAATGTGCTGATTAAATTACACAGAGAGATGCTGCAAACACAAGAGAAGACAGAAAAAAATTGTGAAAGAGCCCTAGGAGAGGCTAAAATTTTATCAACATTAAAGTTGACTTGGAAAAAGGTAAGTTAATATATCTTGGTTATGAGCATGGGAACAAAAATTGCACTCAATATTTCAGTCTTTTCTGTATAGTTTCCATAGAATGGAAATCATATTGCATTTCAATAAAGCACTAAATATATGGCACTTGGTGCATTCAGCAATGTGCAGTCTGGTAAATAAAACTGTTGCACTGTTCAAATATTCTCCCTATGACAGTTCATAAATTCTCAGATCTGAAGAAGCGAGGTGCGGCAAACAAAACCTCATACCCTACCACAAATTTTGTTAGTCTTATAGGCACTTTTGGACTCCTGCACGTTTCATAAATACTCAGTAACCCAAATGACTGATGGAAATCTACATCCTAACTATAGAATCTGCTTCCCTGTAGGATCTGACTGGCCGCTACAGAAATGGGATCCTGAATTAAATGGACTATTGGTCTGACCCAACATGGCTACTCTTTTTTTTTTAACCACAAACTCATGCCTGCTGATTTTCCACTTAGAACTGCCTCCCCTGATGGGATCCAAACTGGAACCACCAAGCATTTCCATTTTCCACTAGTCTTTGCCTCACTCAAGGCAGCAGACATTTTGCCTTTGAGGATGAATGGATTAGACGATGCCACATTCCCTTCCACAATATGTTCCTGTAATGGTACATATGAAAACAATTTGCTTGTATTTTTCAAAGGCAAGTTAGAAGGCAGGCTGTTGCAGAGCAGACTAGGGGAGAGAGAGGCAAATATCCTCCCTGCAAATGAAAGGCAGGAGCAAACACAAGTTGTGAGAGATATGTAACAGAGAATTATCTGAAAGTTTACCATATGAGAAGAGAGGATCCAATTTCTGAAATCTCTTGACATGGTTAATTTATCATTATAAATTACTAACCTCAACAGCAGTCATTCTAAATTACTAAGCTCAACAGGATCCCATTGTCAGGTAATTGGGCGGGTGCCACACCAACAGAATCCATGATCTGTCTGCCATTAGGTGACACCCAACAAGAGTTTTGATTAAGGAAACAGTAGGATTTGAGTCTAATGGCACGTTAGAGACCAACAAGGTTTTCAGGATATTAGCTTTGGACAGTCAAAGCTCCCTTATTTAGACACAATAATCTAAAGAAGGGAGCTTTGACTCCTGAAAGTGCAGCACTCAGAGAGCTGGAAGGGGCAGAGTTAACAACTGCCTGGAATTAGAGCTTGATTGATGGGCTACTCCCTCCTCTCTCTGATTGACCAATTAGAACCCGCCTTCAGGATGAGAGTGGTTGGAAGAGAGTGTGTGTGAGAGTCTGACAGGGAAGGGCAGACATGTTCCCCCGAGGGAAAAGAAATCTGTCCTAACTGTAACATTATTGCCTTGAGGAGGAATTCTAGTTAAGAATTCCAAGTATAAAAGCTAGCACAAGCTGAAACCCATTTACACAGCCACAATAGAACTCGTGGTGTGTTTTTGGTGAAGAGTGAGTGGGTAGTAAGTGGAGACTCCCATTCAAGCCAAGTGAAGAAGGGTTAATTCTTCTTAGGAGAAAAAGATTAATTCCTGCACAGTGTCTATAGTGAGTTTGGCTCTGAGGAGGACGCCAGGTCTGTTGTAAAGGGAAAACACTTTTGAACTAACATCAGGAAACCTGTTGTAAAATGGAACTCTGTGAAGAAACATTGTTCCTGTAACCAAAGTATTAAACAAAACACTTCTCACTGTAACTGCGCCTGACATTTTGGTGAGGTCAAATCTGATGTGACTATAAAATAAATGAAATTAACATTGATTGCTCAGAAAGTAAAATGGACATTAAAAATGGAGCTTAGAAAGAAAGCCGATACTTGGGGTGGCGCAAAGGCTAGCGAAGAAAGCGGATAAGGAATGGCAGACTGCCATAGAAGCGTTAGGAAAAAAAGGGCTGGATGGCAATAAGGAATCGGGCCAATCTATGCAAAGAATGGAGGAAAGTTTGCTCAAAAATATAAAGGAACTAATAAAAGTGGAGGTGATAGAGCTGTCCAAAAATATAGATGAAATAAAGGAGCTACAGTCAACAAATCAAACTGTCCAGGAGGTGGAGCTAAAGACCACCAGTTTAAAAGAGGAAAATCAAAAACTGCAAGAGCATGTGGCAGTAATAGAGTGTAAAATCACAGAAAATCAGTTAAGATTTAGGGGAGTGATAGAGAGTACAACGCAGGAAGTGCAAGAACAGATGACTGCAATATTGGCAGAATTTTTAAATAAGCAGCCAGAGGAAATAGAAGCAAACTTGGATTTAGTATACTCCAGCTATGCGCAAGAGAAGAATTTACCGAGAGATGTAACGGTACAACTGACAACTAAAAGAATGAAAGAAGAAATTCTAAAAAGGCATTATTAAAGTCCGTTGGCAATGGAAGGAAATAGAGTCAGAATTATGAAAGAACTTCCCAGGAGGATCTTACAGGAACGAAAGAAATATCGGGATTTAACGGAGAAACTGAGAGCAAAGAGTATCAGGTACAGGTGGGAAATACCTGAAGGACTGAGTTTCTACTTTCAATCTGCAAGAGTTAACATCAAGTCAAGACATGATATGATAGTGTTCCTGTTTAATAACCGAAAAGACTTTCCCGAAACTGTTAAAAAGTAGCATTATGGAGTACAAATTAATATCTTGGAATGTTAATGGACTAAATTCACCTCAAAAACGTAAAGCAGTTTTTCATTGGCTAAAGAAACAAGATTGTAATATAATATGTTTACAAGAAACACATATTAAGGAGCAAGATTTCAAATTTTTTAAAAATGGACAGTTAGGAAAAGATTTGTTTGCTTCTGCAAAACAAAAGAAAAGAGGGATTGTGATATATGTAAAAGAAGACTTGGATCCAAAATTAATTTTCAAAGACAAAGATGGAAGATATTTGGCAGTAGAGATAATGGTGAACTTTAAGAAGACTTTGGTCTTAGGAATCTATGCACCCAACGGAGCTAAGGACGATTTTTATAAGGAGATAACTCAAAATTTGGATCAATATTCATATGAGCAAATTTTAATGGATGGAAATTTTAATGGAGTTGTGAACTTGCAATTAGACAGAAAATTAAAGTCAGCTCACAAAAAACAGGGAAATTACCAAAATCTTTTTTTGAAATGGTAGGACAAGAAAACCTGGAAGATATATGGAGAAATTGGAATCCTAAAATAAAAGACTATACGTTTTATTCTGCAAGACATCAGTCCTTTTCAAGAATTGATATGATCTGGGCGACTATGGAGTTAAGTCTGTTGACCAAGAAAATAGAGATAATGCCTAGGGTGAGCTCAGATCATAATCCAATGATGTGGAAAGCTTCGACGGGAAATAGAAAATTTAGGTGGAGATTAAATGAAGACCTTTTTCAAAGCCAAGAGAACATGGAAATTATTCAAAGGGAGACGAAATATTTTTTTCAAAATAATATCGGTCAGGAAGTGCCAACACATACAGTTTGGGATGCCTATAAAGGAGTGATAAGAGGGATTCTGATTAATTTGAATAGTAGGGAAAGGGAAAAAGGGGGGGGGAATTCCAAGAGATACAGGAAAAAATTTCCAAGAAGGAGCAAGAGTTACAGAAAAGACTGGGGAAGAAAACAATAATACAAGACATTAAGATATTGCAAGAACAGCTGAGGGCCTTTGCAAATAAAGAGTTGGAATGGAATTTAAAGACTTTACAGCAAAAATCTTTTGAAGGGGCAAATAAGCCAGGGAAATATCTAGCCTGGCAACTGAAAAGGAAAAGAGAGAAAAAATTAATTGGGAAGATAGTGGAGGAAGGGAAAGAGCTAATGGAGCATCAAGGTATAAAAAGAGCATTCTACAAGTACTATGCCAAACTATTTCAAAAAAAGGTGATAGATCTAGAGAAAGTGGATAGGTATCTAGAAAATACAAAAGTACCTAAGATTTCAAATACAATGAAAGAGACATTAAATGCTCCATTCACAGAAGAAATTTCAGAAGCCATAGAGTCAACCAAGGTAGGGAAAGCACCGGGTCCAGATGGAATTTCAGCAAAATTTTATAAAGTAATGAAAAAAGACCTGCTGCAGACCCTACAAAAGTTGATGAATGAGATTATGAAGAAAAGAGGATTACCAGACACATGGAATGAAGCCAATATTTCACTGATCCCAAAAGAGCAACAAGATTTAACAGATGTTAAGAGTTATAGGCCAATATCTCTATTGAACAATGTTTATAAAATTTTTGCAAGAATTTTAGCGGAAAGGCTTAAGAGGTTTTTAATAGACTTTGTGGGAGAAGAACAAGCCGGATTTTTACCGAATAGGCAAATCAGAGACAATTTGAGAGTCGTGATGGATGCTATTGAATATTATGACAAACACCCTGATAAGGAGGTAGGTTTTTTCTTTGCAGACGCGGAGAAGGCCTTTGACAATTTGAATTGGGATTTTATGATACAAAAAAGGAAAAGATGGAACTGGGGCAAGAATTTATAGAGGCTGTGCAAGCTATTTACAAAGATCAAACAGCGTTATTATGTATAAATAGCGATTTGACAGAAAAATTTGAGGTAAGAAAAGGTACAAGACAAGGATGTCCACTTTCACCTTTGCTGTTTGTTATGGTGTTGGAAATACTATTGAGGCAGATAAGAGAAGATGACAGCATAAAAGGTATAAGACTTAAAGGTTTTTCGTACAAGTTCAGAGCATTTGCAGATGATGTAATGTTTATAGTGGAAGAACCAGTCCAGACATTACTGTTACTTTCAGATAAAATTAAAGAATTTGGAGATCTGGCAGGGTTTATTATTAACAAATCAAAATCAAAATTGCTTTGTTAAAATATGACTAAAAAGAAACAAGGGGAGCTAATAAATGTTACAAAGTGTGAAGTAGTTAAAAAAACAAAATACCTGGGAATAGAGCTAACAGTTAAAAATATAGAATTATTTAAAAATAACTATGAAAAGCTGTGGGCACAGGTGGAAAGAGATATGTTGAAATGGAATAAACTGAATTTGTCGCTGTTGGGGCGTATTTCAGTTGTTAAAATGAATGTGTTACCTAGAGTGATGTTTTTGTTACAAACGATCCCAATTGTAAAAGACAAGAAACATTTTATAAAATGACAAAGGAGAATATCAGAATTTGTATGGGCAGGGGAAAAGCCAAGAGTTAAGATGAAGGTGTTGTGTGATGCAAAAGAGAGGGGTGGTCTACAATTACCAAATTTGAGATTGTATCATGAAGCAATATATCTGACATGGTTGAGAGATTGGGTAAGACTTTTTAATTTTAAATTGTTAGCTCTGGAGGGTTATAATAATTTGTTTGGTTGGCATGCATATCTATGGTATGATAAACACAAAATGGACGGTATGTTTCAGCATCATTTTGTAAGAAGGAATGTTTTCATGGTTTGGCAAAAGTACAAGAAGTTTATTGGGGAGAAAAGACCTATGTGGATTGTTCCAGCAGAAGTTGTAAATCCAAGTGCAGAGTACAAGGGAGAAGACTGGATAACTTATAAAGAACTACTATGGATGGACAGAGACACTTTTAAAATAAAAGACAGTGAGGAGTTACCATTTAAATATGGTTGGTTGCAATATCGGCAAATCTGACAAAAGAAAAGTGGGTTTTAGAAGTAAAAACTCAGAATTAGAAGAGCTTCTATTTGGAGGGAATAAAATTGATTTCTAAGATGTATAAGCTTTTACTGAAATGGTTCACGGAAGATGAGACGGTTAAAATTCAAATGGTAAAGTGGGCAGTGAATTTTAATAAAGAAATTACAATGGAGGCTTGGGAATATTTATGGAAAAATACATTGAAGATTTCTACATGTACTAATTTGAAAGAGAATGGATATAAGATGATGTATAGGTGGTATTTAACACTGAAAAAACTAGCAAATGCAAATAATGCCATGTCAAACAAATGCTGGAAATGTAAAAAACATGAAGGTTCCTTTTATCATATGTGGTGGACGTGTGAAAAGGCCAAGCTTTTTTGGTCTAAGATTTATGCAGAAATGTTGTTAATTGTGAAAAGTAATTTGTTGAAGTGCCCGGAACTGCTGTTGTTAGGTTTAAATATGAAAAAAGTTAATGTTAAGGATAGAACACTATTATATTATATGATAGTAGCAGCAAGATTATTATATGCACAGTACTGGAAGCAAGAAGAAATACCAGAAGTTGAAGATTGGATTCAGAAACTGTTGTACATGGCGGAGATGGACAAAATGACAAGAAAATTGAAAGAACAAAATCCAAATGAATTTTTGAATGACTGGGGAAAATTTAAGGACTATCTTGAAAACAAGTGGGATGTGAAAGGACAACTGTGGTCTCTGGATAACTATTAAGATGAACAGAGAATAAGTATGAACTTTATCTTTAATAATAGAAACAAATAATAGAATAGTGATAATGATAAGAAATATGGGGTTATAGTGTTGTTGGGAGTCAAAAAGGAAAAGGGGGAGGGAGAAGGGGTGGGGGCATATATACCAGAATAAGGGGTAAATGTAGTTATACTATGTAGTATGGAATGTACGGAATGTATGTTATCTCATCCAATAAAAATTGATTTAAAAAAAAAACTTCTATTGTAAAGGATTAAGATCATAGAAACTAAGCTTCAAGAAAACTATTTTGTCTGTAACTTAAAAAGTATTCTGTTTTACCAACAAATTTTACCTCAGCACTTTCATTTCCTGAGTGCCCTTATTCCATCCCTGCCTGTTGAATACATTTGTTATTTCTTTTGAACAATATACAGTATCCAATACTTTTTACAATACAGAGGAAGATGGCTCCTGCTTTCCCCCCATCAAGTTTCAGGGCTGGGCTAAAAAGCCAAAATTATAACTGTTTATCACGGTGGGACAAAACAAACTTTAAAACCACAAATAGAGACACGCTACTTGGGGCTGCTCAGCCAAAGCAGTCAAACTTGGATTTTGGCAGGAAAATCTCTGACAGAGTGGGGGAGTGAAGGGGGTTCGTCATATTCGCAGAGTACCCATCCCTTAGAATTTCAATCTAATTGGGAGGGGGGGCTACTGGTGAAGTAGTTTTGCTGAGGTGCATGCTCAACACAGCAGCAATGAATAATGTGCAGAGGCTGCCTCTAAGAGAAAGAGAGGCTCATCATGAGGACCAGCTCCACAACCTGTTCTACATTCAGACAGAGATAGTAGCCTAAAAGTAAATATTATGCACACAGCAAAAACATCCTGAATGGTGTAACAGGAAGTTCATTGAGTTCAATATTTTATGTGAGAAGGAAAAATATTTTATGGCCTCCAGAAGGTCTAAAGAATAGATTGTACTTATTGCATGTTAAGAAATAATCTTAGCCTGGCAATGATATGGAAAATATAATGAGTTGTTTTTGTCAGGGCTTGCAGCGGCCACCGCTGGGCAGAGCACTGGGCGGTCTGCTCCTGACATCAAAGGGGGGCCAGGGATTCTGCCAGACCATGCTCTGTGGAAGGAGGGGCGGTATACATCACCCAGACTCCCTCTCAATCCACTCACTGGCCTGCTCAACCTGTGCCACTCACCCTCTTTGGCCCCTGCCCCTGCCCCTGCCCCTGCCCCTGCCCCTGCCCCTGCCCCTGCCCCTGCCCCTGCCCCTGCCCCTGCCCCTGCCCCTGCCCCTGCCCCTGCCCCTGCCCCTGCCCCTGCCCCTGCCCCTGCCCCTCACCCACCACCTCAGAGCTCTTCCTAGCCACCTTATATAGGGTTTCCTTTCCCTACCCCGCCCTCCTTCTAGGCTTGTTCCCTCTCCTGACTTGGCCCAGCTGTGCCTTCCCTCAGGTGTTTCCCTCCTACCACTAATCCCTTCTTGGCTTCCTTGCCTTGCTGGCAGGGTGTGGTTGAATGCGAGCCATCCCCAGCTGAGGTCTCCTTGGCCTTGCTCACGAGAAGCTGCCTCAATAGGCCTTTGAACTGCTGAGCTTGCCTGGCCTTGCTCACGAGGAGCTGCCCCAGCCGGCTTCTGCGCTGCTGAGCTTGCCTGGCCTTGCTCGCGAGGAATTGCCCTGGCCAGCTTCTGGGCTGCCTGCTCATTGATGCTGGGCGGGGCTGCCCACCTCCTCCCCCAGAATGCCTGTGGCAGCTCCACCTGGAGAGGCTTGGCTCCTAGCAACTCCTGAGCCGGGCTGCTGTCCTGTAGCCGGGGTGTGGCTCTGGGCTGTAGTGGCTGCTTCTCCTCCTTGGCTGGTAAGGGGTCTCTTTGGGCTGCCTTGGCCCTTTTCCTCTGTCCTGCTTAGCCCCCTCTCTTCCCCCTGGAGGGTGAGACTGGCTGGTCTCTCCCTGCTCCCTCCAGCCCTCTGAGGCGTTGGCCTTTCGCCCCTTCCTCTGGGAGTGGGCAGGTTCTGGACCTGGTTGCTGGCTGGGGTGGTAGGGCCACTGCCTCCCAGTTGCCTCCCACTGCTCCCTCCTGGCAAGTCTGGGGGCTGGGACTCAGACCCCGGACTGTTTTTATGTATAAAATTAAAATACAAATTGGATTGGTGTTTAGAACCAATAGATTGCAAAAAAAAGTAAAAGTTAACACCCACCAATTAGAACTGGGGAAACCCTTATCTTAAATCATTTCTACATTGTTTCCCAAAAGAATTCTTAGTTGTCAGTTTTCACATGTATTTGCTTCAAATTTGTCATATACATGACAGCACATCACATATCTGGAAAAGTGCAACATCTTCTCATTTTGATTTTGTGGTGCTGGCATATGATACATGTTGTTCAGAAAGTATTTTATTTCCTAAGAAAGCATCGCATGTACAAAAATTACAGAATATGAATATGCTTTTAAATAGACTCTGGAACAAGATCTTAGGGTAGTTAGCATTCAGGGATCTGTTTGAGTAACCACTACACATGGGCACAAAGAGCAATACGAACGAAAACCCCCCACAAACAGTCTGTTCGTCTGTTTGTGAACAGGCCGTTCGTGAGTTCCCATTCCAAACGAACAGGTGGTCGTCGCAAGCCTCATTCATTGTGTTCGGCTGCTGTTTGGGAACCCAGACACTCAGGCGCCTTCAATCAATTCCCCTGGCAATGGCAAGGACTGAACTCTGTCTGAACTCCTTCTGGCTTTCCTTCTAGCTTTAACCCTTCAGCTTCCAGCAGACAGTCCAGTTTTTGCCACTCAGAACAGAAATAGACAGCAAAGGGGGGGATCCAAGGATCATACCTTTCCCGGGCTGCAATCTCTCTGAAACTTGGGAGGTCTTCAGAGGACAGTGAGGACTATGTCCCCTGCAAATTTAGTGGATATTGGACATTGGGAAGGTCAGTTTTGTAACCCCTCAAAGTAGCTTCCAAAAGGCAGTACAGTTTTTGCCGCTGTGAAGAGAAAATGACAGCAAATGGGTGGCGCCGGCTCTCCTGGTGCGAGAGGGACGGAGAGAATATCTCCATCCCGCTGGCACTGGGAAGGAGCAGCCCCGCAGTGCCAGCTCTGCCTGCTATCAGAGGGATGAGGAGATTCTTCTTGTCTCTCTGACGGCGGGCAGAAGTGGCCCCGCAGCGGCACCAGCTCTGCCCACTATCAGAGGGACCAGGGGATTCTCTCCTCGTCCCTCTGACAGCAGGCAGAAGCGGCCCCGCAGTGGCTCTGCCCACTGTCAGAGGGACGAGGAGATTTTCCTCATCTCTCTGACAGCGGGCAAAAGCAGCCCTGCGGTGGCACCGGCTCTGCCTGCTGTGAGAGGGACTGGGGGAGTCTCTCCTCATTCCTCTGACAGTGGGCAGAAGCGGCCCCATGGTGGCAGAGGCTCTGCCCGCTGTCAGAGGGACCTGGGGAGTCTTTCCTTGTCCCTTTGACAGCGAGCAGAAGTGGCCCCGTGGCGGCACCAGCTCTGCCTGCTGTCAGAGGGACAAGGTGAGCCTCCTCGTCCCTCTGACAGCAGGCAGAAGTGGCCCGCACCACCAGCTCTGCCCGCTGTCAGAGGGATGGAGAGAATCTCTCCGTCCCTCTTGCACCCAGCAGCAGCAGCCCGGCGGCACTGGGGTGGAGCATGGGGGTGGGGGCTGGGAGTTGTGGGGTGTTTAAAGGGCCCTTCCCCTTGCATGTAACAAGAAAGGGCCCTTTAAACTATCAGCTGGCAGGCGGCAAGGGGGAATTGCCCCCTGCCACCTGCCAGCTGATAGTTTAAAGGGATCTTTAATGGGCCACGAACACGAACACCGAACATGTTAGTTAAGGGGACATGTTCTGTTCTGTTCGTTGTTCATGGATGGCAACGAACAATGAACAGGGCGTTCGGAATTTTTTTCCCATTCGTGCCCATGTCTAGTAACCACACTCCTGGAATATCTGGTCATTTAAGATATGCTCTCTGACCTGCTAAGCAGATCCACTCAAACGATGACACTAAAATCTAGGACTGTTACAAAGATATTACATAAAACTGCTATTATGCCAAAGATTTAAAAATTAACAATTTATTTTTTGCTTACACAATTTCAGCAAGGATTTTGATAAGGTTCCGCATGATGTTTTTGATGACAAGTTAGTAAAATGTGGTTTGGATTCTGCTACTGTTAGGTGGATTTGTAATTGGCTGACTGATCACCCCCAAAGAGTGCTTGTAAATGGTTCCTCAGCCTCTTGGATAGGAGTAACAAGTGGAGTGCCTCAGATATCTGTCCTGGCCCTGTATTGGTCAACATGTTTATAAATGAATTAGATGAAAGAAAAGAGGGAGTGCTCATTAAATTTCTGGATGATACTAAATTAGGAAGAGTAGCTAATACAGCAGAAGACAGAATCAAGGTTTGGGATGATCTTGAGAGGCTGGAAAATTGAGTTAAAACTAACCTAATGAATTTCAACAGTATAAATGTAAAGTTCTGCATTTAGGTAGAAAAAATCAGATGCATAATTATAGGATGCATGAGACTTGTCTAGGCAGTAGTACATAAGAAAAGGATCTAGGGAGTCTTAGTAGACCATACATTGAACATGAGTCAGTGGTGTGATGTGGCAGAAAAAAGGCACATACGATGTTGGGCTGCATCAAAAGAAGTATAGAGTCCGGATCATGTGAAGGGATGGTATCACTTTACTCTGCTCTGGTTAGACCTTACTTAGAGTGCGGTATTCAGTTTAAAAATTTAAGAGGGATGTTGACAAGCTGGAGTGTGTTCGAAGGAGGGCTATAAAGATTATAAAGGGTCTGCAGACCAAGTCCTATGAAGATAAGTTGAAGGAGTTGGGTATGTTTAGCCTGGAGAAGGAGATGACTGAGATATGATATGATAGCCATCTTCAAATATTTGAAGGGCTGTCACATAGAGGATGGAATGGAGTTTTTTTATATTGCCCCGGAGGATTGATGTAGAACCAACAGGTTAAAATTAGACCAAAAGAGTTTTCAACTAAACATTAGGAAGAAATTCCTCACAATTAGAATGGTTCCTCAGTGGAACCAACTTCCTTGGAGGTGGTAGCCTCTCCTTCTTTGGAAGTTTTAAAGCAGAAGCTAGATGGCCATCAGTCAGGAGTGCTGATTCCATGATTCAGTATAACCTTAGCAGATTGTGAGAGGGAGAACAGGAATGGATAAGCCAGTGTTCAGCTCTCAAAGCCCTTCCTTATATGCTCAGGACTATGGCAATCAACACTATAGGGCCAGGAAGGAACTTTCTTCCAGACCAGATTGGCCAAGGATCTTGGAGAGTTTTTGCCTTTCGCTGGGCATTGAGCAGAGGTCATGGGGGAGTGGGGGAGGGTAGCCGTGAATTTGAACCAGATGACCCTTCGTCTCCCTTCCAGCTTTATGTTTCTATCAAATGTTTCCACTATTATTGGTAGCTACATCTAGACACTATTAGTACTGCATATAGGATAAAGTATTGAAATCCACAATAAGCACCAGAAGATCACAACTGCAATTGTGGTATAGGATAAGCATGGCAGAAGTTCAGAAGTTCTCACAGTTATCCAGAGCCATGGGACTCCAGCCAGGAGCCCTTTGGATCAGGAATTGACTGTAGTTTCCTTGAATCTTGAACCACCAGACAGAAGGATGGAGGAGACAACCACAGGCCATTTTACCTACAATGATGGCATAGTAGCCAATGATACTTTTCTAAAGTCAGATGATAAAGAGAGCTAATAATAAGCATATAAAGACTTGCACACCTGCCAGCTTCTCTCTGTCTAAGCAGCTGGGGAAGGTTACCTACTTCTTCCTCTCCTCTACCTAACTTTCAGCCTGAAGAACCTAGTGGCCCATCTCCTGAACACCTGATAATGGTCACTTGAGAACAGCAACTACACTTTTGAGAAGTGGGTGACGACTGGAGTTGTTCACATTTAGGGGTGGTATCATACCGAATTGGCCTTAACAATCATTCGTTTGAGACAATTTTCAGCTATGCTGAGAATGGCTTTGCTATAGGTGCTGCACAGCAGGATAAGATTATGTCCTTTATCTTTTGAGGTGATGAGCTATTTATATGACAGAAGTGGGGGGAAAGAGCAAACAAGTAAAGTATACATTACAAAATGATTGGGATAAAGAAAAAGGGAAAAGATTATGTGTTATTGCATACGATGTAGTCAAGCCAAATATTTAAATCAGGGTGACATCATGATGAGGTTGCAAGTTGAGTTCAAGAACTTTAACTGAGAGATTGATGTGAATGCTAATCCAAGGCAATGAGAAATAAATCAAACCATTCCTACAATGACAGACGTACAGAATAATACAAGGTAACAAAGAGATTTTTAAAATACTCTTTCCACTTCTCACTCTATTTCCCAATTTCAATACTATACAAATAACCAATTGTAAAAAGAAAATCAGAAAAGAAAAAACAAACTGTGACATATTTCAAATTCTAGTGCTTTCCACTGAACTGTGAAGAAAAATAGCAAGGCAAAAGATTTATTCAGATGTCAGAAATTCCCACACTTTACATTCCCTTGTCCTAGAAAACTCATGCCCCTGAAAAAAGATAAATGTTCAAGGTATAGGACATCTCTAGACAACACATGATATAATGTTTGGTGCTACTTGAACAAGCCTGAGCTTATATACTCCCTCCTCCCTTCACACTCTTAATAGTTAATTACTGGTTTGCAGCCGTTGTTTGCCCCTACGTCAAACCCAACACCTTGTGCTTTGCAATTGCTTTGAATGCTATGATGATAAATTACTGTTTGATCCTAACTTGAAATCCTAGTTTGCCAAACAATAGCAAACCACAGTTTGCTGGTTCAGATTCTAACAGTAAAGAATTACTTGCCACAAACCAGGGAGTATCATTGTAGAGGACAGGGTTAACTGTACGTGAAGGAACGAATAAATTAATACATTATTTAATTACACTTTGATGTAAATAGATGTAACAGCAAAACAAAGTAAACCAATTCCAAAATATTTAGTCAAGCAAACTTCAACACAGTAATTGAGCAAACAATTCTAGGCACAAGCGGCTGTAACTTGACAGTTCCGTGTTGGTCTAACTGGTCATATAGTCCAACAGGTAAAGTCCAATACTTTCAAGTAAGTATAAATCCAAATAGTAAATAATTATTAATATTGTAGAACACCTTACCAAATGTTGAGCAATGAAATTTTATCTTTCCTCTTTGTATTACAGTTGCAGATGATGTCAAAACGTGGGACGTCCAACCAGACAAGCCCTGCTGCCCAACAATCAGGGCCAGCTGTATTACCTGATGTTTTGTGTAATACCAGAGTATATATCCAATAGCTCTCCTTCTCCAGTAAAGTTCTCTGCAAGGTCTGAGAAGAAACATTTTGTCAAGAAAATAGGACCGTGAATTTAAAGTCATCCTCCCTATGTTGTTGTTCCATGAAATGTTCCACTAGGGGAGCTTCTGTGTTACTATTTCGAATACGAGAGATATATTCTGATAAATGGGTCTTTAACTGCCTGATTGTGCTACCCACGTACAGCTTATTGCATCTACAAACTAACAAATAGAAATTTGTGAAATTAGTCCTTGGGATAGTAATGTGTAATGTGTTCCCCAGTTAAAGCCAGAGGACACAAATGGCACCGTCCACATCTAAAGTATATATACTTTGGGCTCCCTTAAACCAAAAGGATTAAATAATGAATTAATCTTTTCACGCTTTCTGTAAAATTGTTATTTAGTGCAATTCTTACATATGATGTATATTCTTTTAAGACGAAATTGTTACATGTAACGACGGGTACTTTAAAAAGTGAGCGTCATGGGCTATCAGTTGCCTAGCTGCCACCTTTGACTTGTAATTGCTGAGTTTGACTGTCTGGATTTATGATACATATTTTTAGATTTCATAGGTGAGTTGTAACTTTGCTACTGACAAGATATTTTTGTAATATTTAACATTTATATTTATTCATTATATTTATTATATTTATTGAACAATATCTCAGGTGTTAAAATATATGCCGCCCCTGAAGAGGTATTACACAAAACATCAGGTAACACAGCCGGCCCTGATTGTTGGGCGGTAGGGTTCCTCTGGTTGGATATCCCACGTTTTGGCACCATCTGCACCTGTAATACAAAGAGGAAAGATAAAATTTCATTGCCCAGCATTTTGTAAGGTGTTCTATAATATTAATAGTTATTTACTATTTCATTGCTCAGCATTTTGTAAGGTGTTCTATAATATTAATAGTTATTTACTATTTGGATTTATACTTACTTGAAAGTATTGGACTTTACCTGTTGGACTATATGACCAGTTAGACCAATGCAAAACTGTTAAGTTGCAGAGGCTTGTGCCTAGAATTGTTTGCTCAATTACTGTGTTGAAGTTTGCTTGACTAAGTATTTTGGAATTGGTTTACTTTGTTTTGCTGTTACATCTATTTACATCAAAGTGTGATTAAATAATATATTAATTTATTCGTTCCTTCACGTACAGTTAACCCTGTCCTCTACAATGGTATTTCCTTGTGAAGGTCCTTCTTTTTTTGTTGTTTTGTACAAACCAGGGAGTAACAAATAAGATCATGAAAGGAAAATGGTAAAGTCTATGAGCCCCATGATCCCAAAGATTTGCACATGTAGTTCCAAACTGTGTTGTTCAGCATCACATCTGAATCAGGCTGTGATGGATAGGCCTCCATAGGAATTTTCCAATGTGAACTTTTTCAACTTTGTGATCACCTCAGTGAAAAGAATAACACTGGTGTCCCAGAGTTATATGTCTGTATGAAGAGCAAAGTCTAATCAGAACTGATTTGTTGGTAATACGTATTTCTTTATACAGCTTGTAATATTCCACTGAGCAAAGCTAGAAGCCTTCCTCCAGCCTATGGAGCCCTCCTTCAATGAAAGTGCTCCTTAAATTAAAAGAAGGCTCCTTAAGCTGGAAGAACTTCCTCCAATCTAAGGTAGGATATATGCCATTACCATAAATTTCCTGCAATAACAGACCCATGACCTCAAGTCCTCTTCCCACTTACTGTGGGAGAGATGTGATTAAACAAGACAAGAAATCCCAAATCCAAACAACAGTTCATGTGTTCGCATAGCAAGAGGAGAAATGAAGAAACCAGGAAAGGGTGTATAAAAAATAATTACAGGTGGCAGGGAATAACATCCAAACAGGACAACTTTGTAGTTGAAAATTTATTACCTGATACTACTCCTATTCCATCATCACAATCATAGTCCGAGACTTCACTATCACTTATGCGTTTGGACCCTGCAAAAATGAAAGTTATTATGGAATTAATTATAGCTAGTGATAACCATTAGTAAGGTTCAGTAATTTTTTAATGTATCCATTTGTCTCCCACAAGACAAATTATAGATTTGAATATATGGAGGAAAAGTAACATTTTAAATATTAATGCTGCAGGTACAACATTTACTGAAATAACTAGAGCTTAGTCATCAAACACTGATTCTATTATTAGAACTTAAATCTAAGAATAAAACCACATTGGGCTCTGGGTTAATTTTATATATCCTTTTCTTCTCCTCTGCTTTCTACACAGTAGAAGAGAATCGTAATCCATTTACAAACAACTACAATTAACCATTTGTCAACAGCCAATGAATGTTATGAGAAGAAGAGCAAAATTCACTTTTCCTAAGCAATGCAAATAAAGAAAATAGCTGGTAGAGTCAACGAAGCAAGGTGAAAATACTGAATATCTTCACAGCCTTCGTGTAGAAAAACCTCTCTCTCTCTCCTCAACAGATGAGCCAAGAGGAAAGGCAGGGTATGAAGGAAGGAAGGAAGGAAGGAAGGAAGGAAGGAAGGAAGGAAGGAAGGAAAAATATGACAACACAGAATAAATTCCCCCCTCCCTTTTCTGTTCACCAAGGACGAACAGTATTGTCATACAATGTGAAATATATATTATGCTATATGTGAAATAAATATTATATAATGTGAAATACATGTATATAATGTGAAATACATTATGCTATAAAATATAGCATAATATTTGATAAATAAGTCATTTCTCTCTAACAGCAGGGTTTTGGTTTTGACAGCAAAACTGCTAGGTATACAGTTATAGCCTCATACTTCAGGTATTTCATTTAATCTAACTGTTATCACAACACTGTGGAGCTGGATTACTTAACTGCAAGCTATATATTGTTGCCAGCTAGAACATTTCTGATTTCTTCCCAGTCAATTTCAGACCAGGAGTCAGGGCAGCAATAACGCTTCCTGTTTTCATCCATTATTAAAGGATTGAGATTGGACCAAAATGTCATAAGCTTCAAGACATTTCTACTTCTGCCTGTCATCATGAGTTGGAGTAGATAGTTAAAGATAGTTAGGATTTCTTCATAACCCAAGATTTGAAACTATGGTATCATGATGATGTAAATCTTAATTTAGGAGCAAATTCTATTTAATGCTAACCAGGGTTATCTTTGGTGTTGAAACAAACCTGAACTGTTGCTAAGATGAGGGGGCAGATGGAGATATTGATGAAAGAGAGAGGAGGACGTAGACTGAGGATCCCTCTCTTGTAATGATACTATTAATGCTTTAATTTGCATGTATGCACTCTTATGTGCCCACCAGCACAAAAAGGACAGGAAGGACTCCATCAGGCTGTTTTAAGTATTATTAGAAGCTTAAGTAAAAAGGAAATGATAATTCCTCTCACATTCATGACTCTGAACTAGTACTGAAGATATATAAATCTCAAGACTAATTCTCAAGATAATTTGGTTTCATATTTGAGTACCTTTCCTGAGTGTAAAATTTTTTAAAGAACAATTCCACTTATATACATGGGGATATCACACATTTACAGGTATCTTTCCAATGACCAGATTCCATTATCTATAACATAAAATACATGTAAACCATCTTACATCATTATGGCAGATCCTTTATCAGTCAATTTAAAAATGTTATCTTTAGAACACAATGCTCTCTCAATGATCCATTTTCAGACTGACTAATATTGTGCCATATTGGTATTTTTGTACAGTCTAATTTGTTTACTCTTGAAAAACTAACTCCTGAAAAAACAGTATTTTAAATTGGTATTATAAATTGGTATAATATGGTATTATAAATTGGGGGTTAAAAGTAGCCCTTGGTTTAGTTAATGAGGCACTTCATTCTTATCATTAAAGAAATCAGCAAGCCTAATTTTTATAAATGATTGCTGAATTTCCATCATTAATTTAACAGAATCATGTTGAGGTGTTGGAACAAATGAGAACCCCTTCTTTAATATTGTATTTCCAGTTCTGAAAGGCTTGTCTCAGAGAGGTTAACTACATGGGTTTTTAAAAGGATTTTCTTCTTGAATCCCATTTTGGGTTCCTGAGGTCTACGGCTTTTGCCTGGCTTCCCTAAAATAACTATAGTCAGTCCTCCTATAAGCGGAGTTGTTATTATTAGTAGAAGAAAAATTCAGTGGGCCACCAGATATGCTATTATCCAAAGGATTGCGCCTATCAATTTCAGAAGCAATGGTTGTATCAAAGGAAATGGATTTTTACTCATATGTCTATGTACAGGCCATTCACAGACCCTATTTTCCTCTAATCTTTGGAATTTCACCTCCTTCAGTTCAAAGAAACCGTATCAATTTCCTTATCAAGTGAGGTCATTATTTCCATAAATTCAGTATCTCCTACTGCCCCGTGAATATTTTTTTAATATGCTGTATTTCCTGTTCCAGTTTAGAACCTTATTGCTATAGCAGTTTCAATCTAAAGGGCCATCAAATCCATTGAAAACTTATTCAAGATGGCTTCACTTTTCCTTAAAATTCTCGTTATAGGGAACATACAGGGGCCTTTTTCATTTGTAAGCTCCTTGGAATAATCTTCTTTCTACAGTTGTCCCTTAGAGCCCCTGTATGTGTATCATCATCATTCTAAAGCTGGACTTCCAGAATTTTTCCCACATGTTCACATTATCCAGAGGTGCAAAAAAATTAAGAGAGGAGGGTCGATTAATCAAAGAGGCAATTTGTTCATCAGAGTAACTAAATACACCCAAATCTTTGTGTCATGATGAATTAAAGACGAATTCCTCAAATGCAAACAGCAAAGATGAATTTGAGGAGGGAGGAAAGCCTAGCCATTCTACATCCATTGCACTGTCTAGAAAGCAGAGAAGGAAGCATACAGAAGAGGGGATAGAATGGTGTAGTGGTTCCAGTGTACACCTATGATCTTGGAGATCTGGGTTCAAATCCTTACTCTGCCATGAAGCTTGGTTGAGCCAGTCACATTTTCAGCCAAATCTACCACACAGGGTTGTTGTGATGATAAAATGGGGAAGAATGAACTATATGCATTGTCCTAAGCCCATTTAAGAATTAAAATGTAGTAGATATATAGACACAAATCATGCTTCCTAACAAAAAAATAGAGCAAAATCAGAAATGTCTAACACAATGAAGGCAAACATGAAAGACATCAGTATGGTACAGAAGCAAAAACAATCAATGCATCATTAAAATAGGAAGCACTAGAGCAGCAACAATATAGCACTTAGATTAAAGCTGTAAGTACAGCAGGAATATAAGAAGGATGAGAAGAATTTAACAAAAGTTCGAGAACACCAGAGTTTATGGACAAAATTAAACGCATCTAAGTAACATTTCAGAAAGAAATGAGAAGTGCTTTTTAAGGTCCATTACTATGATTACAGCACAATCCTGAGGGAGGGGGGAAATACACAGGGAGACAACTAGGAGTTACACTGACATATCTCAGATTTATGCTGGCGTACCCGCCCCCCGCCCCCCCCAATGCCAGCACAGTGGCCCAGCATTGCTCTGCTGTGGTCCACTGCTAGCGCCCAGTCATATCAGCCAGGTGCTGGCGTAACCACAGCTTAAGTGCTTATGTTGGCGCCCAGGGGACAGGCTGGGGAGCGGAGTGTGAGTTAGTCAGCTCCTTAAGCCATTTCAGGCCCAGGAACACTGCCAAAAGTGGCAAAAAATTACACCGTGAAAAACAACAGCGTAGCCAATAGTCGCCCATTGTACAGGAAAAGCCAATGCCCTCCCTGTGCCCTGCCCCAGCCAAGTGGCCTGGCAGATGATAGGATGTCTACCATGGCGAACAATCCACTTGCACCCTTGTGGAAGCTGAGCTCCCTCCCTTGCACCCAATCAGCTTCTCAGGCACCCTACATAACCTCTAGCCAGGGAACCCATGACCTCAGGTAAGCAGAGAGGCGGCTGGAGGCTCTGCCCGAGAGCTCCCTGCCACAGGAACATAGAGTGAGAGGTGGGAGAGGGTGCTCACGGGGAGGACTTAGCCAAATTCAGGGTGTGCTTCGCACTCACATATGGGAGGAGACTACCACACAAATTCCCTTGCAAGTTATCTGTCTCCTGAGTCCTGGCTCAGGGACAGGTGAGGGTGCACTGATAAGTAAGGAGCTGGGGAGACAGCTACCCTGGCTTGCTCATTCACCCTGATCTCCCCTCCCCCTTTACTGGTCCCCCCCCCAATGCTGGTATCTGTGGTTTAAGCCTGCTGAGGGTGTGATCCCTGCCCACGAGCCAGCATGGCTTGTTCCTGCCAAAGAGACATTCAGCCAAGGAGCTGTGCTTGATGCACCTGTTTCTGAGGGGAGGACTTCTAGCAGTCCATGCTGGGGTTCCGTTCAGACTCCCTTGGATGGGTTCTTCCTTTGGGCAGAGGAGAGAGTGCAGCTGTGGTTTGAGGTGACTGGGTGTACAACTCCATGACTCTCTTCCCAGTAAATGGTCTCTGGCTCTGGCCTGGGACTGATGGAGTGGCCCCAAAGAGGCTCTAGGTGCCTCCGTGTCTTTGTGTGTCTCTGCTGCCAAAAGGAGCAGGTGTCCAATGGCACCTTGGAGGCTCCAGCCCTGCACGGCTTCTCTCCCTCCTTCCCCCCTCAAATTCCCTGCAGGCAGAGGGGTGGGACTGGGAGAGTGTTGCCTTTGTGCGTCTAGCAGGGGGGAGGGGGTGCATGGAGAACTCTCATTCTCTGGCAGTGCTGCTGGCATCTGATAAACCAAGCAGAAGACTGCTGTGTGCAGGGGGTGAGGTGAATGCCAGGATGTGTGTGGGGGTGTGTGTGGACTGACATCCTGGGATCTTTGGGACTCCTCCTCTGCAAGGCCAGACCCCTCTCCCTTTTGCTGTTTGCGGAGGCAGAGATGGGTTTGGGGAATCTTGCTCTGGGGAGGGGGTGATAGCCCCTAGGGCAGTTTCTCTCATCTGTTATTCCACTCTGGGGGCCATCATCCCAGCACTAGAGCACAGCTCTCAAAGTCCACCATGCATTCTTCTCACATCTTTTTGATGTGGTGATGTTTTTCAATGGAACTGCTGCAAGTTGATGGACTTTCATGGCTCCCATCATATCCAATGGGTCTTCCAGCCTCTACTGTTGTTTCCAATGGGTATTCTCGTCATTCGTTTTAGGACCCACTCCCCATTTGCCTCTAAGGAGCCACCTCTCCAGGACTTGGGGGGGGGCTGATCTTGGGTGCTTGGGGCTGTGGCTACAACCCTTGCTGGGTCCCACTGCCTTTCCAGTCTTACTTCTCAAGGAAGGGGTGTATGTTTCTCAGAGTGGTGGAGGCAGGGGGAGGAGTATGCAACAGAGTGGTGCTTCAGCTGCCACTCTAGCCCTTTTAAGGAAGGGAGGCTGGGTTGGCGGATGCCATATCTGCATCTTCAGTGTAATTCCCCCCATGGGGCAGAGCTCCTCTTGAGGTATTCACCTCTGTTGGAGTGTGGCAAGCCCAATTGCGGGGATTTTTCTGCCCTGTGCTCCTGCTCTCTGCAGGGTGGAGGAGTGGCACTGGCAGCTGGCAATGGCAAATGCGGCCCAGTCCACACACAAGTTACATCTTTTTTGCCAGCGTTGCCAGGATAACTAAGGAGCATTCTCTCTTGGCCACACTTTGCTGAGCTTGGCCGCTGGTGCGGCTTTCCTGTCAAAGTCCTTAGGGAACGGACTGATGGTGCTGCTGTTACACCAGCACATGGGTGCTTGTGGTCCAGTGGGCCTCAGGATTGCAGTGCCCAAGAGCAATCCTAAGCAGATCTACCCAAAATCCCATTCAGATCTATCCAATGGGGCTTTACTCCCAGAAAATGTTTTTGCACCCTGCAGTTTCAAACTGAAGGACTGCTTAAGTTATTTGATGATGAAAAGGATGTTTTTCAGTCTGCAGAGTTTGCTTACTTCATTTATACCCTGACTTTCTATCCAATGGAGACCCAAAGCAGTGTTACAGAGATACTCCTGCCCACTGGGGAGGCACTACTTAAAATAAGTAAATGAAAACCAAAAGTATCTTTGACTGTTTTAAAGCAACATGTTAACTACTAAATCACACGTTTTTGTGAAGATTTATCAGTATTTCCAATGATCATTCAGTACAGCTACCAACCTTCTGACTGGAAAGAGGTCAGAAATTTATTTATTCCAGGTCTCGATAAAAACCTTGTGTCCCAGCTAATCAGCTAATGATCACTCAATGTTGTCTTCTAAGAACTTCATTTAAAATCACTCTTGAATATATTAAATAATACAGAAAAGACTAGGATATGTAAATGAAATTATAAAGCATACATATTATCCGATCTCCTACTTAGCCTGCATTTAACAATTTAAGCATACATATTATCCAATCTCCTACTTAGCCTGCATTTAACAATAAATTTCTAAAATTTTTATCAAGCCCTTTTTCATATATGACAAGATAGTCTCACCACAACCCAGATTTGATAGACTCAGGAGTTTAGGCTCAGAACAGTGAAATAATGCATACTTGCAGATGTATAGAAAACATAAAACTAGGGTTCTCAGGCATACTATGTATTAAACAATGGTTTAAAGTTAAAATCCACAACAGCAGCTTATATTGTTCTCTCACATTTTATCCTCACAATCCTGTGAAGTTAGGTTAGTCTGAGAGCATGTGACTGGCCCAAGTTCACCTAGCCAGATTCCATGGCAGAGTGGAGATTCAAACCTGTGTCTCTCAGATTCTAGGGCAATACCTTAACCACTACACCAAACTGGCTCTCAGGCTTTGCACCCAGGATTCTTATTAGCACCATCACTTCCATAAAGGGCTAAACCCTCCATAAAAGAAGGAAACTGCCATCCATTTGTATGATGTAAATAGTCTGTCACTATGATGCAAGCAAGGGGAGATCCTATCTCTTGCCTAACCATGGTTTGAATTATGAGGTTAAAGGTAAGGTACAGTACAGAGCAGTAGTACAATTAACTTGAACTACCTTAATGTGACCTAATATGGTACTGAACCAATGCACAGCAAAGCAAAGTTTGTGGAACAGGATTTTCCCATTTCCCACTGCAGTTCTCTGACACCCCCAAATCCGGGGGGGGGGGGTGTCAGACAACCCTAATCAATATCATGACAAGGAAAATGGGGAAGGCAGCAGTGGAGGAGGGAAATCAGCAATTGCCTCTCTACTTCTATTAATGAAAGTACAGTTATACTGGTGCAAGAACCATTACACCAGCAGAATATCATCTTTGGAACTAACCCACAGTCAGTATATGAATAGTAATACTGTTATATACACTTTTAGATGGAATAAAAACAAATAAAGAGTTCTTTAATAGCATTTGAATTTTTCATCAAAATGTGCATAATACTAAACAATAAATGCATACAATATTAATGCAAGGGCGTGCCTAAGCTGAAAAAGAAATTCACAGAGCAAATTAGCAATTGAACTGATACACAACAGGTAGCAAAAGCACACTGATAAAATAAAGCAAAATACGAAACATATATATAAGCAGTAAACACTTCGACATGCTTAAAATTTACCTGAATTATATGAATATAAGCCTTTATCTGGAAAACAAACATTAAAATGAAGTGATTTCAGAAAAAAAAAGATGTCTAAACATGCAAACAGGGATGTATATAAATTTAGACTTAAATTTTGTTAACTGTGAACACAATTCCTGTTTGAAAGGGAAACCACAGGTTACCCAATTAAAGCTTAAGAATATATTTTTAAGAACTGAACTAATAATAACACTGAACCACAGAACACTTTCTCCATAAGCATGATATTAATCTCATTTTATTCTAATCTTGAATTACATCTAATGGGCAGAGAAAGGATTGCTACTAAAATTCTTCTGAAGCGCAACAAAAGATTACACCGTTTATGGCTTGAAGGGGACTGGACGCTCTATCTGAAGGCATATGAGAATCACTTCCAGAGAAGAGTCTCCACATTCTGAGGTGGGAAAGAACCTATACAACGTTTCTTTAGCATGTTTCCAGATGCTGGGATTTTAAATTAAACACACTCACATCATGGGCCATGCAGAGGTAAACAGCATATAGTTAATTGTTTGCCTTAGGACTGCACAGTAGTATAGGAGCTTAGTACAAAATATCACTTCTACCTACATATTGCAGTTGAAAATTGTTTGCATATGGAAGCCTGAAGATCATATAAGAGACAAGGTTAAACAGAAGTCCAATAGCACCTTAAAAACTAACAAAATTCATTCCAAGATAAACTGGGTTTCTGTTTAACTTTACTACCATAGACAAACACAGCTGACATTCTGGAATATTTACCCAGATGAGGTACCTTTGTACAAATTCTTTATAATGAAAGACCCATCATCACACTTAGGACAGTAAAATATATCTAAGAATATTTGCAAGAGTCCAGTAGCACCTACAAGACTAATCTTAGTCTTATAGGTGCTACTGGACTCTTGCTCTTTTCTATTGCTACAGACAAACATGGCTGGCTACCCATTTTGATCTAAGAATATTTGCTGCACTGGCTAGACAGATCACATCACTCAAGGCTTTATTTTCATAGGCAGAGTATTGCATTGTGGTCATCTCCTTTAACCCTAAACATAACCATATTCAACTTTACTTTCACAAAATCCTGAGATGAATGCAATTGATTATTTCAGATAGATTCTGCTGAACAATATGCTCCATTCCAGCATTGTTGGAATATATCTGATTTTCAGACTTCGATATGCATACAACTTGCATCTGCAACATGCTGCTGGTAACAGAAAATGAAATATGGCTACACATCACTCTGACTCTTGCATTATCATTGAGTCAATCTTCACTGGCCACTGGAAGGGGGGGAAATCCTTGAAAATGGGTGTCTCGGGTTCAAATTCCTGTTCAGCCATTAGCTCCAATTAGTTTATGTAGGACTATCATCTATTTAATATCCCTAAATTAATCCTGGGCAAAGGGTACAGATAAGCAGGAGGACATTTTTCTCACCACTGCAATATGGATAAACAAATGGGAAATCCTACCTACCCATCCACTCAAATCTCTCTCTCCAGGACATTAGGAACTCTTAAAAGCTTGAATGGGTCAATTTCCACATCCTCCTTGTATTTGTTTTTCATTATAACCAACTCTCTATAAGCAATTAGCATCTTCAATCTTCTTTAGGCTAGTGCAGAAGCACAATTCTATTGAATTTGCAAATTAATATTATTCTGCATACCTGTGGAATCCTGAGTATGCAGAAACTCCAGCCCTCTGAGAGGGGTGGTAAGTGCTACCCCACAAATGGCTGCTATGCAAGGCAGACAGAGTCCAACTCCAAATGACAGCTGCAAGAGGTGGGATCCAACACTATACCTCTCTCCTCACTTTGCAAAATAATCACATAAGGGGATTAAAAAGAAACGAAGGAAAGCCTGAGGGGAGGATGTTGGGAGAAAGAGAAGGGGGGATTAAAAAGAAGGAATTCTGAAGGGGGGATAGTTTCAGGTAGTTGGCTGTGTTGGCCTGCCGTAGAACAGCAGGATTTGAGTCCAGTGGCACTTGAAAAACCAACAAGATTTCCAGGGTATAAACTTTCGAGAATCAAAGCTCCCTTCTTCAGCTATGTGGACGTTTGATTCTTGAAAGCTTATACATCCTGATAATCTCATTGATTTCTAAGGTTCCTCTGAGCTCTAATCCTGCTGAAGGGGGAATGGAACCACAAGGCTAAATGCTCATCAGACCTCCGGATGTTCCACTTGCTGCAACTGCGATTCCAACCATGAAAAACCCTTTCATTTGAATTAGGGCATCCAATAAAAACTCCTCCCTTACAATGGCTCCACCCACTTTCTGAAAAGCTTGGTGGGTGCCAGGGGAAGTACTGACAGGTGTTAATACATCCATGGGCACCACATCACCACATTGGGGAACCCTGCATTACATGTTCCCATCTTCCTCCTTCTTCCCACTTATTAATTCCTGATTGTCCCCACATTCATGTGTCAACTGTAAATGATCAACTCCTGTTTTGCTGTCAAGGGGAGGGGCTTGTAATGTTTTCTCACTTTATAGATACTCAGAACTGTTGTTATTTCTTAATCATGCTATTATGATCATAAACAATAAAATAAAGATATGAATAATATATATTTTTAACTATTTATTTTTCATTTTACAATTTACAATATTCATAAATACACATAACAATAATACAAGAAACAAACCTTGGAACGGTCAATAACAATAACAAAGCCAATGTAATAGACTACAAAAACAGTGCAAGGGGGAACAGTGAGGAGATATTCTCATAATATAGCTAAGAAGCTAAAAGTATTGATGTCAGCATTAGGCAGTTGATTCGTATTGTGTAAGTAATTCAAAAAGGGCAACCATTGCGTAAAGAATGATGACTGATACTGTGGTTTATCGATAGAATGAAGGTGGTCTGCTATTTTTTCCATTGTAAAAATATCCCATACTTTCCAAACCCACTGTTGTAGCTTCGGAAGCGTGTCTGATTTCCAGTGTGCTGCTAGAAGCATTTCTGCAGCAGCAAGTAACATAAATATTAAATTTTTCCGCACCTTTGGTATGGCAGGGTCTTCCCAAAGACCCAGCAAAATTGATTCTGGAGTCATGAGCAGTTCATAATCTGTAATCTCCTTAATTTTCCTTGAAATTAAGTCCCAGAATGATTGGATCTTGGGGCAAGACCACCACAAATGGATATAGTCACCAATCTGACTGCACTTTTTCCAACAGAGCGGTGTTAAATTGGGATTAATTTGGTGTAGCAATTAAGGAGTCATGTACCATCTCGACAACAATTTAAAAGAAGACATTTTGATGTTGATTGTGTTCGAATTTAGGGGCTTGCCAGACCATATTGTGGACCATTGCTCCTCTGTTAAGGGGGTACTGCAGTCCCTATTCCATTTCAATTGGTACCTTAATGAGGACTGGTCATTCTGTGAGTTTAAATTAGCATAGATGCTAGCTATGAGGCCTTTACGATGAGGTTGTATTTTTTTTAATAAACGTTCAAAATCTGTTAACTCCCGTTTCAAGGAGTCGACAAATAGTTGGCTGCCTATAAGATGAGATAATTGTAAGTATTGATACAAAGGGACCACAACCTCTGTATCCCCTTCTATTTGCTCCTTAGTTAGGATGGCCCCATGTTTGGTGATGTCAATGATCCTAGATTTCTTAATTACCTTCCATTGCTGAAATGAAATTAAATCCTGACCTGGTGGAAACCACGATTAGTCCAGGTAGGATGATAGGGGTGAGGGTGTAGGAGCTAGATAGTTTCTTACCCTGTTCCATACAGATATAGTAGATTTCAAAAGTGGATTGGCAAGAGTTTGGGTAGGCCTGTGTTTAGGGTCTGTCCAAATTATATCCTTTATATCATGGGGAAGAATATGTGCAGTTTCAGCATATGTCCAGTCTGAACTATCTGAGGAATGCAAAAGAAGCACTATGTTTGCTAGCTGCGCTGCCATATAATAACATTTTAGGTCTGGAATAGCCAAGCCACCCTTTTTGGTTGAACGTTTCATGGTTGAAAAATTAATTCTAGGACGTTTATTATCCCAAATAAATGTATTCATAAGAGTTTGCCACTTTCGGATATCTTGATCAGTGAGATTAATAGGCAGCATACGAAAATTAAATAAGAAAAGTGGTAAAATCATGGTTTCGACCAGTTGTATTCTTTCAGCCCAGGATAAAGTCAACTTGCTCCATTCTTTAAATTCACCTATAACTTTGAGTACTAGGGTTTTAAAATTAGATTCTTTTAAATTTGCTAGGTTGACAGGGATCATGATTCCTAAATAGACCCAGTTCTTGCTGATCCATTGGTATTCATAATTGGAGGCTATCTGAGCTTGTGTGTCTGGGGATAAATTAATAGGGTAAATTTCAGATTTAGATTTATTAATTTTAAGACCTGATAGTTGACCAAAGGTATGTAACTTGTCTTCCAAGGGAGGTAATGAAGCAGAAGGGTGAGAAATGTACAGAACCATATCATCAGCAAAGAGAGAAATTTTATATTCATGACTTTTTATTCTAATGCCTTTGATCTCAGCTGATTGTCTTATGGATTCCGCCAGAGGTTCTATGGCAAGGGCGAACAGTAGTGGTGACAAGGGGCAGCCCTGCCTGGTCCCTCTTGTAAGTTTAATATCCTTTGAATTTATACCATTTATTTTTAACCGGGCCGTAGGGTTGGCATAAAGTAAGCTGATTGATCGTATAAAAGTTTGGACAAAACCCATTTTTGACAGGAGTCTCAGAAGGTAATTAGTTTCCAAGCTGTCAAACGCTTTTTCTGCATCAAGTGACAACAAGAGAGCCTCCCATTTGATAGGTAATGCAATAATTGATTATATTAAGAGATTTATGCACATTGTCTGCCATGTTTCTGCGTGGAACGAAGCCAGTTTGGTCGGGGTGAACGTAATGACTAATGATTTTGTTTAATCTGTTGGCCAATATAGCTGTAAAGATTTTAGCATCCTGATTCAGCAAAGAAATTGGACGATAGGATGATGGGAGGGTGACATCTTTACCTTTTTTGGGGATCACAATGACCGGGGCTTCATTCCATGACTGAGGGAAGATGCCCTGGGTAAGAATTGCATTGCAAGTCAGCCTGAGTGGTTCTGCTAAGCTATGTGTGAAGCTTTTATAAAATTCAGCAGGAAAACCGTCCCTGCCGGGAGTTTTGCTAAGTTTAAGCTTCTTGATAATCTCTGTGATTTCTTGGATAGAAATGGACGACTCCAAGAATTCCCTATGCGCTGGCCTAAGACTTTTTAGGGAGGTGCAGGATGCTAAGAAGTTGTCAATATCAGATATAAAAGGGTTTGTGGTTCTATAGAGCTTAGAGTAGAAGTTGTAAAACACTCCCAATATTTCCCTGTTATTGGAAGTATAATCCTTATTGCCTTTTTTAATCAGATTAATTTGGTGGGCTGAGATCTTTTTTTTCACTTTCCAAGCAAGCAAGCGAAGTGTTCCAGGACCTCTGTGCCAAAATTTCTGTTTTAAGAAAAGCAAGTTCTTCTTGATTTTAGAGGACTCTAGAGATTCCAACTTCTTTCTTTCAAGCAGAAGTTGTTTGTAAACTTTTTTATTATTAAAATTTTTATGCTTAATTTCTAGTGCTTGGATTTTGCTTAAAATATTCAATCTGAATTTCTCTCTTTCTTTCTTGTAGAAGGAGGCTAGTGAGATGATTTTCCCTCTGACCACTGCCTTCATAGCATCCCAAATTGTTTCCTGGGAGACCTCCCCTGCAACGTTCTCTTTAAAATAATTTTCAAGTATTTTCTCTATTTCTTTATGTATAGATGGGTTTAATAAAAGGGGTTTATTTAATAGCCAATGAGTTTCTTGTTTTATTTTATCGTCTAAATTCAAGTGACTTTCCACCCAGGCATGGTCCGACCAGATTTTACTCCCAATATTAGAAGAAATTAAATTTTGATAAAGTTTACTGGAGGCCAGAATAAAATCGATTCTGGTATGAACTTGATGCCGGGCTGAAAAATAAGTAAAATCTTTCTCTACTCCATGGTGAGTTCGCCAGACATCCTTAAAAGCAAATTTATCGAACAACATTTGTAGTTTCAGTTGACGTGGTATTTTCTTGCAACGTCTCCCATCCCTTTGGGACCGATCCAGATTTAAATCAGCTATACAATTAAAGTCTCCCCCAATCAGAATCTCACCTTCAGCAAACATACATAGGTTGGAAAAGGTTTCATGCAAAAAATCAAGTTGCTTATCATTAGGCGCATAAATCGAAGCTAGGGTTAACTTTGTCCCCTCCAGGTTCCCTTTGATAAATATGAACCTTCCTCTAGGGTCCACTTCAGAGTTTACCCATTGAAATTTGGTATTTTTCGAAAATACAATTGCAACCCCCCTTGTGTTTGAGGAGCCAGGAGCTTGGAACTGCAAATTAAATCTATTAGATTTCAGTATCTGAGGCATTTCCTTTTTATAATGGGTCTCCTGTAAAAATAATATATCTGCATTCTGCTGTGCTAAAGATGTGGAAGCACATTTGAGCTTAATGGGGTTATTTAAGCCTCTGCAGTTGAAAGTAACAATTTTAATTTTCCCTGTCATGACTTAACATTGTGAAGAGGCTAAGCTGATGCAGAGTACAAGTAATAAACCCAGACAAAAGAAATACAGCACTAGAATGAAGAACTGCTTCTTCCTTTACCTTGCATGGCTTACCATAGGAAGCTAAGAATGACCAGACCTTCCAGGGGAAAACATTAACAGTACCAATTAACCCAAAACACCCCCCAACCAGTAACAACTTAGACATAACTAATCTAAACTATAGCTCCTTGGAACCAAAGAGCTAACCCCTCCAGAAGCACAGAAAGAAATTTCCTGTACAACTAATAGGGAGAAAAGAAATCTTTACCTCCCTATATCTGGAGGTCCCTAAGAAATTTGGGAACTAGAATGAAAAACAGGTAACTCCCACTCCCCCCCGCCCTGACTGCAGATTGGCAAAAAAAAGATGAAACAATAGCTGGAGATGAAAGGGTGAACGGCAGCGAGAGAAAGAAAGAAAAAAGATAAGGGTAGCGACAGAAGAGAACAGTCAGTTCTCAGACAAAAAAGAAACAAGCCAAAATTCTCCCCCTCTTTTCCTTCCCCCCTCCCCCTCCCCCCTTATTCCTTGCAAGCTCTTCGCATCAAAAGCCAAGCCAAACAGGAGACATTGGTGAACAATCTCTAGCTCAAGAAGATGATTTCGTGGGGATCGTGATCCATCTCTCTTGAGTGGGAAGGTTTTGAGCCAAGATGTTTTCTGGTGGGTTGACGATCAAATCTTAGGTTGGCAAGTTCAAATCGGTGAGAAGTTTCAGGCCAGAGACTATATCCACTGCATGAAGAACTCTGCCTTGATGTGCGACCTGTAGCTTAGTCGATGACACCCACTTGTATCTGATATTCGCTTTAGTTAGCGTTGAGGTGACAGGCTCAAGCTCTTTCCTATGCAGCAGCGTTTCATTCGACAGGTCCTGGAAGACTTGTATTTTTTTCCCTTGAAAAGAAAACGTGCCTCTTTTCCTTACTTCTTGAATGATTTTTTCTTTGGTACGGGAATCCAAAAAGCGGACAACAATGTCTCTGTTAGCATTTGCTCTCAGATTTCGAGGGGAACCCAGCCTGTAAACAGACAATATGGTTGATGCCACCCCCTTCTCCAACTGCAGCTCATGAGCAAGCCAGCCTGATAAGAACGCAGTTAAATCTGCTGTGCCTTCTTCCGACTCTGTAAATTCACGGAATTTCAAATTATTGTATTTTATTTTATTCTCTAGATCCATGATTTGTTATTTTTCAGCCAGCATTCATTTGCTTGCATTATGCGCGCGTCTTTTTGCAAAGACAGGCTGTCTAACGCTGAGTCAGCTGTTTTAGTAACTTGCTGAAGAGAGTTTCATTAATGAGGGTTAGCTGCTCATCCATAGGCTTAAGCAACTTTTCCATCCGATTAGCAAATTTCTCCTCAAGTTGATCTAGTTTGAGATTAATATGGGCTTCCAGTACCTGGATTTCTTTTTCATCTGCCTTCCGACTGGCAGGGGGGGTGGCCATCTTGGTTGCAGCATGCAGCTCCATCTCAGCCCATTCTTTGATTCAGATGGTGAGAAAAAGGTTTTAACCGTTTGCATGGTCAATTCTGAAGCCTTATTTTTATTACCTCCTGTTTTGCCCATGATCTGCTATGAAGAGCACGGGTTAAAAGCTGCTTAAATCGGTCGGGAGGGAGTTTGAGTCAGGAGCCTGAACTTCACGCGTCTGGCATGCACGCTCACAACGCCCCGCCCCAATAATATTTTTGAATGATTAAAAAGTTATTAGGACAGTAATTTATCACCCAACAGCTCCAAGGAAAACAAGGCCTTTTCTACATATTTTACTTATTCCTGATTTTCTTAGCAGTTAATCCCCAAGCTTTGGAATTGATTTGGGTATGGTTCTTCTGTACATCTGCCATCCCTTTGCATTTTTACAGTTGTAAAGTGAGTTTATTTTGTTCTGTACATGTCTTAAATAATCAGGATTTTCAAGTGAGGATGCTGTCATCATAGGTGGCATCATTGGTGACATCACAGCATACCCCTTTTATTTTTTGTGCATGCTTATATTGATAGATCAATCAATCAATATAAGGGCTGAATTCTTCAAAAAAATATTTGAGAATGAACGCACAGGAAAGTCTTTGCATGAGGAAGCCTAAAAGGGGAGCAGCTCCACTACCCATAACTAAGTTCCCCTTGTCAAAACTGAAGAGCACTGCCTGGGCAGCTCCAGAGCCAGTAGGTTGAGGCAAGGACTAGTGGGGCAAACCAGCATGTGTTGGGATGGAGCCCAGGGCAGCAGTGCCTATGTACTTTACTTATTTTACTAATTTTATTTATTTGATACAGTTACACAAAGACTCACTCCAAAAAAAAACCCATCTAACAAACAAACCAAACTAAGAATACATACAAATGTAAGAAAAAAGAGAAAAAAGAAATAGAAGGAAAAAGATTAAATATGTACTTCATAAATTCAGAGAACCTTCTGCATCTTTTATTATAATGTTAGGTGGCTCTTCTGACATGAAATTTATGATTTAAAAAAAGTATCTAGCCCCTTCCCTTGCAGAAATATGGCTTTTTCTTATCTCTTCATAGGAAGGGGTAGAGACTTTTTTAAAAAAACGAAAGCTGGGAATTCAGAAAACCTGCTGCATCTGTTATTACAATGTTAGGTTGATCTATTGATATGAAACTACAATTTTAAAAGATCACGACAAACCAGGACATTAATTTGTTAGTGCCCCATGAGAACAACCTATCTTAAGAAAGCAGGAAGTAATTACGCAAGCTGAAAACCAGAGAACACGTTTGATTACTATTGGAGATGGAGATGTTGCTGCCAAAGTCTCCTAAAAATATAGACTGAAATTGGATGCATTGAAGTATTCTGTGGTTCAGATACAATTTGCCGTAGTCCATTAAGATTTCCAGTCAACTAATTTGTATTCACCGTTTTTGTAGCTTCAGGCACTTGAAATATACTTTAATATCCCTGTAGCATGTTAAATGCTATTTTTGTTATTAACATAACTCATCCCTGAGTTACAAAACAAACATCAGTGTTGTATTTTTGAGCAGAAACCACTCAAACATACAAATAACTGTAAAGTGCCCAAGACGCGGATTTCATAAAAGAGAAGAATTATGCAGAAGCATGAAGGATAAACAATGAATGTTATTACAACTGCACTAGCACAAAAACTGGTGACATAATTGCCAAAAACTAAGATCTCTTCTCAGATTTTATTTCTTAGCTATATGAATAACAGTTGTAAATAGAGTATTTCCATGAATTTGTGGGTATTTGGATTTTTAAAATTAAGGGATGTAACGAGAACATAATATTTTAAAAGGAGACCTTCTGGATCAGATCAAAGGTCCAGTAATCAGCCAAATCTTCTAGGAAATTTACCGGTGAGGTAAGATGGCTTTACCTGATTGTTCCCAGCATCAGGGACATAAGCATAGTAACTATACCCATGGAGGTTCTGTTTAACTATTATGCTTAATAGCAGCTGTTGTCCCATATATTTATCTAATACTTTTAAAAGCCACCTAAACTAGTGGCTATCACATATCATACAGCAATGAACTCATGAACCTAATTATGAATAGTGTGAAGGGTTAGCTTATTTTGCCCATACCAAACATTCTGCTAACCAAATTAACTGAGTGGTCCTGTTTCTGGTATTATAAGAGAGGGAAAATATTTAATAAAACTAGGAGTTATGATCATCCGAAAAACATTGATTGGGAGTAGGATCAGGGCAGAAGACAAGGCAATGCTGTGCTTGACCCCAAATGAAAAGGCCATATGGTTAAAATAATGCTGGTTTTATTTATAGAGCCCAGTCATCTGGGAGGCAGTCTGTGTGGGTTCATGTGTGGAAAAATTTCCTTACATCACTCAGACTAAAGTGCCCCCCTTCTCCCTCCCACAAAAGACCACAGAAGTTGGTCATCCCTGCCCTAGACTGAAAAGCAACAATAGGCTTGCATACCTATCAGCCCATCTTTCCCCCCCAAGTTTCATGGCATAATCAGCCAAGAGTACCCTTTTGCCAATTATATGCAAAAAACACCAGTCTCCCACTGATAATTAACCTGTTGTTCCAAAACCTATTATTGTGCAAAAGTGCAAAGTACTTACAAGAATTACATTCAATAAATAGAATAAAAAACCATTAAGAATAATTGAATACAATAGTAATAAATAGTATGATTAACATCCTATAATATAACAAAAATTCCTTCAGTACAATCCGTGATGTAATTTTTACCAAAGCATCTATATATCCATTTACAGTGGCTTCCATAGAATAATGCTGGTTCAGTGTTCATTCCGAAAATCCAAAGTCTCTGGTATTCTTTTTGTTGTTCTAGACTCAGTCCATGGAATGCCACCAAAGAAGGCTCTGCTGAACAAACCACTAGCCGCATTTGTTTCACTCCTTAGAGCTTTCTCAAGGGCTGCAATGTCTTTGTTTAGCTCATTCACACACCGGATGTATGCATTTCACCATTCGATGGATGAAATGACATTTGTCATCCGTCGAATGGTGATGACATTTGTCATCTGTCGAATGGTGAAATGACAAATGTCATCCGTTGAATGGTGAAATGCGTACATCCGGTGTGTGAACGAGCTAAAAAAAAAACATTGCCGTCCTTGAGAAAGCTCTAAGGAGCGAAACAAACATGGCTAGCAGTTTGTTGGGTGGAGTCTTTGGGTGTAGCCTTCTTCAGCAGCATTCCATGGTCTGAGTCTAGAACAACAAAAAGAATACCAGAGACTGTGAATTTTCGGAATGAACACTGAACCAGCATTATTCTGTGGAAGCTACTGTAAATGGATATATAGATGCTTTGGTAAAAATTACATCACGGATTGTACTGAAGGAATTCTTGTTGTATTGTAGGATGTTAATCATTGTTACTATGTATTACTATTGTATTCAATTATTCCTAATGGTTTTTTATTCTGTTTATTGAATGTAATTCTTGTAAGCACTTTACACTTTTACATAATAATAGGTTTTGGAACAACGGGTTAATTATCAGTGGGAGACTGGTGCTTTTTGCATTATAGCATTTTCTCCCAGAGGAGCCTCCCACTTTGACCAATTCTATCTTTACACCAAATGCACACCAAGAAGACTTTGGTTGCTTTTTGTAAAGTGTAGAGCTAAGAATAAACATCAAACAAACAAATACAGTATTTTTCAGTGGTTATGACATTTTCCTATCCCCAAAGATGCAACAAGTCCCAGTACATTCTGGAAGTAAGGGTAAACCTTTCTATTTTCTAACTTTTAATAGCCACAGTTACAATAATAATGGGATTTTTTTATTTGAAGGGATGGGATTTGGTGACATACTTTTAATGCATTGCTTACATTTATTTAGGCTTCTGTTTTTTAAACATGGCAATGTGTCCTGAGCTTCTGCAATAGGGAATAAATTAAAAATAAGAAAAGAAATAACTTTTTTTTTAAAAAAGCAAAAAAAATCCTTTTAAGATGCTTAAACTGATAACATTAATAGCAGCATGTATACATTTAAAATTAAAATGTGTAAAGTCCCATTTATCATAACTGATGGCTTGTATTATATTAGGAATAGCGGATAGCTTACTTACTAATTAAACACCAGAATATTATAATATGGATCATTCTAGTCTACTTCATATTTTACACATAAACCTCTAAAACAAGCAATATTTATAAATATTCACCTTTATAAAGCAAACAGTTGTAGTATTAAAAAAAAAATTCAGATCTGGCTATGGCTGTCTTTTCTGAACCAACATTTTCAGAACCAACATTCTTTTCTGCTCTTGGAAAGTGGAGAGTGAAAATTCTACCCCCAACTGCAAGGCCCCACACTCAACCCCCATGATGCTCCTGGGAAGGCATCAACACACAAGGGTGGGTGAAAAAGTTGTGTTCATGTATTACAGTTCTTCTTGTGCTACATAAAATCCTAATCAATGTTTCTTAATTCCATAATGAATTATCATTATTAGCTTTTTTGAGTACTACAAAAGCTCATTCTAAGCAAAGCAAACCTCTCAACCCAATGGTATTAAAGTGAGTGCATAAAAGAAAACTGTATTAACAATGCCAGCTTTACATTTTAATCACTGCCAATCTACTAGAAAGCAACAGCAAGCATTAACTCGGAATCAACAACTTACTTTGCAGTCTTCTTGTGGGACTCTCTCCATGCAGCTGTCTACGTGGCAAGTATGGTGAAGGGTGGGGAAGTGGCAATGAAGAGACATCATGTGTCTGAAGTTTATACCAGTGAGGCTCATCATCCAGCAGTGCTGTCTCTAATTCAATAAGAATCTATAAAAATAATAAAATGTTACTATGCAAAGCCCTCTTGTACTACAAACATCTGATTAATGTAGAAACTATGATCTGTTCACATCTTTGTAGCATTCATTGTAAACTTTATTGACCCCATTTATATACGGACTCTATGACCAGGTGTTCAGGAGGAAAAAAAATTGTATTTAGTTGTCATCCATTATATCCCTGAATACTGCCATTAGCAAATCAGCTTGATTTTCAATTCTGTAACAGGATATGCACACCCTGAAAATAGGACCAGTCAGTACATTAGAAATCAGTACAGAGAAAGATGCAGGAAAACACTGTATACTTGTCCAGAGTAGTTAATGTGACTAAGTGAGGGGAAAAAAGAGATATATGATATATTTTAGTCCTTTCCAAATGAATCTTAATAGTTTACCTTAGAGATGTGTGCTTTGGGTTTCAGATTCAGGTTTTTAACTTGAATCAGGCCCAATTTGTAAAGGTTCAGGGTCCCCGAACTGCCCCCAGCATTGCTGAGCTGATTTGGGAATCCTGAAGCACAGCTTTCCAAAGCTATTTGTATTGCTTCGGGAAGCTTCTGGCAAAGCAGCAGCCACCACTCCTGCAGCACTTTTCTAGCTGTTTGCATTGCAAACAGCAAGAAAAGTGCTGCTTGCTTTCAAACTTCCCAAAAAAGCGTCAGGGCATGAAGTCTGAAAGTGCTCCTTTTAGTGCCACTTGTGGCATGAAAAGGGGTGCTTTCAAACGCCATGCCGCTTGCTTCCCATTGGGTGAAGCAAGTGGCGGGCGTTTGAAACTTAAAGCACCCCTTTTCATGCAGCTTGCAAGTGGTACGAAAAGGGGCGCTTTCAAACGCTGCACCGCTTGCTTCACCCAATGGGAGGGGGAGCCCTCTTCCCTTCCCATCAGGGGAAGCAAGCAGCAGGACAGGAAGTTTAAAGCAACCCTTTTCTTACTGCTTGCAAGCTACACGAAAAGGGTTGCTTTGAGGTTTGGTGTGCTCCATAAAGATTCACAAATCTTTACAGAGCATACTGAAGCTTTTAAACACCCAAATCCTGAAGCGGCTTGTTGCATTGGTATTTGGGTTATCCCAAATAACTGGTTTATTCCGAATATTTTTAGGGTGCACACCCCTAGTTTACTTAAATAAATATGACATTTCTCCATGATTCACCCATTTCATAGGACTCCTTTATGAGGAAAAGCTATTAATTCATTGTAACAATAAAATAATAACAAATACCTCCCCTAAAAATTCACTTTCTTCCTCACGAACACGTGCTTGGTCCCAAAGAGTAATTTCCAACATTCGTTCTCGAAATTCTCTCCGATGAACTGGAGAATAAATGAATGTTTGGTTCCATTTGGGTTCCAAAGTTTTCTTTACTGTTTTTGTTCGTCTTTTGTTCTTATCACTGTAATTAATAAATGCAGATGAAAGACAATGGATTCACTAAGTATTTTGACTCTATGATCTAAAAAATAACTGAAGATTGAAAAGCCTAGGAGGCAGTCATAGGGCTTAGGGCAACAAGTTGTTTGAATAAGAAGAACTTTTTTCTACACGTAATTAGGGCTCTACTGTAACAAAATGCTTCAGAAAGATGCTTTCGTAAAGGTATAGGGACTGTGGACTATACTATTGTGCCTTTTGCTGTAAGTATTTCCTACTGTGTAATTTCTGTATCGTTTAAAGTGCCATGTTAATGCTTAAGCTTGTTTCAGCTTTGTTTCAGCTCCATTTTCAGATTTCTGCAAGACAAACTTTGTGACTTTGTTTACTGGGTATGCCATTCAGTTGATGATTTTTGACATAGAGTGTGTAACCTGTCTTGAAATTCAGTGAGAAAGATAGATGATAAATAAACTAAATAAATAAATAAATAAAATTCATGAAATTATTTGCTGATATTTATTAAAGATATGAACGTTCAAAAGAAATACTCTTTATATATTAGACACATCTGCTCTGAACTTTATATTAAAGACTGTGAGTTAAATTAGATGCGCAGGTTTTTAAATAGTTGAATCTGTTTTTTCCAGACTCAATTTGGTTTCCCTGCAACCACACAAGAGCTTTGGAGAATGGTTGTTAAAAAATAAAAGAAAGCTTACAGGGGAAGGAAGAGGTCCTGCATCTCCCCCCCCCTCCAGCCATTTCCTCATGTCAAAATAACACAAAGGGAGGATATTTCTCTGTTTTTACTGTTCCGTGCACAGAATACTCCACGTAGAGCAGCAAAATCAGAGAGCCCCTCCCTCACTATTTGGGAAAATGGCTTGATATGAGAGGCAGGAGCCCTTCCTCCCCTGGTAGTGGAATTCTGAGGCTGCTTAGACTCTCTTTTTTTTAACAGCCATTCCCCACAGCTGCTGTGTGGCTGCAAGGACCCCAGACCCAATGTCAGGGTAGCCCATGCCAGACTTTGAGGGGGTTGGCTGCAGGCCTGATCTCCTGTGCCCTGCTTTAAGAGTGCTATTGAGTGCTACATATCAGAGAAGCTGTGATAAAGAATGTTATCAAAGGGGATTTTATCAACATTACCAAGGAAATGCAGCCAGTTGGCCGGAAAAGACTGGGAAGCCTAGTCAAAACAACAACTTTCTTTACTTTCACTTTACCTTCTCCAGCTAATTAGATAGGATCTTAGAACTTAGCTTAGAGTGTAACTAAGAGGGAATACAATGGGTTGGGCTTGAAGAGGTGAATGCTTAGCAGGGGGAGGGAATGGTTATTCCTGTCGATGAAATGTCTACTGTACTGAGTTCTTAGATTATCAAGTTCTTGTACAAAGGGGTGGTAGTTTATTTTGATGACATGTTGAGCTACATGAGGAGCATGTGAAACTGGTCAGAGAAGTGTTAAGTGCTCCTTATGCAAATAAACTGTATGCTAAATTGTCCAAATGTGAGTTCCATAAGGAGGAGCTGGACTTTCTAGGATATCTGGTCTCCCCAAACGGCTTGGGGATGGATCCAGCCAAGGTGCAGGATGTGTTGGGGTGGGAAGCCCCTAAAACTAGGCAGCAGCTTAAATTGTTTCTGGGCTTTGCAAACTTTTACAGACCATTCATAAAGAATTTCATCCAGACAGCCCTGCTGTTAACCAATGTGGTAAAGACTAAGTGGAAGGGGCCAGATGGAATAATGCCGAGTGCTAAATTGGCCTGGTCTAATGAGTGTCAGCAGGCATTCAAAAAGCTGAAATCAGTCTTTACCTCCAAACCCATCCTGTGCCATCCAGATGAGAATAGAAAATTCATTGTGCAGGTGGATGCAAATGACACTGCAATAGGGGGAGTGATATTGCAGAAGGGGGAGGACAGGCAGTTACACCCCTGTGCGTATGTCTCCCGCAAATTTTCTGACACTGAAAGAAATTGGTTGGAGTAGGATAAAGACGCAGCAGCCATTAAATTAATTCTGTCAACCTGGCGCCATTGGCTGGAGGGGGCAAAAATACCGTTTGAAGTGTGGATGGACAAAAAGAACTTGGAAGCCATCTGCTCGCCCCAACAGCTGGGAGCCAAACAGATTGGGCGTAGTTCTTCTCAAAGTTGCAGTTTATGCTCAAACACCTCCCCGGGACCTTAAATTTCCTGGCAGATGCCTTATCTCACCTCCCACAACATGAAAGATCAGTCAAGGAAGAACAAAGGAAAGGGAGGGGTGGGTTCTCAAGATCCTCTGATGGAGGAGGATGGGTGCTTGTACAGGAATGGCAAACTATACATACCAGAAACCCTACTGGCGGGGGGGGGGTGAGTTCTAAAGAAAGTCATGACGAAAAATTGGCTGGTCATTTTAGGTTCATCAAGACATTAAACTTGGCCCAGAGACAATTTCGGTGGCCTGGAATGCAGAAGGACATTTCTCAGTATGTAATGTTTTGCCCAATCTGCTTAATGGGGAAGAAATGGGTCGGAAAGCCCCCGGGACTATTGCAACCATTTGAAACACCTTCTAGACCTTGGTCTACAATTTCTATGGACTTTATTACAGACCTTCCCCCACCCATAGGGGGAAGACAGTGATCTTGGTGGTGGTGGACTTGTTTTCGAAACAAGCCTAATTTGTACCATGCTCTAAGCTGCCTACAGCAAAAAAGGTAGCTGCCTTGTTGATGCAAAATGTAGTGTGCCTGCACTCGTTCCTGGACAAAGTAATTTCAGATAGAGGGACTGAGTTCATTGCCAAGTTTTGGAGGGATCTTCTAAAAGTAACTGGAATTGAGCAAGCACTTAGCTCCTCCCACCACCCAGAGACAGATGGACAATTGGAACAAACTATTCAGATCTTGGAACAATTCTTGAGGTGCTACATTAACCATCAGCAGGATGATTGGGTAGACTACCTGCCATAAGCAGAGTATTGCTACAACAATAGTATTCATAGCTCAACTGGTACATCCTTGTTTCAAGTGACCCAGGGCTTCGAAGGCAAGCCAATGCCTATGCTAGAAAGTGGATCCCTGGGAGGGGACAGAGATTTGAGAGAGTGGTGGACTAAAATAACTGATCAATGGAAGTTAGTAGAACAAACCCTAGAAAAAGCTAAACAAGACTATAAGAATCAGGCGGACAAGAAACGCTCCACCTCTTGGGAGTTAAAACCGGGCAATACAGTGTATGTGTCAACTAAGAACCTTAGGGGGGAACAACCAAGCAATAAGCTAGGTTGAAAATACTTAGGACCCTTCCAAGTGTTCAGATTAATCAATGATGTAACTGTGGAACTCGACGCCTAAGAACTTGAGACATGTGCATCCAGTGTTCCATTTCAGCCTTTAGAAGAAGGACCCTGGATAGGACAAGTAGCATCCAGAACCAGTGGCTCCACCGCCTATCATGGTTGGGGGGCAACTTCATCATGAGGCTTAACAGATATTGGACTCTAAGTGGAAGAGACACACGTTGTTTCACCTGATACAGTGGAAACATTTTGACAGAAGTCAAGCTGAATGGGTCAAAGCTACTGATGTTAATGCTGATAGACTGGTGGAAGCATTCCACAAGAAATATCTGGACAAACCGGGAGGTTAATTTTTGGGGAGGCAGGATGTCAGAGTGGTCCCTGCCATAGTTTGGGGAGGCTGGGGGGTTCATTGTCGGGCTGCAGGCCTGATCTCCTGTGCTCTGTTTTAAGAATGCTATTGAGTGCTACATGTCAGAGAAGCTGTGAGAAGGAATGTTATCAGAGGCAATGTTATTAACGTTACAAGGGAGATGTGGCTAGTTGGCCAAAGAAGACTGGGAGGCCTAGTCAAAACAACAGCTTTGTTTACTTTCACTTTAACTTCTCTAGCTAATTAGATGGGATCTTAGAACTTAGCTTAGAGCATAACTAAGGGGGGAGTAGAATGGGTTGGGCTTGAAGAGTTTAATGCTTAGCAGGGGGAGGGAACGGTTATTCCTGTCAATGAAATGTCTACTGTACTGAGCTCTTAGATTATCAATAAATCTTTAACCCATGCATCCTTGGATTCGTGCAGTGAAATTACTTAAGGTCTTTAAAAACTTCTTTAAAAACCTGCACATCTAGTGTGACCTAAAGAACTACTTTAGGCTTATCCATATCCACTAACATCTAAACAAAAATTTCTTGAAACAGTGGACTCCTGCACATGCCAAAAACAATTTCTGAAACTCCCCTCACTATCAAAATTGGCTTGTCAAATGGCAGGGACTACTGTTAGGTGCAGAAAAACAGTTATGTAGACATGTTATAGTTCATTTACTAGTACAGTGATATATAATTCAGTAACTATGGAAACAATGTAAAATGGAAACTATAACTCAAAAGAACATGGACAAATATGAACTTAGAATATTTCACCAATTTAGATAAAAGAACACTGACAGAATCCAGAAACTTATTTCAAAGTAGCCCTTTTATTTTAACCAATGCTCTTCCAGAATATGTAAGCTTTGTATTTTAGCATTAATGACTTTGTTTTAACATTAAAAGCCTTTTTACTTGGGAAAACTGAACCAAGTATATCAGACATGTTTCTCCTTTAGAATTTGTTTAGTCAGAACTTCACATTCTTACCTAATTAAAAGCCTGAATTGTTTGATTGCCATATATCTCCAGTAAATTCTTTTTCCTTATGAAAGAGATTATTTTTTTCCTAGCAAGATTTTTTATCAGTAATGTGCGGGTACAGGAGTGGGGTTGGGACTGTTTTGCTGTCAGTAGAAAACTAATTCAATATAATCACTTGCCATTGCTTTTAAATTTGAAGAGAAATGGCAGCAATAATTAAAGGAAAACATCTAACACCATTAAAAGAAAAAGCAATTCCTATTAACATTACCAAAAAAATTCAGAATTTCAAAATACTTACATGATGCTTTTATAATTATTTATAAAATAGATTTAGTTCATTTTATCTGATTCATAATATAGCACAAATAATATTGTAAAGCCCACAGAAAGACTCTTCACTAATGCAGATACTGTATAAATACAGTAGCACTGATGTAAGATACTATGTAAGATGTATAAAATAGATGCTACATGGGGACCCTCTATCACCTGTGTGGGCAGAGAGAACAGGACTGAGAGACACAGGAGACACTTATACACATGCATACACTATTTGCATATATATGCTAGCACATATTAATCTTCCATCTCTGTATACAATTTTAAAAATACACGCTCATATACATACACTGCCATACATGACTCCCCCCATGGTAAAAAAGAACACCCCCGCAGCTGTTATATTAATTAATCACACTCTGTTTCAGAAAGATTTCATCTCAGTATTCAGCTTAATGTTTGTTTTCAAATTTACAGCTTCCATATCCTGCTGTATCTGTTTATCACTGAATGTCCTAATCGTTGATCGTATTGTGTTTTCTTCAGTGAATGTTCTAACTATTGATTATGTTGTATTTCCTGGCAGTCTGTAATCTGCCTTGGATCTCAGAGTTTCACAAAAGAAAGATCCTGAAGTTGCTTCCTCCAGATGCCTGCCATAGAGAAAGTGACTGTGGAAACAATGATTAAAGAGTTCATAAGATGGAAGGTGTTGTCAAGACGTTTCTTCTCCTTCCCAAATGAATGTTTCCCTCCTCCCAGCATTATTCAGAGCATATGTACCTGTTGACATGATGTGTTAGAAGAACTACCTGAGGGTTGTGCACATATACTAGTTTTGAAAGATGATTTCAAGTGGGTAGCTGTATTGATCTGCTGTAGAAAAACAGTGTTGCACTTACCTGTAACGATTGTTCATTGAGGTCTTCTATTCAGGCACACATGGGACTGTGCATGTGCAGGCCTGCCAATCGGAGATTTCTTAGCTATATTTTTTAAAACCACTAGAGGGCACCCTCGCCTCCCACACGCTTGCACGGCTGTTTTCCCACACGAAACAGCCCTCTAAGGAGGTGGGGCGCCCCTCGTACCCTCAGTTCTCTTTCACCGCTGTACTCTCAGGTAAGTAACAAAAGAGCAGTAGCGGGGAAGGAGGGACGGTATGTGTGCCTGCACAGAAGACTTCAATGAACAACAGTTACAGGTAAGTGCAACACTGTTTTTTATTTTTGGTCTTCTTGTGCAGTCCCACATGGAAATTTAACAAGCTATCTGCCTGGCTGGTGGATCTTGTTTTATTCACAGGAAGAGAGACTGCAGTACAGCTGTGCCCACTGCTGCTTCCTTCCTGTCAAGGATGTCCAGTGCATAATGTCTGGCGAACATGTCAGCAGATGACCATGTTGCTGCTCTGCAGATGTCCCAGAGTGGTACTCCTTTTAATAATGCTGCAGAGGATGCTTACAATCTTGTGGAGTGTGCGTGGACATCCAACAGGCAAGATAAGTCTGAATTCTTATAACATAGCTGTGTAGCCTGCACTACCCATCTTGCAATTGTTTGTGCACTCGCTTTCTTCTCCTTGTTAGGTCCTGAAAAGCATACAAAAAGGTGGGGGTCCACTCTAAACAGTTTTGTATAGTCTAAATAAAAGAAAATTGCCCATCTTACATCTAGCATGTATAACATCTTTCCCCACCTTTCCTGATTGTCCTTGGTAGCAGGTGAGTAACACTATCGAGACATGAAATTTGGATGCCACTTTGGATAAGAAATCCAATTTGGTTCTCAGCACCACCTTCTCAGAGTGCACTTTTAGAAACGGGGGCTCTATACTCAAAGCAGCCAACTTGCTTACTCACCTTGCCAAGATTATAGCCATGGGTCGCCATGGGTTCAAAGGGTTTCTTTAGGAGTTTGGCGAGAACCAGCTGCAACAACCACTGCGGGACCATTCTTCTAGAGGATGGCAACATATCGTTCAAACCCTTCAGGAAATCTTTTATGTGTAACGGGAGAACACTGTTTTATTGTCCACAGGTGGGTGGAAAGCTGAAATGGCTGCTAGGTAAACCTTGACTGAAGATTTTGACAGTCCCTGCTTCTTGAGTTCTAACAAAAAAACTAAGATATGATCTAATGTACAGTCAAGTGCATTAATGTCTCTTTGTGCTGCCCAAACACAACTTTTCCCACTTCAGGCCATAAGACTGCCTGGTTGACAGACATCTGGCATTCAGCAATACCTGAGCTACATCTGTGGGGAAATCACTTACAGTGTTATTAACCATGCTGTCAACTGTAGTTTGTCCACATTGTGATGTAACATCCCTTTCCAGGACAGAAGGTCTGGTACGCTAAGTAAGTGTAGAATCTTATGTAGAATCTAGTCTCAACAGGCTGTGAAACCAAGGCTGTGGGGGCCAATATGGGGGAAGCAGTATCATCCTGGTGCCCTCCGATTGTATCTTGCTTACAACTCTGGTCAATAGGGGAATAGGTGGGAAGGTGTAATACAGATGCTCTGACCAGCATAGCTGGAATGCATCCCCCCAAAGAACTCTTTCCTTGGCCACCTTTTGAACAGAATAATTTGGCCTTTCGATTTTCTCTTAATGCAAATAAATCTATGTCTGAAAAAACTCACTGTTGAAATATGGGGGTTATATACTCTTCTTGAATGGTCCGTTCGTGAGGGTTCGCCCCTAGCCTGCTGAGCCTGTCCACAATTGTATTGTCTGTTCCTGGTATATGTATTGCGCTGATGTTTATGTCTAGGCCTATGGCCCACTTCCATAATGACATCGCCTCTTTGCAGAGTGTCCTGGATGTGGTGCCTCCCTGATTGTTCAAATAAAACATCATAGTGGAGCTGTTTATAAGCACCTGAACATTTCGTCCTTTTACTACATCTGTAAATGACACTAAGACATAATAGATAGCTCACAGCTCCAATAAATTAATGTGGAAAGATTTCTCATCCAAATCCAATGTCCCATGGGCATATAGCCCTTCATAGTGCGCATCCCAACCTGTGTTCAATGCATCTGTGGTGATCGATACCTCAGCTATGGTGTGTTCAAACTGTACCCCTTTAAACAGGTGCTCATCTATGAGCCACCATTGGAGGGATTTTAGAACCCTCCTAGGGATGTTAAACTTTTTCTCTTGTGAGTCTAACTCCCCGTGAAACACCAAGACAAACCGTAATTGCAACTCCCTCATTCTTAGACTTGCAAAGGGGACTACTGCAGTGCAGGACGCCATAAGTCCCAGGAATGCTTATATTCTCCTAGCTGTCTAGAAGCAGCATTTCTGAAAAAGCCTAATCGTCCCTTTTATCTTTTTTGACCTTTTTGCAGGTAAAAAGGCTTTGCTGGCTACACCGTCTAGTGTAGCCCCTATGAATTGGATTCTCCTATTTGGCTCCAATCTGGATTGGTTTACAAAGAGACCCAGCATCAAGCAGGTACATGGAGTTAATGCTACTTGTCATAATGAGCCAATCATCCAGGTAAGAGTAGACAGAACATTCCAGTGTTCTAAGGTAAGCAATAACCACTGCCACACACTTAGTGAAGATACGTAGTGTGGTGGATAAACCAAAAGGAAGGGTGCGATATTGGAAAATTTCCCCTCCATATATAAATCTGAGGAACTTCCTATGTTCCAGGTGAATAGAAACATAGAAGTAAGCGTCCTTAAGGTCTAATACTGCAAACCATGAGTCCTTCGCCAGTAAAGTAACAACAGTGTGTACGGTTGTCATATGGAACCTGCGGGGTGTAATAAACTTCTTCAGATTTCTCAAGTTCAGGATGGGTCTCTATCCCCCATCCTTTTTATCTACTAAGAAGAACCTTGAATAGAACCCTAATTTTGCTTCGTCTCATGGGATGGGCTGTACCACATCCTTTTCCACCAGTGCTTTCAGTTCCACCCCAGCTCTGGTTGACACTGCCTCTCAGGGTAATTAGAAAGACTCAAACACGTGGAACAGTTAAACTCAACTTTATAACCCTGAAGAACAATATTCAGAACCCAAGTATCAATGGTGATAGAGCACCATGCATTGTAGTATGGCAATAGCCTTTCACCAAAAACTGGTTCTGGACCTTGGTCTAGTCAGGAAAACTCAAGAAGACAAGGCACCAGGCCTCAACGTCATACCATCCGAACTACTGTTAGAGAATGTGGACTGGTGGGTCCCATTCCTGGCCGCTTTTTTCACACATGTCAACTCAACTGGAGACATTCCTGAGTCGTGGAGAAACACCATGATTGTCCCCTTCTTAAAAGCCAGGAGGAGAAACGACCTGAAGAATTACAGACCAATCAGCCTATTGAGCATCCTAGGGAAGTTATATGCAGGTCATCTCCTTGAGAGACTTAAGAGACTGGCTGGGATGTGAAAAGCTTCTAGTAGATGAACAGGCAGGATTCAGGGAAGGGCGCCACATCCTAGGACATGTTATGATTTTAACACATTTAATAGACAAATACATATCTAACAGTAGGGTACCCTTAAACACAGCCTTTGTTGACTTAAAATCTGCATTTGACTCCATCCCTAGAGCGAGACTCTGGGACAAGCTGAGTAGTACAACAATCGACAAGCCCTATATACTGACACAACCATCAAGATTAGATACAATAGGCAAGGACATCTGACAAATAACATCCCAGTAGAGAAAGGAGTCAAGTAGGTCTGTGTTTTGGCTCCCTACCTCTTTGCCCTTTATATAAATGACTTGATCATAATCTTAAGATAGTTGATACCTATCCCCTCATCTTAGCTAACCACCCTGTAGTTGCTCTATTCTATGTTGATGACATGGTCCTGATTTCCAGGACAACAGTTGGTCTTAAAAGGGCACTAAAACAATTGAGCCACTACTGTGATTCGAATTCTTTGGAGATCAATTACCAAAAAACCCAAGGTTATGATCTTCGGCAAGAGGCCCAAAATACAGTCATGGTCTATTAAGGGCCATAGACTAGAGCAAGTACTAAATTACAAATATCTCGGGGTTATGCTCCAATGCACAGGTGTGAGAAAGGACCATCACGAATATATTGCCAATAAAGGACATAAATCTGCACTTAGTATATCATCTCGACTAAAGGGGGACGTTTCATTTCCACTAGCCTTAAATTATACTAATCTAAAATGATACCGCAATTGATGTACAGAGTCACGTTGGGCCTTTCTTCCTTGAGCTTCGAGCCATTGGAAAAAATCCAATCAAAATTTTTAAGAGCTATTTTCCACTTCCCAACTAGTGCCGCCAATGCCAGCCTATGTCTAGAAACAGGTTTGATTAGATTAGAGGCCAGGATAATTCCGGACACCATACATGTCCAGCTGGAGCTATGGCACAATTCCTCTGATTACCGCCCTACTGGGTTTCTCATTTGAGTCGATGCAGATAATGCCACTAGGAAAAGCTAGGGCTACAGTTAAACAAAGAATATATGATATAGAAAGGCAGAATGATATTGCAAGGGTCTTTAGCCATTTGGCCCCACAGAAAATAAAATATGTAGTAGTCCCAGCAGCATACTTATTACTTGTAGAGATTCCAGCACATTGTAGGGTCTATTCAATGGCCAGATGTAACATCTTTCCATCAGCGGTAACAGATGGCTGGTACAAAAAGGTGCCACTGATAGAGTAGCTCTGACCTTGTGGGTCAGGGAATATAGAATCGATTGATCATATATTATTACACTGTAAAGGACAGTGGACAGTAAAGATTATCCAACCCTTATTAAAGAGGCTTCATGAGTTTGCAGACAAGAAAATAAACCAAAAGTTACTTTTTGACCCTAATCCCCAGTTTATACTGAATGCTGCCAAATTTTTAGCTGTAGCCCACAAAATTCGTAAAGACAAAGTTTAATGTAGTTGAGAGGTTGTGAACTTGAGAGAATGTGCATTTCCTTCACTTTGGCTGTAAGCGTTTCCAGAGAAGGTGAGGAATTTCAATGTAAATTCAATGTAAATATTGTAGATAGTTTTTATTGTACTTTTAATAGTCTGGATTCTCGTGTATTTCTGTGTACTTACACTGCTACTCTGTTTTTAATAAGGAGACTTGTGCTGGTTATATACCAAATAAACTAACTATTGATTGACTACGGCAGATGCCAGGGCTCTCACTGAGGTGTCAGCAGCATTACGACCTGCGTTGATCTGCGAGTCTCAACGCCTCTTCCTGGATGACTTGGGCTAGAGGTCTCTCTTACTATGGGAGCTTGTTGTGAAAAGCAGCCACTTTAGACCAAAGAAAGATTTGGTATGCTCCCATCATCGCGTTATGATTTGCTATCTTTATGTTCAATGCAAGAGAAGAATAAAGTTTCCTTCCTAAGGCATCAAGTTTCCGTCCTTCTTTGTTAGAAGGGGTAGAGTGTGGGCCCTGTTGTTGATGTGACTGCATTTCCTCCATTAAAAGTGAGGATGGTGGGAGGTGCGCTGCCAAATAAGAGCAGGAATCATCCTTTGTTCTATAAAAGCTCTCCCTTTCTTTGTGGTGGCTGCAGCTGATGCCGGTTTTTCCAGCAGAGTATTCATCATCTCGGCCAGCTCTTCAATAATGGGGAACAGCACACGTGATGTGGAACCTGAATATAGATGCTTCAGGATCTTATCCTTGAATTTGGGTTTGGTAGATGAAATGTCTATCTCTAAGGATCATGCCATTCTTATGAGTTGTTCAGTATAGGCTCAGAAGTCATCTGTTGGCGACCTATCTCCCGTATCACCCACTGTAACCTCAGGCGATGGTTCTGAGGAGTTGCTGGGGCTGTTTGCTGCCAGGTATGGGTCAGGGCCTACCTTCAGTTCCAACAATTGAAAATGTATCCTGGAGCTGGAGAAGGAGTACTGTCTCCATAGTGGTTCAGGAGAAGGCTCTCTGGACCATACAGCAGTATGGTACATCCTCCTGGTGCCTATCTCATGGTAAAGTCAGTTTCTCTGGAGTGTCTCCTTCTCGGGAGTTGCGAGTGGGGAGACTGATACCCTACGTGTAGAATCTTTCTTCCATAGATGAGCATGGTGACAATGTTCTAGAATGCATTGAAGACATTCTGGAACACATTGAAAGGGTTCAATCAGTAGTACCTCCTGATCTACCCATTTGCCTTCAGGGGACTTTCTGGGGATACTCTCCTTCGGGGTTAGGTGCTTTGTCTTCCTTGTTCTCTTTCTAGGGGGTTCCTTCATTGACAATCCCCCTCTGCTGGTCAGTTCCAAAGGAGCCTGCGTAGGAGCCCTTGTGGAATCCTTAGACTTCGATTGTCAGATATGATGTGTCAGCTGTCATTGAGATGGAGCACCCAGATCCGATTGCACCAGTTGGGTTCATGTCGATTCCATCACACTCGATGTCTCGGGCTGGCTCAGCTCTGTCTGACTCTGTCAGATCTGAGTCGATTCTGATGCATTCAACACCTCAGGTTCTACTGGTTGGTCCCGACTCTGGGGAGTTTTCAACCTTGAAAAGCCTAGTCAAGGGGTAGGTGGGGTTTTGGATCTGAGGGCCTGGCGTTTGCAGACTGTGCCGGCTTGGCCACTTTTGGAAATGGTACTGCAACCACTAATGCTTTCTCCCATAGCGATGCTTTCAACCTGACCTGTGTTTCAGCCCTTGCTTTCGGTGTAAAGCTTTGGCAATGCTTACAGGATTGGCCATTGTGCCCTTCGCCTATCAAACACAATGTTTTGTTGTGGGGATAATTGTGACATACTTTGTAAACTGCTCTGAGTGGGCATTAAGTTGTCCTGAAGGGCGGTATATAAATCGAATGTTGTTGTTGTTGTTAATGAGTGCCCATCCATTTTTGTTATTTTTGTATTGCAGCCATTCATCAGCCATTGTTCTCACTCTTGATGGATAGAATATCGAATATGCTACGCAATGTAAAAATGAGCTTCAACGAATGTCTCAGCCAGGAACCTCTCTACATGGCGGCAAAAGAGGAACTGAGGGTACGAGGGGTGCCCTGCCTACTTAGAGGGCTGTTTTAGGTGGGCAAACAGCTGCACAAGTGCGTGGGAGGCGAGGGCGCCCTCTAGTGGTTTTCAAAATATAGCTAAGAAACCTCCGATTGGCAGACCTGCGCATGTGCAGTCCCATGTGGGACTGCACAAGAAGCCTGAAAATGAACAGCAAAACACAATTCTAGTAGTAAAGGTATACTCAAGAGGCTGTTAAACACAAGAGCACCACAGCTAAGGAAAAGACAATTCTAGTAGTACCTTAAAGACTAACTAAAGATTTTCAGGGTATAAGCTTTCAAGAGTCAACGCTCCTTTCATCAGATATGATAGATACTTACTAATTTTAAAAGTGGATTAGCAGATTCTCAGAGGAAGTCCATTAATGGCTACAAGTCATGGCAACTAAAGAGAATCTCCACATTTAGAGGCAAAGCAATAAATATCACAGCTAGGAGGCAACCACAGGGAAAGGTTTTGACTTTTATTTCCTATTTGGTGGCCCTTCAGAGCAACTGATTGGTCACAATGTGAAACAGGGTGCTCGACTAGATGGACCACTGGGTTGATCCTTCGGGGCTCTTGCTGCTGAGGTTTGGAGCAAGATCAGTTAACTACCCTGTTTTGGAAGCTCCCTTGTCACTGATGCCATGTAGAACTGTTCGTATACTTTCAACCAAGACCCACTGTTTGTTTTAAAAAAAAAACGTTAGTGCATAAACACTAAAGATTATAAACCATGTTCAAGTATTATATTACTTTGTTTGCAAGGTTAGAGCTCTTGTGAGATATGAGAGATAAATTGCTCATTTTAAGAAAACAGGACACTAGATCTGCCTTTCACTTTCTGCCCCAAAGTCATTGTAGTGGTTTCCATTGAGATCAATGGTGTAACCATTATGGTTAGCATTCGATTAGGATTGAAGAGAGTGAGTTCATATCCTCCTTTTGCTATTAAGCTAACTGGGTGACCTTGGGCTATTTATTTTCTCTGAGACTAACCTAACCCACAGGTTTGTTATGAGAGTAAAACAGAAGAGAAGATAATCATGTATGACACCTGAGCTCCTTGGAGAAAGGAGGGAATAAAAAAATGTGATAGACACTGTCTGCTCACGTATCTCTCAGCCCAAAGCACTCCAACGTCCATAAGATCTGAATAGTGAGCAAACTCACGTCCATTGAATCAAATAGTTTGGAGGAAAGAAAGCAGAAAGGAAGCAATTCAGTCACCTTGTATTCTAGCTTCCCACCCAAGTGCAACAATATGTAAACAAGATCTACGTGAGCACGTGATATGTGCTGTCAAAGCGCCTCCAACTTATGGTGACCTGATGAATGAAAGACCTCCAAAACGTCCTATCATTAACAGACTTGCTCAGGCATAAACGTGGCTTCTTTTATTGAGTTAAGCCATTTTGTTTTAGGTCTTCCTCTTTTCCTACTGCCTTCTACTTTTTCTAGCATTATTGACTTTCCCAGAGAGTGTTATCTTCTCATCATGTGACCTAAGTACAATAGCTTCAGTTTTGTCATTTTAGTTTCTAGGGAGAATTCAGGCGTGATTTTTTTATCTAGAACCCACTTGTTTGTCTTTTTGGCCATCCATGGTATCTGAAAAACTCCCCTCCAGCACCACATTTCAAACAAATCAATTTTCTTCCTATCACCTTTCTTCTTTGCCCAACTTTCACATCTATACATAGTAATGGGGAATGCCACGGTATGGATGATCTTAGTCCTCAGAGAGAAATCTTTACCTTTAAGGATCTTTTCTAGTTCCCTCACAGTTGCTCTTCCAAGTCTCAATCTTCTTCTGATTTCTTAATTGCAGTCTCCTTTTTGGTTGATGACTGAGCCAAGGAATAGAAAATCTTGAACAATTTCAATTTCCTCATTGCTAACTTTAAAATTGTGTAATTCCTCAGTAGAAATTTCTTTTGTCTTCTCGAAGTTCAGCTATAATCCTGTTTTGGCACATTCTCCTTTAACCTTCATCAGAAGGTGTTTCAAGTCTTCACTATTTTCTGCCAGAAACATGGTGTCATCGGCATATCTCAAACTGTTAATGTTCCTTTCACCAATTTTCACTCCACCTTCCTCTAATCCAGCTTTCTTTATGATATGCTCTGCATAAAGGTTGAACAAGTAGGGAGATAATATGCATCCTTGTCTGACACCTTTCTCAATTGGAAACCATTCTGTTTCCCCATATTCTCTCCTAACAGTAGCCTCTTGTCCAGAGTACAGGTTGTGCATCAACACAATCAGATTTTGGGACACACTTATTTCTTTAAACACACTCCATAGCTTATCATGATCCACACAGTCAAAAGCTTTGCGGTAAACTATAAAATGTAGAATGATTTTCTTCTGAGATTCCTTGGTATGATCCATCAGCCGTCATAAATTTGCAATGTGATCTCTAGCGCCTGTTTTTTTTCTGAATCCAGCTTGAACATCCAGCATATTTTATTCCATATATAGTAAGAGTATTTGCTGTAGAATTTTGAGCATCTCTTTGATTACACTTATTTTATTTATTTATGTCATTTATAGTCCACCTTTCTTATTGAGACTCAAGGCAGATCACATAGTGTGGGATTAGTACAATCAGTAGCAAGTAGAGATGGGCACGGTCCGCACAACGGACCTAATTTCATCACGAACTTACCCAGTTCGTCCTTCGCGAACACGCGGGCCGTGGGCGCGTGTTTTTCTCACGAAAGCACCGAACATTGAGGCTTTCTGTCCGTGTGTCCGTTGTCCCGTCATGCGAGGATTCCCGCTCAAACAATTTCCTCAGCAGCGGTGTGGAGCCACCTTCCCCGTTTGGAACACACCAATCTTAGCCCAGGAAACCTTGATTGGCAGCTCTGTCAGCCAAACAGAGATCACCAGCCTTTCTGCATAAAAGACAAAGCACGCGAAGCTCCGCTCCATTTTGCTGGCGCGGGGACGCAAGTTAGCTTAGCAACTGCTTGATGTGGGGAAGGGTTTTTTTGTGTGTGAGAGCGCGGCTTGTGCCTTGGGGCTTTGGGGCTTCAGTTGCAAGAGAGCTTACTCTTTTCTCCATTCCTGTTTAATTTTTTTCTCCTCCTTTCTATTCTAGTTTTCTTGAGAGCACTTTTTAAAAAATCCTTTTACCTCACTATCGGGTTACTCTGTTTTCTTTCTGCGTTTTTCGAGTCCTTGGGTTCTTCTCGGGCTTAATCCCCCCTTCCCCCCAAATCTCTTTGTCAGGTGTGTGGGCGCCCCCTTGCGGCGGGGGTGGCGGCGGGTCGGCGCGGGACGCCCCCGGCGGGTCCGTGCTGGGTCCCTGTCAGTGGGTGGGGAGAAGTTTCCCCGGGTGAGGGCCGGCTTGGTCCCCGGGCGAGTCCCCCTCAAGGCCTCAGATGGGCGGCCACCGTCTGGTCTGGGGTTGCCAGCCAGCAATTAGCTCCACCCGACCAGTCAACCTTCCAACAGCAGGATGAACTGGCCCAGTCACATGCGACTCTCTCCTCCTCGGCCTCGGGGCTCACCTCCCTAAATACCTCCGCCCCTTATGGCCAACCCCACCCTTCCCTTCCAGTGCCCGCCCCCAGTGCCATTCCCACCACCTGGGCCAGGCGTGGCCACATCCTGCTGCCCCATCCGCCCTGGCCCCATTGGTTGCCTTGTCCCTGTTCCCTCCCTTCCTTCCCTCTGTCCCGCCCCCTGTCTCTTCCTCCCCCTCTAGCTGGCCTTGCTGGATGGCTGCCCGGGCTGTCCCTCTGCTGGCTGCTCCCGCCCCCTCCCTTGGCCTGCTGGGGGATGCGGTTCCCCTTCGTGCTCTGCGCCGGCGCGGGCGTCCCGCCGCGGCCCGGCTTCCTGGGCGGCCGCGCTCTGCCTCGCCCGTGGCCGCGGCGTCCTGCCGGCGCGGGCCCTGGTTGCCGGGGTTGCGGTTGCGGCCGAGAGGACGGCCTTCCCCCTCCGCGGCCGCTTGCTGCTCGGCGCCGGGCTCCTGGCCTCGGCGGGCCGGCGGCCGCGGCCGTCAGCTCCGCCGGGGGGTCGAAGGGGCCTCCTCGTCTGGGCGGTGCTCCCGTGGCCGCGCCGGTGTTCCTCCCGGCGTGTCTCCCGGCCGTCTCCAGGGGCCGCAGGTAGGTCTCTTCGCCGGCGGGGGCGAGGGAGGGGGTGGGGGTCGCGGAGTCCGAGGGCGTGGCACCGCCGCCCCTCGGACACTCTTCCTTTTTTCTGGGTTGCCGGTGGGTTCTATTGTGCTCTGACGCCACCCACTCACAGACCCACAGTGGGTGCAAGGCAGCTTTGGGCGTTGTCTGCCTGAGTTCTTGCCTTCTTTCCCCCATGTTCTTTCTTGGCTGCTGATGAGATGCAAGTGGAGGGAGAGTGCTATTAGGCTCTGTGAAACACCCACTCTCTGATGACCAGCAGCAGGTTTTGGGGGGGCTCTGTCTGCTTCACTTCTTTCTAAGCCTTTTTCACTCCCTAAATAGTGGGTGACTTGGGGGGGATATTTCCAGCCTGGCTTTTGAGGTGCCGGGAGAAGACTGCTATCGGTCTCTGTGAAACACCCACCCTAGGACCACTGGCAGCAGGTTTTGGGGGGCTCTGTCTGCTTCACTTATTTCTAAGCCTTTTTCACTCCCTAAATAGTGGGTGACTTTGGGGGGATATTTCCAGCCTGGCTTTTGAGGTGCAGGGGGAAGACTGCTACTGGCCTCTGTGAAACACCCACCCTAGAACCACTGGCAGCACGTTTTGGGGGGCTCTGTCTGCTTCACTTCTTTCTAAGCCTTTTTCACTCCCTAAATAGTGGATTTGTATTTGTATATTGACAAAACAGTGTAAGGCACATGATGACTGAGCTTTACAAACATATATTATCCTCCTCCCGGCGACAAGCCCTGTCCCTGGCACCTTCTAAGTACCTCCTCTTTTTCTTGATATGATTTGTATGCTGACAAAACAGTCTAAGGCACATGATGAGCTTCCTTGATGGACTGCATCACGTTCAGTGAAGTGGGTTTTGTCGGTGACCGTCCTGCTCTTGCGAGCGCAAGGGCCCCTCTGAGGGTCAATCCCCAAAGTCCAGTGAGAAGTAGGACAGTGGCCCAGGTCAGCTTGCTTGCTATCAATACCACGTCACTAAGGTGGGACTCGTTGTCCACTGCCCAAAGAGGCTCCCTCTGAACAGGGTAGCATAAGTTTCCTTCCCTCAAGGTGTGGAAGACATCCTTTCCATCCCTCCCGTGCCTTCCATTCCAGCAAGGGGCCTTTGAATTGCTACATGATCCTGTTGCGGTGTTGGCTTTCACTCAAGTACATCCATTCATTTCCCATCATGGAGAGTTGGTCTCCCCACCCCTGGGGAGGGCATCTCTTGTTGATGCAGCCCCATGTAGGTGGGTTTTGTGGGCAGCCACTTCTCCTGGACAGGAGCACAAGTCTCTCTCCTTCCCCCAAGGGTGGGTAAGGGTCAGTCAGAATAGGGGAGGGGAAGTTGTTGTTTGTCTCTTTGGAAAAGTGATAATTGAGGAGCATTACATGAGAACCTTTGGTGGGGAAAGTCGACTGAAGTGAAAATCTGTGGGAAAACCAAGGCCTTTTCTGACTCTAACCGGTTCTCGAACCAGTTCTCGAACCAGGCCTGGTCCGTTAAAAGTTCGTGGACCGTGGAAGCCCCCGAACCGGCAGTCCGTAGGCAAATGCCGGTCCATGTTCATCTCTAGTAGCAAGGACAGCAGGCATTTCCATACAGTGTCAAAGAGGCAACATAGTGGTGAAGTCTATGGTTCCTAACTCATTAGCAAAAAGTAGCTAAGATGGCAGCACGGGCGTGAGTCCCTGGTGAGTGCTCTGCTGAGAAATATCAAACACTGCGAAATAACAAACCAGCAGAAATTTCTGAGCACCTAAAACAACTTTTACTAAGTTATTAAGTCTGGAACCGATTTTATTAAGTTCCCAAACTGCAACAGGACAATGCCTAACAGCAACAGAGCAGACAACAAGCAGAACAACAACAACAACAACAACGGAGCTAAAACTGCCCTGTAACCTTAATCAGCAACGTTTAACCTAAGCAGCAACAGCAACGGAGTTACAGCTGATTTTGGCAAGTGAGTTGAGCCTGGAGGAGGAGGACAAAGACACTGAGGCCATGTTTGAGAGATCAGCCTAGCCCCAAGCTTGAGTCAGCGACCCATTTGCCCAGTTGGAAAGGATTTTTTTACCTGGAGGTTTGGGAGCCGACAGAGAGACTGGGAGGAAGGCGAAGAGCAAGCCCAGCAGTGGTGAATTGGTGGCAGCTGCTGTAAAGCAACTGGAAGATGAAACTGCTTCCTCGGAGGCTCTCAGAGAACTTCGGAGGCTGTTGGAGAGCATCAGAGGCCTCTAGGGGTGGAGCAGCGCTGGGAGCTTTGGAGAGGCCGTAGGAGGCTGCTGGCTTTTCTTCTTTGAATAACAAATGAAATTGCAGCAGTAACCTGCTGACCCTTGAAATAGCTTGTGAAGCCTCACTGATATTAGAGTAGGGCTTAAGAAGTCTAGAGTTAGCTGATTAAATTATTGTGCCCTAGGATTGAAGGACTGTAACTACTGTACCACCTTGTTTTGCTGTGGTTTAAAGTAACAAAAAAGGGGGGGGGGTTAAGATATCAACTTCAGTAAATCAAAACTGTCTGTTGTAATTGAAGTTAATGTGGTGTTATATTAGATTGAGGGAGGGGCGAGGTATTGCTGAGGTTAATTAAGCTAAAATTGAAATGAATGGTTTTGGAACCGATTAAATTGGGGGATATATTACTGCACCACACAATATATTGTGGCCTTAATATAGTAACATGTTCTCTAACCTCTGGATAAAAGCGTTGTCAGTTTGAGGGTTGAAGTTGGTTTATGCTACCCTGTTAGTGTGGCCTAAAAAAGGAAATTGTTTCCTGAAACTATTAAAAATGAAAGAAAAGTTTTCCTAGACTGCTGCAAATTGGAGCTTCAAAAAGTTGATGAGAGGAGGGGAGCCAAACTAAATGGTTAGGGTTATACTACTGAGGATTGTGTTCAAATACATTGACTCAAGAGTAAATTGTATTTGATAGGAATGTTTCATAAGGTCTGAGATATGTATATGGCTGGGTTTTTGCTATATGATATGTGATTAATATCAGTGTTATAGGTCACTGCTGTTTGGACTGACATTGAGCTTGCCTACCGTTGCTGGTGGAAACGAGAGGTGAACTTAATAGTGGTGGGCATAGGGAGGGGGGCAGCATGGAGTCAGGGATCCCAGTCCTCTGGGGAGGTATGACAGTAGGAGCTGGTCTCGGCTGAGAAGGGCATGGAGATATGATTTGGCTCGGTGCCCTTCTAACCTGCGTCCCATCCCGAAATACGCTGGGGATGGAGCTAGGAGAAGGAACCTCCCTTCGACACTGATGTTGTGCAATGCCAGGTCCATAAATAATAATACTGCAACATTGCAAGACTTTTTTGCAATGAGTAATATGGACCTCGTATGTGTGACCGAGACCTGGGTGAGGGCAGGTGAAACGGTTGCCCTGGGAGAACTGACCCCCCCCCAGGGTATTCAGTCCTTCATCAGTCCCAAATAGGAGGCCGGGGGGAGGGGTGGCAATTCTCGTTTGAGAGTTTTTCTCCTTCAAGCCGCTCCCCACCCCTGAGATCTCTGGCATTGAATGTGCAGGCCTGGTGTGGGGTGCCGAGGAGGGTTTGGCCATCTGTTTGGTATACCGGCCACCTAGTGCACCAGCAGATACCCTGTCACGCCTGCTAGAGGTGGTGGCGGAGTGGGCTTTGCAGTTCTCCAGAGTGTTGGTTTTGGGGGACTTCAACGTCCATGCTGAAGATGCCTCCTCTGTGCAGGCTGTGGACCAGGTAGCTTCCATGGCAGCATTGGGACTCTCCCTATGACCCCCACACACAAAGCGGGCCACACACTGGACTTGATCTTCGGGGTGGGGCTTGACGTGGATCTAGAGGCAATAGAACTGGTGCCATGGTCAGACCACTCAGTTTTGAGGGCTCGATTGGGGATACCCCCCCTCGCAAGGGCGGTGAGCTGATTTATGCTCGCCCGTGGAGACTTATGGATCCAACTGGTTTCCAGAATCCTCTGCGGGATCCTATGCTCCACGGCGGTTCTTTAGATGAGCTGGTGGAGGACTGGCAATGCCGGCTCTCCAAAGCCATCGACAAAATCGCTCCCCATCACCCTCTTTGCCCCCGTGCAAGACGGACTCCCTGGTATACAGAGAAGCTTCGAGAAAAGAAGCGAGAGATAAGATGGCTTGAGCGAGTGTGGCAGTGATCTCTCGATGAAGAGGCAAGATCATCTTATAGGACATTTATGAAAGCCTATGAGATGGCGGTGAAGGCTGTGAAGAAGGAGTTTTATACAGCCTCCATCGCATCAGCTAGCTCACGCCCAGAAAAATTGTTCAATGTGGTTCGGTCTCTAGTCTCCCTCCCAGGGACAGGCCGCCAAATTCAGAATTCGGACATCAGCTGTGAGGCTTTTGGGAGCTTTTTTGCTGATAAAATTTTGTCTCTCCGCTGTGACTTGCCAGCCACAGTTGATACAGTGAAGGAACTGGAGACCCCTTGGCCATCTTTAGGGTCAATAGTTGATCAGTTCAGTCCACTCTATGCGGAACAGATTGACAGGACCCTGCAATCAGTTAGGCCCACCATGTGCCCCCTGGACCCATGCCCATCATGGCTGGTAAAGGCCAGTGCCAATGGTCTACGGTCCTCATTGGAGGCCATTGTTAAAACGTCCTTGGGCACCGGGGGTTTTCCCGGGCCATTAAAGGAAGCCATGGTGAGACCTCTCTTGAAGAAACCATCACTGGACCCCACTGACCTGGTCAATTATCGCCCAGTCTCAAACCTCCCGTTTCTGGGAAAGGTGACTGAACAGGCAGTGGTAGAACAGATACAGGATTTTCTGAATGACGTCTCGGCCCTAGATCCTTTTCAGTCCGGGTTCCGGCCAGGACATGGGACGAAGACACTACTGGTCGCCCTCATGGACAAACTTCGCAGACAACTGGACCGGGGTGGTTCAGCGCTGCTATTATTGGATTTGTCAGCAAAGTTTGATACAGTCAATTATGAACTTCTGACTCACCGCCTTACCGATGTGGGGATACGGGGGACTGCCTTACAGTGGCTTGTCTCTTTTCTCCACAGTCTGGGATAGAGGGTAGTGCTTAGGGAGAAATTGTCACCATGTCACCCATTGGTGTGTGGGGTCCTGCAGGGGGCAATACTGTTATGTTACTGTTTAACATCTACATGCACCCCCTTGCCCAGTTGGTGCGAAGTTTCAGGCTTGGGTGTCATCAATATGCAGATGACACCCAGCTGTATCTGATGATGGACGGACGGCCCAGCTCAGTCCCAGATGTCCTGGAACATGTGTTTGCAGCCGTGACTGATTGGTTGAAACAGAGTTGACTGAAACTGAACCCAACAAAGACGGAGGTCCTGTACTTGAGCCAAGGAGGACTGGATCCGGGACTCCAGCTCCCGGCCCTCGATGGGGCACACCTTGTGCCAGTTCCGAGGGCTAAGATCCTGGGGGTGATCCTAGATGCCTCCCTGAACATGGAGGCACAGGTCACAGCGGTTGTCAGGTCTTCTTTTTTCCACCTGCAGCAGACCAGGCAACTTGTCCCTTACCTGTCTACCTGTGACTTAACTACAGTGATCCAGGCAATGGTCATCTCTAGGTTAGATTACTGTAACTTGCTCTATGTGGGCCTACCCTTGAGTCTGACCCGAAGATTACAGCTGGTGCAAAATGCAGCGGCATGCATCATTATGAAAGCACCAAATAGGGCGCATATTACACCAATATTGCGCGAGCTGCATTGGTTGCCAGTGGAGTATCGGATCAGGTTCAAGGTCCTGGTATTGACCTATAAGGCCCTGCATGGACTGGGGCCAGCATATCTGAGGGACTGCCTCTCCCCAGAGGACCCTCCCATTGGGAGGAAAGCAATTGTTATCAGTCCCTGGCTCCAAGGAGGCCCGCCTGGCCTCGAATAGAGCCAGAGCTTTCTCAGTCCTGGCTCCTACCTGGTGGAATGCTCTGTCTACCGAGACCAGAGCCCAGCAGGATCTACTATCTTTCCATCGAGCCTATAAGACAGAGTTGTTCCACCAGGCTCATGGCTGAGGTTGGGCTTCCGCTGGCTGGAGGATACAACATCTACTCCCCTCCCTGTGAAAGTTGCCCACTGCTGTTTTTTAAGCTGCTGCTATATTCAGTTGTACTGTTTTATTATTTGTTATTAATTGTATTGCTGCCATCAGGAAAAAGAGTACTGCTATTTTTGTATGATATTTTTGTATGATGTTTTTAATGGTTGTTGTGGGTTTTCCGGGCTGTATTGCCGTGGTCTTGGGTCTTCCAAGACCACGGCAATACAGCCCGGAAAACCCACAACAACCATCGTTCTCCGGCCGTGAAAGCCTTCGACAATACATCGATGTTTTTAATGTTTTGATATGGAATGTTTTAAATGTTTTTAATGTTGTTATCTGCCCTAAGCCTGCTCGCGGGGAGGGCAGAATACAAATATGATATAAATAAAATAAAATAAATAAATCTGAGACCCCTTCCCTACAATACCGCCCTCCTATCTGAGTAAAAAAGCCTTTTTGAATAATTCATTTTTGCATTGTTTGAGGAAAGCCAGGAGTGTGGGGGCCCTCCTGACCTCCTCAGGCAGGCTGTTCCACAGGGTAGGGGCCACCACAGAGAATGCCCATGTACGGGCTGCTGTTGATTTCACTCATGTGCAGGCTGGCACCTACAAGAGACCCTGTTCGGATGAGTGAAGCTGCCGTGGAGAGGCATAGGAAGAGAGGCATTCCCGTAGGTATGCCAGGCCAAGGCCACGAAGAGCTTTGTATGTGATAACCAATACCTTGAATTGAGCATGGTAACCGATAGGTAGCCAATAGAGTGACTGTAGGATGGGAGTGATGTTCATGCTCCTGCTCACTCCTGCTAACAGTTGAGCTGCAGCATTTTGCACCAATTGGAGCCTCCTAGTTAACTTAGATGGGAGACCAATGTATAGTGCGTTACAATAGTCAAGTTTTGATGTTACCATAGTATGGATCCAGGAGGCCAGATCGGCTGTGAATAAATGCAATAGTCTAGTTGCTGCACTCTTCGGCATCCCTTTTTTTTTGGAATTGGAATGCTGACTGAGTGTTTCCAGTCTGTGGACCATTGTTTTGTTTTCCATATTTGTTGACATTCTTGTTAAGATTTTGATGGACTTCTATAGCTTGAAATAGCTCTATTGGTATTCCATCTACGCCAGGTACTTTGTTTCTCCCAGTTGCTTTGAGTGCAGCTTTTACTTCAATCTTTGTCAAAAGAATCTTCTTCAAAAGTTATCTGTCATCCTTCCATCTCTTCTATATAGTTTTTCAGTGTAATGTTTTCCTCTTTCCTTTATTTTGTCCTAATCAGATACTGTATTTCCATGTTGATCTTTCAGCATCCCAAGCCATGACTTGAATTTCCCTTTGATTTCTCGGATCTTGTGGAACAGATTTCTTGTTCTTCCTTTTTTTTTTGTTCTCTTCTATTTCTTTGCAATAGATTTCTTAGTCTTTGCGTGCAAGTTGCTGAATAGCTAGTTACATTTAGAATTCTGACTCTGTTTCTGTCACCTTTTGCTTCTTGTCTATCTTTACTAATTTTAAGAGTTTCCTCAGTCATCCATTCAGGCTTCTCCTTTCTTTTGGCTACACAAATAATCTTTGCACTTGCAGCCTTGATAATATCTCTGGTTTCAGCCCACATTCTTTTAGTTCATGATCAATTAAACTCAATATTGCAAATCTGTTTTTACATGGTCTTTACATTTGTCAGGAATATTATTTAGATTGAATTTTTGCACTATGATTCTTTTAGTATTTCTCTTTAGCTTTAGTCTAATTTTTGATATTAGCAACTCATAATCTGTTTCACAATCAGCTCCTGGTTTTGTTTTAGCAGAGAGAACAGAGCATCTGCATCTTCTGCTTCCAATTATGTAATCTATTTGGTTCCTGTATTGGTCACCCAGTGATTTCCATATATAAAATCGTCTTTTTAGTTGCCGAAAGCATGTGTGAGCAATGAACAGGTTGTTGGCTTCACAAAATTATATGAGTTGCTCTCCTGCTTCACTTTCTGATCCTAGTCCAAATTTTCCAACAATGTTTACAATGGTTACAAGATCTATAAACAACCATAATTCTAATATATTAGGAGGCTTGGGGTGGTTATGGAAGTCACTCTGATCCCTAGTATTTTCTGTGAAGGAATCTCTGTCTTCCATTGTTAGACCTCACCTACTCCACACAGTCATGAAATCTGTAATCTTCCACATACAGGTTACAAAAAGCTATAAATTAATAATGAAAAACTAGTGTTACTACAGACTGCCCATCGCCATCGTTCCTTTCTTACATGTAAGAGAAAACAGGATTGCACTTACCTGTCACTTCTTTTTATCAAGTGGTCTTCTGTACAGGCACACATTGGAGCTGCGCATGTGCAAGTCAGCTACAGAGAAGATTTCTAGAGCTTTCTTGAAGTCTTGGAGCTTTGGCGCTTTGATGCCAAAATCATCACATGACCAGGAAGAGATACACTATTCCCTTGGTTCTCTCCATGTCACTGCTGGAGACTCCCCAGAAATTAAGGTTCCAGAGAGTTCACATTGGGGAAGGAGGGAGGGATGTGTGCCTGCACAGAAGGTCACTTGATGAACATCAGTTACAGGTTTGTGCAACCCTGTTTTCAGCTTCATGGGTTCCATGCAATCCCACATTGGAAGAATAGCAAGCTAACTTATTGAAGGAGGTGGGTATGAAGTTCTAAAAATAAGAGAAATATGGAGGACCAACTTCCCAACAGATGCTTAGCATCTCATTGACATTAACCCAGAGGTGCTTCTAAAGAAACAGAGAGCTCTCTAAAACTGGCCTGGCCAAAGTACAAGCAGGAATACAGCAAGGAAAAAACAGTGTTCTAGTGGGGACAGCAGTGCAAGGTAAAGGACATTGAACAGTCATGCACTCGAGATAATGTGATAGTCTCTATCAACCCACAAAGGAAGGGTTGTGTGAGCATACTGCCAGGCCTCTCTTGGAGCCTTTATGACTAGTAAACTGATAGAGTTGAGAGACATGGGGGCTGAAAGCCAAACCCTGGTAAGGAATCCTAGCCAGGGCATTGGACACATTAACATTGTAAAACACTATGAATGGTGGGACATAGGTTAGAACCCACAATGTCTTTATTCTACAGGTAGAAATGCTGTACACTAAAAATTAAGCTCTAGGGAGGTGCAAAAAGTTAACAAGGGGTTACATTCCCTTATTACTGAGTCTACTGCTACAGACTCAGTAAAGAATCTTGCCCACTTAAAGGTGCAAGATATCATATTCAAGGAGCAGCAGTTGGCACTCAGAAAAAAACTGAGACTACTACTATAGTGCAGGAAAAGGGGCTGACCAAAACTGCCAAGGTTGTCAGTGGGAGTGAAAATATAGCTGATCCATACCAGAATAATGAAGCAGGCATGATGGGGCCAAAGAAAGGACAGGCAGTATGTACCATCAATGAATCTTGTGCTGCTAGCAGAACAACCTGCACAGCAAAAACAGTCAGGGAATAAAACATAAAACATATTACTTTGCAAGTGGATTAGCAAAGGCATTCTGCAATGATGTGGGGTCCCTGGCAGCAAAGAAGAAAACAAAAGGGCAGGCCACAGACCATCACAGTATGTCGCAAGACCAAATAGCCCATGCCTCCAACCACAGTATCTAGGAGTTGGCACCAGTTAGTTGAGGAAAACATAATTGCAATGAATTGCAAAGATATACAGCATTTGTAGTAAAACAAAGACAAAGAAAGGTAAGGCATGCCTAGTACTCTAGGTGAAAGTAGTGGCAGAATGAGTCATTTTGCATAAGACCAGGAGCAACCTGGAGACACATGCTCAAAAGCAGGGCCCCAAACTGCTGGGGCAGTCTGTGAGATGTCCCTAACTCTTAGAGTGATAGCATCACAAGAGTTCTTTGAGAAGAACATAGCACTGAAAGCATGAGAAATAGGCACATATGATCTGTCTAGGAAAGAAAAAAGCAAACTTGGATGTCCCTTGAAGTGGGAAACTTAAACTGAAGACCAAATTCTGCCAAAGTGACACATATAAGTATATAAGAACACAGCTGAACTCACAAAAGCTCATATCAAATAAATGTTAGTCCTGAGAGAGTCACTGGGCTTTTATCTTATTACACAACAAAGCAATCTGCCATTGGAGATGTTCAATGGTCTCAATTTATAACACTTTGGCCAATATCCTTTATGCTCCTGGGTGGGGTAAAACATGTGTCATGCTCCTTGAAAACAGATGGTAAAAGGATCGTAATGACCTGTTGATTAGCAGCATAAGGGAAAAATTGCAGCAGAAGAATTCTGCTTCCCACATAGGCCAACAGCTTATAACATTCAAACTCTACAGTTACTGAATAAGAGATGGAGTGTTATTTAATATGCGGGTCATAAACAACAATAATGATGACCACTAGAATTAAGTATAAATTTGCTAAAGGATTGCGATAGGTGTCCTGACAACAGCCATTTAATAAAAGTTCGTGTGCCAAGGACTTCTTGTCCCGGGGCATACTTTCTGAGTAGAAACATGAGACGTCCTATAAAAAGATGAGTGTGGACTTTATCTAAACCCCACCTTGAAGCCCCAACAGGATCCAAAGTGGTCATAAAATTGCATTCTATCCACACAACGATCTTGCAAAGCAGACCAGGCTAAGAGAATGCAATAGGCTCAAGGTCATAGACAAGCCTTTCAGGCACAGCAGCATTTGAATCTGGATTTTCCGGATCCTAGCCCAATGCTCTAACTGCTGCACCAAACTGGTTCTTGTTAGAAATGGTGTCACACAGGTTTCATCTTCTGCCCCCCCCCCCCGCCACCACTCACCTGACTGGCAGGAGTGTGCAGGAACGGGTCTCCCAGGCGCACTCCAGGAGTGGCACGCACCGCACATTCCAGGAGTGGCATGCGCCGCCCCTGGATGTCATCGCGCCGCCCCTGGAGTATGCCTGTGCTTTGCTGTGGGGCGATTTTGGCCCCAAATGAGCCTGTTTTAGCCCACTTGAGGCCAAAATTAGCCCACACATCCCTGCGCCTACACAATGACATCACTTCCTGGAAGGAGGATCATGGAAAGGCCGGAAAAGTAAGCACCAGGTCCCCTGCCTCCCACTGGGAGGCTAGGGAGACTTGGTAACTCTATACAGGAACAACCCCCCAGAGACAGGATGAACACCACTGAAATAAGAACATTATCCTACCAGAGGCAATTATAATGCTGCAGAGTCAGTTTCATGTTAGTCCTGGGTAGAGGTGGGCATGGTCTGGAAAACGGACCTAAATTTGACACTGTCCAGCCCGGTTCGTGGTTCGCAGTTCACGAACACACGGTTCATGGGACTCACCTTTTTCATGAACTTTGGTCCATTTGGGCCGGTCCGTCGGTCTGTGGTCTGTGAGTCCAGACATCCTGACTCCAATCTATCCATTCCCTAGGCAATGGAGGGGCCGTCTGAAGACCTTCTGCGGCCCTTAAAAATTTGATAGGAAGCTCTGCCAGAGAGCTCCCATTCTGCTCTATGTGAGCAAGGAGGAAGAATTAATTCCCTAGACAACGGCGGGGTGGATGTTATGCAGCCACGGGAACACCAATCTTAGCCCTCAAAACGTAGATAGACAGCTCTGCCTACCAACCAGAGAGCTCCCATTCTGCTCTATGCATGCAAGGAAGAAGAATTAATTCCCTAGGCAATGGAAGGGTGGATGTTCGGCAACTATGGGAACACCAATCTTAGCCCTCAAAATGTAGATAGGCAGCTCTGCCAAACAACCACAGAGCTCCCATTCTGCTCTATACAAGCAAAGCACAAGAATTAATTCCCTAGGCAACAGCTGGGAAGGTGTCTGTGTGGTGAGTGAGAGGGTTTGATTTTGCTTCATTGCAACTTTTCGGTGCTGCAAGCCAATGCAAGTCAATTGGCATTTGCAACTCTAGTATATACTGAAAGTTTCCTGGGGGCAGCCACTTTGGGGATCTGTAACTCGTACCTCTGAAATGCAGTCTTAGCCAAACTTGGAGGGTAGCTGGAGGAGAGCCTGCTGAGGGTGAAGAGGGTAGTCCTAGGGCCCCTGGAAGTGACAGACCATGGACTGATGAATCGGACAGTGAACAAACTGGTCTGTGAAAAGTTCGTGGTCCATGGTCCACGAAAATCGACAGACCATTTGTCGGCAGTCTGTGGTTTTTTTCCTGGTCTGTGCCCACCTCTAGTCCTGGAATACTAGAATCTGGAGGATTTCCAGTCCAGGTTTTACTCATATCTGTGTAAACTGACTGAAGGACTGTTACAGAAGGCCTGTGCTAGGCCTTGTTTTCTTTTTGTTGTTGTTGTTTCTGCTGATTAAAGTTACTCTGTGTTCACTAAAAGAGACCCTCTGCACATTCTTAAGTGACTGCCAAATCTTACAGCAATCAGACCGAGAACTATGGGAAGAGCCCACATCATTCCTTGATAGGAAAAAGGGAGTGCAGACATGCATGGAACAGACAGGAAAAATAACTTTCTTCAAAAACCATGGGGCTCCGAGGTGCAGGTTTATCATCTCTGTTAAAACAAAACCAGATGAGGAGCCCCAGTCATTACATTGATGGTTCCAGGCTGCTATTTCACTGTTTGATTAACCCTGGCCTTCAGGAATTGCACCTTGGAACCAAGGACAGCCTGGGAGGAGGAGGGATTCCTTGAGTCAGGCAGGTACATTTCCCAAGGTCTTGAGGGAAAGACCCTCAGCCTCAGATCCCAGGTTCTGTTAAGTGACACCTCCAGGTGTCTTCCCTCAGAGCTGACACAGTCAAGGAAGCAAAGGGGCGAATTCAGGCTTGCAGGCAGTCAAAGCCAGCTTAGGACCTGAGAGGGACTGTTATTCATGCTGGCAGGCAGCCAAAGCCTACATAAACTTCTTAGTATACCAACCAAGAGCTCTGTTAAGCTACATCTCCAGGTGACTCTCCTCAGAGTTGACAAAGCCAAAGAGGGGAGGGGTCTTTATCCAGACAGGCATGCAGACAAGCCTCTGGGAAAAGAGCCTTGGAACCAAGGGCTCCATCAAGCCACATTTCTAGGCTTTTCCCCTGAGAACCGAGGGCGCAGGTGCCTTTAATCAAGCTGGCATGCAGCTGTAGCCTTGAAGAAAGAGCCACTGTGAGGAGACTCTGACAGGCCACACCTCTGCCAAAATTCTTATCTTCAAGTAATAAACAGGTGACAGAGAACCAGTTGGAATGCTCTGTTTTGATTTTTCTTTGTCAGAACCAAAAGCAATAATAGCATTCTTCTTCCCAAAGACTTCTTTCAGGCAAACCCTAATCTCAGGTTAGCAGCATTAATTGTCACCTGTTTATATTTACTTGTGGAAGTAATTGGATTATTCATCCAAGAGACAGTACACTATCCATGGACAATAATGTTGGAGGTCTATGTCCTTATGGACCGAGATAACTAATTGGAATTTTTTCCCCATGAGACATTGTAAATATTCTTTGCTTTCATATTACTTGAAAATAAGAATTTTGGCACTTTTCCAGTTTGGAGGTGGAAGTCATTATTGAGTCATTTTGTATATGGTATATAATCTTTCCTAGAATTGTATGATTTGTCATCTGAAGGAGCAATTATATACATAGTGACTCTCTTATAGTACATTTATGAATATATCGGATTTTTGTATACATAGTGATTTATACGGATGTTATGACAAATTAATGAACATTTAGTCAGACTTAAAAGTTTCCATACTTCAGCAAAAATATTTATAAAGGAGATCCTAGTACGAAGCTGCTGAGCTAGTCTTTAAGGCGCTACAGGGCACATCATGGCTACCACTTTGAAACTCTAAAAAATAAGGACCACAAAAATGTGGTCCTTATTCTTCTTCTACTCAGATTACATAAAAATAATTCATTTAAAGTATTTTTATTTTTCCTTTCCACCCATTTAGGGCGCTCAAGATAGTGAACAGTTAAAAAGACATTAAAATTAACTTTAACATATAAAACAGCAGTTTAAACATAAACGAGAAATAAGGTCAATGAAGGAACACTAAATGAAACAAAATTGTCTTCACGCACTGGCAGGAGATAACTATAGAATGGAACAATGATAGATAAATTTCCTTGGGGAGGGAGCTGTACAGCTTTGGTGCCACGACTGAGAAAGCCTTTTCTCAGATTGGCACCCTTCTAGTTTCAGGTGATGGGGCACACAAAGTAGCATCCCCAAAGATAACTGTAATGCTCAGGCAGGTTCAGTTGGAGTAGGCAATCTTTAAGGTAGTCCCAAGATGTATAACCAATCCCAGTTACCAAATGATATTATATTTGCATTAATTTCTATTAACAAAGTTATTCCTTTCCTTCATCCTACCTTCTGTCAGGAAGAAAGTAAATTTTAACATAAGGATTTCTTGGCCTTCCGTCTTCCCTTGAAGGAAGATCCTTTGCTCCCAATATTGTGACTATCAACTGATGACCAACCTTGTCATACCACAATTTTATCTGTAATGAGAAAATATTCATTAATCAGTCCATGTCATTCGTTAAGCAGCAAAAAATTATTCAAGATTAATAGAGCTTTTAGCCCTCAGTTGTATCTGTTTTCCTAACTATTGCAATAAAGATACTTAGTAGTATTATATCATAAAATGGTAGATTGTGTAATACATGTATTCTGTATGAATAATTTAGTCAGCATAACCTTTCATATGTTCAAGTATGTATGATTATTTCCTTAATAGTGCATATGCGTAGTGAGTTTACATGTATCCTTTCACTGCAACAAGTGATATGAAATCCTGAATAATTTCTTCCTACTCTAATTAGTATGTAGTATGAAAGAGGAAAGGAATAAGGTAATGGACATTATCGCCCTGTTCTCATTACTGTAACTGATTGACTAAAGTGTATGGCACTACTCTGACTCCGACAATTACTTAAAACAATATGGCAACAATGTTTATTACACTGCATTTCCCCCCTTTAAATATTTATAAACTGATTCATATCCCAGATTTGGAAAGCTAACAAATTGTGAAAATATTTAACAAATATTCACTTGTTCTTCTCTAACTATTATACCTCCAAATAAATATTTTTGCAGACTAAAAAGTTTCTGATTATCATATGATGGTATGGATATCTACAATTATTAGTATTAAGTACAGAAGTAAGAGATGAGAATAAGGATGTAATTTGCTCCAGAGAAAGGATTAATGGTTTTGATGGAAGCCACAACTTTAGCCATAAGAGTGCCGAGTTGCTTCCCCACACTCTTTAGAAAAAGAAATATCACCATGTCAGGCCTGTCACTCCACATCCATCCAAGATAATGCTAATTCAACTGCTTGGATATTATCACTAGTTAGGGAATGATGTGGCAATTTTGGGCTTATTATGAACCACTGAAAGTGAGCAGGTTATATCCTACCATTGTGCTCAGCTAAGCACAGGGCAAAAAATCTTCCAGGGGTGGGGGTGTGCTCTGCACTTGGTTGAGCACAGCTGTGGGAAGCACTCAATTGCCTGAATATATTCTATTAATTTCTTTATTTCTAATTCACCATAGATGCTAGACTCTTATACTTCATCTAGTGCCTGAGGACTACTTGCAAGTGATACAGGTGTTGAGTTAGGCCGTACTTATGTTATAAGGAGTGGAACTGAAACAGTTGCCTGAATGTATTTTAAGAATATTTAAGTAATATATTTGTATTTTCCTCAAACTGTCAATTCTAAATTAACAAAAAGTCTATTCAACATTATCAACAATATTCCATTATTTTCATTTCTGAAGTAACCATTTTCCATTTAAGTAGTACAATAAATTATGGGGAAAATAAATTACGGGGAAATGGTAGTTTAATCTTAAGCAAAGAGTAGTCTTTGCATGTCACCAATCTAGTTCTTTCTGATCTACTTATAGTAGTGTTTTTGCCCCTTAAAATAATATGTGATTCCCATTCTATACAATAGACGAAAAACTCTGAAACTTCCATTTTCATGTCTCCTTAAGCAGTGAAACAGCTTATGATTGCAATCCTAAAGACACTTCCCTAGGAGTAAGACCCTAGGATTGCTACTTGAAAATAAACTTATACAGCATTTATGCTAAAGATGAACATTTCCACAAAAATATTGTATAACAAAAGCAGGTGATTATCTCTATTTTTTAAAGGAAAACATGCAGCAAAGCAATAAAAACATTATGACATTCTTTCAGCCTACAGTTGAGTTAATCTACAGTACCTTAAGGTATTCCTAATGAAAAAAGGCAAACAACTTGTACCCGAGTATCACTGTATATATAGTAAGAGCCACGAATTATGTAAAATTATTTCATAATAACTCATGTTTTCAGGGTTTCAGCTAACTTGCCGAAATGCAAGCAAGGTACAAATTCCTTACACAAGGTACAAATTTATTTGCCTGTCTTCTTCTCAAAGAGCTACTGTTTGGAAAATGCAAAAAGGAACTGTTAAGTAATGAAAATGAGTGATTTAAAGAGACATTAAAATTGATACAATGAGGCCAAACATCAAAAGCACAAGCTCAGTTATTACTAGTTCAAGGTACATATTTATAAAAGATAAACGTTTATTAACACTGCTGACATCTCTGTTAGTCCAATTAGATAGCAGATAAAAGGCAAAGCTAAAAACTAGTTGTCTCTTTAAATTTTAATTTAGTATTCTATTCTCCATGCAGGACTACTCAAGCTGCTCACAAGACAATGTGAAATTTGTTATCATGGTTTGAAGTAACACATTTAAAAATAAAATAAAATAGGAAATGGAGCAAACTGTGACATTTTCCTACTATGCATTTTCCAAGACAAACAAAAAAACACACAATTTTAGTTTCTGTCAGGCAGATAAGCCTTTACCTGAACCCTAGGAACAAAAGGCGCTGTTCTTCTACTAAGGCTTTGGCTCTGGTAAGCAAAATTAAAGAAAAAGCAATAAAACAAAACCAAAAAGACAACACACTGGAAACTAAAAGACCAAAAGTAAAACAAGGACACACAACTTTAAACACTGCTTTACATCAGGGACATATTTATCTAAAAAGAACGTTTAAATGCAGTGTATAAATTAAACCTGCAGATGCATTATTCCCATATATAAAAATCTGTATGTTCCTCTACCGATTGTATTTTTGTCTGTTTAAGAAATAACACCCTGACCTAACTTGTTTCACATTGTGAACGGTAATTGTGAGAAGTGTTTAAAAATGCTTAATATTAAACAGTCCCACCCTGATTCATGCTGCTCAAAAATGCTAACATTCATAACAATCAGTTGAGTATGATGCAAAAGAAATCTAGAAAAACATGAATTAGTTGCTTTAAGAACAAGATGGGTAGCGGTGTTAATCTGCCTGTAGCAGAAGAGAGCAAGAGTCCAGTAGCACCTATAAGACTAACAAAATTTGTGGTAGGGTATGATCGTTCGTGAGTCATAGCTTACTTCGTCAGATTTGTTAGTCTTGTAAGTGCTACTGGACTCTTGCTTTAAGTAAACACATTTAATAATTTCTCGTCTAAATTTATTTTAAAACAAAAATCTTACAGTAAAAAAGCCTACAGTTAAAAGCAAGATTTGACTTTTCAGGAATATTAACTAAAGTAATTAAATGATGTTATAGTATTCCAAGTTTCCCAGTAAAGGAACCTGTCAAATAGAGTAGGGCCAGCACATATGAAGAAATAATAAAGAAGGGAATATTACTGAGAATGTACAGTACATTTTCCTTGCCAGTAAGTAATCAGCACATTTTGAGATTTGAAACCAGGGCTTTACAGGTGAACTTTCAGCCTAAACAGTTATCTTAGAAATTAATCGCTGGTGTGTGTGTTTATGTGTGTGTCTGTATATGTACAGACACACACACACACACACACACACACACACACACACACACACAAACCTAATTTTACTGAAATGACATTTGGTTAATGAATACCACTAGTTAAAATTAGTTCTGTAAAAAGTAACGATGTAGAATTATTGTCAATGTGCCCGTGAATGGAAATATTCAAAATTCAAAACCACTGAAAATGGGTTAGCCTGAACCAGGGCCGGATCTAGGGTTGCCGGCGCCCAGGGCAACCCAAGTCCGGCCCCTCAGGCGCACGTGTAGTGCGTGCGCGCTCCCAGCACTGCGTGATAACGTCATTTCCGTGAGTTATCATGCAGGGTGGAGCATGCCCCGGCGCGCCATGGAGTTGGTGGAGGCAGCGCGGGGGGCTGGGAAGCTGCCCATGCCATTCGCCTGCCCCGCAGGACAGGGGGCAGCTGGCTGCCCCGTCCTGTGCAGCAGGCAAATGGCGCGGGCGGCCTTGCAGCCCCCCGCGCTGCCTTTTGTCTGCCCCTCAGGACAGGGGGCGTGTGGCAACCCGGCCGCTTCCTGTCCTGTGGGGCAGGCGAATGGTGCGGTCAGCCTCCCAGCCCCCCGCGCTGACTTTTGCCATGCGCCCCCTGTCCTGTGGGGCAAGCGAAAGGCAGCGCGGGGGGCTGGGAGGCTGACCGCACTGCCGCCTGTGCGCTCCTGGTGGCTGGCAGCTGTGCCCGGCGCCCCCTCCTTGGTGGTGCTGGGGGCAGACTACCCCCTGCCCTCCTTGGTCCGGCCCTGGACTGAACACTCTAAAATTAATTATATTTTTGTACAAGACAGGAATATACATTAATATCTGCTATAAGGTGATTTAAAATCATAGCAGAACCAGAAAAATGGAATAGATTTGTAGCAAAAATTTATAGGATTTTAACTGAATTGGAAAACTAAAGCTCTGTACCAGCATTTTTTAGAGTACCCAGCTTTTGGTGAAAGCCTTCGACAATATACCCAGCTTTTTCCGTAACAAAAAATATTTTAAAATATAGGGTAGATATTTTTAGCATATTGGAGGAGGCTATGAAATTAGAAATCACACCAGAACCTAAAATAGCTTAGTTAGGCTATTTTCAAAAGCAGGCGAAAACGGACAATAAATATGTTATAAAAAGTCTGATTACAGCAGCTAGAATTTTGAAAGCACAGTTTTGGACATGGAAAATACTACTAAAAACAGAAGTTTTGTTTATTATAAGTCTGAAGAAAATAGCAGTATATAAACATGTGTCAGAACACAGAGACATTCTATTCACACCAACCCAAAAAGGCAGCATCTGCTTCAAGGGGAAACAAACAATTATTGAATCTTAGAAAGCACATGAACAAACCAACTCTATTATATGTTTTGAAGTGGAATGGTTGTCAAATAAATTGCAGACATATAGTCTACTGGACACAGTCTGCTCCTCATCAAAGCCCCATTTGACCCCAATATTCCTACTTGAACCCAACACTAGGTAAAGATCTCTCATTAGAAGTGCACAAGCAGGCAAACCTCAGCAAGCAGGTCAAACAGGAGCACATGAGCCCTTTTGGGTCGGTTCACAAGACCAGTTCTCTACCCCAACTTCTAATGCAAGTCCATGAGCTTATGACAAACATCGCCTGTCAACCAGGCCTGAGGTGAACCCCTGAGGAACTTGCACCACTACTGAGGCTTGGTTTGCTCCCAGTGTGTTTTGCCAGATACCAACCTTTTATGTTCTCCCCTTTCGTTTGCCAGCCAACCAACATCTTCATAATTACACACTGTGGGCTTTTGTTGTTCCATGTATAATGAAATGGCTGCCTGCCTCTAACCCAATGTATGTCAAGAAGTACAGTGAAAAATGCAGTTTTCTTCCTCTTCCTCAGAGATCAGGATCTCAGTAATACGTCTTCTAATATTACAGATCACTTATGCAGTTTTGAACTGCTACATTACATTATTTATTGATTGCTTTTTGCTCAAATTTCTAGAATGGCTCAAGGTAGGTTAAACATATTAAAAAATAAAGATATAAAATAAGTCTTAAAATTTAATGACATTAATAAAATCACAATCCATCAAAATTCCATTAATCCTGGTTGCTGGTTACCTATAGTTAGCCTTTACAACCCTTTCCAGGAAATGCTTACATTCACATTTTGGAAAGATTCATTTAGAAGGAATCTTTGACATCACTTCTCTGAAACCAGTTATTATACTGAACTGATTCTATTTTAAGAGATCATGACAGCACATTTTAGAGGAGAAATGGTATCTTATGTAGAGCAGAAGCAATATGAGCTTTTACAGACAAAATCAGAACACTGAATTTCTTCTAGAAAAACTATGGTGAGGCAATACAGACTCTGGAACACTGAAGTTATGAGCTTCCAGAAACCCACTTTTATTAGGAAATGGATCGTTGCAAATTGCACCCATTATAATTTCAGAAGAATCCAAGGTTAGTGGTAGTAGTCTAGGGTCAAGATACCAAATCTGTCTCATCAAATACAGATGACGATGACTGTACCTTACCAGTGCTACAATCTGAAGTTCCAAGCATCATAATGAATCCAGAAATACCAAACAATAGTGAAAAATCAGGTCATAAGAATGAATCATAATGTGAATATTCCCATCCCTCATGTCTTGCCTGGGTTCAGATTTTAACAAGCTAATTCTTTTAGTCCCCCACCTCAGCTAGATGCCAAGCAGATATTAGGTGAAAACAGACACATACCACATAATAAATTCTCAATTTTTTTCAAATGGGACACACTTCTAAACCTACTTCTGCATATGCAGCTTTATTATACCCACTTTTAAACTTGTTCTACTTTTTGAATCTCACTTACAAAAGTAGTTCCAAGCCACTTTCCCTCATCCTCTACATAAAATGCAGGGATCTAACATCAGTTAACACTGAATAAGCTTATATTCATTATTTCATGTTTAGTATTTATAAATACACTGCATAAGAGAGCAACAAGCCATTTCATGGCTATTTCACACATTGCACACACAAGGGCAAGCCCAGATCTGCCACTGAGTCTTCCAAAGCCTCCTCTCCCAACTAACTCTGTTCAACCTCTTCCCTAATTGCTTTACAACTCACCTGTGAGATAGTTGTGATCCACGTTAGGTTCCTGACCCACAGTTTGAGAATTCCTGTAGTAAGTTACCACTTGATAAATATTTGACTACATTTATTTATTCAAACTGCAAATATGGGTAAGATAAAAGATTGATACACCTGCAAGTTATCAGATGAATTACACCACCAATGCTCTGTGGGATTTCCCCAGAAACTAAATATATAGGCTTAATAGCAGAGTGAAGAAAATGGACTCTTATATGATCATGATGAGCAATCATCCATTACATCCTATGAGACTTTTCTGTGAGGAAAAAAATCAAGAATAATCTAATTAAGGTTTATCACATCCTACTGTAAAGATGTGACTATTTCAGTATCAACATCCTTAAAGATAGCCAAAGGATTAATGGGCTTTTGATCAATATCAAGGGGGAAATTACAGATCAAAGCCATCAGTGTATTCTCAATTGAGTAACTGATATTACTGTAGCAGGCAGGGATCTTAGAAACCCAACAAAATCAGAGTGAAGTTGTACAGTGACCAATTTGTTACCTTTCCCAAAAATTTAATATTGACAACAGATCATAGTGAGCTCATTAGTGCATGTTGAGATTTGATTTTTTTAGTGCAACTACAAACTTAAAACAAAGTGGCGCACACCACCATAAAATCTGCCATATACCTAATGTATCTTCCTATCCATGCCACAACAAATCACTTGCATTACCAATAACTCACCTAAAAAAACCCAAACCACTGAACAGTAGCTCCCTTCCAAAATTCAAATACCTGGGTAAATTTCAAGGATACTTTAAGCCTTGAAGAAAACAGAAAATGCACTTGGAAAAGCACTATACAAACAACTATTAAATGTTCTCAAAGCAGTTTCAGGAGGGTAGCCATGTTGGTTTGCAGTGGAACAACATGATTCGAGTCTAGCACCACAGGGATTAGGGATCTCTGTTCCTACTTGTATCTGACAAAGGGAACTTTGACTCTCAAAGGTTTATATCCTGAAAATCTTGTTGGTCTTTTGCTGGACTCAAATTTTGTTGCTTTACTGAAAGTGCAATCTTGAACAGAGACTCCTCAATAGATTTTCTGTTACTGAACCTCCCAATCTAACAAAAACTTTAAAAACTTATACCAGTAATCCTTCACTACAATGGTAAACCTGCATAATACATGACTGCGCTCAGTAATCTCCCACCAGTTTCCAAGAACAAAAAAAAAGTCAGTTGGCCAGTTCTTTCCTTCCTTAGAGTAGTGAAAGTGGGAGGATTAGAACTTACTCTTTCACTGTCTTCAGTAGTTGAAGAAATTAGGGATGCAATCCTAAAAACACTTTTTAGGAAGAAACCTCAGTGAATAAAATGACACCCACTTCCAAATAGGCTTTCTTAGGATTGGGCTTTTAAAAAGATGGTAGATGACGGATGACAGAACTAATCAGTGAAATGAAGAAAAATGAGCAGACAGCCTGACTGGTTTGAGTGATGTCCTTTCTAAAATGCACTGGTCCCCTCCTACAAACAACAGTCTGACATAATTCTCATCACTGTCTAAATATTACTATCAATCAAAACATTTTGTAATCTTACTTCCCAGTATTACTCATCCTCTTCCATCAAACTACCCATGAGGCAAATACATAGCCAACATCACTACAGGTGTGCACCAAAAAAATATTTGGATTTACCGCTTCAGGTTTACCCAAAGTGGGGGAAAGTTTCAGAAAAAAACCCGAAATCCAAAGCAGCATGCCGCTTCAGATTCGGGTTTCTAAGACGCTTTGGTAAGCTCCATAAAGAATTGGAGCATACTGAAGTGATGGGGAGGGGGGAGGGGGAGGGGAGGGGGGACCGCCACCTTAAACTCCCACCCATAAACTCCCACTCCACCCTTTAACCCCCATCCCCCCACCCCCACCTCATTTATCTGGTCAGGCTCCAGCTGCGAATGCAGTGCTGGCCAGCTGGCCTCCCCTGCCGCCGCCATGCAGACACGGCCGGTGTGGCTGGCCAGCAGAGAAGGCCTCCCCTGCTGCTGCTCAGCCATGGCTGGTGCATCAGGCCAGCAGAGAGGGCCTTCCCTACCCCTGTCACCACGCAGCCATGGCCAGTGCGGCTGGCCGGCAGAGGGGGCCTCCTCCTCCAGCCAGTGCCAGGTAAGTGGGGGTGGGGAGGTAAGGATGGGGAATGGAAAAGTTTAAAGGGCCCTGCTGCTTGCAAAAGGGCCCTTTAAACTTAACCCCCAGGGCCCCCGAAGCTTCCCAATTAATTATGAATGTTTCAGGAAGCTTTGATTTGGTCTTTCCAAATCGGGCCCGATTCAGGTATTTTACCCGAATCGGATACCCGAAGTGCACATCCCTAATCATCACTTCTCATTGCGCAGTCCAATATCTTGTTTGAGGGTCTTTGTTATATAACTCCCATTTGGTTTTAATTAACTGGTGTCAAGCAAAATGAGTGAAGTGATTTTAGTTTTCCACTACCATTGCACCCACACAATACCATTTGGTGGAGTTTTTCCTGATGGTGAAGGGGCTATGATCCCAGGCCTTTGTGGATATAAACATGGGAAACATGCACACTATTTGTCTTTTGCAATGCATTTTGCAGAAAAGAATTGCTTGTATCCTGAGTGATACAGATGCCACAACTGATTCAAGATGCTACTGTAACTCAGTCTGGTCCTAGCTGCATGGCTAACTTTCAGTTGTTGAGGCCTGATGTGGCAGAAAAGCTGCTTAAAAGTGTGTGGTCCACCATGTCTTAGCTCAGCCTTTGCTCTTTGTGGCCCATGCTATGAAGCTAGGCTGGTTTGTCAAGTGGGTCAAGGAGATAATACACATTCCTCATTGGGAGGGAAGCTCCAATTACTTTGAAAGAAGTGGTTATGAGACTCCTCATAAAGGAGGTATTGCTGGACAAAAATAATCTAATAACTGCTTCCCAGCGGCTGTGATGGGGGATTTACACCTTTATTGATTCTTGCGGACTTCTTATAGGCTTTCGATACCATTGACCATGGAGTCTTTCTGGAGAGGATGGCTGGATTGGAAGTGGAGGGCACTGTGCTTGAGTGGTTCCACCCTTACTTGTCTGATTAATTCCTTAAAGTGGTGTTGGGGAAATGCTGCTTGGATCCACAGCATTTATGCTATGTGGCAGCATAACAATCTATTTTGATCCCCATGCTGATTAACATTTACATGAAACTGCTGCAAGACAGCTTCTGGGAATTTGGTGCCATCAATATACAAATGTCACCTAGCTCTATTTGTCCTTAAAAGTTGAGCTGGGGGAGGGGGCATCTGTGGAAGAACTGAACCGATGGCTAGATAAAGTAAAGGGATGAATGAGGGCCAATAAACTGAAACTCAGTCCGCAGAAACAGAGGTACTGTTGGTTAATGTCAAAGCTGCTTGAGGACTGAGGAGTAAGCCTGTCTGAAAGCACTTCCCCTGAAGGAGCAGGTTCTAAACTTGGGAGTACTCCTGGATCCTGGCCTGTAGATGGAGGCTCAGGTCTCCTCCATAGCACATAGCACCTTTCGTCAGCTTTGAAAAGCATGATCTGTTCTGGCCACATCCATGTTCTGATCACATCCATGTTAAATTACTGTAATGCACTCTATTTGGGGCTGCCTTTGAATTGAAACTTCAGTTCGTTCAAAATGTGGCAATTGGGGTTGGATACAGTGATCACACCACACATAAACATGCACGCATTCACCTCATGTTGAAAGAGCTACATGTTTCTAAGCACAATTCAAAGTGTTGGTTGTTATTTCTAAAGCCCTTCACACTGGGGTACTTGAAGAAGCACCTTCTCCTGAATTGTTCACCTTTCCAGTTAAGATCCTCTTTTCAAGCCCTGCACTCTATGCCCCTCGCTACAGATGTAAGGTGGATGGCAGCCAGAGACAGGGCTTTTATACTGCTGGCACCTCACCTTTGGAATGCCCTCCCCCTGAGGTTTCCCTGGCATCTACTTCCTTGCAGGCACCAAGCAAAAATATTTCTCTTTACCACTTTTTATGGCTTGCCCCTAGCCTGAGAATTGTTTTATTAACATCATTTTAAACAATTCTGTTTTGTGCTTTACATGTCCTTGCTTAATTTAACTGGCTATTTTAATTAGCATGTTTTTATTTATTCTGGTTTTATTTCTTATTTATATTGTTTGTTTATTGTTTTTACTATTATTTGCTTTGTTCTGTTTTACTGATTTAATTGTGAGCTGCCTCAAGCAGGTCTAGAGAGGCAGAATACAAATTTTCTAAATAAAAGTCATACATAAATAAATGATTATAATTATCCTCTGAAGTTGTTTATATCTAGCTTTATGGGATATGGTCCAGTGATTTTTCTTCCCAAACCAAGGAACACTGGGTCAACTTGATTTTCTTCTTTTTCTAATTGTGCCACAAAAATACCATAATATGTTAAACATAAGACAGAAAGGCTGAGTTACTACCCAAAAGCAATCCTGCAGCATTCAAAGGTCCAATACACACACAATAGCCTTGAAATAACATGTATGTATATATTAAGGCAGAGGAGATCTATATTGAAATATACTTGATACTGATTGTACTAATCTCATACTATGTAATACACCTTGAGACTCAGTGAGAAAGGTGGACTATAAATGACATAAATAAATAAAAATAAATAAATAAATAAAATGCAATTCCACAAAATGGGTATGTGTCAGCCCAGTGATCACATCATGTCCCCTATATGAGCAGTCAATTATGTGATGAGGGCACATGGACCAGGCCACATGGTGCCAGAGCACCATATGTTGGCCTTAGGAAACCACTTGTTCTGTGCTGTTCCTGTGGTACATTACTTATTACTGTCTTTGTCTCTCTCTGGTCTCCTCATAGGAGGAGAATACAACAGGGAGAGAGGCCAGAAAGGACCATCTGCAGAGGCTATGACATGACCAACAGTTGAAGTGACAAGCATGCATCTAGATGCTCTGCTGGGGAGAGGGGCTGCCAACTATTTTATTGGATCCTTCATTCTGCACCTTTGCAGGATGCTTAAAATAGAGTTAATTGGACCAGAACAGTTGTCCCTTTCATAGACATGATGTGAACTGGGTAGCTCTAACTTTGACTATGTGGTTTGTCAGTGTAATTTGCAAATACACTAGACCTTTTTGGAATTATAGAGTTGGCAACAAGTGTGAAGGCTGCTGGGTTAACCACAAGAGGGTGACAGGAATATGCTCCCTGGTGTAGGCAAAGGGTGGTGAATGAAGGCTCGACAGTCAAAATTATGGGTGTCTGAGACAGTCAATCAGCATATATGGCCTGTCTCAAGTGATTTCATTTGACAGAGCAAATTTCAGCTCTGCTTGAGACTTTGTTCACCGTCCCTAGGGCTGTCTGCATCTGGGGTTCAAACCTTAGGTATGCCCTAGCTGTGCTTTTACACTGTGCTATTGTGTGGTGTAGTGGTTAAAGGATAGGTCTAGGATCTGGGCCAATCATACACTCTCAACCTAACTTACCTCACAGGGATGTTGTAAGGATAAAATGGAGAAGAAGCGAACAATGTAAACTACTTTGGATCCCCACTGGGGAGAAAGTGGGGTATAAATGAATGAAAAAGATAAATGAACTTTTAAAAAAACTGTTCCTTCCCTGCCCTGCTCTATGTGGCTGGTGCCAATGGCAGGAGTGTTGGGGGATGCCTAAAGCTATGTCTCGTTGGAGGAGGCCCTGAGCTGTGTCTTGTTCCTGTGTAGCCAAGCTGGATAAATTTAATCACTGCTGTTATTAATTGTCATTAGAAAATAGGAAATGTAGATGTTCCTCCTGATACAAGCTAAAGGAATTTGCCAGACTTTCATATGTGCTCACTATGTATTCAAATTTGTTTCACAGAAGGGGTGGGAACAACTACTCAGTCAACTGCAGTTCCAGCTATGCACTCTTGAAAGTAAACTTTTCTTTATAAACGTCTCATACGAAGGCAGGGAAACATACTTCAAGAAATCAGCATTGTGCTTAAGACAAAAAAAAAGACCAAATATTTCTGTACTTCTGGCGAACCTACTGACTCCAAGTAGCAAGAGTAAGTCACACATTTTAAGAATTACAAATATTAGAAATTACAATACATTATGGTTTCTGTTACTTCTGTTCTGTTAAATAAGTGAAGAGAATACAAGGCAAGTGCACAGTCCACACAGAGCAAAAAGCTTTTAGATGCCCAAATGAAACTCTCATATTTTGAGTATATGGTGACAAATTGAAATTCATACTTTAGGAATCTTCCAAGTTGGAAGCACTACCTCCAGCTCTAGTGAAACTATTCTGGAGTCCATAGTTTCAGGTACTAAAAGATAAAACGCCAGATAATTAAAATACACAAATTATGTATTTCTCAACACTCTGAACCACAGGAGACCCAGAAAGCTGGTATGTAGATATTCATCCTGTCACCAAACTTTGGCCAGAGAGAGCTGCAAGAACAACCAGATTTACAAGAGATTACTGAATATTGAGACTGCAGCAAATTGTTTGGCTAGATTAAGAACTTCTAAGCAAGGTCTGCTTCTTTGTCTGTATAATAAGAAGCCTTAGCTTATTGCTGCCATATAGTGCTATGATGTATCTAATCTCTTGCCTGGTTCAAAGACCTATGTATATTATACATATACAGACTTGTATGACTTATCAATTATTTCAACAGAGACTAAATTCACTTACTGGCCTGCATTCTCTACTGAAATAAATGTGGATACCATTCTGAGGTGGGAAAGGAAGAGGGAACAAGAGACTGTTGAATAAGAAAATGATGTTTCTTAAATCAAGACTTATAGATATAGGTTCTATTCTAAAGAATAAAACAATATTCAAGTTTTTGTAGTCTGCCTACTATACCTAAAGGACATCATATCTCCCAGATGAAGGAGAGGGGGAGATGTGCTACTTATTCTGGCTGCTAGTTCAAGGGTAATAGGAATCTCTATAATTCACAAGTTCTGTTCCAGTGAAGTGCTGTTCCAGTGAAGAGCACAGTTCACTAATGATTTCATTAGCAACAGTGTAGGAAAAACTTCCACAGGTTTTAAAGGAAAGAAGAGTGCTTCATAGTGGTTGAATTTTTTTGCTTAATGTTTATGTATGAAATACTGTGCACATTCAAATGGTGAAATACAGTCACAACGAAATGAATAGAATGGGTTTGAACACATCAGTAACTGCAGAAAGAATTCCAGAATAGCTTTATGGCATAACATAATCTCTCAGGAGTGGGATAGTGGGAACATGTGCATTAAAAAAGTGTCATTCTCTTAAACTGTTGAAAGAAGGGCTAATTTTCCAATTCTGTGCGCAGTAATTTACATGTATTCTTGTCTAGTACTACTAAAGAATGCTGCTGTATCTAACTGTGCACAGTCATGCTGAAAACACAGAAACGGAAATGGTAATTGTAGCAACTAAAAACCTTACAGACTCATCTCCAGTTCAGTAACTGAGGTGCAGCCCCATCCATGTAAAGAAATATTTTAATGAAAAGAGGGAAGAAATAAAGAAAAAAGTAATTCTAATCTATTGTTACCTGTCATTTTCAATTACATGTATTTTATCACAAACAACAACAAAGTAAAAGATTGAACAAATGTTTACATACTGAAAGTTGTCCAGACAAGAACTGTGGAACATCCCTCAACATGCCAGGACTCATGGGGGAAGTGACTGAAATAGAAGGCCGGTCCATTTTTTGAGACTCAAACGAGCTAGAACCTGAAAGTATATTAGGTGTATTTTATTAAGTTGTATTTATAACTATCTTTATATTCTGATTACATAAACATTATGACAGGAGGACTGAAACATAAAGAGATAGAATAGAGAAAACAAAGAGAAATTATTGAGTAAACTATTAGTTTTATAAAAGAATTACATCATATATTTTAGGTTCGATGGGACTGATTAGCCATGAATAAGTGAAAGATTGCAATATAATTTCAGCAGCAGTGGAAAGTATTTATGTGTCCTCTGTCTACAGGAATATAGCTTAGTTCTTTTATCAATCTTGTCAGAATTATTTCTCTCTGGATATTTGGATTGGCAGAAACAAGCTTTCTCAGTGCCATACTAACCAGAGTTACGTCTTTGGTCTTAGAAGCATTTAACTCTGCTTAGGATGGCACTGTCAAAGTAGCAGGTGTTCACCATCTCAAAAACTCTCCTCCTATCTTTTTACTGTAAAGCTTTCGGTTTTATAATCAAAAGGTTAAAAAAGGTCTTTTCATACTGCATAATTAATTGTTATGGAAAATACGCTCAACCGTAAAATTTTGAATCAAGCAATAACAATAAAACAAATCAATTCCGCCATCAAGAAACTAAAAACTAGGAATTCCTGAGGATCAAAAAGATCAGAAAGAGGCAGAGGAGAAAAATAAAAAAACTTCAGAAAACTAAGAAGAGAAAATATATCAAGCAGCAGAATATTAAGAAAATGAATAGTGTCAGTATTTTATCTATAAATATTAATGGTTTAAATTCCCACATAAAACAGTCTAAAACTTTTAATTTGTTAATAAAACAAAAAGTAGATATTATATGTATTCAAGAAACCTATCTAAAGAGAGTACATGAACATATCTTTAAAAAATAAGAAACTGGGCAAAGACTACTTATCATCAGCAAATGAGAAGAAAAAAGGTGTAGCAGTGTACATAATGAACGTGTTAACGTGGTTGAAGAAATGAAAGATACTGATTATGTCAAAAATAAGACTCCCATATGAGAAGATCAGTACTTTAACATCAATATAAGTGCCAAACAAGGCAAAAGAAAAAATTCTATGAGAAATGTTTTGAAAAACTACTGGATTTTCAAGAGGGGGACATTAAGATTTTTGGGGACATGAATGGAGTAATTAACTTAAAAGAAGAGAGATCCAAGAAGACAAAAGGGGGAAATCTCCCCAAAACTGTTTTCCAATATATGGAAATGTTAAATTTGGTGGGTGCCTGGAGAGTTGCAAATCCAAAGTCTAGAGATTATACTTTTTTTTCAGAAAGATATCAAATATATTCTAGGATTGACATGAGTTGGATATTGAAAACATTAATGATGATTTTAAAAAAGGTTGAAATTCAACCAAAAATGTATGAAGACCACAATCCTTTATTGATTGAATGGAAAGGAGGTGAAATTAAAAGAATAAGATGGAGACTGAATGATAATGTATTATTACATGCAGATGTTTTCAGAAAGCGAAAGAAAGATTTGGAAGGATTTTTTAAATTGAATCTCACAGACCTTATGAAAAAGGAAAAAGAAACAGGACAGATGAACAAAATAATAAAGAAAATTTAGAGCCGTATTAAAAAATGGCTTAAGAAGTTGACGTTAACAGAAATTAAACAACTGAAAAATCAATTAAATACGTTGCAAACTGAAGAAATGCAGAAGAAACTGTTTTTTGAAACAAATATTTTGAACATACGAATAAACCCGGTAGATTCCTTGCTCACTGCTTAAGAAAAGAATCGGAAAGAAAAAGAAGAATAGGAGTGAAAAAGTCTGACGGAATAACATATATGGAGAAAAAGATTCAACAACAGTTCATCTATTTTTTTTTTATAGAAAAGAAAATCCAGCAGAACAAGGTATGGAAGATTACATCAAAGGTACATTAACCTTAAAGTTTACACCTGAAGATAGAGATTTGTTGAATTATAACATTACAATACAGGAGATCTCACAGACAATATGAAGAATAAAAAAGAGATAAAGCTCCAGGTCCTGATGGATTATCTGCAATGTATTATAAATATCTGGAGGAAGACTTAATATTGCCAGTTCAAAAACTGATGAACAAAATTAGCAATGACAAGACCTAACCTCAAACCTGGTGAGAGGCTTATATAACTTTGATTTATAAAAAATATAGTAACTAGACAAGGGCACGAATCAGAATACGAAGCAAATTTCATCATGAAATGGGCCGTTTTGTGTGTCGTGAAACTGAGTTTTTTTGGGGTCGCAGTTATCACGAAATTATCACAAAATTCATTACTTTTTGGCCTATTTTGTTAGCTTCGTGAACTATTAGTAATTGCAGACAGGCTGGCACCGATCCATTGATTCCCTAGACAACAACGGGCCCAAACCTTTCGTTGCCATTGGAAACCTCAATCATAGCACACTTGATTGGCAGCTCTCCTAGCCATCTGGAAAGCTTCCATTTTGCCCTATACAGCCAGGAGCTGGGGGTCAATCCCCTAGGTAACCAAGGAGGTGGGCCTTCGGTAGCCATAGGCACACCAATCTCACCCCTCTAAACCCTGTTAGACAGGTCTGTCAGCCAACCACAGACCTCCTGTTCTCGAGATGAATGGCGGGGTTTTGGCGAAACATCTAGTTCGTCCTCCACATTCCAAACTCTTGGGACTGTCCCTGCCTGCTGTCCACCCCTCACTTCGTCTTCACAGTCCAGCTTCACATAACAACCTGTCCTTCGTCCTCCTCTGATCCAGCAACTCCCAGTCCCCGTTTCAGTCATGCACTCTGGCAGCACTTCCCTTCCCACCTTTCCCGTTGACCTTCCTGATCAACATATTGCAAACTGGGAGGTTGGGTGGAGGAGAGCCAGTTGAAGTCTCCCTGCAAGTTTGGCATCTCTGGGTATGAAGGGGGGCGTTGAAATGGCCCATGTTCTGACAAATCATTTCAGCAAATGTGTCAATTTCATGAAATTTCGTGATTCGTGGATTGCAACAAAACACAAAATTCTCATTTCAGGCTTTTTCCATTTCGCGACTATGTCTAATAGTGACCCTATGTTACCTCAATCTTATAGACCCATTTCATTATTGAATGTAGATTACAAACTCTTTACTTCGATATTGGCAGAAAGGCTAAGAAAATATATAGTAAAAATAATACATCCAGACCAGATGGGATTTGTACCTAAGAGATTAAAGAAGGATAATGTTAGATTTGTAGTAGACGGAACGGAATTTGTGCAGAAGAAAAGATATAAAGCGGCATTTATGTTTTAGATGCTGAAAAAGTATTTCATAATCTTTCTTGGACTTTCTTACAAAAAGTATTAGGAAATTTAAATTGTGGTCTCAGATCTGAGAACTGGACACAAGAAATTTATATAAAGCAGAATGCAAAAATAATGATCAATGGAGTGATAACAGAAGGATTTCAAATCGAAAAAGGGACCATACAAGGATGTCCACTATCACCACAATTATTTATTTTAGCAATGTAAGTTTTTGCATCAAAGATGAGACAGGATTCCAAAATCAAATGTTTAAATGAAGATGGTGAAGAATTTAAATTGAAAAGTTACGACGACGATGTAGTTCTGACAATTCTAAATCCACTTGAGACATTACTTTATGTTATAGAATGTCTTGCAAAATTCAGCTCCTTTTGGGATTTGAAGTTAATAAGAAAAAAACTAAAATAATTTCTAAATTTTTAATGAAACAAGAAAAAATCAAGGAAATGACAGGATGGGAGATAGCAACAAATCAAGTGAAATACTTGGGTATTAATTTGACAGGACAAAACGACACATTATTCAGGGACAATTTTGAAGTACTCTGGAAAAGAATACAAAGAGATCTTAAAAGATGGTCTAAATTAAATTATTCTGGCTAGGAAGAATTTCCACAATAAAAATGAATACTTTGCCAAAATTTAATTTTTTATTTCAAATGATACCAATTAACATATAAGAAAAGACATGGAGAAATTAGCAAAAACATATAAATGCATTCATTTGGAATGGCAAAAAAACCAAAAATCAAATTTAAGGTGTTACAAGACAAAAAAGTAGAGGAGGCCTAGCCACTTATATTATCAAGCTGCTGGACTGGTCTGTATTAAAGATTGGATTCAAAACCAAAATGATAGATTAATAAAGTTAGAAGTGGCAGATCTGACAGAAGCGTTACATAATTACTTCTGGCTAAAGGAAAGGACGAGAACACAATACACAATTCATATAATCAGAGACAGTCTGCTCAAAAGAGAATAGGGATTAGCCCTCTGATATCTCCAGTAATGTCACCAATAGATGCCTTCTGTGATAAACATATGAAGAAAACTAATGATTTTATAATTTATAAAGATATGAGAGATTCTCCAGGAAAAATAAAAAGGTGTCTAACGGTTAATGAAGAAGGTAAGAAGATAAAATGGCTGGTATATCTTCAGGCAACTTTGAGAATAAAGAAAGCTGTGAAAGATCATAGAGGCCAACTGAGAGATCTAATGGATTTTGAAAAGATAATCATTTGGCAGTAAGACCATATGTTAGGGCAAATTTATAAACTTCTACTTCAATATGACACAGAAATAGAACAAGTTATAATGTGTATGACGAAATGGATTCAGAATTTTGGAGAACAGATAATATTCAAAAAGTAGTAAGATTTATGGACGAAGGGTATAAAATTTACTGCAAGTCAAGCATTAAGAGAAAACTGCTATAAGATGTTCTATCAGTGGTATATAACTTCAAAAGATATTGCAAAAATGGCTAAGAAGTACACAGGGATGTGTTAAAATAGTAAAGAGTCCAATAGCACCTTTAAGACTAACCAACTGTATTGTAGCATAAGCTTTCAAGAGCCACAGCTCTCTTCGTCAGATGCATGGAGGGTTATGAAGAAACTGGCCAGAGATATATGTGGTGAGAGGCGTCAAAAACAAAATCCAACAGGAAGCTGCTGAATTAGAATTCATATGTAAATTTGACTCAGTCAGACTTGGATTGAATAGAAACTATGAATGGTTATCGCATTACCAAAAGTAACTGCCTTCAGGCATTCTATTCAGATTCTGCCATGGAGTGGAGGGGTCACACCCAGCCTGGATTGTGCATTCCACCTCTTTCATGACTTCCTGTAACTTATTTACATTTACACGACCCTCACTCCCGGCACCCTCACCACCCCTCCCCTCACCACCTATATATCTCTGGCCAGTTTCTTCACACCCTCCATGCATCTGACAAAGAGAGCTGTAACTCTCGAAAGCTTAGGCTACAATAAAGTTGGTTAGTCTTAAAGGTGTTACTGGACTCTTTACTATTTTGCTACTACAGGCTAACATGGCTAACTCCACAGGGATGTGTTGGAAGTGTAAAGAAGTAGAAGGTACCTTTTACCACATGTGGTGAACATGCAAAAAAACCAAAAAAAATTGGAAAGAAATACATACAGAGATTCAAAAGATCTTAAAAACAAATTTTGCTATGAAACCAGAGATTATGTTGTTAGGAATATTGCCAGGTAATGTTGACAGAATATTTATTATACATTAATTAATTATATAAATAGAAGACCTATTAAAGAATTTGAAAAGAAATGGGGAAATTACTTAGCCTATTAGATAAAGATGAGAAATAAAAGATATGAATTAACAATGTAAATTTGGACATGAGCTAATATGCTGAACATAATAAGAGGCTGTACATAAAGTATCTTATTTATGTATGGGGATGGAGAGGGCAAATTTTACGTAGTCTCACTATTCTGCTATATTTTTCTAGTATTTTATATGTACTGTTTAAACACATTTTTTTAAAAAAAGAATATATCTGGCATAATTTTTTCCCTAAAATATAAAAACTGTTTTAAAATCATAGCCGTATGCAATGACAGTACCATGAAATGTATTTTATTTAATAATACTTCAGTATATAACATTTTTAAAACCCACAAAATTTAAAAAACAGTATTTATATCCAGCCAATTTCTACCCACTAGATTATCTGTCCTTTAAAAAGGTAACAGCATGAAATAACACCAATCCTAATACTGTTTTTCCTGACTTTGGATCATTTCTTATTATACAGAGATAGAGAAACTGAGAGGGCACACAGAAGAGCAATACCTATATAGACACAAAGTAAACACGGTGTTTTGATATTCTACACATGATGTTTAGATATTCTAGATATTCTACACAGAAAAATGAAACTTACTGGACTCCAGTTGTGCATGTGTGCTGTCAGGTATTCTGGGAATGTCTCTACAATTGTGAAAAGAAAGAAACCTTATATTTCTATCTATTAATTATAAAGTAATAATACATTTTATTATCGCAGAACAATAAGGGACTATCATAGAAGAGAATAATACAAATCATGCAAAATCATCTAAAAATCACATTCTGCTTCAGTGATTTAGATCCTCTGTCTCCAGTCTCCCAAGTGAAGGACTTTGCTCCAGCTGAAAAAACTTTGCTCCAGTGGAGGAAGTTCACTCCATCCAAGGAAGGTTTCCTCACTTAGTAGAAAGAGGTGGTAGGACTTCAATACATGTATTAAAGTCAATGTATTTCTAAAGATGCAGCTGAGTCAAGGGCATAGTACTATGAGCTGCTAAAGAATTTTACAGGTAAATTAATTGTGATCAGATGATTTTTAAGTGCATAACTCTTGTAGTATACTACCACCTACTAAATTACAGGGTCCCACAAATGGTCCTCTAACGTGGTGAAAAACGTTGACTTCTGGGCACGCACACACACACACAAACACTGAAGTAATCCAAGAAAACAGGACAAGATTGTCTTGTCTAAATTGGATTCTTCACAACAGAAACATCCAGATCAGCTGGATGCGAGCAACTATCTGTAAAATGCTTTATTCTCTTTCAACAGCCATACCAAATAAAATTAATACCTTAATATAATTTAACAGTGCATAAATCCCACATGGTTCATAAAGTTCAAGTATTACAGAGTTGTACTTACCTATAATTGTTTTGCATCATGTGGCCTTCTGTGCAAGTACACATGGGACTGCATGTGCACAGGCTAGCTGCAGATATAAAAATTCTCAAGTATTCTAGCACTTTCCAAGGTGCATGGAGCACTCCTCCTCAGTACAAGCCAGTATTTTTCTACCCAAACCAGCAAATGAACGAAGAGGGGAGAGAGTTCCTCCCTCAGTTCCCCATCAGCCACCATGGAGAAAAGAAGCATGCAGTGCTCATAAAGGGATGGGATGTGTGCCTGCATAGAAGGCCACTCAATGAACAACATTAAAAATAAATGCAACCCTATTTTTCATCTTTGTGGCTTCTGTGCAGTCGCACATGGGAGAATAGCACTTACTATCAGAAGGAGGATGTAGGCAGATCAGTGGAATACTGATTTTAACACTTCTTTCCCCACAGCTGGTTCACTCCTGCAGTCCACATCAATGGAGTAGTGTTTCATAAAAGTGCTAGGTGAAGACCAAATCACAGGTCTGCAGATGTCCCGGACAGAGATTCTTTCCTTAATAGCTGATGATGAAACCTAAGCTCTAGTGGAATGCCTCCGAACTGGAAATGGATATGGGACCTGAAAAGTAGCATAAGCCTGTCTGACAGCAGAGAGCACTCATCTTGAAAGAGTCTGTTAGACTGCCCATCCTTTATTGAGACTTGAAAAACACACGAATAGTTTTTGTTTTTTATGTATGTCTCCAATTCATTACAAATAAAATAGTAGAGCTCTCCTCACATCTAGCATGTGTAGTGTGCATTCTTGTGTGGACCTGAGGTTGGGGGGAAACACTGGGAGCACAATATCCTGTGGAAGGTGAAATATGGAAACAACCTTTAGTATAAAAGCTAAGCTCAGTCTAAGCACTGCTTTGTCCCCATGGAATTTTGTGAATCCTGGGTCACATTGAAGGGCCTGAGGTTCTCCCACTTGCCTTGCAGGCATAATAGCCACCCAAAAGGCAATTTGATATGAAAGGACAGAGAAGTCCCATGTAGCCATAGGTTCCAAAGATTTATATATCAAAGCTGATAACACTGTTTTACTCCATTGTTGAACAGTTAGGTGTGAAAGATTGCACTTTGTAAAAATTCAGAAGTGCTGTACAAACACTGAAGGACTGTTAAGGGTAAATTCACAGAAACAGAGAGCCTTGAGTGACAGGATACTCCAAGGAATCTGATTGGGTAGCATGAGCTGAACAGAGAAAGACTTCTGAACTGGATGCTGGGGAGAGGGGAGTCTGATTTCAGCCCTAGCTGAGAGGGATCAAGTATTGACAGTTTGGGGATTCAGTCCTGATTGAGAGCAGTTTAACACAGACAGAAGAACTGGAGGAAAGTTGGCAAGAAAGTCTGAGAGGTGCAAACTTCCATTTGGGCCAAGTGAGGAGAGAATCTCCCTACCCAGTCAAACAGGGAGTTAGCACTGAAGAGTGATGAGATCCCTGATATGGTGCAGTTAGAAACTGCCTTTTGAGACCTTGAGTCAATTAAAAATTGAAATATATTGGTGTTTCGAGAGAAGGGATTTGGGTACTGAAAAGAGGGAACCAGCCTTCTTAAAACCAAAAGAGTAAGAGAATAGTCAAAGGAAGTGTACTAGAGTGATTAGGAAAACACTGGAACAAAAGCCTCCCAACATGAAGATTTAAGCAACTGTGAAGAGCTTAAGAAACTCTCATTAGGCTGAAACAAAAGAATAAAAGTCTGTACATGTACTGGTTTTACCTCAGAACTTTTCAATCCCTGATTTCACCTGACCGTTCCCCTCTATGTTAAATAAAATATTTTGTTGCTTTTGAATTTAAAAATGCCTCTAGTGCCATTTAAATTGCTTAAGACAAAGTGGGGGGGGGAGGTCATATCATAGTGGGGAATAAGACAATACAAGTTTTAAAAGCCCTTAACCCCCCCCCTTTTTTTTTTTTTGCTATCTGAGCAGAAAACTGTAGGAGTCACCAATTGTGTCATGGTACACTGAAATGGCAGCTAGGACTTTGATTAATGTAACAAATAAACCTGAAACTTTTAGATGCCACAAATAGTCAAAGATGTTTGTAAGACAGCAGGGCTCTGGGTTAATCTGATGGTTTGAGACCCAAATTGTAAGCTGTGGCCATTTTGCAGCATATGACCTGTATGTGGCTGGTTTCTGGGATGAAATAAGCACTTCTACCATTCTGGATTACCACTGTTCTACTGAGTCACTAGCTATGCTGTCAGGTGTAGGGATCTTACATTGTGATGAGGTAGGAGACCTACGTGGATCAGTCCTCTGCATCTGGAAATGGGATAAACACTTCCTTGGACATTTGCCACAGGAGAGGAAACCAGATCTGCAAGGGCCAGAAAGGGGCTATTAGGGTACAGGTGGTCTGATCACCCTGGATAGGATAGGAAAGGGTGGAAAAGCACAGAACAAACTCCTCTGTCATAGGAGGTGGAAAATTTCCTCAAGGGAGTCTAGTTGCTGCTACAAAACAAAAAGCATGGCACTTCTTATTGAGGTGGGAAGCAAATAGGTCCACAGAGGGGGACCCTGTGTATGTACCAGTCTTTGAAGGCCCAATCATGGTTTGTGGTGACAGATCTGCTGAGGGTGTCTGCAGCTGTGTTTGAACAACCTGCAATGTGTATAGCTACCAGGAACATGTTATGCGCAATCACCGAGTTCCTGTTACATTAGACCTCTTTGGCGAGACCTAGGGATCCTGTGCCCCCTTGCTTGTTCAGGAAGAATTTTGCCATGGTGTTGTCTATGGCTATCATTACCCACTTGCCCTGAAGAAGAACTGCAAAGGGAATTAAGCCATATCTGACAGTTCTTAATTCCATAATGTTTATATGTAACTTTCTCTTCCCCATCGACTAAGATCCACTAGCTTGAACAGCATGACAGTGGGCTCCCCATTCCAATAAGGATGTATTTGAAAACACCTAAATGTTATGGGGTTGGGTACAAACTCAGACCATTTGAAGAGGTTGGAGTTATGGGACCACCAGGTGATAGAATGTAGTAAAGACCTGGGGATAGATAGCTTCACCCACTGAGAATCCTGCTGTGCCTTAAACCTGAGGAGAAACAAGGTCTGAAGAGGTCTCATGTGCAGCTTGGAAAACAGCACTATTACAGTGGTTGAAGCCATTAGTCCTTGAAGTCTCTTTATGGCCAACGTTGTTTGGAAGCTGTGAGAGGAAAACATTTTCACCAAGGACTGAATGAAGTGTGCCCTTGCTCCTGGTAAAAGCACTTTACCCTGCATGAGGGATCCCAGGTCCCTCCCAGCAGGAGTGCATATGCGCAAGGAACGAAGACAATGTGAGTGCCACCCCTCACTCTTGCTGGGAGGGTAAGGGGATCAGGCAACCCTACTAGAGGTGGGCATGAATCCAATTATGACCCAAAAAAACACACGAACCAGGCCAATTCATGGTTCGTGAACCACGGCTCGTGGAAGCACTTTCTATGAGCTTCCACGAACTGGTTACTGGTTCGGGTTCATTTGGGTCGTATTGGGAAAGGGACAGTTTAAATGGCCATTTCCCCGAAAAAATGGCCATTTAAACTTTTCCTGCAGCTTGCAAGCGGCAGATCCCTTTAAACTATCCCCCCGCCACCTGCCAGCTGATAGTTTAAAGGGACCTGCTGCTTGCAAGGCAGGAAAGGGCCCTTTAAACTGTTAAATGACCCTTTCCCTGCCACTGCTAAGCGGGGTATTTAAACCCCACGAACCACAAACTGGTTCATAACTGGGCCAGTTCCGTGCCAGTTCGTGGTTTGTGGTTCATGGAAACCCCACGAACTTCATGGTTCGGGGTTTTTTTGGTTCGTGCCCATGTCTAAACCCTACCCTATGTTGAGTCCAAAACTACCTTGATAAACAGAACTGACTGGACTGGGTGGAACTCGGATTTTTGCCAGTTAAACACCAATTCCAAATCTGCTAATGTAGAAACAATAAGGTCTATGTGCTCACTTAGAATGATTGCTGAGGAAGTCATGACGGGCAAATCATCTAAGCAGGGAAATATGGTACAATGTTTCATGCAGAGATAAGTCACCACAACTGAGATGCGGTAGGGCCAAAAAGTAATACTGTATACTGATAGTGGCCTTCTCCTCATAGGAAGTGAAGGTATTTCTTATAATATTCAATGGAAGGAGATACAAAAATAAGTGTCTTTAAAGTTTAATACAACAAACCAAGAATTTACTTACATACCATTCTGAGAAGCCCATAAATGCTTATTTAGACCCCATTCTGTATTCAGAAACCCTTACATGCTTATTTAGGCCTCTGAAATCCAAAACGGGTCTTTCCCTCCACTTTTTTTGTCAAGTGAGAAGTAATGTGAGTCAAAACCTTTAGAAACCTCAGGCTGAGGAACAGGTAGAATGGCAGCTTTAAGAAGGAGCTGAGATACTTCCTCCTCCATCACTGAGGGAACATAAGAACCAGAAACAGAGCAAGTATTAATGGGCAATGTGGTGAATTCCAAATAATAACCCTTCTCAACTATGGAAAGAACCCAAGAGTCTCAGGTAATGGCCTTCCAGATATTAAGATATTGCGCAGTTTGTTATGAAAATGAGGGAAGGGGTTCTAGTAATTGGAATGACTTGTTCTTTTGTGCCTGGTTCACAGGGAGCTGAGATGATTGCTTGATTCTCTGCTTGATTCTCTGCTTGCTCTGCTTGCTTGATTCTCTGCTCTGCTCAGAACTTGAGATCTGCTGGTAGAAGCTACAATGAAGCTGTGACAGACTGTACTTTTTAAAAGTCTGGAAGTGCTACAGGACTGTTAAGAGTTAATCCCCTACAGACACAGAGACAGGCTACTCCAAGGCTACAGTGACAGGCTACTCCAAGGAATCTAACTGGGTAGCATGAGCTGGAAAGAGGAGGGTCTGTTTTCAGCCCTAGCTGGGAAGATCCAGTATGAACATCGGGGAGACGGAGTCCTAACTGAGAGCAGTTTAACACCTACAGGAGAACTGGCGAAAATTTGGCAAGAAGGTGCAGATCCTATTCCAGCGAAAGAAAGAAGATAGATCTAAGGAGAAGAGACATTCCTTACCCAGTCAAACAGGGAAGTCTGGAGAATGAAGGTATCCCTGGTTGGGTGTGGTTGGAAACTGCCTTTTGGAAACCTCAAGATTAAGTTAAAAACTGAAGGAAAGCACTGGTGGTTGTTGTGGGTTTTCCGGGCTGTATTGCCATGGTCTTGGCATTGTAGTTCCTGACGTTTCGCCAGCAGTGGCTGGCATCTTCAGAGGTATAGCACCAAAAGACAGAGATCTCTCAGTGTCACAGTGTGGAAAAGATTTTGGCAGGTCATTAGTATCTACTCAGGAGGGGTGGGGTTGAGCTGAGTCATCCTGTAAGAGTTTCCCAGGGTGTGGAATGCTAATGGCGGGAGGCTTCAGTGTATCCTGAGGAGGTTCTTTTGCATAGATACAATGAGTAGATACAATGACCTGCCAACATCTTTTCCACACTGTGACACTGAGAGATCTCTGTCTTTTGGTGCTACACCTCTGAAGATGCCAGCCACAGCTGCTGGCGAAACGTCAGGAACTACAATGCCAAGACCACGGCAATACAGCCTGGAAAACCCACAACAACCATCGTTCTCCGGCTGTGAAAGCCTTCGACAATACATCGAAAGCACTAGTGTTGGAAAAGAAGGGGGGTTGGGTTACTAGAAAGTGGATGCCAGCATTCTTAAACTCAAAAGAGAAAGAGAATCCTAAAAGAAAGTGTATTAGAGTGTTTGGAGAAAACACAGGAACAAAAGCCTCTAAACATAATTAAATATATGTGAAGAGCACAAGAACTAAAGTCTACGCATGTACTTATTTTATCTTAGAGAAATTTTCAACTGATTTCATTTGACCATTCCCCTCTAAAATAAAATAGCTATTTTTGAAAACACCTCTGGTGCCATTTTTGTTGTTTGAAGACAATGAGAGAGGGGAAAAAAGGAGGGAATGTCATAGAGGCCTAAAGGCTTGCTGGGAGACTGGCAAATATCTATAGGGCCTGTGGTACTGCTGCTAGTAGACAAGTCTAAGAAAATATCTCAAATTATAACTGAGAGTGGTTTGGCATCTAACCCAACCAATTATCTGGTGACTTGTTCTTGCGCATCCTATGAACCAACTGATCTATTTTTGTGCTAAACAATTCCTTGCCCTCAAATGAAAGGTCTTCCAACTTAGCTCTAGACTTGTGGGGAAGAGCCAACAAATAGAGCCTGGAGTGCTTCTGAGAACTATGGCAGAGAATATGGGGTAGCTGTTAGCACGCCTTGCTGAGTTGTTACTTGGGCAGTTTAACTCCCTCAATATGGATGACTTTAGCTAAAGACTTTTTTTTTCCTTCTGGAACTGATTCCACATAATGGGCCATATGATCTCAGAAGCTTCTGGTAACTGCTCATGGTAGCATTGCAATTTTCCAATTTAAAAGCCAGTGTACCAGAAGGCTGCCTTTAACCTGGCAGCCCATTTATGACAAGCCTTGGACAGGAATTGTCAGCATGTCTTACAGGCTCCAACATTATAGCCCTCTCCTAAACTAATTAGGCACAAATCTTGCTTGTATGACTGCACTGTTTTACTGCCCTTGGTACAATTTTGAAGAAAGCCATTGCAGTTTTGAAGAATAAGTATTGAAAACAAGATGAGGAAAAAATCTATGGAAAGCACTAAGAGAGATCCAACCTCCATGGCAGCAAAGGATGAACTGAAGGAGGAGTGCTCTCCCCTCTTTGATCATGTGCCGGTTTGAGCAGGAAAATAGCACCTCGTACCGAGGGGAGGGGGACCACTCCACACATGTGGAAAGAACTAGAATACTTGAAAACCTTCATTTCTGTGGCTGGCCTGCACATGCACAGCCCCATGTGTGCCTGCAAATAAGCCACAAAGATTAAAGTTTTTTCTGGATCATTCCTGCAGCACATTTATTTATTTATTTACGTCATTTTTAGTCCGCCTTTCTCACTGAGATTCAAGGCGGATTACACAGTATGAGGTTAATACAACCAGTATCAAGTAAGCACATTTCAATACAATACCATAAGGTAAACATATACAAGTTTAAAGACATAGCATTAGCAAGGATCGAAGACATAGTAGAGATACTGAAGCAAAACATAATCAGTTCTAGGAGTAACATTAGACAGCATGGAGTGATGGTTGTACATAGGAGTACATATTTAAAGCAGCAGATAATATATGAGGCAAAAATGGTGATGAAGTCTATGATCCCCAACTTGTTAGTGAAGCACCTGAGACCCCATCCATACAATGCAGCCCTCCCATTTGAGTAAAAAGCTACATTTACATCTGTTAAGCAATGTATTTCAGCTAAATATTTGCTACTGGATACACACAGATGCAGACCAAAGCAGAAAAGCTACCCATTCACCAATGGTGAGATAAGTCAGTCTGAATTTTTATTCTAACTCTAGAAATGCTTATGAAATCAGACAAAGGACTGTTTGTTTCTACCCATATTTATATCAAGAAGTCTTCAGATCAAAACGTGGATGGCTATACAGCATGCAACCATTAGAAGGGTTTTTTTTATTAAAAACAGATTGTGCATGACCATTCAGGAAAGTAAATTCTTTATATAATTCTGAATATAACGCACCCAATTGGCCTCGAGACTACAAGTTCCACTTGTGGCTCTGGTTTGGATTCTAGAATAATATTATACACTTCTTCAAAGGTGGCTCCTTGCAAAAGCCTTCCATTCCATTCTAATACTTCATCACCTGCAACGATAACCATAGCAATCTGGTTAGGAAGGAAAACTAGTCTTATGAACTGTGTTTTAGCAGCTTTCTTTCTAGATTGTGCCACTAATATAAAGTCAGGCTTTTTTAAAAATCTAGAAAAACTATACATTATTTTTTCTAACATTAACCAATAATAAACACAGTGCTACTTAAATAAGAGAATTCCTGTAAAACAATATTTAACTTTAAAGAAATGTCTATAATGAAAGGTAACAGACAAAGTTCAAATTAATAGATTATTCTGAAAAAAGAACAGTTACTACATTGCTTACCTTTACCATTTTCATAAACTACAAATTCAAAAGAATGAAATAAGTTGCAAAAGAATGAATTAACAAGTGTCAGGGCTTGCCGCCGCTGCCGCTGGGCGTGGCACTGGGCAGTCTGCTCCTGACGTCATAGGGGGGCCAGGAATTCTGCAGGACCCTGCTCTGTGGAAGGAGGGGTGGTATACCTCACCCAGACTCCCTCTCAGTCCACTTGCTGACCTGCTCAACCTGACCTGCTTACCCTCTGCGTCCTCCTTCATCTCCTCCTTCCAGAACTCTCCTCCAAGCCTCCACCCCTGCATCTTATTGCTCTCACTCCACATCATCACTCCTCACTCACACCCACCACCACAGGGCTCTTCCCAGCCAGCTTTTATAGGGCTTCCTTCTACTGCCCCACCCCTCTTCCAGCCTGGTCTTGGGCTGCACCAAGCAGTTGCAGCTGGGGTAGCTAATCTGGCCCCACTGACCAGCACCAGCTGTGCCTTGTTCCCTGGCTGCCCAGCCTCCCTGCCTTGGCTGACTGCTGAAGGCCTGTCCAGCTGCAGTCCCCTGGCTAGCAGCCCAGCCTCCCTGGCTGAGCTGATGGCTGAAGGTGGGTCCAGCTGCGGCTCCTTGGCTGGTTGCCCAGGGCTTCCTGCAGAGTGCCTCCAATAGCCCCACCTGGAGTGGCTTGGCTTTTGGCAACTCCTGGGCCAGGCTACTATTTTCTAGCTGGGGCGTGGCTTTGGGTTTACGTACCAAACCCCCCCTACCCACTTTTTGGTTTCCCTGGTTGAACTCATATTAGAAAAAAACTATTTTAAGTTTGATAATCAGTTCTACCCACAAATAAAGGGGGTAGCTATGGGCTGCACGGTGGTACCCTCGATAGCTAACTTGTTTATGCACAAATTAGAGTAACGATTTTTTTGCAACCCCGCTGCCAACCCTTATTTTGCTCATATTATAGTGTTTTGTCGCTATATTGATGATCTGATTATTTGTGAGAATAACAATGATGTGGAGTATCTATGCTGCTGGATGGGCGGAGTTGACTCTAACATACGATTTAGTTGGCAGTTCAGTACTCAAGAAATTAATTTTTTGGATGTGACCTTATACTGGGATCAGGATAACCGATTGGCGGTCCATCCCTTTAAGAAAGGCACGGACTGCAAGTCCTACCTTCATTACCACTCCTTCCATCCAAATCATATCAGAAATACTATACCATTGGGTCAATTTTTTGCGGCTAAAAAGGAACTCCACTAAATTAATGGATTTTGGGAAACAGAGTAGACAACTTGAGAAGGATTTCCACCAGAGAGGCTATCCTATCCATGTGGTGAGCAATGCACGGCAGCAGGCTGAACAATATCCTAGGGACCAGTTTTTAAGGAGTAGTAAAAAACCATCTGAGTCAAGAATAGAGTGCGTGTTGGATTATACACCGCTTGCTCCTGCTATTAAAAGAACTATTCTTAAATACTGGAGTTTAGTGGAAGATACTCCTGGCTGTAGTAATCCTCCTGTAATTGCATATCGTAGGACTAAAAACATCAAAGATATGTTAATTAGATCTGAATTTAACAGTGTTCCGATAAGAAACTCTGGACATTTACCAGAGGGACATCATGCCTGTGGTACATGCAAGGTTTGCCCACTAGTCATGAAAATGCAGGAATTAACATCTTTAAAAATACAAACAATGAGTAGTTTTCAACACTTTAAACATGGTGTATCTGATTCAGTGCCAGTGTTCCCTTTTATACGTAGGCAAAACAAACTGCCCAGTCAAACAAAGGATCTTAGAACATCTATCACGTATAAAAAACAAAGTGACTGAGGCTCCTATGGTGAATCATTTTTGGGAAGCTGGACACAGGGAAATGGATTTGAAATATACTGTTCTGCATGTGTCTAAAGAAAAATATCCAGAAGCTATTAATATAGATTTGCATAGGAAAGAATCTTTTTGGATTTATAAGCTTAATACCTTAGTTCCCAGGGGTCTGAACATTAATAATGATTTTACATCCTTCCTTTAGTGTGGGGCTTTCTGGCTGTATATACCTTTAAATATGCACATTTGCTTGCCAGCTGGTAGTGATTTGTATACATTTAGTAGTGATGGTTACTTTGCATGCAGCCTTCCTTAGAAGCATGACCTGACGTCTGGCTTACTAGTGATTGAATAGAATGTAAGTATGGAATGCTGTTGCTATTTTGGAATTAATTGTGTATATGGCTGTTTTAAAACAGCATATGGTTCTTTATAAAAGGGTTTCAGGAATGGTGAAATTGACGTTGGCTTTAGCAAACTGGTCAGCCCGTTAGATGGTTTCCTTTCCATCCTGCACACCTTGACCTACAATTGGCATTGATGGACTTTATGCACCTTATATCAAGAATTGTTTACAAAAAGCAATATTGAATGTTGTTAAATGACTGTTCATCAATTGTATTGAATGCACTAGCACTTTATGTATAGGTCTGAAGGTGGGAAGATTGCGTGTACTGGTATGTTGATGGTAAATTGTGCACAGATGAGCCTGCTTGCAGGGAGGGCGGAATACAAATGTGATATAAATAAATAAATAAGAACAAGTTAATTATTTTGTAATTGTTGTAGTAGTACTTTATTTCATTAGAACATCACGATACTTTAATACGTGATTCTCGTGATTCTCTCAGTACTGTTATCTTCTGGGCATGGAGCAGGGGGTCACTGGGGCTGGGGGGGAGGTAGTCGTGAATGTCCTGCATTAGCAGAAGGTTGGACTAGATGACCCCGGAGATCCCTTCCAACCCTATCATTCTGTGATTCTATTGAAGTCAGTGGTCTTAGAAGGGGTGCAACTCTATTTGAGATTGCACTTTAAATGTCTTATTTAATTCTTATAATTTAAAGGATTTATTTGAAGATTAAATCTTATTGGGGGGGAATTCACAGCAATCCAAAAAGTAAACTAGATCACTGCGATGGCTTGTACAGTGGATAATGTGAGTTCCTTAAAAAGAATCTAAGTTTTGCTTTGAACTGGCAGTGTTCTCAGAAGTTCAATCTTAAATAATTTCATTTAATTCACTCACTGCACCAGAACTGGTCCTTCCACTTACAATGTTCAACTAACATTCACTCATACCTGGCCTAAGATGTCCCACTGTATCAGCTAAACTTCCTTTTTTGACTTTGGTGATAAATGCACAGAGCCGGCCTGATTCAGTCATTTTTCCTCCTACAACCTGTTTAGAAAAAGAAAAATAACAGCAATCATTATTTTTAAAATAATGATTATAATTATTTTAAAAATCATTATTAACAAACGCTTTTTCAAAAAGTAATCATCAACAAGTCAAACATACTATAGTGTGACACACATAATGTCCCTGTACTAGAAACAGGCCAATCAAAGTTCCTGAGGAGTCCTCATGAGAATTTTCCAGAGAAGTATTTTGAAAATATCTCTGGGTTCCACAAAACAAATTGCCCTAGTTCCACAATCTGTTCAATATGTCAAAGCTCTGAAAAGGCACTGCTCTGAAAAGCCTTCAATGCCATCCACATGCATTCCTTTTCATGCGCCCGTTGGATTCCATCTGTTGAAATGACCATTTGTGTTCAGAAGCTTTCTGTTGAATATGAGCATCATATGTTTCTGGGGAGGGACAATTTATATAAATTCATATACAAGCAGTATATTGTATACAATATACAAGCTGTTATGATTACTAACAGCTTCCTTGTCAATGCTCACTCTTAAAGGTGAAGGGATGTTGGTGTGCCCCATTCCAGGGACTGCTCAAGGCATTTTGCTGCCCTAAAGACCTCTCTCTTGGGCCACTAATCTAATCTGGAGAGCTGAGTTTGATTCCCCACTACTCCACCTGAAGCCAGCTGGGTGACCTTGGGCCAGTCACAGCTCTCTGGAGCTCTCTCAGCCCCACCCACCTCACAGGGTATTTGTTGTGGGAATAATGATAACATACTTTGTAAACCACTCTGAGTGGTTTACATTAAGTTGTCCTGAAGGGCGGTATATAAATCAATGTTGTTGTGGTGGTTATTATTATAGAGTGCAAAGTTAGTTCCAGCACCGTAATGTGGAATAGTGATGTCAATTGTGGTACGAAACTTGACAGAAGAGGTATATTTGGAAATTTTGGTGAAATTGTGCATTTGTATGGTTGTATTTTTATGATTGTTAGGAAAAGTTTGAAAAACTAGGAAACTTTCTACATGGGCAAATTTCAGTTTTTCTACCCTCTACAGTGACCAACCAATGATAAATGATACACTATGCAATCCTATGCAGCTGGTGACACAGGAAAGTTTTGCCCTTCAGCTGGTGTTGTAATACAGTCTGCAATAGCAGTTGAGTTTTTGAACAGAAGGACAGAGAAGCTGCAGCCACATTTTGCCAAATCAAACCAGGTTTGAATGATCATCCCTGAGTGGAATCTAACTTACAACGGTTAGAATCTAAACTACAGTTACAATAAACCATTGTTTTGTGTTACATCTAAACCAAGCTATTATCTAGGATCTGGAAATATTTATTTATTTATTTATTTATTTATTTTAATTTCACATTTCTATTCTACCCTCCTCGCGAGTGGGCTCAGGGTAGCTCACAACCCATTACAATACAATAAAATTCCATTTCCATAAAACATTTTAAAACATCATTAAAATAAACACATCATTAAAATCATTAAAAACATCATTAAAATCATTTTTAAAGGTTTTATATTAAAAGTGATTTTTCCCCCTTCACCGAGCCCTCGGGGTTGTACTTTCAATAACCAGGATTAAACTGGTAAAGAAATATATTCTAAAAATTCAATTACTCACCTTCAGTCCAAGCATCGCTCCCGAATCTCTAGGCACACTTCCATCTTTTAGTCGTTTGTTTAACAAAATCCGGCCAATTAAACGGTCTCCATCTTTGGATGGCTGCCATGTCACAGGATGCTACATTATTATGAAAGAAGTTCAGTCTATAAACAACATCAACTTTATTTTCAACTATCATTTTTAAGCATTGTGAAATCGCTATGATTACACTGGTATCGGCTTCAAGCAAATGCAGAAATGAGGACTGTTATAAATTGCCTGGGTCATCTGGTCATTCCTCACATCTTCCTATAGGACTAATGGTGAAATCCTAAGCAGACTTATACCCTTCAAAGTCAATGGGATTTGAAGGATGTAACTCTGCTTAGTATTATTCTGTCAGTTCTGGATTTATCTGTACCCCCAAAACCAGTGGATTAGAACAAATATAATTATTTGTACCTGAATAGAGATACAAAATGTGAGGTCTAACACAACCATCATCATGTTAAAAATAATGGTTCCATTTGACCTTAAGACATCAGACTGCTATCCTAAACAGAGTTAAACCATTCTAAGTGCATTAAATTCAATGTCTTTAAAAGGTGTAGCTCTGCTTAGGATGACACTGTGAGACATCTTCAGGTATTGAGACAGAGATCCATTCAGTAACAGTTTCAGTGTAGGAATGCTTGCTTAGAGATTTTAGCAGAACTTGTTTCTACTGGAAACTAAATTCACAAACTAAGACAAATTTAATTTTAAAGAATCTTTAGTTTACATAGCAATGTAAGCAATAGATAGCACACACTGTTACTAGCAGAGTTATATATACCACTGATAAAACTAATATGTCAAAACTGAAAAAAATCTATGTCACTTTTTGTTGTGTAATCATAGCACCTTTTCACATTTGTATATCAGTTTCATGCCCTCATGCATGCAAAATTAGCATGCACAGAAATTGTCCCTCACTATGTCTTACAACACTAAAACAAACAACAAACACCCAAAGCAGATGTCAAAGACAATATTACCCCAAAATGCACAAAAATAACATGGCAACAAAACAAATGAACAAACATGGCAATGAAAGGGAAAAAAGAAAAACAACATTTCTGTGCAAATCGATGCAATTTTCTCCCCCCTTTTCAACCTGGGAATTAAACTATTCCATTTAATTCCAACCCAGGAGTATTATGGAAGTAATCAGATATGCCAATTCAGAAATGAACTCATAGTTTAAGTTGACATCACCAAATGTTATAAAAGTGATGCTTCTTTTTAATGTCTAAATAATGTTTCCTCCTTATGCTTCCAAATGTAAAAACAGCGGATCAGTCCAGTGGTTGTGGTTTTGTTTTTCTTTTCTGCACCTTAGGAAATGTTACATTACACTTGTCTTTTTATTATCGATCTATTTTAATGAGTGACAGAGAGCAAACAAAGACCAAATGAGCAGATTATAATGCAGGCACCACAAAGTCAGTACCTTCTCACTATGGCTATGCTCCTCATTTAGAGTTGTGCTACTACACGTGTCTACCCCAGAATCTTTAATCTGAGGTTCAGACCATTCCAAGTCCTCTTCCAAAGAGTGGCCACCAAAGCACACCATTTTCTTTTGTCTTTCAGATAAGGTGTTAGAGTCCGACAAAACTGCCTGCTCACTAGTTTTTCTTTTTCCCCTTTGATTGTCCCCTACAGGTGTGGGATAAAAAGGATACAAAAAAAGAAAACATGCAAAGATGTAAATAAAACAAAGGAAACATGAAATGGTAAAGGAAACTGAATGGTAAGGCTCCACATGTCTCACCAAAGACATTGGGGATGCCTCACTGCTATGCCAAGACGTATGGTCCCAGTTGTAATCCATGTCTCCTGTGAGAATTAGACAGACAAGATAGTGCAGTAAAAGAAAGGTGAAAGAAGGGACAGACAAAGATATCATAGACTGCATTTTGATCATCCTATCTTTATAGATTTTGACTCACTAATGTTTTCTAGAAAAAGTGGAAATTCTGAAGAATGAAGAACGTGAGGTATAAGACAATGAGTGAGTGTGTGCATGTATGTAGACAGTATAGAGGATACCATATATATTTTGTTATTAACTTCAAAAGGAATGAAAATATGAGTTTAGAGTTAGAATGCTAGAAACTTTATGAACAAGGGGGAAACTGAAGGCTGGGTTCCTAAAACATTTATTTCCTTGGCAGTCTTCTGCTTATTTCAACAGTGTTTATTTCAAGAAAGTGCTAGTATCAGGAAATAAGGTTGCATTCAATGGAATGTAGGAAGTCAAAGGAAGAAGGTCAAATTAAGGAAGTACAATAATACTTTTTGGTTTTCTTGATGTTATCTAAACATCTAAATGTAAGCAACTGTTCTGGAAACTATACAATTTTTGTTAATACTAATCTAGAAAACAGAGCTGTCTTCTAAAAGGATATTTTTACACTATGTTCAAGCAAAATTATTCTAACAGCTATAATAATACATACAAACTACAATAATCGGGGAGGTTTAGAAATCTGCAGAGTTGTGTGATTATAATATGGTTTCTAACCATGTCAGCAATGATATATTAGAAGTTTCAAGATCTCTGGTCACCAAAACAAATGTGAAATATAATTGATAGGCAGTTCTTTGTTAATTTATTTAAATATTTTAAATGTATTTATAAAACAACAGCAGTTGTGTTATGGAAAGGATTTCAGAGTTGTTGTGGATTTAATCCAATGATGGAAAACGCACAACAACCATCATTCTCCGGCCGTGAAAGCCTTCAACAATATATCGATTTCAGAGTTGATCATATAGCTCTCATTCTGTTCTGTCCTACTAGAGCAATATTCTACTTGATCCGTTCAGTTTTCATTTAATCCAAATTCAACACAAAAAATAAAGATATTCTGAATTCTAATTTAAAATGTTCTTCCAAGTTTTGGAGCTAAAAATCAGGCAATTAACCAAACTGATATAGTTAAGTAATCTGATATAATTTATCCTATTTTTGCTTCAGGAAACTCAGGACATCATGCATACTTGTCTCCTCTGTTTTAGCCTCACAATATCTCTGTGAAGTAGATTAGGTTTAGATAGAGATACTGTCCATTTTTTTTCAGCCAGCCAGTTTGAACCTAGATCTTAATTTTAGTCTATCAGACTGGCTTTCTAAAGTAAGTTATATAATTTTTTTTTATTTACTTCACTTTCCAAAGAGCACTGTTTTATTAACATTTAAAAATTTTTTTAGTGCAGATATCTAGACCCCTTAGCAACAATACATCTAAATAATGTTATGCTAAATCCCACTATATTGTCAATTTTTCTAAATGTTAACATACCTTTCAAAAAGTGATAGACTGTTAAGAAAGAGTACAAAATAGTCCTAGAATTAAACTATGTAAAACCCAAAATAATTTTATATGTTAAACTATAACAGCTAAAAATTCTACTTTTAATCAAGAGCAAACTTTAAGAATAACTGCTTCGATCCTAAATAGAGCAAACAGAGTCATGCCCCAACAAAAGCCTGTTGTACCCCTCACCGAAACTGTGCTTCTGTAGGTCAGTAAACATCTCCCCAAAAAATCCAAAGTGGAGGTCTGCAGTGGGATTGGCAGAAATTGCCCTCCCATTTTCCATCTGTGGGAATCTCAGAGTGTCTCTACAAGAGACGCCTTGGTGAGTGTTCCTCAAGTGTAGGGAGATGCAGTATTAGCCAGAAAGGATAGTTTAAAAAGGCAGAGTTGATGGAGACTGCTCCTCAGAGGGTTTGTCAGTTTCATCTTCACCTCCCCAAAGGCTCTGTCAATTTCACCTCACCAGTCTAAAACTGTGTAGGATCGCAACCAGAAGGCAGCAAGGAATGGAAGTGGGCTGGAGCTGCCTTCCAGAGCCAGGCTTTGACCTGGAGAGGTTATAATGGTCTGAAGTTTCCCTTCTGGCATTTCACAGCCCCTTCACACAGCTCCTGTGTATAGCAAAGCCTTTGCCCTGCCTCTGGCTCTGTCTTTTTAAACTATCTTTCCCAGCTAACACTGCATCTCCCAACACGTGTTCTTCACGTGTCAGATGTCTCATGTAGAGAGAGACTCATTCTATGGGTGGAGCTTCTGTAATGCTGATGGAAAGGCAACTTAGGATCCAAGCCCATGTCCATAATATTAAACTGTAATCTAAAATTCATTAAGAATGATCAATAAATAGAACAATGCAATACTATTTCACATATTCGCCTCCTCCATCCTCATCATTTCTGCTCTCTTTACATATTTGCACTAAACTTTAAATATGGAAGCAAAAAGAACACATTTTGAAGGAAGAAAGAATGAAAAAAATTAGAAAGAGACACATTTTGAAAACGTAGCAGTTCAAACAAGATCACCAAACACTCATTTCTCTTTTACACCTCATTTTTCTTTTACAAAGGGTACAGTTTTCTGCAATGTTCAGTAAGACAGTATCATGTCACATGAGCTAGTTAGGATTAGAGATGGGCACGATCCAAAATAAATTAACGATCCAGCCGATCATGGATCGGTGCTGGCGACGATCCCCAATAAATGATCCACACCGATCATCTCCCGTTCCTGATCAGTGGATCGTGGATCATGGAGGCCAAAGTGGGGCGTGCTGCTATTCCAAGCTATGTGGGAAGGTTGGTGCCAGTTGTGGCGGCCAGGCCCGGTGGGCACGGGGAGACGGCGATGAGCCGCCTCCCCTCAGGGGGCGGGGGGTCTGGCCTGTGTTTGGCCATCAGAGCTGCCTATCAGGGTTTGCAGGGATGAGATTGGAGTGCCCATGGCTACAGAACACCCCCTTCCCCCTCCCTCCCCTGGCTGTCTTCTCCCAACTCCTCCCAACTTTGCTGCTCCATGGTTGGAAGTAAGCCCTGCTGATCAAGGAAAGCTGGGCTTCCATTTGGGTTTCCAGGGCGACAGAAGGAGGGTAAACACAGCTCAGGCATTCCCCTGGCTCCGTTGCCAGGGGAATAGATTGCTGATGCCTGAGTGTCTGGCTTCCCGATCCAAGCGCGATCGCCCCGATCAAGCCCCGATCCAGCCCCCCTCGATTGCTGCATCGTTGGCCGTGGCTGAGCACAATCCGCCAGGTCCCAATTGCGCGATTGCCATTATCATGGGTTTTTTCCGATCGTAATGCGGATCGTGTCCATCTCTAGTTAGGATTAAGCATTCCAGCCATACTGTAGTAACTTCTTCTTCACTATAATGTCCTATAATCTTCCCAGAAGTTGGATATTACCGAATCGCTACTAAAGCATGTAGTATGTAGCTTTAGTAAGATGTAAATAATTCTAAATATTAATTTTTGACAATAAATCCAATAAGATCTGTGAAATTTTAGAAAGAAAAGACTGGAAGAGTCCCAGAAGATTTATAACTAGTTTAATTTCTTTTTTTCTCCTGTCATCCCTATACAGTTCCCTAAAATTAACTCTGGGCAACAGGGAAAGCTAGAAGATGTTGGCCACAACCCAACATAAACATCTTTAACTGTGCATTCAATTGTGGGTAATATGTAGACTAAAAGCAGTATGGCTCTTCTCCCCCAATTCAAATTTACAAGTTTTTAGAGTGCCTTCAAGTTTGCAATCCAAATATATTACAAACTACAATGAAATATGATTCATAGATGAAGCAATACAGAAGAAGTGAGGCTGAATACTAAAAGACAAGTGTTTGCTTAGCATTGCATAAGTAAAAAAACAAAGAGCTATTGTATTTTGAACAAAAGGTATCTATCACCACTCCCAAGGAAAAGTTAATATCTTCATATACAGACCTATATTTTAGGTAACATAGAAAACAACAATGTGAAGATCACTGGATACAGATAATCATAACAACAACAACTGCACATATACCACTCTTCAAGACAGATTAGTGCCCCACTCAGAGCAGTGAACGTTATATTACCCCCACAATACAGCTGGAGAGCTGGGGCTGAGAGTGGCTTACCCAAGGCCACCTACTGAGCTCATGGCAGTACTGGGATTCAAATCAGCGGAGTGTTGATTCATAGCCCAGCCACTTAACCACTATGTTACAGCAGCTCAAAATGTCTACAGAAGCAATCTTAATTTTATAAGCAGTATACCTTTTCCCTTATGATGAAAGCATAGCCGTAGTGCCAGAGGTTGTAATAACTCAGTAGCATGAAAAAGTTCCTTAAGGATGAAACCAATAGAATATTTCTTATTGTCATCACAAGATACATTTGCATTGATAGAACATTAAACTGATCACATGTTGTTTCCATTGTAGAAACCACTAAGATATAAGCAGATCTTTCTTGCTTACATTACTATACTGCTTATTGTATGACTGTCTTCCAATCATGGCTCCTAAGCATATTGGAGTTTATCCAGGGACTTTATGGAGCAGGACTTTCCACTCCACTTGCTGCAGCCCTTGAAATTTCATTCCTAGGAGTCAGTGAACAATCAGGAACAGTATGGGGCAAAGCTGAAGTTTGAAGGTAGAAGGAATAACTGATGGAAATAACTACTCCCTTTTCACAAACTTAGATGCTGCTCCATCAGAGCAACTGCATATTGGATTTGATTTGTGGCAAACTGCAAGATGTGAATTTTGTTAATGGGGAAGGCTAAGGTTTTATCACAGAGTGGGGGGTGTTTATAGTGCACTGAGAAATGCAACGACTGTTAGCAATACTTTCCCCTTACAGACCCCACACCCAAATGGCTTGCGGGAGTACAGACATGGGCCTGACAATCACTAATGGTGCATAAATATGTAATGGACAAGTCAAAGCACGTTCCCTATATTCTGAGGCTTTTCTGGACAAACAGATTTCTGGAATGAAGCAGAAACAGCCACCTTTATCTATAGACAAGGACACTTAAAGTGGCAACCATCACCTAGCATCATCTGGTACCAGCCGGCTCACTCCCATATGGTGGCAACTGTCTAATGGGCTGTGGAAGTGTCAGCTCTGCATCAGCAGCATTATTAGCTGTCTAGCCCCAGCAACTTATCCCAAGTAGCACCAGAACTCTATCATGCCTCATGTTTCCATCTAACAAGCCACAAACTAAACAAAACTAATCTAAACTAAATTTAAAAACCTCAAAAGGAAGCTGTTCCAATCTTTTGATCATTATATTGCCTTTTTCTACAACTTTTTAAGATCTATAATATCCTTTCTGATACATGGTAACTAGGACTATACATGATTTTTCAAATGGGGCCACATTAAAGAGGCATTACAAAAATCTTCTTCTTGTTTTCATTAACTCATAATCCTAGCATGGAATTTACATTTTTCTCCACTGCTACACACTGAACTGATATTTAATTGAAAAATCCAAAATCTCTTTGTTGGTCTACCGATGACCCAGCTTCCCAGTAAGCACTCTTTCTGAGTTGGCAGAGGTGTTCTCAGATGTGGAGTTGGGGACACCTAGACTGATTGTTCTGGGGGGTTTCAACATCCATGCTGATTGCTCCACATCAGGGTTGGCCCACAAAAACAGGCCTGCACTTACTTGTAACTGATGTTCGTTGAGTGGTCTTCTGTGCAAATACACTTGGGATCTGCATGTGTACAGGTGAGCTCGTTAAAAACAGAAGGTACTCAAGTGGCCCCTCTCCTGCACTTTTCCTCTAAGGCACGAGTATAAAAGGCCAGCAAAGCAGCTTCTTCCCTCAGATTGATGAATAAAACAGATGCTGAATAAAACAGAAGAGCTTACCGCAGGATAGGAAGGAGGGATATATACTTTCACAAAAGACCACTCGATGAACAACAGTTACAGGTAAGTGCAATCCAGTTTCCGTCATCATGGTTTCTGTGCAGTCTCACATTGGAGACTAGTGAGCATACTTACTCTGGAGGAATGCATTAAACTCTTTAATTGAAAAGGCTTTTCAGAACCACTCTGCTGACAGCTGCATCTTGCCTGGAATCTACATCAATAGCATACTGAATGTGGACGGGCTAAACCCATGGCTGCTTTGCATATGTCAGAGAGAGGAATCATTTTCTTGAGATCATGACTACGCGTGTGTAGAATGGGCCTGAAGATGGGGGGACAAGGTTGACTGGATTGCACATAAGAGGTCCTAATGAGCCAGACAATCCATCTGGAGATGGTCTAAGGGGAAAGTTTTCTATTTTTCTTGGTTTCAGCAAAGAGGTTAGGGTCCTTGCAAAATGGTGCCATTCTATCAATACAGAAAGACAGCATCCTCTTGATATACAGAGTGAGAAGGAGTCTTTCCTTGTTATCTTAAGGTGAAGGGAAAAAACACTGGTAAAGTAATGCCCTGGTTCAGGTGGAAGGCAGAGACTATCTTTGGTAGTAAGGAGAGGCTGGGTCGTAGAACTACCTTGTCTTGAAAAAACTGCAGAAAAGGAAGCCTCCGAATCAGAGTCCAACATGCCTTGCACGATGGGAAAGGCAACCACTCCTACTGCCTCGAAAGGGAGGACCTTGAAGAATGGATCCAATGAAGTCAGAGCCTATCTATGAATAGAGATCAAGTCAGGAGCCAGAGGTAGAACCATTGATGCCTTGGATCTATGTCTCAGTTCCGAGCTAGAAGGTTGTTATGGGTCATCCTCATGATAGAAGAAGTGATGAGGAACGTAGAGATAAGGCGATCCCTTGTATTTATATGACTAATAGTGGCAAGGCGAGGCAATATGGAGAGTACTAGAGCTGGTGGTGGTGTCTGCATGGGTGCGAGACCTCTAGCTGGTTATTGCTCTTATGCATTGTAAGTTGGTCATTAAAGGCAACCGAGGCATGTTTTGGGGATGGAGGCAAAGGAAAAATGGCCTTTGGTGTCCCACCACTTCAGAGATCTCACCTGCTAAAAGTTCCAATGGTGGGGAAGATGATCTTCTCAGAGCTGGAGAAGGGGTCTTTGGAACCAAGGACGGTTCAGTAGGCCATGCTGCAGTTGAAGCTGATGAGGATGAGGAGGCCATCTTCCTTTGTGCCTCCAAAGATGATCGTTTTAAAAACTTTGTTTTCATTTTGCCTTCTGGGCTGGCAGCTCCGAGGGACTGCGTACTGGAGCTGGTGAAGTGAAGGCAGAAGGATGCTTTTGAAACTGGCCTCAGGTTCAACAGATAATGGTAGAACCAAGGATATATGTTCTGGGTACTCTGTGTTTTTTTGGGAGACTGCAGATTGAGCTGGGGCTGAGCCTTTGAGGGCCACCTCCCAGAAAGTAACTTAGTTGTGACGCCTTTTGATGACATGCTTTCAGAGTGAACTGCTTGCAGACAGAGTACCTGAAGGTGTTGTGTGACTCTCCCAAGCAACACGAGCACTTGCCGTGACCATCAGACTGGACTACCTTCATTCCACAATGGGAACACTTCTTGAAAAGGCCTTCAAATCCACAGACCCAACGGCCATAGCTCTCATCAATAATGGGACCAAAGAGAAGAGCCAGAGACATCCTTCTTCAGCAGCAGCTAAAGAATAACTGAGGGAGGGAGCTGCTTGGCTGGCCTTTTATACTCATGTCTGAGGGGGGAAGTGCAGCAGAGGGGTCAGTTGAGCGCCTGGTGTTTTTTCAAGCTTGGAATGTCCATGACTTGGAACAGGTCCCATGTGATCAGATGGGAAAGCTTATGAAAAAGCACAGCCTACAAACAGTATTCAGACCCACCAGAAAAATACAACAGATGCTATGTTCAGCAAAAGACAGTAGAGATCCCCTCACCTCTGCAGGAGTATACCGTATACCCTGCAGCTGTGGACAAGTTTTCATCGGGACCACAAAGCATAGCATCCAGACAAGAATAAAAGAACATGAAAGACACTGCAGACTTGGCCATCCTGAAAAATCAGCAGTGGCTGAACATAGCCTAACTCAAACAGGACACAGTATCCTATTCCAGGACACTAAAATACTTGACAACACTCCCAACTACTTTGTCAGATTGCACAGGGAAGCCATTGAAATTCATAAGCATAAACAAAATTTCAATAGGAAAGAACAGACTTTATGAATGAATAGAGCATGGCTTCCAGCCCTGCAAAACACCAGGCTAACGAAATACTCCACATCCCACAATAGCCCTGCAGAGAAGATTAGCATATCAAGCACCAATCCATATGCAAAAGAACCTCCTCAGGATACAGTGACGCCTCCCTCCATTAGCATTCCACACCCTGGGAAACTCCTACAGGATGACTCAGCCCAAACCCACTTTCCTGAATAGATATAAATTACCTGTCAACATCTTTTCCACACTGTGACACTGAGAGATCTCTGTCTTTTGGTGCTACACCTCTGAAGATGCCAGCCACAGCTGCTGGCGAAACGTCAGGAACCACAACACCAAGACCACGCCTATACAGCCCGGAAAATCCACAACCATCGTTCTCCGGCCGTGAAAGCCTTCAACAATATTTCATTTAAATAGTTAATAATCTATGAGAGAACTCTTTCCTTTAACTCTTGAGTACAAGTTTACTCATAAGCCTATGTGAAAGCTTCCATCAAAACCTTTTTCGAACAGGTAGTTGGAAAGTTTTGAAAAGTTGAGAGGGTTGGTAGAATAAAGACAGAAAGGGAACCTGGGCATACAAGAAACATTAATCTACTATAGATGTTCATAAGCTATGTGAGTTAAAAGAAACCTTAAAGCCAAAGCCAATTTCTTTTGCCAACAAATTAGGGTTGCACACAAAATATACTAGTAACTGGCTAAATATATGAATTTTCATAGCTCACAGTACTTTAATAACAACAACAACAACAACATTTGATTTCTATACCGCCCTTCAGGACAACTTAACCCCCACTCAAAAGTGGTTTACAAAGTATATTATTATTATCCCCACAACAAACACCCTGTGAGTGGATGGGGCTGAGAGAAATCCTAGAAGCTGTGACTGACCCAAGGTCACCCAGCTGGCTTCAAGTGGAGGAATGGGACCTCAAACCCGCTTCTCCAGATTAGAGTCCTGCACTCTTAACCACTACACCAAACTGGCTTTACTGTACTTTAAATAGGGTTACTGGACCCTGAAATCCTCATTCCATTTATAATAAAACTGAATTATATTATGAGCATCTATGTCTATTTTATGAATGCAGGCTGCTTCAGTGCAGTGAAGATTCTGCGTTGCTTTCACTGTGGCTAAAATGCAGTGGCATCTGCTTTGGTGATGGAATTTTTACACATGAAGTTTACTGCACACTTTTCTCTGTGTTTTTCCTCAAAACTTTTCCCTTTCATGCACAATCTGCATTTACTCTACGTTGGTTTTGGGGGTGTGGTAATTTGGCTGCCTTCATAATTTGTTACATTTTTTTGTTGTTTTCTTTACACATCTGCTGTTGTTATATAACTCTTAAATACAGAATAGAAAAGTGGTAATACATCATTATTGTGTAATAGGACTATACCAATTACTTTTTTGAAAAGCCCTCTAGTAGCATAGCAGGGAAAAAAGTGTTGGGAAAATAGCACCTGTGAGAGGCTAACAGCAGGGAAATGGCACAAATATGGGTTGGATCTTTGCAGAGCAGGAAATGCACACTACTCCTTCCAGATGGCCTGCTAATATAAGCTCCAAACTTCAGAAGTTAAAGCAGAGAAAAACCTCTATGTGCAAACAACCACAGTCAGCATTCAATAGTGTTATAAAAGGATAACATATAAGCACCGTTTTTTGTAACAGCCAGATATCTGCAAACCATGGCAGAAGGCAGCTGAGACCAAAAGGCTATTGTGACAATTATCAGGCACCCTAAGATGGAAGCTACTCTTGCCTCATGCTCAGAACTTGGTTACTTTACTTAATCTTGTTGAAATTTTCCTTGCTTACTTAAATTTACTTCAGCTTTTAAAAAACAGGACAGTAATTTATTTAACTCACAGCGGGGCAGGAGGGAGGGATGTGTGTCAGCACAGAAGAACTCGATGGACAAAAGGTACAGGTATGTCAACCCTGTTTTCATCGTCGTTCTTCTGTGCCTCCACACATGGGACAGTACCAAGCTTCAGACAATAAGGAGGCGGGGAGAAGTCCAACTCTATTTTATTATGTACAATAACCATCCGTAACAGGAACAACAAGATAAGTAACCATGTTCAATAAACATATTCTCACAAAATGTGATTCTCCATCATTGGAGTAAAACATTCTAATGTCTTCTTATGAGAACAAGGAGTGAAGAACAGCCCTTGCTACTGCAACATCTTGCTCTGCATTGACATCCATAGCATAATGTTTTACAAAAGTTTCAGCAGATGACCACGTAGCCACTTTACAAATGTCAGTCAACGGCACACCCCTGATAAAGGCTGATGAAGATGCTTGAGATCGTGTGGAATGGGCCTTGATCACCAATGGACAATCTACCCTGGCCAGAGCATAAGCCTTACTAATGGCCGACACTATCCATCGTGACACTGTCTGTGACGATGCTTTGTGCCCTTTGTCTTTAATCCCAAAACAGACAAAAAGATGGGGACTATTACGGAAATCCTTTGTCCTGTCTAAATAAAAGGCTAAAGCCCTCCTCAAATCTAATGTGTGAAGGGCCTTTTCTCCTTTAGTAGATGCCTGTGGAAAGAACACAGGCAACGTGATTTCTTGTGACAGGTGGAAAGCAGACACCACCTTGGGCAGGAACTTAAGGCATGGTCGCAGAACCACCCTATTAGTATGAAAGCGTAGAAATGGAGGGTCAGCCCTAAGCGCTGTTAACTCGCTGACCCTCCTAGCAGACGTAACAGCCACCAGAAATGCCACTTTATAAGACAATAAGTCCAAGGGGCATGTAGCTAGCTGTTCAAAGGGCGATATCATCAACCTTGAGAGCACCAGGGATAGAGACCATTGAGGCACTGGCGGTGACACAGGTGGGTATAGATTAAACATTCCTTTTAGAAACTGATGAGACTTGTAATGCAAGAACACTGTATGGTCGTCAACCTGATCATGAAATGTGGAAACAGCCACAAGGTGCACTTTTAGGGAGGTAACCCTAAGCCCTTGGTCCTTCAGATGACATAAGTAGTCAAAAATCAACCCTAAAGGGCAACTAGAAGGCACTACATTCTTTGAGACTGCCCAAGTCTACAATCTAAGCCACTTGGCCTCATAAGACTGCCTCGTGGAGGGTTTCCTTGCATTTAATAAAACTTCCTCCACTCGCTTAGAATAGTCTACAGGCGTGGTTGTATCCGCCAAACAGTCAGGTGCAATTTCTTGGGCTCATGGTGAAACAGATTCCCGTTCACCAGGATATCCTGCCGGGGAGGCAGACTCACATATATCTGTTTGGACAGCTGCAACAGCTTTGGAAACAACACCTGCCTGGGCCAGAAGGGTGCCACCAGAATGCAATCTGTATTGTCGTTCTTTATTTTGCATAACACCCTTGGTATCAGTGGGAATGGTGGAAACATATAGTGCAACTTGTGGGTCCACATAAATTGGAAGGCATCCCCAATAGAGAGGGGATCGCTCCCTGCCCTTGAACAAAATATCTGGGCCTTGGTGTTTGCTGACGTTGCAAACACATCTATGCTCGGTTGGCCCCACATCTGGAAGATCGGCCCAATGTACTTTACGTTTAGTTCCCACTCATGGTCCAACATGAGTACTCTGCTGAGAGCATCCGCCCGAGCATTGTCTGATCCTGCTACATGTATAGCCCGAAGCATCACACCATTCTGAATCGCCCATTGCCAAATGAGAGTGGCCTCCCTGCAGAGAATCATAGCTGCTGTGCCCCCTTGCTGGTTTAGGTAATACATGGCAGTCATGTTGTCCGTCTGTACCAACACCTGACGATTCTGCAGAAGTGCTGCAAGGGACGCAAGTGCAAAACGTATAGCTCTTAATTCAAGGAAATTAATATGTAGGTTCCTTTCTCTCTCTGACCACACATCCTGTACACATACCGAACCACAATAGGCCCCCCATCCCTGCAAGGATGCATCTGTGGTCACTGTAACCTTAGGATGCAGAAAGCCAAACAAGGTTCCTTTAAACAAATTGTCATCCGACAGCCACCAGTCAAGGGAGGACAGGATGACCCTAGGTATCGAGAACTTGAGAGATGGAGGGTGCTGCAGAGCAATGTACCTTTGCACAAACCAATTTTGAAGCGGACGCATATGCAGTCTTGCAAAAGGTACGACTGATGTAGCAGCTGCCATATGACCCAGTAAACATTGAATTGTGCGCACAGATTGGACACTATTTCTTTTAAACATGGAAATTAATCCCCTCAGAGACTTAGCTCTGTCTTGAGGCAGTAGTGCTTTACCCTTTACTGAGTCCAATACGGCACCAATGTAAGACACTTTACGGCTTGGTACCAGTTTTGATTTTTCAAAATTTACAAGCAGACCTAAACGTTTGCAAGTCCTGACTACTAAGTCCACATCTTGCAACAGCTTAGTCTCTGAGTCTGCCACGATAAGCCAATCATCAAGATATGGAAAGATGGTACAGCCATTGTCCCGAAGGAAAGACACCACAGGCGCCACACACTTAGTAAATACTCGTGGTGCCGTAGATAGGCCGAAGGGAAGCACCCTGTAATGGAAAACCCTTTGCTTGTAAACAAACCCCAGAAATTTTCTGTGTTCCTCTAGTATTCCAACATGGAAATAGGCATTTTTCAGGTCAAGGACAGCAAACCAAGCCCCTTCCTTTAACAAGGAAATTATTGCAGACAATGTGACCATCTTAAACTTTGTAACTTTAAGAAAGGCATTAAGTCCCCTTAAATCTAGAATGGGACGTGAACCCCCATCTTTTTTGGGAACCAGGAAGAAGCGAGAAAAGAAACCTTTCTCAGACTTCTCATATGCCACTTCCTCCACAGCACCCTTGGCCAACAGAGACATGATCTCATCCTCTAGTTCCACCAAGGTATTATTCACAGCTCTTGATGGTGGAATACACACAGGCAGTTCACTGCATTCCAACCCATAGCCTTTATTAACAATTGTTAAGACCCATGAGCCAGATGTTATTGACTCCCATTCAAACAGGAAAGGCTTCAGCCTGACCGAGAAATTCAGGGCTGCGGTTGCTTTGCTCTGTCAGAACTGCCTCCCTGCTCCCTGCAGATCTTTTTGCTGGGCAGGAGTTTGAGATGGATGGGGCTTGAATGGTCTACAGCTCCTTGGTTGCTGTGCAGCAGTGAACTGGCATTGGGACGCGGGGTTGTGTTGGAAGTAGGGATGGTGCTGGTATCTTCCATGATACTGGTATGGATTGTATCTGGTCGAATACCATGGCTTAAATGCAGACCTCTCAGCCAAGGTCACTTCCAACGACCAAGTCGTCTGCCTATCCTCCTTCTTCTGTTTCAGTGCCTCATCTGTCATGCTGCAAAACAGGGAATCTCCCTCAAATGGCAAATTCTCAGTCTTGGTTCTCACCTCCATGGGGAGAGCCACTGACCGCAGCCAAGAGTGCCTTCTCAAGAGCACTGCAGCTGACATACCCTCGGCAGCAGTATCTGCGGCATGGCTCCCTGCGTTCATTTGTTGCTTTGAAAGGCGAACTGCTTCATTTTGCAGTAGGGACACCACAGCCTTCTTGTCTGCAGGCAAGTCGGCGACATAAGAGGATAGCTTCTCCCACAAGTATAATTGATAGCCAGCCATGATAGTTTAGTAGCTGGCTATATGGAGGCCCAACGCCGAGATGGGGTATTGGCGTCTGACCAGGGCATCAATCTTCCTTCCCTCCTTATCAGGTGGGGCAGAGGAGGAACCGGATCTCCTGTGCTGGATTTCACCATCAGGGATGATGGTGGAGGATGCTTGACAAGTGATTGCCACGTGCCTTGCTTGATCTTGTACATCTGCTCAATACGCTTCGATGTTGCTGGTAGATCTGAGGGCACTTTCCACACTTTCTCCACTATCTCTTCCAGGCTTTCCAGCATTGGGAAGCCCACTGTTGCTGGGTTCTCACCGTAGATGCGGCACAGCAGCTTGTCCTTTGTTCTAGGCACTGCGGAGGATATATCAATCTCCAATGCCTTCGTCATGCGGGCCATCTGGTCAGCATAGATACGGAGGTCCTCAAAAGGAGAACTCGTACTCGGACCCACATTGTCATCTGGGGACATTCCGACACTGATTCGGATCCATACTCGGAACACTCGACATCAACCTTCTCCACATCGGAAACGGGCAGACGGAACGTCCGTTGGGAACGGTGGAGGTAGCCAACCACACTGCCTGGAAGTTGATGGTCTCGGATCCGAGGAGTCATACCCCGTCGGCGCACCTTTCCACTGGCAACGAAATGGGGCCGGAATATAACAGTCCTGATGGTGTTGCGAAGCCAGGGAACAATCCGAGCCTGCACTCTCTTCCTCGGACAATCGGAGTCGGCTCCGAGTGGACGATGCTGGAGGCGCGGGAGATGGCTTTCTGGCCGAGTGTCGTTGGATCCGATGATGGGTAGTTGGGCTCAGTTCCGATGACAAGGAACGATGCTCGCTGGAGACTATGACAAACACACCCGGATCCAGCACCTCCTCATCAAGACCAGAACGGTCCGGGGAATTCAAGTGAGGCAAGGGTGTGCGTGGAGAAACCAACACCACGTCATCAGCCGATCGGCACCTTTGACAGAGGTTCCGAACTGGCTCTCGGATCCGAAGCCCTCTTGGCCGTCGATTTCTTCCCAGCCTCCAGTCTCGGAGTAGCAATACTCTTCGGATCCGCTGTCGGAGCCGATACACTAGTTGGATCCGCCATCGGAGTCGACACGCCAGTCAGATCCGGTGCGGAACCTGGCTTGCTCTTCGGATCCGATGCCGAAACTGCGCTGCCATCCGACCCTGGCTTCGACACCGACTTTGCTGTCGGAGTTGATTTCGGAGGCTCCGTCTCCCTGTGTGTTTTTGGGGACTTTGCCAACTCCGATCCTGCCCTCAAAGCTGTCTTACTCATCGGTCTAGATGTTGTTACCGACTTGGAAGACACAACTGAGCCCGCTCTCGAATCCCTCCCGTCTGGAGCAGGGCTTTGAGTGGCCTTTGGGGAGGACAATGGAGTTTTCCCTGCTACTGAAGGGTGTCTCGAAGTTTCCTCACCATCCAACACTTTCTGCCACAGCAATGCTTTCAATCGCAGAGACCTCTCCTGTCTCGCTTTATGAGTGAATTTCTGGCAGATCTTGCATGCTGGTACATTATGACCCTCCCCGAGGCAAAACAGACACAGATCATGCCCATCGGTCTGGGTCATTTTCATTTGGCACTGGGCACAGTGCTTGAATAAGGCCTTAGAAGCCATAAGGGGTCGAAATGTTGTGTCATCAAAACAAGCCAAGTCTATTCACACCGAGTCCAGAATTAGTCCAAATCAGTCAGAAGATGTGTTGTCCAAGTCCAAAATCCAAGTCAGTACCGAAATATCCAATAAGAAAAAACACTCAATCACGGAGCTGTGAAGTGGGCGTTCACTTCTAGCGGAAGGGGCCATTGCTCGCCGTTGGGAACGTGACCGTTTGGGCGGGAAACAGTCACTGTGCGCTCGCGACCAATGGCCCCTTCAGAGCAAAAAAGCAGTAAAGAATCTTCCGGCAGCTGGCCTGCGCCTGCGCAGTCCCCATGTGTGGAGGCACAGAAGAACGATGATGAACTGGCTCTTATTAGAAATGGATTCATACAGGAATGACCCCAGAAGAAGGATGAACACAATTGCAACACTGCAGTGGCAACTGTAATGCTGTGGAGTCTGTTTCATATTTTATGTTAGTCCCAGGATACTAAAATCTGAAGTAATTCCAGTCCAGGTTTTATTCATGTCTGTGTAAACTGGCTGAAAAACTGCTAGGGAACATGTGGGCAAGGCCTTGTGTTATTTTCTTTATTTCTGCTGAATAAAGTTACTCTGTGCTGAGACTCTTTGCACATTCCTAAATGACTACTAAATCTTACAGCAATGAGATTGAGAACCCTGGGGAGAGACAGCACCATTTCCTGGTAGGAAAAAGGGAGTGTAGACATACATGGAACCGACAGGAAAAAAACTGCCTTCAATATGCACTTCAACTGCAGTTCCTCTAAGAGCAATGTGGAAGGAGGTAGAAGGTCGGACATAGGTGAGGAGTTGCCTTGATTTCCAGGCAATAGTCCTGGTTGACAATGGACAATATCCAAGTAGGGGTGTGTACCTGAAAAATATTTGGGTTTCCAAAGTGGGAAAGTTTCGGGGGAAAACTTCTAAGTCGCTTCAGTATGCTTTGTAAAGATTCGGAGCATACTCCCACCTCACCCTTTAACCCCACCCCCACCGCACCTACCTAGTCAGGCTCCAGCCGCGAATGCCACACTGGCCAGCTGGCCTCCCCTGCCACCACCGTACAGCCGCTGCTGGCATGGCTGGCCCGCAGAGGGCTGCCACTGCCACTAGAGGCCAGCAGGGAGGCAGGAGGGCCTCCTCCTCCAGCCAGTGCCAGGTAAGTGGGGGTGGGGAGGTAAGGGTGGGAAATGGAAAAGTTTAAAGGGCCCTGCCACTTGCAAAAGGGCCTTTTAAACTTAACCCCTGGGGCCCCCAAAGCTTCCCGAAGCATTACGAATGCTTTGGGAAGCTTTGATTCGGTATCTCTAAATTGGGGCCAGCATGCTGGCCCCAACTCAAAAATACCGAAGCTTTCCGAATCAGGCCTGATTCAGGTATTTTACCCAAATCGGATACATGAAGCGCATATCCCTATACCCAAGCCTCCTAATTGATGGATTCCCAGGCCTGCAAAGGAAGTGATGAGTTGTTTGGCAGGGCAAGAGAGGTTCTGGTATCAAATACTCTGCTTATTGGGACCAGACTAATTTTTTGGAGAACAGGAACCATCTTTTGACTTGGTTCTACAGGGTTGAATGGAGGTAGAAGAGGAAGGCTGCTGGGAGCCTCTGGTCATTGGATACATCAGCTGGGAATGGAACCTATTGTAACAATTATACAGTGGATACAGCGGAGGGGTATATTTCTGCCTGAACGGATTTGGGTAGAGAGATGTGATACCCAAAGGTTTAGCTGTCACCTTATCATCCTTAATCTTTTTCAGTGCCTCATCCATAGTAGATGAAAATAGGTCTGAGACTTCAAAGGGAAGGTCTTCTACCCTCATCCTATACTGAATGGCTAGTGCTGTGGTTCTAAGCCAAGCATATCTACGAATGACTATAGCAGAGGATCTGGCTCTGGAAGAACAATCCCCAATATGCCTGGCTGTGTTAATTTGTTGTCTGGAGAGCCTTAGATCTTCTCCTTGCAAGATCTTAGAGAGCCTTTGTTTGTCATCCGGAATTAGATTCAAATATGGGTCTACCTTTTCTTTTAAGAAAAGCTGATAGCAGGCCATGATCGCCTCACAATTACTAATTCAAGAGGTCAAAGCTGCAGAAGCATAAACCTTGTGTACCAAATATATCTTGTTTCCTGCTTTCCTTATCAATTGGAATTGAGTGGCTCGTGCTTTTCGAAGACCTTTTCCTTGGAGGGACTCAGTGACAACAGAATTGGCCAGGGGGTCAGTAAAGAGAAAACCTGACCCTTCTTGTTTGGTCTTATACATATTATCCATCTTTTTTGATGTTGCTGGAGTCCAATATGGTCTGAACCACACATCCTTGGTCACTTCAAGCATCCCCTGCATGACTGAAAACTCTACAGGCCCAGCTGCTTCCAAGTGAAGGACCTTGAAGACCGGATCCGAAGAAGTTAGAGCAGAGCAGTTCACCTCAATATCCAAAGATCTCACCATTTGAACAAACTGTTCAGTGTACAAGTGGAGATCCTCACTCGGAGAACTGGTAGTGTCCTCAATAAGGAATTCTGATTCTGATGCAAAGTCTGAATTGACATTGGAGTCGACATCAGACTGTGTGGCAGGGTTCAACTTTGGTTCCGGAGCAATATTGTCTTCTGGAACCACAGTACGAATCGATAAAAATTTTGCTTTACGCCTTGGTTGTGGGTGAACCAGCAGGTACCTACCCAGTGAGTCTTCATATCCATATGCATAATACTGATAAGGGGAACCTTACGGAGAGTAATGGAACCAATAGCATCTTTGATGATGAGCCAATTCCAGTTGATTATTGTCAGACAGAACTGAGGAATCTATGCCTTTCAGCAGGCCATACCAGAGAAAGTAGCAGCAGGGAAACAGCTGTAGATGATTCCATGACTTCAGGAATTTCACCCTCTGAGAGAGACTGAACCAAAGCAGAGCAATATCTGGGAGTTGGTAATACAGTAATTGGAACCCAGGATGGACTTGATGGACCAAAGTAGTCGGAACTGAAGAAGAGGATTTCTTCCTCTTATGTACCTTCAGTGCCTCCATGATGCCATGGAACCAAAGGCCGTTACTCACATACAGCTCCATGGATCAGAGGAGTGGAGAAAGGAGACATCCTTCAGTTACAGTAAAAGAAAAACTGAGGGAGGGAGCCACTCGCCTTGGCCATGGTTCTGACTTTGCTTCTGGCTCCTCCCTTTTGTTTACTCTGTTTCTGGCTAAATGGGGGACAAGTGAAAGCAAATGAAAGACAACTGAAAGCTGCCAGTTTTTGACAACTTGCCAAGATTGCCTGTTGGTATGGAATGCCGCTCATCTGAGTGTTACTGATATTAGATAAAAAACAAAAGAAAATCATTTTTAAATTCAACATACATTCGAATTAATGCAGGGAATTCCATTAGATTTACAAATGCAGAAAATATCAGTTGTGACATACAGTGCCATATATCTGTTTTGGGGGAAGATTTTCTATGATAAAACTTGAGAATATTTAATCATTAGAAATAATAACTTGATCTAATTTCAAAATTCCGTAATTCCATAATTTAAACCTCGTTCTACTTTTCTGTGGGGTCACTCTTGATCCTTTAACTGCAGTATTTGCTTCTGTTTTAGCTCAGAGGGCTTGAAGGAAAAGGGGCAATGGGCACAAGCCATGCTTGTGGCCTCCTGTCTTGTTGCTACCCTCTGACAATTTGGCAACCCAAATTGCTGGTTGGGTCACTTGGGCAATTAACTAGCCATGAATATGAAAAGCTTCCCTAAGTTAGGAAGGAAATCAACCTACATTCAAAATTACCCATTTAGAGACCAACCATGCATGAGGTATGCTGTGCCTGAGGTGTCTGTACCATCGAAGGCAAACTTAATTTAGAAGCTAGTGCACTTGACATAACAGAGGAGAAAGGGACTTTTACATTCACTCTGTAATAGAGCTAGGGTCAAGAAAAAAGGAAGCAAAAAAAAAAGCATTCAAGTATGACTTTGTACAGCTAGTACACCTACTGATACTCATTGCCTGCAAGCACTTTAGAGGCCACTTGTGTGCTTCACATACATCTTTTTATGTATTAAAGCTGTTTAGTCTAATGTTTTAGCAATCCCAGAAGCATTTTGACTTTCAACTTGTATCTGCCAGGCAACCACCCCACAAAACACCTCACAGCATTTCTGCTGAGCTGCTGAATCTTTGCAATCTCTTTCAATAACAAAAACTTTCTGAAAAGAGCCACAACTTACATTTAGATACAATCAAGGGCTGCATACAGTAAATATATTTTATGTTTCTGGAATGATCTTCACTAATGTGAAATTGTCTAGCATACAGATTTAATATTTTTAAATTCAAATCCCCAATGACTTAAAATATTTAAAAATTCAGGAACTAACAAAGGAAGATGTGCTGACTTAAAAATGGTCTCTTAAGAACATAAGAACATAAGCAAAGCCATGTTGGATCAGGCCAGTGGCCCATCCAGTCCAACATTCTGTCACACACAGTGGCTAGAAATCCAGTGCCATCTAAAGGACTGTCAGTGAGGCCAGGACACCAGAAGCCCTCCCACTGCCTTCCTTCCAGCACCAAGACAACAGAGCACCACCTCCCCACAAAGAGAATACCATCTATCTCCTGTGGCTAATAGCCACTGATGGACCTCTGCTCCATATATTTGTCCAGTCCCCTCTTGAAGCTGGCAATGCTTGTAGCTGCCACCACCTCCTGTGGCAACGAATTCCATGTGTTTATCACCCTTTGTGTAAAGTAGTATTTTCTTCTATCTGTTCTAACCCGACTGCTCAATAATTTCATAGAGTGCCCACGAGTTCTTGTATTGTGAGAAAGGGAGAAAAACACATCTTTCTCTACCTTCTCTAACCCGTGCATTATCTTGTAAACCTCTATCATGTCTCCCCTCAGTCGTCTTTTCTCCAGGCTAAAGAGCCCCAAGCGCCTCAATCTTTCCTCATAGGGAAAGTGTTCCAACCCTTTAATCATTTTAGTTGCCCTTCTCTGTACTTTTTCCAGTGCTATGATATCTTTTTTAAGGTGTGGCGACCAGAACTGTACACAGTACTCCAAATGAGGCCTCACCATCGATTTATACAGAGGCATTATGATACCGGCTGATTTGTTTTCAATCCCTTTCCTAATAACCCCTAGCATAGCATTAGCTTTTTTTATGGCAGTCGCACACTGTGCTGACGTTTTTAGTGAGTTATCTATCATGACTCCAAGATCTCTCTCTTGGTCAGTCTCCGCCAGTTCAGACCCCATCAACTTGTATTTATATTTTGGATTTTTGGTTCCAATGTGCATTACTTTGCACTTGGCTACATTGAACCTCATTTGCCACATGGATGCCCACTCTTCTAGCCTCGACAGATCCCTTTGGAGTGCCTCACAATCCTCTCTGGCTTTCACCACCCTGAACAATTTCGTGTCATCTGCAAATTTAGCCACTTCACTGCTTAATCCCAATTCCAAATCATTAATAAACAAGTTAAAAAGCATTGGACCCAATACCGACCCCTGTGGCACCCCACTGCTCACCACCCTCCACTGTGAGAAGTGCCCGTTTATACTCACTCTCTGTTTCCTATTAATTAGCCAGTTTTCGATCCACAAGAGGACTTGGCCCTTTATCCCATAGCTACTGAGCTTACTTAGGAGCCTTTGATGAGGAACTTTGTCAAAAGCTTTCTGGAAGTCAAGATAAACAATATCTATCGGGTCTCCCTTGTCCACTTGTTTGTTCACTCCCTCAAAGAACTCTAACAGATTGGTGAGACAAGATCTTCCCTTACAGAACCCATGCTGAGTTTTCCTCATCAGCTTTTGGTCATCAATATGTGGCAGGGTTCAACTTTGGTTCCGGGAGAGCAGTCTTGAAGAGCAGAGGTCTGTGGAGGCAGCAAAACAACCAGCGTTTCACAGAGAAGAGAGGCTCACACAGATTTGGGGGTACATGGATGGATCCAGAACACAGTGTGAAATGCTCCCTGGGGCAAGCTGACATCTTTGCCCTCAAAACAAACAAGGTTAGGGGGAGCCACGGCCAAGTACCCTAGCCAAGTGTATATAACCCAGCTGTGTTTCTCATGGGAAGGTGCTATATGCTCCTAGCAGTGTAATGAGGATTTGACATAACTGCAGAATGTCCAATCTCACACGTCACTGCTGAGCCCTGATTGGTTAATGAGATAGCCCCAGGTTGATAGACAAAGGGGAGTAAAATGAAAAGTCAGTTATGGGTTTTGCTCTTGGCCTCAGCTTCTAGCTATGGCCCATGGCTTCCGTCCTTACCCTCTGTACCTTCTGTTTTGTGGGTTCTCTTTAGGATCCTTATGGATTACAACTAGAGATGGGCACAATCGGCATTACGATAGAAAAATACCCACGATAATGGCGTTTGCGCGATCGGGACGTGGCAGATCGGTGCCGTCCACGGCAACCGATCCAGCATTCGTGGGGGGGGGGAGCCTTTATCGGGGCTTGATTGGAGCGATCGGTATCTGATCGGAGATCCAGTCACTCCGGCGCCAGTAATCTATTCCCCTGGCAACGGAGCCTGAGCTGAGTTTGTCCTCCTTCTGTCACCCTGGAAACCCGAATGGAAGCCCAGCTTGCCTTGATCAGCAGGGCTTCCTTCCAACCGCGGAGCAGCAACGCACTCACCAGTTGGGAGAAGACAGCCAGGGGAGGGAGGAGGAAGGGGGTTTTCTGTAGCCATGGGCACTCCAAACGTTTTTTGCTTTTTTAAAAAACGGGGCTTTGTAGGAGGAATGGCTGTTTTTCTGTCTGTCACTCTCTGTTTTTAACCTGCTTTTAAAACACTGTATTTTGTGGGAAAACTTCATTCACGGCTCTGAGCGTGTGTTTAAAATATGCTTTTGGAAGATTGGCTGCTTGCTTTTAAAATTAGGTGGGGAGGAATGGAGGATTCTGTCCCTGCTTTTTTTTAAAAGCTGGCTGAAACATGTTGATGGGGTGTCTCTCTCTCTCTCTCTATTTGGAGAGCCAGGGACGGGTTAAAAACTCCCCCCCTCTGTTCTAAGTGTGTGTGTGTGTGTGTGTGTGTGTGTGTGTGTGTGTGTGTGTGTGTGTGTGTGTGTGTGTGAACGTCCCCTCCGTGAGGGGAGGCGGCTCGTCGCTGGGTTAAAAACTTTTTTTCCCCCTCTGCTCTAAGTGTGTGTGAACATCTCCTCCCTGAGGGGAGGCAGCTCGTCGCCACCTCCCCGTGCCCGCTGGAACTGGCGGTTGCCGCCATTACCCACCTTCCTGCATAGCTGGGAACAGCGGGGCGCCCCTCTGCTTTGGCCTCCCCGATTCCCGATCCACGGATCGGAAACGGGAGATGACCAGTGTGGATCGGAGATTTGGGGTCAGGTTGATCGGTAATTTTTTTTTGGATCGTGCCCACCTCTAATTACCTCTAATTACAACTATGATTGATACCTGGGACTCTGAACCTGGTTGCTGACTAAGAATGCTGTGTGATACTAGTAAGTTACCATGATGGGAATGGCAGGTATATTATAGCAATGTAATTAGCGTTATTGCTTTACTTACCTTTTGTACAATTCCTAAAACATAATCCTGTATGCACAATTTTAATAACAAAAAATGTTCTTTGTAACTCTGTGGTGCTTCCTTGATTCCTAGCTTCAAATTAAACCAGTGACGAGCATGGTTAAGACCAGCTACCTTTGCAACTCTTTTTTGGGAGACACAATATAGCTAACTCCCAGGTAATGTTCTGTAAGACCAGAGGCTTGTTTTCCCCTGGGACTGGTTGTTTTCCCCTAGGATTGGTTGGGGAAAATGGTGGTAGCTCTATAGGGTTGCCAGCCTCCAGGTAGTGGCTGGAGATCTCCCGGAATTACAACTGGTCTCCAGGCCACAGAGATCAGTTCACCTGGAGAAAATGGCTACTTTGGGGGGTAGATTCTATGGAATTCTGCCATGCCAAGGTCCTTTCCCTCCCCCAAACCCACTTTCTCCAGGTTTCTCCAGGGTTCATCCCCTAGATTTCCAGGAATTTCCCAACTTGGAGCTGGCAACCCTACAGCTCTACCTTGCTGTGTTCAGGAATGCTCTGCTAGGACTGGGCTTTTATTGTGGTTTTGCTGACCTCCCATGATCAGTAGGTCCCCTTTGTGTCCCTTCTACAGTGGACAAAATGAAACATGGGAAAGACCTTACTTGAAGATTTCTTCTCTTCAGTGGGGAGAAGGCATCCAAACTGGTTAGGTCACAATTCCTGTCGCTCCAGGCAGGGCTATGCAAATTTTTGTGTATGCCTTCTGGAATTATGCACGTGGTTCCCTCCAGACATAAAATAGCCTAGCTCTGGATGGTTAATTCAACCTTTTATTATAACAATTTCTATTTTTTTAAGAAAACCAAGAACATCAAAACAAATACTGTCATAGTTTTAACTTTACTGTAATATAACATAACTGCAAATATAATATAATATAACCCGAAAAATACAACAGATGCTACGATCAGCAAAAGACAGTAGAGACCCCCTCACCTCTGCAGGAGTATACCGTATACCCTGCAGCTGTGGACAAGTTTACATCGGGACCACAAAGCGTAGCATCCAGACAAGAATAAAAGAACATGAAAGACACTGCAGACTTGGACAACCTGAAAAATCAGCAGTGGCTGAACATAGCCTAATGCAAACAGGGCACAGTATCCTATTCCAGGACACCAAAATACTGGACAACACTTCCAACTACTTTGTCAGACTGTACAGGGAAGCCATTGAAATTCACAAGCATAAGCAAAACTTCAACAGGAAAGAAGAAACCTTAAGAATGAACAGAGCATGGTTTCCAGTTCTGAAAAACACCAGGCTAACAAAACATTCTATCCCCGACAATAGCCCTGCAGAGAAGATTAGCACATCAAGTACCAATCCATATGCAAAAGAACCTCCTCAGGATACAGTGAAGCCTCCCGCCATTAGCATTCCACACCCTGGGAAACTCTTACAGGATGACTCAGCTCAACCCCACCCCTCCTGAGTAGATACAAATGACCTACATCTTTTCCACACTGTGACACTGAGAGATCTCTGTCTTTTGGTGCTACACCTCTGAAGATGCCAGCCACAGCTGCTGGCGAAACGTCAGGAACTACAATGCCAAGACCACGGCAATACAGCCCGGAAAACCCACAACAACCATCATTCTCCGGCCGTGAAAGCCTTCGACAATACATCTAAAAGTGCTCTAGCTGGAACAGCCTGGCTGAATTGTCCTTCATATCTGACTCTGCCCCCAACCACTCTCCCTCCTCACTGTCTGATATCATGATAGCTGAAGGGTTAACTGACATAGAATCCTCCGTGCTGGAGTCCTGTCTTGGGGAGACAGAGAGCTCCCTGCCTGAGTGCATCTGTGATGCTTTGCAGGGTAAGGAGGGGACAGGGATCTAGCTCTGTCTGATCTTTCTCTTTAGTATTTTTATTGACTATTTAAAATATTTATGTCCGGGCTGCACTCTCTCCGCAGTTGATAAGACAGAAAAGTCTGGGGACACTGGGGCTGTGGAGAGAGCAGGGCTGCGTGCTCGGAGCCTTTTTCTAGTCTCAGTACGTTAGCCCGCTGATGATCTGTCATCCCCTGCTCCTTAATCAAGCCCAGTTTTCCTTCCCATTTCAGGGGAAGAGGAGTTAATGTTGGGGCCTGCAACTTGTCACGGGTTCATCCAGGCTGACTTCCAAGCCTGCATCATCCACTCCACAGGAGGCAGTCCAAAAAGAGTGGGAAAAAATGGCACGCTCGCCATAGCCACAGCTCCTGACATAGCCAGCATCCCCGGTATGGCCATCTGAGCTTGTCAAAAGGGGAGGAAAATTGCAGGGGGACTCCCAAGTCTGGGGTCTTGGCCCACCAGGAGGGAACTGAGGGGAGCTTGAGCCATCATCTGAGGCACTGACTCACCACCCATGAGGCTGTTAACGGTCAGGGTAGGAATTTTGGCTCAGCCTCACAACCGCCGCATCACAGAGAAGCTGACCTTCCTCGCCTTTTCCATGCTGTCACGTCGCTGGCACGGGATCAGAGGCCTCTGAAACTTCTGTTTGGTCAGCTTGTATGGCTGTGGAGCCAGCGTCTCTCATGTGCCCATCCTTTCGGATGGGGAGGGTTTTTCCACACAATCTCTCATCCTCATATTCCCAGGGCCTTGGGTCTTTTGGGTGGGATTACTTTCCACCATTGTCTGTCTGTATCATCAGATTTTCCCATGTTTTATCTCTAGATAGTTAGATCTAAGCTCTAGCATCCTCCTGGAGTGGCAGGGCTATTCAAACTGGAGGGACGCAAGCGCACATTCCCAGAAGGCATACACAAAAATTTGCGTAGCCCTGCCTGGAGCGAGAAGAGGCATGACATAACCAGTTTGGATGTCTTCCCCCACTGAAGGAGAATTACAAGCATCCTGTAGCATGATGCCTCACATATAATCAAAGGAGACTGAGCAATGTTAGCTTGCCTGATCATCATTCCCCTGTCCAACATTTTCAGCACACCTAGAGATGCCTAGAACTGTACACAGTATTCCAAATGCAGTCACACCATAGAACCATGTGAATGCATTATGATGAGGACACTTTTTTCAATCCCTATCACAGAATTTGCCCATTTCACCATTACTACTATGACCCCAATGTCTTCTTTATCAGATATCACCATCCAGAGCACATTCAAGCATATATGAATGAGTCAGAATGGTGTAGAGACTAGAGAGACTAGGACCTAGAAGACCCGGGTTCAAATCCCCACTCTGCCATGATAGCTTGCTGAATGACCTTCTGCAAACATATACTCTCAGTCTAACCTACTTCACAGAGTTGTTAGAGGATTAATTGGAGGAGAAGAGAACAACATAACCAGCTTTGAGTCCCCAGCAGGGAGAAAGGTGGGGTATAAGTAAAGTAAAATTAAAATTAAATCTCCACTTTTTTTTTAAATGTGGCGGTGGCAGCTACTATTTTCATAGACTTCATGCTGAGATCCAGTAGAAGTGATGAAAAACAATAATACATTTTCATGACTGATAGCAAGTAATTAAACAAAATGCTTATTGTTCATCAATTTAATTTCCTCATACTGTATTTTTGTCTCCTGTAGTTTCCAAATTAGTAACATTAAATATTGACAATAATTTTGTAAGATAAAATTAAACCCCATCAATTGTATTAAAAATATTAAGCATCCAGCTAAGGATTTCTTACTCTATGAAGTACTGGGAAATATTTGTAACTAATCTATCAATACGGTATTAGTAAACCTGCATGAAACACAGAAGAAAACTGTTCATTTCTCTCCAAGGGAAATAATGAAATACCAGCTTCAGGCATTCATTTCCAGCCCAGAGACAAGAACAAGGACATTGTTTTATAAAAAGATAAATGATGACAGGAAATCCATTAAGTAAAGACTCAAGGAAACAAAAAGATGTATGAATAAAAGAGTGCTATCCCACTGACTCCCAGAACCATCAACAAAGAACACTAAGAAAAGGATTTAAAAGTTTGACAGCAGATTCACTCATAAGGAAAGACAGCATGTTTTAAGAACAGCCCTGCTGAATCAAACCACTGGTCCATCTAGTTCAGCAAGCTGTTTCACAAAGGGGCTCCCCAGTTGCCCTGGAGGGCCAGGAAAAGAGCATAAGAAACCAAAGCCCTCCCCTGATGTTGCCTCCTAGCACTGGTATTCACAGGTCTTTGACTATTGAGGTTCTCTTAAATCACCATTGACAAATGGGGGACCTGCAGGGACTTTCAGATGATACCTTATTTTCCCCTCCCCACCATGTCCTCTTTCTCTTCCTCCACCCCCCACAGCCTCTCCCCTATGGCCCAGTTGCATAATGCCAGCTGAGCAAGGGCAAGTTGTATGGTGGGGAACCTGCAAGGACTTGTGTGGGGTACTTTACTTTTCCCTGTATCCCCTTATCCACATTATTTCCTCTTTCCCTCCTCCTAACAGCTTCCATATGCTCATCTTTTCCTACTTTCCTTCAAATGCACTAAATAACTTTTACCTGCCCGCCAGCTTCATCTATATTTCTTAATTTACCTCATCTATATACTGCCTTATCCCACAGTGGGAACCCAAAGCAGCTTACATTCTCCTTGCCTCCAATTATCCTCACAACCCTGAGAGGGAGGTTAGGCTGAGAGTGTGTGACTGGATCAAAGTCACCCAGTGATTTTTATCACAAGAGTGGTGATTCGAACATGAGTCTCCCAGATCCTACTCTGAAACTCTAACCACTACACTACACTACACTACACTACACTGGTGGGAGGGTCAGGAGGCTGCTTGCTACTGTTCAGCTACTGCTACTGCTGAACAGTAGCAGTAGCAGTAGCTGAACAGTAGCAAGCAGCCTGGCCTAGGTGAGTCAAGCCAGTTTGTGGTATTAAGTTGGCTGACTATTGCTTCTGAGCCTACCCCCACTGAGTCCTCCCACAAAGGCCAAAACAGTCCTAGAAAAAGTCCTGCCCCTCCCCCTGCCTTTTCCTGACAGACACCAAGCCTGGAATACTGGCCAAACTCTCATGGTAGCAACAGACGCAGAGGGCATCTGTTTAAAGCTACCGGCACCCCTTTTACCATTTGGGGTTTTTTCCTGCAAACCTAGCACATTCAAAGACCTGCCATGTCTGTTCATGGCTCCAGTCTCTGGATTTAAGTATCCACAGATCAGGGCCACTTGGCTACTAGTGTATAAGGTAAGAATTGATGGACTTATCCTCCACAAACGTGTCTAATCCCTTTTTAAAGCCATCAATGCTTGCATATGTCACTACATCCACTAGCAGTGAATTACACAATTTAATCCCACATTGAGTAATTCTTTATGTCCATCTTGAGTCTATCACCTATCAGGCAGCCTCAGGAAGCAGTCCCTGACATTTCCTGGCAGGAGAAAAGGAAGTCCCTCAAATCTTCAATATGAGAACACTTCTACATGAAAGAAGTGGATCTCTGGTTAGTGCACTGCGTACTTTGTGGGAGGAAAATTTGTAGAGGGGGCCAGGAGATGAAAGAGCATGTAAGCAATTCAGGAGTATAGCAGTATTTCAGGTGCCATCACAATTTACTGCTACTGCAAGGCCAAGCAGTAAAAGTGGTGTTCAGTGGTTTCTCCTCACCTAGAACAAAAGTATAATCTTCTAGATGTGGGGGTAAAGTTAGAGGGAAGTTGTATAAATGTTCATAGAAAAAAATGAACTAACGCATTTTACACCTTCATTAACAAATATATTAAGGACAAAACAATATTTTACATTGTTAATAATGCCAGCTGTGCTGTAGCTTGGCAACTGAATATAATTCTTTTAAAGGTTATCTCAAATACTTGGCCAAGAAAGTTGACAGACATGAAGAGAATTTTTTTGCCAAGAGCACTGACTGTACTCATTGCAAGAACAATTCTTAAGGAGATTTCTTTTTCAGCATAAAGAAATTGTTGAGAGGGGTGATAAAAATAACAATATGAGCCCAGAAAAATATGAGAAAGTAAACTACAAAGAATTTCATATTAGCACCAAATAATAATATTAAATTTAGATTTTAAAACTAAATTATTGTTTAAATGCTAAGATCATAAGCTTACTACTAGACATGGGCATGGACTGGGAAAAAACCATGGCTCATCCGTCCATACCTGGAGTATTGTGTGCAGTTCTGGAGGCCTCACTTCAAAAAGGATGTGGACAAAATCGAGAGGGTGTAGAGGAGAGCGACGAGGATGATCAGGGGTCTGGAGACTGAGAGCCAAGCTACAAGTGACACCTGGCACTGGTTGGACACTTGTCAAGCTTCCCTCAAGTTTTGATGGGAAATGTAGGCATCCTGGTCTTGCAGCTGTAATGGAGAGCCAAGCTGTAAAACCAGGATGCCTACATTTCCCATCAAAACTTGAGGGAAGCTGACAAGTGTCCAACCTGTGTAACGCGTCACTTGTAGCTTGGCTCTGAGCCCTACAAGGAAAGGCTGAGGGCCTTGGGAATGTTTAGTTTGGAGAAGAGGAGGTTGAGGGGGGACATGATTGCTCTCTTTAAATATTTGAAAGGCTGTCATTTGGAGGAGGGCAAGGAGCTGTTCTATTTGGCAGCAGAGGGTAGGACCCGAAGCAATGGGCTTAAATTACATGCACAAAGGTACCGGCTGGATATTAGGAAAAACCTTTTCACGGTCAGAGTAGTTCAAAAGTGGAATCAGCTGCCTAGGGAGGTGGTGAGCTCCCCCTCACTGGCAGTTTTCAAGAAGAGGCTGGATGACTACTTGTCAGAGATGCTTTAGGCTGATCCTGCACTGTGCATAGGGTTGGACTAGATGGTCTGTATGGCCCCTTCCAACTCTATGATTCTATGACCATTCCAAATGACTCGTGTGGTGCAGTGCCATTCTTGTGATGGCCTGGTGCACAGGGGCAATGACCCGAAGCACCTGTCATTGATGGTCCTGAGTAGGCACCTGAAGATGCACCAACCAAGCCTGTGGTTTCCGTCCTTGCCCAGTGAAACATCCGGTGGGGGGAGAAAGAGGGCTACCAGCTCTTCTGACCAGGGATCAGTGGAAGGGTCACTGGAATCCACCCCAAGCAAGAAGCCTTGCCCTGAGGGTGATGCTGGTGGGAGCGGAACGCTCAGGCAGGCTGCTCTTGCAGAGGTTGTTCCCTTGGGGTCGGGGACAGTGCCGCTGAAAAGGGTGAGGTCGAGGGCTCAGGAGGCGGGCATTCTCTGAATGGTGGGGTGCTGCTCTAGCCCCCATCAGTTCTTGGGGCTGCTTCCACAGTCTGGTGCCAAGCTCAATGGGTTTCTCAGATGATGGCTCGCAAATGTTTGGGTCTTCCCGGTCCTGCTCTGCAATGCGGCTGGTAACCCATAGTGCTCCTCTCCCTGACAAATTCCCGGTCCCTCTTTCAACCTCTCCCTATTTGGAACCACTACGAACCTTCCCAACGACTTGTCCTGCCCATCCTATCCTTTCCACGAAGGAAGGAAGGTGGGTGATGTCTGCAGCTGCTGCTTTTGGGCACGAGGGACAGTTCAGGAGCTGTTGCACATATGGTTGTACAACACAGTGCCCCCTATCAACGGCACCTGCTGTCCCCTCTGAGCAGGGGGGAATGGATCCCGCAACTTCCGTCCTTTCCGCAAAGGCAGGAAAGTGGGTGATGTTGGCAGCAGCCTCCACTTCGACACAGGAGGGGCAGACAATTGTCTCCAGCAGCAGTCTGCGCATTCCTTCAAAGTGGATCCCGTCACCCGGGGTTCTTAGTTTGGGCTGACTGTCCTCCCGGCTCCATCATGTCTGGCTGGAGGGACCCTCAACGGTACCAGCCTTGCTGCAATGCTGTCTTATGTAGGGTGCTGAATAGGCTGCCACGTCCGTGACAGCAGGCTGGTGGGTGATACAGGGGGCAGCCTACAGCTCCCCACGTGGGCACCTACCTGTCTGCCCACAATCCACTTTCCTAGGGGAATTGATGCCTCCCCCACGACTGAGGGGAAGGCATCCTCCATCGCCTCGACGGCCAACACGTGACCCTCCGCTTCTATACATTAGGGGCAGGCCCCACCTTGGTTCTTTCCTTCCAACTGCCTAATGCTGGGACAACCAAGATGTTTATGCAATACACCTGTGTCCCCAATATCCCTGTACACGGCATCTGTCTCTTCTGTCAATCCAATACAGGTATTCAATGTATTCTCGCATCCCTCTATCCTATAGATTTATCCCATACAGCTATGCACCTGTCTATTGAGAAAACCATCTATCCCAAGTACCTAACCGTCCAATGCTCCATGTCCAGCTTATGTGTTTTGGCGGCAACAGCATCTGCACCATGTGAGGTGCAGACAACAGTATCGGCCCCAATGATATGAAGTCCCCATCTGGTGGACGTATGTTGGTGTCTTTGACCCACCAGGGTTTGTGGTTGTGTATGCATGGCCTCCACGTATGCCACCGTGTCTTGCTGGAGGGTTTTCTTAGCAGATTGCTGTTGGTTCATTTGGTAATGCGGCAGCCGCCAACATCATCTATCTCCCTGGCTCCCAGAAGGTGGCCTCTCTGAGGCCTGGCGGGTGGGCACACAGGGGTGCCACCAGCGAGCAGCCAAACCCCTGCCCCCTAGAGGGGAGGTGGCCCACCACCGCCTCCCCAAGCCTGCCAGGCTTGGCAGCCGCCAACATCACCCATCTCCCTGGCATCCGGAAAGTAGCCTCTCTGAGGCTTGGGGGGCGGGCACATAGGGGGTGCCGCCAGCGAGCAGCCAAACCCCCACCACCTATAGGGGAGGTGGCCCACCACCACCTCCCTGAGCCCACCAGGCCCAGCAGCCACCGACATCATCCAACTCCCTGGCATCTGGAAAGTAGCCTCTCTGACGCCTGGCAGGCGGGCACAAGAGAGGTGCCGCCAGCAAGCGGCCAACCCCCCCGCCCCCTAGAGGGGAGGTGGCCTGCCACCGCCTCCCTGAGCCCACCAGGCCCAGCGGCCGCCAACACCACCCATCTCCCTGGCTCACGGAAGGTGGCCTCTCTGAGTCCTGGCAGGCGGGCACATGGGGAGTGCCGCCAGCAACTGGCCAATCCCCCTGTCCTCTAGAGGGGAGGCAGCCCACCTTGGGGTTTCGAGTCCACCACTTGTAAACGGGGCCAAAGTCAACTGATTGCTCCAATTGTATCGAATGGGATTTTCCTGGGGGCATCAGATTTGGGAATGTATAACTCCCAAGATCAGATTTGCAATCTTGACCAAACTTGGGTGATGGCTGGAGAAGAGCCTGCTGAACACTCCCTGTGAATATGGGCTCTAAGTCCCAAGGGGGCCGTTCTGGCCCGCACAAACAACGAACATGTTCGTTAACAGGTCATGCCCATTACTGTTCGTTTGTCCTTGTTCGTGGATGGCAACGAACAATGAACATCATGTTCTTTTTTTTTCCCCCGTTCGTTCCCAGGTCTATTTGTACATCACATTTGCAACACTGCAGGGAAATGAACAGGCATGCTCTGAACAGAACAAGAAAAAAATATGGTATAATGACTGCTGTGCCTCCAGGGGCTGATTGCCCCTGAACATGGAGGTTCTTTGCATGTGTAGTCTCCCGATGCCACAGAGTTGTTCCTTCCTTCAGGTTTCAGAGGGGGACAAACCTAGGGTTGCCAGTTTCCAGGTAGTGGCTGGAGATCTCCTGGAATTACAACTGGTCTCCAGCCCACAGAGATCAGTTCACCTGGAGAAAATGGCTACTTTGGGGGTTGGACTCTATGGAATTATGCAATGCCAAGTTCCTTTCCCTCCTCAAACCCCACTTTCTCCAGGTTTCACCCCCTAGATCTCCAGGAATTTCCCAACTTGGAGCTGGCATCCCTAGACAAACCACAGAGTTAGAAAGATAAGAAAGAGCAGAGGTCATCTGTTTACTGTTTAAAGTTCGCCTATCCTTTGATGTGTAGATTGCTATTCTGAGGACTTCCTCTCTTGTGACATCCTTCTCTTCGTGGCTTTGTCACACTTCTGTCCCTTCTCTCCATCTTCCACCATGGATGCAAGACTTGTGCTGCCCATCCGTGTCCATCCTTAGACTAGATAGGTAGATGGGATAGATGTCTCTTCCTTTCCTATCAGAATTCCTAAAAAGGAACTCATTTTTTTTCTAAATATAAACCAAGTCTGTTTGTTATTTTCTCTTTCACACTCACGTTTAAGGGATTTTATAGTGTTCTATGTGTGATAGTGCTCTGGAATTTATTTTATTTACTACATTTTCACCCACCCTTCCACCAAGGATATCACAGCAGTGTACATTCGTCTCCTCTATTTAACAGTCCTGTGAGGTAGGTTACACTGCCTCTCAGTATGATATGTATTGCTTAAAGTTAGGAGTACTTTGTTACATTTCTATAGAGGTATAAAGAGATGTATTTGGTATTCCTTCATATCACATATAGTGCATCAGTTACTTTTTTCAACACAATTAAAACTCTGTAGTCCACTGGAAACAGGGCTAGTATGTCCTGTTGACAGCAGGCTTAATTTAACTTGACTGTGCACAAGATGTAATTTAAAAACTCAGGATGAGCTTGTATGGAAATGACAATTAAACTGCACACATCTAATGGGAATATTAATATTGACAATGTTTCCAAGTTCTGGAAAAGAAAGAAAGAAAGAAAGAAAGAAAGAAAGAAAGAAAGAAAGAAAGAAAGAAAGAAAGAAAGAAAGAAAGAAAGAAAGAAAGAAAGAAAGAAAGAAAGAAAGAAAGAAGTTAAATTAAAACAAATTACCTAAGTAGTTTATATTTCATGTTTGTATGCTTATATGTTTGTTGACTGAAATATTTTTTGAAACTTTAATGCAAGCTGCTGTTTCAGCTCATGAAGTTGATTTTTAGCTCACAACATTGCACAGCTTAGAGGGAACACTGAATGATCCTAATGGGTAGTTCCTATGTCATTTAATACCATCCACCCCCCAAACACACAACGTAGAGGGTTCTGTCTCACACATAAAGGCCTTGTAAAGAATCTATGGCCTTTGTTTTATTTTTCTGAGTAAAAAAAATGAAGTGGGGCAGAGAGGGTAGGAAGAAAGTGTGATTGAAATTACAAATACAATATTTTCCAAGTCCCCCAAAGAAGCCACAAAGCCATGCAAAATGGATGTGTTTTCAAAGAATACAAATAAAGTACTGCTCTTTAAAAAAGGTTTGGATTTGAGTATACTAGCATTAAATTCATTTTACTTTAATTACATAACTATTTTCTTAAAATACAATACATGTGCTTGGAGGGTAAGGGGCTCAATACTGGACTGGTGGAAGGGACTCAGGGAGTGCTAAACGTCCATGGGTTAGGGGCGCAATATTTGCCTTGCCCTGGGCGCTGGCAACCCACGCTACGCCACTAAATAAGGTCTCATCATTTTGCATTTCTGTTCGACATGTGGTTTATATTGGCATCATTATGATGTTCTCTTTTCAACAGAAGCAATGCAAATGCATCCTCATGTAACATTGCAGTGCTCACATTGTGAAAATCTCAGCAAATATCACATTATCATAACGCATCATCATAGTTGTTGTCATGCTGTGGAATATGAATTTAATGAAAGAGATTTTATATACCATTTCTGTGCCTTTCAGTATTATACTTTCAGTATTATGCACTTTTACTATGCTTGGGAGCTATTGTAGTATTTGTAACGCAACTTGCAAGAAAATGAAACTTGAAACAAAGGACCAAAGAAGAATGTATGTTAAACATGTTAATCACTGTGAGAACTGAGAATTAACAGTACAATGCTTGCTATATGGTAGAGATGCACCTGTCACACACCTGCTGTATGATTTTAATACAGAAAGCTCTTTGTAAGAACTGTCTACGCAAAATGTAGGAATAGAAGTTTGTAGAAAAAGATAGAAAAAATGTTGCTGAAAGAAGAATTTAGCTGTTAGCAAGTTAGAGCAGAGGCACTGTCCAAGGTTAACAGGACATACCAGAGAGGGAGAGATTGCTCTCCTCCCACGAAACTCGGAGGAAGCATCTCTGAAACCAAGCCCCCCAAGGTTACTGAAAGCGACATTAGGACGCCAGTGGCTAGATTGCAAACACCTCGACCAGGTGAGGAAGAGGACTTTGAACGGGACTTTGCAGGAGCGAGGAAAAGGGAGCGACTCGCTGGTGTGAGGGGGTTTCGAGGTGGAGCGCATCAACTGTGCGAGAGTGCACCGGGCCTGGCAGGGCAGGTCCAGGGCAGTGAGGGGCTCGGCAGGTTGGTAGTGCGCCAAGACTTGGCAGAGCAAGTTTGAGAGGAGCAAGGGAAAGGCGCTCCACGTGTGTTTTGTGATTGCATTGTATTGATGTGTATATGACCGCCCCGGCTGTGCAGGAGTGTGTGTGCCAGCACGCGAGGGGGAGGTGGGCTAGCCCGGATCTGAAAGCAGGTCTGAGGTGGTAGGCACTTCGGACAGGGCGAGATAGCACTGAGCCGAGTCTGGGCAAGGAGGCATCTTGACTGTGCAGAAGGTGTGAACCAGGTTAAAAGCATGGGTCTGGGGGTAACAAATGCGTGAAACCATAGCCAGGGTGGGCAATCCATACCTGATAGCTGTGGGAGTAAGCACGCTAGAGGAGCAAAAGTGCCACCAGCCAAAATCATGCTGGCCTGAAGGGGCAGGGGAAAGAGTTCCACTCTGCCTGAAACAATTGGATGGTGTGATTGTGTTAAGAAAAACAATAATTGATGAATCGGCTCTGAAAGTATTTTTCTTTCCTTTTGAGTCTGAATCTGTCCATATTTGTCTTGTTTGTTGAAACAAAGTATGGGGATGTTTGTGTTTGTGTGAGTGTGCATATAGGGCAGAGCAGGAAGGGGGAAGTGGCACAGTAAGAGCTGAGCTGCCTTCCGCCCCAGTTGGTACTAACTGTGCGTTTGGTGAAGAGATTTGTTTTGTTTTTATGTTTTATTGTTGTGTGCCACTGTGTAAGATCTATAAGCGGAAGACCAAAGCTGGGTGTATCCTGCAAGGAGGGCAAAATATAATCCGCCGCGCCCCCCCCCCCCGACTTGCAGGAGTGTTTCTCGTGCTTCTTCCAGTAGGACCTGAATTCATATCCATTACCCCCTCCCTGCCAGAACAACGGGAGTAAAGTCTTCCTCAAAGGGGAGACTGCACACTATATGGCATTCCCTACCCCTCCTCTTGTCTTTGGCACAGAATTTTTGTTGTCACTAATATATGTGTAAAAGAGGGAACGGTCTGGAAAAAAAAAACCCAGGACTAAGGAGTAAAGGAGAGTGTTTTTGTGATTTACGAGGAGAGAAATCTGCCTTGTAATTTGGAACGAGGAAAGACTGGGTTCTTTGGAAAACTAGGGGTTAAACTGCTCTGTGTCTTGGTACTTGTGAAGAAAGGAGCTGTTGCCTTGAGCTATTTTCTGGGGCAGACAGCTCTTAAGCTTGATGGTGGAGGAGAGAGGAGGGAGAGGCTGCCAAATCAGAAATTTATATAGCATATACACGGGCTCTATACTACAGCTGAAGGTCAAATCTTGTGTGAAAATTTTAAAGCAGGCAAATTTGATGTTTCCCTTATTGAGGAAAACAAACAATTGGGCTTGAAAAGTAGCTCCCTAATGAAATTAAGCAGAGTGCTTGGGGGAGAAGGGGGTTAATAGAAAAGCCTTTGGCTTTCTGGAGGCTTTGAGGTTTGGCTGTTCTCCCCCCCTCCCTCCTGAGCACATTCAGTGTGCTGAAGGAGTTAAAAACTAAGAAGAAAGAAAGATACCCCCTCTTCCTTGCCTCTCAGCCCTGTGTCCCAACTATTGCGATTCAGTGAGCGGTTGGGAACTAGAAGGGGGAGATATTCAAATAAGCACAATTAGCGAAATTTGGACATTAATAGAGGGGAGGATCAATGCAAAAGTAAAAACATCTGCCTTTAAACTCTCGGCTGGTTGTTACCCGCCCCCCAATAAACAAACTGTTTGACAGGAGATTCTAATCTTAATCAGAGACCAGTCTCTGTATCATGCATCTGACGAAGAGAACTTGATTCTCGAAAGCTTATGCTACAATAAAATTGGTTAGTCTTAAACATGCTACTGGACTCTTTTTGATTTTGCTACCACAGACCAACACGGCTAACTCCTCTGCATCTAATCTTAATCCATTGTGCTTAGTGACTCCCTTGTTAAAACGGGAGTCCTGTTTGGGAATTGGACAGCTGCATCCGAAGTAGGTATCACTAATTAGACAGGTAATACAACCGGTTTGGCTCTTTCATGACTAAAATGGTAACACTTGATAAATACCAGTAGTTTGTGATCATATCCCTGAGGTCTAGCAGCATTCTAAATGGAGACATTTATTTTGCAAGGGTTAAGAATAGCTTTGGCATTTGATACACATTTATTTTGAGGTTTCTTAGAGCACAAGCAGGGTTTTAATTGACTCTAATACATAAAGAGGGAGAGAGTTTTCTTTTAAACAAAAGTTTGGGTTTTGTGTGGTGTTTTATTTTTGGGGTGTGAGATTCAGCAGAGTACTGGAAGGAAAAGGGTTAATATAAAAGCTTTGGCTTAAAAGAGCTTCTGGCTCTGCTGCCCTCCCCTCTCACTCTCTTCAACAAACTAAGCCTGCAGAAGGAGTTAAACTAAGGAGAAAAAGAGAAGATCCCCTCTCCTCAGTTCTCAGCCGTGCACTCCAGCTATTAAATAAGCCTTATTAGTGAAATTTGGAGCGAGGTAAGGGGGCAGGATCAATATATAAGTTCCTTCTCTAATGTAACTAACCAAAATTGCTCACCAAAGCTAGACCCTTCAGATCAAACAAAGACTGCTCCCAGACACAAATAAACCTTTCTTCCTATATATTTGTTCTATCTTACCTTTCGGGGAAGTTATCTCAGTAACCTGAAACATCTACTCCTTTCCTTTGACTAGACAGGCTGCACATATGAAGTGCCCCCTTCCGCCACACCTTTTTCAAAAGGTTTTGAGACCTGGCTTCTTACTCTATTACTGCAGCCCCCTTTTGTGCCTGGCCGTAGCATGCTGAACTTCTGATTGGTTCCAAGGTTGTGTAGCTGTGGCAGAAAATACTTGTTGTGCTCCCCTGCTCTTCCTGCCTTTTGGATTATTTGCTGACTAATTTAGGTACCCAATCCAGGACCTGCACGGATAGTCCCTGCTTTAATCTCATAATCTACCCCCTATGTCATTGAATGGAAAAATTTCATTATGTTTGGAAGTTGGGAAAATTGGACTCTTTCGGAGGGCTAATGTTGCATACTGTACTGAATGCTCAGTATTATTTTTATTGATTGAGATGCTAATTCTCCATCCCAGTGATTTGTGTTATTCCCCTGGTTTTAATCCACCCAGATTCTCAATATCCCTTCCAAGCTCATAGGAGTGCCCCATCACTTTGTTAACAGATAATTAAAAACCATTATGTCAGTCACTGCTCAGATTGCAGACATTCCTTTAAACTAAGCATAAAACATAAACCAGAGTCTCATCTAGCATAGGAATGAGTTGTAGTGGAAGAAGGATTTTATTTCTTATGTATAGGCCTTTTTTAGCGAGAATTTTCCTAAACTGGAAAATGGGCTCCATTAATACTGGCATGTATTCATACTGATGTGTCTCCCTGACCTACAGTAACACACCTTGCTGGCTATATACATGTGGAAGTTGTTTGCATATAACTCACAACTGGACAGTTCCTAAGCAAAGCAATAAAATTGGTTGCCAAACTTCTCTTTTCTGTTTATTCAGCATTATTTCATTTTTCTCTGAAGTAAGAAGCTCAGATATCCAAATTTCACAACCAGAAATAAGTTATCTAGTGATTAGTATAGTTCTTGCTTCTAAATCTACTCTTACAGAGCTGTCCCAAAATACTAGAAACATTTAAACATATACATTTATTTTTGTATAACTGTTCTTCCTTCGCAAAAATATATAAAATTATGATCTATGTCTTCCCATAAAGGAGTAACAGCAATACAGTTCACAAACGTGTATGTACCTAAAGTCATCCCTGAGGAACCACACTGCCTGTAGGTGTCTGAAATACTTCTATTTTCTTCAAAGAAACTGAAAACTAATTAAATCAAATGTAATTTGTTTTGACAGAGCTGAAATCAAAGTAAAAGGCATGTTTCTCAAGACAGACTTAGGCTACATTAAAAAAAAAACATTTATATCTCATTTTCTACTCCAAGTTTCTTGCAAGTGATCTAGATTTATATTTGCGTGTTGGCTCTAACCAGTCTTTGCATGGGTGAGAAAGATAGTAGAGGGTCTCCTTTAACCACCAAAAGTCTATGACTTTGCAAGTTAAAAAGCTGTCTGGATCTAAAATTTTGTGTAACAAATTATAGTCGAAAAACACCAGATGTCCACATGCGGACAGAGCCCAATACTGAAAGAACCTGAAGAACAACAGAAATGGAAGAAGCTATAGATTCAGCATCCAGAAGGTGGGGAAGGCAAATGTATTGCTATTCAGCTTCTTGATGAGGTGACAGTTCTTTCTTTTTAAAAAGAAAGCAATTAGTCCATATAGTTTTTTAAATGAAGAAGATTGTAGTACTCTGCCACTCCACTTTTTCTAGAAAAAATGGCTAGCTGTATAGTTGGATACACTATTAAAGTCTTGCATGTAAGCCATAAAAGCTGAGTTTCAAGAGTGTTGCAATACATATCCACACTTCCTACGCTACATTTAAGGGAGGTAATTTGCAGTGTCATTCTAAGAACATTTTACTGGGAGTAAGCCCCACTGAATATACTTCAATATGATTCTGAGAAGACCTTTTAAGGAGAGCTCTCAAAGTGAACTCAGCTTTCATTAAAACTGTAACTATTTACCTCTTTAAACACCGGACCAAATAGCAATGTGAATTTTGTAGTTTATTAACACCATGTCAAAGTTTCTGTATGAATACTTTTAGCTAAAAAAAATATTTAAACAAAACTATTTGCCTTTTCTGTTTTTGTATTAACTTTAGTAATATGCAACAAAGCTGGAAAAAACAACATATAGAATACAGTTTAAAAATATTAACTCTGACACTTAATAAAAGTAATCCTGACACTTAATAAAAGTAAGCATGGTGAAATCAGAGTCAGTCTGCTTACAATTCTCCTGTACAACCCCCATTGAACAGAATGGAAATTACACAAGTGATAAGTTGTTGTTTCTATACCAGTTTCTTTCACCCTGACTTGAAGAAGCTGGTTCTAATGGACTGTACTCTCAATAAGAAAATTAAACTGTTTTCAACCGAGTAAGAATACTAATATCTAATTCAAAGATCCTTTCCTCTTTATAAATGAAGCGACCAAGCTGAAACTGAATTGGCATCTTGAACAATCAACAATGAATCTGTCCTATCAAATAATTGACAAAAATATTATAATCGTTCCCTTTATCCTAGTCATTATTTAATTCTCAATATCTAAGGAAAATAAAATCAGTGTTCACTTGAAAATTTCCCCATAATGTTAAGCAATATGTACTCCAAAAAGGGACACAGAATAAGGATAATCTATTCTGGATAGCATATATAATGAAAGCCAAACCTGCATTTTTTCTTCTTTCCTTCTTCAACAGACTGCAAGGATAAAGATCCAGCATGTATCATCCTTACCACCAGTATGCAGAAATAATTGTTTAAGAGCACTTAATATCCTTTCTTAGTGCTTATTCTTCAGCAGCCCAACTTGCTCGATCCTGTTCCTATGTTACACTATTCAGATAAAACTGAGTTATTTTCTTAGGTTAATCGGGGGCTGGAACAAAAGATTAGTTTGCTTCATTCACTGATCCATGCCATCCATTCTGATTCATTAATTCTAGTAGCTTGCGCTTCCAATTCACCTCCAGTGATGTCGCTGAAAGTTGAGATTTATGCTGAGTTCTTATTTTGCTCAAGCATGCTACTTATGAAAAGTTCATCTTCTTTCTTAGATCAAAATTCAACTGCTGCACCATCTCTCTATCTCCATATTATCTATAAGAAAGTGCTACTTGAAAATGGAACTAAATTTCCTTGCTTTGATGATAGGATATCATTGTCCTTGAAAACTAACATTATTGCTATGCGCAGTCATGGTCATGACTTCTCCAAAAACATCATTCAGTAGATGTTAGATGCATTGATTCATCAAACTACTATTTTCTCAACCACCTATCTGAAATATGGAACTAATATAGGGTTGCCAGGTCCCTTTAATTCCCCGGTGGGGGACCGGGAACCCGGCACTCACCCTCCGCAGTGATCAGCGTCCCTTCTCTCTCGCACGCTCCTGGCCTGCATGATGATGTCAGTTCTGGGAAGTGACATCATCACGCGGGTCAAAGGGAGGCCTGGTGTGCATTTCCGCACTCGCCAAAGGGTTGAATCTCCCCCCTTGCGGGCTGATTTGGCCCGGAACAAGCCTGTTGTGGGACGTGGGGGCATGCTTCAGCAAGGCATGGGGCACGCCGTGCTGCCCGGGGGTATGCTACACTGCCAGGGGTGCCCCGGGGGGCACACACACACCTCTGGCCAGGTAAGTGGGGTCAGGGGGGAGGAGGTGGGAACAGGGGATCCCCTGCCCCAGGCAGGGGATTGGCAGCCCTAAACTAACAAGTAGGAACCCGTAAGGATTTGCAGGGGCATCTAATTTCCCCCTTGTCCACCACTTCCCTCTTTCCCTTCCCTGAAAGCTCTATAGCATATTCCCTTTTTCTGCCTCCTTCTCACCCAACAGCCAGCCTACCTTTATATGCCCCTGCACTTCAGAGCTTTCTCTCTTTCCCTAGCCCTGGCAGCTTCTAACTGAAAAGACTACGGCACAGTTGCAGTGTCAGTAAACTGGACAGGCCCAGTTGCACAGTGGAGAACCTGCAACAACTTACAAGGGACACCTCATTTTTCTTCCCCACACTATTTCCTCTTTCATTCCTCCTGGCAACCACCATATCTTCTCCTTTCTCTGCTTCCTTCTCTCTTTTTCACCCATCAATCTCAGCTATACTTATTATTTTCCTTATTTATACCCCTCCTTTCACCACAACGGGAAACCAAAACAGTTTATTGCATTCTCCTCTCCTCTGTTTTATCCTCAGAACAACCCTGTGAGCAGGGGTTGATTGGGTGTGAAAGACCCTGGAGAACAGCCCTTCCCTCAGCCCACCCTGGCCTCAGTGCCCAGAGGAGGGAGGGAGGATGAGGCAGTCTTCCTGCCTCTGCCCCTCCCTCCCAAAAGGAGGAGTGAAGGAGGGAGGAAGAAGTAGCCTACCAACTGTGACACTGAGAGATCTCTGTCTTTTGGTGCTACACCTCTGAAGGTGCCAGCCACAGCTGCTGGCGAAACGTCAGGAACTACAATGCCAAGACCACAGCAATACAGCCTGAAAAACCCACAACAACCATAGCCTACCAATTGTCTAAATGTTGTTTTCCTTGCAGGGTGGATAAAAATCAATGATTTTTTTAAAAAATCAAAAAAATCAGATTTTTTTTATTTAAATCGGATTTTTTAAATTTAAATCGGATTTTTTTAAATAAAATGCTTTTTGAGGGAAATATATTACCATCCAAAGGTTATTCCATCATGAAATAAAGATTAGTTTTTAATTATGTAGAATAAGGCTGTATATGTTTAATTTTTTTGGTAAATAAATTCCATTAATCCATTCACAATGTCATGCTCTTCCAGAGGTTTTTGTAAGATTATTGGGCAGTTTCTCTGCCTACAAGATATTATCACAGATGCTTGGTTTTGCAGTTCTCAAAACTGAATTTGTGTCAGCTCAGCAGAGATCACATGCCTCTTCTTCACAGCAAAAATGTTATAACATGAACAGAGTTGAGAAAAAGACCTTAAAGACAATGCTGCAAATGTATCCAAGATGAGAAGAAATTTAGAAGAGCAGGAAGGGAATACAAAGCTAATAACATATGGTTGCAGTGCTCATTTGCTGCACCTCTTAGCCAAAGACTTAAGTGTTCCAGAAATAAAGACTAACGTTGTTGAAATTGCTAAATACTTCCGTAACAATCATTTTGCTGCAGCAGCTCTGAAAAGGATGGGTGGAACCAAGCTAACGCTTCCACAAGATGTTAGATGGAACTCTGTGGTGGACTGTTTTGAGCAGTATATCAAGAACTGGCCTATTCTGATGACAGTTTGTGAACAATCTTCATCTATGGTTGTTGTGGGTTTTCCGGGCTGTATTGCCGTGGTCTTGGCATTGTAGTTCCTGACGTTTCACCAGCAGCTGTGGCTGGCATCTTCAGAGGTGTAGCACCAAAAGACAGAGATCTCTCAGTGTCACAGTGTGGAAAAGATATTGGCAGGTCATTTGTATCTACTCAGGAGGGGTGGGGTTGAGCTGAGTCATCCTGTAAGAGTTTCCCAGGGTGTGGAATGCTAATGGCGGGAGGCTTCACTGTATCCTGAGGAGGTTCTTTTGCATATGGATTGGTGCTTGATGTGCTAATCTTCTCTGCAGGGCTATTGTCGAGTATAGAGTGTTTTGTTAGCCTGGTGTTTTTCAGAACTGGAAACCATGCTCTTCATCTTCATCTACTTGCATATTAAAGTTATACCAGCAAGAATTAGTCTTTATGTAGAAAACTATGATTTAAATCAAGCCTTACTGACTAGTGATTTAAATCGTGATTTAAATCGTGATTTAAATCAGTTTGATTTAAATCAAATCCACCCTGTTTCCTTGCCTCACATGGGGCTAGAGCGGATTGGGCAAAATTCTCCTCTGCCTTTGGCAGGCTGGGAACCACCTCCCTCACCTTGTGTGGGCTGAGGTGGGAGCTGCCACCAACTTCTCTTTGCATGGGGATGATACCAACTGGGTGCTGCCTCTCCTGCCTCAGGCAGGCTGGGTGCCATCTCCTCTGCCTCAGGCAGGATTTGGGTGGGCTGCCTCCCCCACCTTGTTTCACTCAGGGTTTGGTCTGGCTAGGCACTGCCTCCCTTCTCTTGCCTTAGGCAGGCTGGAAGCTGGCTCCCCCACTTTACAAAGGCAGGCTTGGCTTAGCACTTCTGTCACCAGGATGGCTTAGGCCCAGAGAAGTGTCTCAGTACTCTTAATGGCCAATCCGTCTCTGCCTGTGAGTTAAGTTAGGCTGAGAATGTGTAACTAGCCCAAAGACACCCAGTGAGTATCCACGGCAGAATTCGAGATCCTAGTCTGCAACTCTAACCATTACACCACACTGGCTTTCATAGAGTGGCTCCAGTTGAATAGCAGTAAGTAGCCAGGCCTAAATGAGTCATGCAAATCAGGTTATAGTAATTCACCCAGTGGTTGGCGCCAGAACTGGCCCCAATGAGTCCTTCCTCAAAGGCCAAAATGGCCCTGGAAAGGGCCCTGCCTCCTCCCCTTCCATTTACTGACAGAAACTAAGCCCAGAATGCTGGCACAACTGTTGGGATTGCCTATCAACAGCCACCAAGGGAATCTGTTTCTTAAAGCTACTGACACTTCTTTAAAAAATGAAAAGAAACAGATTGCTGGATTTCATGGAGAAATTGAGTAGAGAATTAAAAGGATTTCTCTTAACAGCGCTACTGCTGGGGGCTAAGAGGATCTGGCACCCCCTAATGGGGACTCTGATACAGCAGCTAGGGAAAACAACTCAACTTGGACCACTTTATGCTCAATGACTCAAATGCTTGCATTTTGCCCCACACCGTGATTGCTACAGAGGCACAGGGTCATATTTATCACCATACCCTAAGAACAGTGACAATGGTTAACACAGAGAAAAGATATCTTTAATAAGGTAGACTGCTTGCCTGATAGGACTCCCTACCCCAAGCAAAACACCTGAAGATGAAAACCTAATGTAAGTGATTCCAGGATCAGGGTGATGTACCATCAGGATGATGTACTAGGATACAACCATCAGTTACTATGATGGAGCTGCTGCAACACCTATGCTACATAGCTACTTCTTTCTAGTATCCCTGTGGACATTTTGCACGCTATTTCAGCAATCAAGTCTTAGGTTGTGACCTCATCCATAAGCCATCTTTCCATCCTGGATGACTCTCCTGCCCTGTCTTCTTTACTAGATCACTAATCCAGTGTCGATAAGTATTTGATACCCAGTCTCCTTTGAGGTTCATTTGTGTCACATCAAACCATACCCAGGGTTACTAGCTGAGAATCCTACTGAGGTCCAGTTGGGCTTACTCCTAGGCAGGGCTTTTTTTCAGCTAGAACACGGTGGAAAAGAGTTCTGGCACCTCTTGAAAATGGTCACATGGCCAGTGGCCCTGCCCCCTGATCTCCAGACAGAGGGGAGTTTAGATTGCCCTCTGCACCACTGGATCTAAACTCCCCTCTGTCTGGAGATCAGAGGGTGAGGGCACCGGCCATGTGACCATTTTCGCCAAGGGCGATTTAAACTTTAACCCCCCCCCCTTGTTCCAGCTGACCCAAAGTGACATCATTGTGCGGTCCTGAGTTCCACCACCTCTTTTCCCAGAAAAAAAGCCCTGCTCCTAGGAAAGTGTTCTTAGGATTTTAGTGTTAGATCCCTTCTCTGTATCCTAACTGCTTAAATGGAAAATGAATGTTACCATTATTAACTTCAAAATGGACTACCTATAACTGCAATTATTATGTAATCATAATTTTCAATATTTAACAATAATTCTCATCTTGATTGCACAAGCTTTTGTGTGGTTTTTTTTTAACTCACATCTGATTACTTGGTAAGAAGAGTAAAATTATTCCATGGAGTACAATTGGAATAATTTCTGAATTACTGCTGATCTAAATATTACACTATTATTTTTAACACTGAACAAAAGAAGGTCTAGTTTAAAGAATAATCCAAAACTAGCACCTGCCATCAAAATGTATGTATAGTCAACACAAATATTGTTAGTATGCTGAACGACCCAATGTTCTGGGTGTACAGCTTTTAGGCTTTTAAAATTCCTGTGTAAAATTCTAAAAGCCCAAACAATTCCAGAACTGTGGTGTGAAAATAGAAAAAACATTATAATGTTATTACATTTAACATTATATTGTATTCATAGATGTCAAATGGCCAAACTCATGTTTTTTTAATAAGATGTTGTTCAAAGACTTTCTCTCTGTTGGTATCAAAACATGTCTTTATATAAAATAAGGACATGTCTCACACAACAGAAGAAGGCTGTAGAGCTTTGTGATGAAAACTGCAGTATGACTGTAATTCATATTACATAACTCATGTCCACATATTTCCCAATTTCTAAGTAAACAGATTATATAACTAGAGCCCTCAAAGAGAATCATAATCTAAATGTTCACTAAAGCATCACATGTAAAACTAAAAATATTTTAAATTAAATGTCTGTTAACACTATAATTTGTGTGACCTTCTTTAATAAATCAGAAAAAGACAACAAGATCATAGATACATTTCATCCTCAGAGCTCACTAAATTCATTTTCTTTATTATCTTTTTTTCAACAAGAACAGTCACATTTGTAACATTTCTGGGTCCACAGATTAAAATTTAACAGAAGAAATGGCTTAAAAGAATTTTAATATGAACAGCAACTAAAGTATCATATACAGCAGTCTTGATCCAGACCTAAGGTCATGTGATCTTAGGGCAAGTCCTCAAATTGCCAGTTCCATAACACTATTAAATATAAAGGAGTATCTCTAAAATATAAATTCTAGAATATTAATATTGATTATTTAGGTCAGGTTTTCAACTGTTGCGAGAATTAAAAATAAAGAGAGAAAACATGCCCTTAGCTGTTATGAATAATGGGTACAGTGTGGTAATATACATCATTTTGTTACTGGAAATAAAAAAAATGGCTGTTTATGCAGCAATGAAAAAAAGTAGGAGAATTTTAGATTACAGTCATTTTATGTTAAAAAAGCAAGAATTTGAAGGAGGACCCAACTCATGGATGGAATTGAAAAACATATAGTTAAGAGAATACTTTCTTATACATGAATGCTAACTATAAAGATTTCTACACCAGGATTCAAAGAATTCTACAACTGACACCATGTATTCAAGAAGGCTTTAGTCTTTCATACATATGCAAATATATAAAATAACTCTTAGTTTCATAGAGTATCTGGTGTACTTTGTAAGAATTCCCTCTCTTTACTAGATCAACTATAATTCCTTATACTGTAATAATCATTACTTAGTATAATTACTACTCATTATTAACATAGACTTCTTGTGAGTTATAAATCTTTGTATATTTAATTGTTACTTATTACTTGCTTTGACTTTATAAACGTTTTTAAATTTTGTGTGCTTATTGTTTAACAGTTTATAGTTGTGTTTTACGGTTTTAATAAAATTTTATTAAAAAAAAAGAAGGCTTTAGTCTTCTTCTTCTCAAATGACACCCTTTCCCCTGCCTCAACCCCACATTGCAAATTACTTTTGGAATAAAGGGGACTTTCAAAAGTTGTTTCTTGTGTGGTTCAAGAGCATGCCAGTTAAAAATATAACAACAATGAAACATCCCATTAAGCACAGTCAAGACTTCAGGCAGCTCTTCAATATACAGATGTACAATTTGGGTTCAAAATTTGGCAAAAATACCCCATTTTGCCTGATTCTGTAAAATTCGGTTTTAATGAATTTAAATCTGTATTACTGAATAAATTCGGTAATACCGAATTTAAGATTACCAAATTCATTCAGTAAAATTTGGTTTACTTTGGTATGCACAGCAGTACTGTTCCTAGCTAAGGAACTGCAAAGAAACACTCCTTATTTTTTTGTACTGGGTGGGAGGGGGTAGAAAGGAGGGGAAGTGAGTCAGAGGCAGAAGGGGGAGAGGGGGAAGGGAGGGGTGTGTGAATGGCCAATTCTTGCAGCAGTTCTCCTTTCCTGGGATTCTCAAGAAGGAGAATGCCTTTTTTGAATTGCAGGAAAGAGTTCAGTTAGGAGGCTTACCTCAGTCACCCTCTGTTTTGCTCTAGCATGAAGACTGAGAGACATTGCCTGCTTGCTGCTACTGGCTGCTGGTTCTCTCTCCTAGCCTGCTTTGGACTGAGACTGGACCCTGCAGCCCAGTGAGTGGAGTGGATTCTTGGCTGCTGCCTCATTTAAGAGTTGTAGATTCACTGGGTTTTTTTCTCTCTTTGGGGGGAAGGGGTTGGCCTGGTGTCTGGGAGGGAAAGATGTGGGGGAAATGATTTTTTTTAATTTTGCATTTTAAAAACTCCTTTCTTGTTGTGTGTGGGGGACTTTGGTTGCGCCTTTGTGTAGGGGGGGGGGCCTCTGATTTCTGGCTTTTGAAGCTGGTTATATTTACTGATCATTTTGCAGTTTCTTGTTCTGGGGGGTTGTTTTATCTTGCTGTGGGTAATTTGTTTGGACTTTTATAGTTCCTGTTAATTTTATTACATGCATTTGTTCTTCTGGGAAGGATGTTTTCTCTTGTTGTTAGGCTTTCTTTACAGCAGTATGGTTGATGTTTTTTGCTGGGTTCTGTTTTCTGTTGGCATAGATATTTGGTTTGGTCAGTTGTTCAATTGTTGGTTGTTGGTTCAGTTTGTTAACTTAACCTAGTGGTGTTTGGGTGTTTTTTGGGGGTATCCTGAGAGAGCTGTGAAGTCTGAACTTTTACAAAGTGTTTCCCCAAAGGGAATAATGTAGATTGGAGGGGGATTGGGGGCACTTTCTTTAGGAGACTATGAAATGGCCCTCCATAGTTCAAACTACATGAAACTTGGGGGTAGTTAGATAACAGTTAGGAGAAAGTCCCCTGCAAATTTGGTGAAATTTATTCAAAAAATAACTCCCCCCCCCAACCACTGGAAGTTTCTTAATTGAGTTTCCCATAGGAAACAATGGCCTAATTTTATCGAATTTGTTCTGCATTACCGAACCAGAGAATGAGCTCGGTATTTTTTTCTGTGCACACCAATATGCTGTCCAAATGTAAAGTAAAGCTCAGTAAAATGAGTTATTTCAACATCTTTAATTCGATGTTCAGTTATTAATTTGCTGGGCAACCATTCTCTCTCAGTTTCAGGATTCTATTATATGGGATAAAATTATCTGACCATTTAGGTTGTTGTAGAAATTATAGCTATATATAAACTTATTATATCTGTACAACTGAGAAGAGACTATATCTCCAGCCCCTAAAGAAAACAGAAGGCACTAGGATAGCAGGACCACTAAAGAGCCATTTGGGGGGAAGGAAAATGAAGGAGAGAATGATGTAAGCTGCTTTGGGTCCCCACTGGGGGCAAAGATGGGGTATAAATGAAATAAAATAAAAAAATACAAACACATTTTTGCATCTCAAGGCTTTTGTCAACTCCACCAGTACCAAGAACGAAAGGTAGGTGAGAGGGGGAACCTAGAACGCACATGTGTGCTCCCAGTGCCAAGGCAATAATATCACTTCTGGGAAGTGATATCATCACACTGGCAGTGGACATGTTCCTGAGCTTTGCTCAGGGCCAATTCAGACTGTTGGGGGCAAAAATTGGCCCCTGTGAAGTCTGGGAACATGACTGCCACCAGACATGATGTCACTTGAGAAAGTGATGTCATACCCACACTGCACATGGGAGTGCACCCGCTGCCGCTTGCCCAGGAGGTTCCTTGCCTTCTAGGCCCATTCCCCATGCCTTTCACCAGCCAGTGGCGGGGGGAGCAGAGGATGAGAGCGAGGGATTGGCAGCCCTACTGACGATGCTGTAAATAACATGATAACAGTTATCCAATGGGACCAGCACACAGGGACCCATGTGGAAGGGAAGGACTCTCACTTCTCCTCCTCCTTTTGCTTTTCCACTTTCCCTCTCCCAGTAGTGACTGCAGCCTCTTTTCTGCAAATCCCCCAGATACCTACCTTTCTTTCTTCATTCTTCACCATTTTCTTCCCCTTTTCTTTCTCACCCACCAACCTACTCTCTTGTTCTACATCTATTGTTATAATGTATATTGATATAACAATACAAAATTGCTGATAAAAAACTGAAAAAGCACCCTCCCCAGGGATGAGAGGAGAAAATGGCCACCTTGAGGACAGGGCTAGCAGTACATATATGGAAGGAAAGGGGCTGCCATATAGGCAGGAAAATATGAACTTTCCTAGCCATGTGGCAGCCATCCTGGCCTTATTGCAAAGTTTCCCAAAACTTCATAGCGAAGTAGGTTTGAGAAAGATAAAAAAAGAGCCAGGAAAACCCTGGGAAGTGTACAAATGCACTATAATGATGTTGAGAAGTAGGAAAAATCCTTCTTCCCAACAGCACTGAACCCAGGATTGATAATCTTTATAATGATGTAAGAATAAGTAATAAAGATTCTTTTCTGACAAGGCCCGCTAGAGAAACCTAGATACTCAAAAGCAGGGCATGATGGTAACAGACTTCCTCAGTTGTATATTATCAACCACTTATATGCTGATGAATGTGTGGAATTAATGCATGTTAAGTGCTTTGTGCACTTAAAAAAACTACTGATAAAGTATTTTTATTATCATTATTGCTGTGATTTGTTCAGTTAGTTTTGCATTCTAGTACCGCCAACACTTTCCACCCATACAACCCAGCTACATTATTTAGCTCTTCTCATGAATTCATTAAAGTTACATACAGTTAGTAATTTATTATATTGTGAAGTACAATTCAGTAACTGTTTTCTTTAGATGTATAATTAGTGTAAACAATTATTTGTTAAGTAATCACAAATCAAATTATCAAAAGGATGAATAATTTATTGTTACAAGCTGTATAACATTTGCTTTCCTCTGAGTTCTAACAGTGCAGTATTTACATTTGAAGTTAAAAAGCTGTTCTTCACCTTTGAAGCTTGTCATTAATTAATTTACCTCATTTATACCCCACCTTTCTCCTCAGTGGGGACCCAAAGCAGCATTGTTCTCTTCACCTTCATTTTATTCTTACAACAACTATGTGAAATAGATTAGGCTGAGTGTGTGTGAGTAGCACGAGGCTACCACATTAACTTCCAGAGCAGAGTGGGGATTTATTCCTGGATCTCCTAGATCCTAGTCCAAAACTAATACTACGCCATACTGGATTTCGTGGGGTGGCTGCTTTTGAATAGTAGAAAGCAGCTAGGACTGCATGAGTAATGCAAGTTGGGTGGTAGCAAGTCACCCAGTGGTTGCTGCTGGGTCTGGCCCCAATGAATACTCCATTAAAGGCCAAACAGCCCTGGAAAGGGCCTGCCCCCCACACCATTTACTGACAAAAACGAAGGCTTGAAGGCTGGCAATACTGTAGTGGTTGCCTAACAACTGCCACTGAGGGCATTTGTTTCTTAAATCTACAGCTGTTGTTTCTATTATTGGTGGGGGGGGGGTTAACCCAACATTTTTTTTAAGATTTCAGATTTTTCTGCAAACAATAAAGCTCAGTCTTTCACCCCCAAGGCCTGTCTTTAATTAATTCATTTATACCTTGCCTTTCTCCTTGATGAGGAGGACCCAAAGGGGCTTACATCATTCTCTTCTCCATTTTATCCTCACAACAACCCTGTGAGGTAGGTTATGCTGAGAGCGTGCAACTGGCCCAAAGTCACCCAGAAAATTTCCATGGCAGCCTGGGGATTCAAACCTGGGACTCTCCGATCCTAGTCCAACACTCTAACCACTACACTATACTGGCCTACACTACACGACATCAGACCTGAAATCCATTCCACCGGTTTACAGCGTCAACAAGACAGAGAACTATTAGTGTTGGGAGGAGCTGTTTAGATTTGTGAGATATGGGAAACTATACCTAAAAAAGCTTTTTCTTGTTGAATTATAATGGCATGGAACTACTAGACTGATAGCACTCAAAATCAAAAGATTTATACAGAACAATTTAAGCTGATTTCAGGGGCAAACCTAAGAGATACTGAGCAGCATGTGGTGCCCAAAACAGTAAAGCTCTTCTCAGATGTTACATCCATGCAACATGGCAACCATAGCTATTAGCAGCATACTGGATAGCACATGCACTACTATTATGTGTAATTCCTAAGATTCCAGTACATGTGGATGTAACATTTTTGAAGAGTTCAAATGAAAACATGATCAACATAGACAACAAGCCAGAGAAACTACTAATGAGACTCTAAGAAGGGTCAAGGGAAAAACTATGCACACAAAAGATACTTATGGTGGGACAGAAAATATAAACTGTAGCCCTGAACATTGAGATGCATTAATTAACAGATACTAAAATAGACTATATAGACAAAGGTACTATATTAGAAACCTGGTGGAACAATGAAAACAAAAATTGTTACTCCTGGTTATCAAGTATAGGAATTACTGAGTATGTAAGTGAAGACAAAGATTTTAATAAATGAGAAATCTTAAAAGAAATTTACCAAGATGCTCTAGAATTCCTCCACCAAAGGGACAAGTTATACATTCCTTGAGATGAAATAAAGAAACCAGTGATGAAGCTTCGTTGGTGACTTCTCCTATTTTTAATTGCCTTGGATTTGTACTCTGTAACTTAGGCAAGGAACCAAGAAGAAGAGATTCAACTATTGATTTAATCCCCTAAAGAGGAATTAATGGCTTGTACATAGCTTTTATAGCATGAAAAAGGATGCTGCAAGGAAGTTGTTCTTGAGAAAATAATCAATAGGAAACCTAGGAGAAAGCACTGCAAAAGCTCCACTGGTCTCTAATTTGTTTCCATGTCAAATTTAAGGTGCTTTCCCCCTATGTGGCCTATTTCCAGGAAATGTGAGTGCATTTTTCCATATGCATCTCCAGCGATACACAAAGGCCCAGAAATGAGACTAACATTTCTGGCATTTCCGTCAGAAGGCAATAGTGAAGAGAGCTTTTTCAAAAATAGGCCTGAATTTACATAATTTCTGAGATTCAAGAAATCCAAGATCTTTGTCCATTTGTATTGTAATCCTATGCAGTTACTCCATACAAGGCCCACTGAAACCAATGGGCTTTAGACTGGAGTAACTGCACAGAATTGCTGTGTTAGCCTTGTAACTGAAGATTTTTCCTTCAGATGCCTTTTTAATCTTGTGACTGTGATAATATAATTTAATTTCTCCCTTGGGATGATATTTTTATTATTATTGTAAACTCACAGTTTATTGCTTTAGTTAATTTTTATATTAATAGATTGGAAATCTTAAAAATAAATACCTTTATATTTCACTCATTCTTGAATTTTGTGTGTGGTCTAGTAAATTATATTGTTCTATGGCACATTCCCTTGAAAGGGACAGTGGAAATGTTATATTTCAAATCCAACTCAGAAGGAAAAAAATGTCTCTTTTCCTATAGTTGGTATCTATTTTTTGAGTCAAAATGCATTCTTCTGCAGAGAACATAGCTGTTTAATACCAGTTTGACAAATGACAAAATGCAAGTTTTATTCAGGCTGTTCGGTTAACTGGTTTGGGGGTAGTATTTACTTGGAAAAAAAACTATAAGGTATTTTATTTTATTTTAAAACTAGTTCCCATTTTTTACTATTAGAGACTACATATAAAATTAATTTATATTCTGTTGTCCTATATTATACATACTAATATCCTGCAGTTCAGGAATATTTCAGCACTGTCTCAGAAAAATGTAAATCTCTACAATGGAAGGATATTTGAATGAAAGTTCTGTGACCATCAGGAAAAAAACTTACAGCAGACTTGTATAAATTCATTTATCATTTATAGTCCATCGTTCTTCCACAATGGAACTCAAGCCATATACCAGAGTTCACATAAGATCTCTGATCCAGGTACTAAACAGATGCATACCAGCTTTACCTCAGCAAGGTGATAAAATAATGTGCCTTCCAACCATATCCCTGCGAGGGAAGGCAGCATGGTGTAGCCCGATCTTGTCAGATCTCAGAAACTAAGCAGGGTTGGTACTTGGATGGGAGAACACAACAAAAGACTCTGCAGAAAAAAGCAATGGCAAACCACCTCTATTTCTCATTTGCCTTGAAAGCCCCTTGCTGGGGTCGCCATAAGTCAGTTTTTACTTGATAGCGGTTTATACACATACAACCATATCCCAGGGACCACCACTACCCATGAAACACAGCGTATCAGCAATTCATTATAGCTTGCTAAGATCTCATTAAACTCCTGTTTTTACTGCCTGACTGGAGGAAAAAATGGAATAAGCTACTTTGAGGACATTATGGTAAAAGGCAGGATATAGATATAATAAATGAACACATACAATTTAGGTTCTTAGATGAGCTCCCCAGTCTTCAACAGTGCTGTTTGTTGCTTACATACCACTCTGAAAATACCTTGCCACACCATGATTTTAAAAAAAATGATTTTAAGTATTGACAAATCAACATTATAGAAAAGCAGAGACCATTGTGCCTTTTTGCTGGCAGTGTTCTGACTGTATGAGCTCAAAACAGAATAGTAGCAGAACTGTGCTTTTGGGGATAATCCAAAAATATGTAGATAGAAATGAAATTCTAGGAATTATTTCAAAAACAACTTTAACAAGTACCACAGGTTCATGAAAAAAATTAAGCAATCATGAGATAAGATGAAAAGACCTAGTGCTGCCAAGCTCCAGGTGGGACCTAGATATCTCCTGGAATTACAACTGATCTCCAGACAACATAGATCCTCTGGAGAAAAAGGCTGCTTTGGAGAATGGACTCTATGAAATCCATTTCCTTTCCTTTCTCTAGGCTCTACTCTCAAATCTCCAGGAATTTTATAACCCAGAGTTACAACCCTACCTATAACAAATCAGTAAATGCTTAAGAAATAGGGTAGAAATACAATGTTAGGAAGATAAAGTTATTAGCTACTAGAGATGGGCATGAACCACAAAAAAACTGAACCATGCGGTTCGTGGTTCGTGGGTTTCCACGAACCAGGAACCACAAACTCCCATGAACTGGAGCAAGTTCCCGAACCAGTTCGTGGTTCGTGGGATTTAAATGCCCCTCTCTGGCTGCTTAGCAGCAGGGAAAGCAGCATTTAATTGTTTAAAGGGCCCTTTCCTGCCGCTTGCAAGCAGCAGGGCCCTTTAAATGGCCCAAACCCCACAAACACCAGCCCCAGCGCCCACCCCTGCGGTGGCAGCCATTTGAGGGGCGGGAAGGCCATTTTTGGCCTCCTCTGCCACCCTGTGGGCCTACGCAGCAATGGCAGAGGCCGAAAACGGCCTTTCCACCCCTCACGAGAGGAGGGGGAGGAGGCCGCAGCCGCAGAGAATACAAGGTAAGTGTGGGGCTGGGGCTGGGGCTGAGGGAAGGTGGGGGGCTGGGGCTGGGGGGATGGGATTTGTGGAGTTTGGGCATTATTTTGACTGAGGGGTAAAAATAACTATTCCTTCCAGTAAGAATGTCTGCTGCAATCACATGTGCAGTCTCAACCATTGTTGTGTACATGTCAACAATGTGAATGTCAAACTCCGCCTGCCTATTTTATTTCGTGATTTTTAAAACTTATATTTATTTCAAATCACCTTTTGAGGCTGAGAATCCTGCTGTACATTAAGCATGTGAGTGCTAACAAAAGCTTTCTAAAACCACAGAAAGACAGAAAGAAGTCTTTCCACAGCAGCAGAAGCCTGGCCATTTTGTTTTCTCTTTTAAATCTTAAAAATTTAAAACCTTTTCTCACATTTCATGTCTCTACGTAAGAAAAAACAAACACTGCAAACTCTCTATTTCACCACTCTGCTTTGCATGAGGATATGAAATCATTGGCCATGAATCAGGGCTTGCAATAATATAACATTAAAAATAAAATGTGCCTGTCATCTGGAAGATGCATAAAAAAACAGATGATGGCATAATATTGTCACTAAACCTACACACACAGCTTCAGGTAAAAAAAAAAAGATACACTCAAAATGAGCTGATATACTATCTCAGGCAGTTGCAAAGCCCAGACCACTGTTTCTATGTCCAATGCTGTGTAAGACTTCCCCAACCAAATTGATTTTATCTTCTATAATGATAAATCATAGACTGCCAAATTCTCTAGTGCTAAAATTAAAAAGGGGCTTTAAGGAAATGCACAAGATCCACTCTGTGATTCTTCTCAATTTTAGCTCCTATACTGGCCCCCATAAGCCACTCTCCCACCTCTGTTTGTGCAACATGCAGTACAAGATATTCATATAATTCTGGGAGCATTCTGAAACAGGTTATGAAGGCATATGCACAATCAATTCGGACTGCAAACTGTGGGCTGGATCCATGAATGGAAATGAAATACAATCAGTGCAGTTGTGCTGGCACAACCAATTGTGCTAAATATACCACAATACCACTCAATCCCAATAATTACAATAAAATTAACATAGCACAAGCTGCCAGCACCATCTTTTTAGAACACTTACACTTGTGCAAGGATTCTTCTAGAGCACAGTGAAATCTTTGCTGAATCCAGCCCTGCCTGGAACAACAACCTCCTACTCCTTCTTAGTGCACTGAAATAGAGCTATGCTTCAATAAGCATAATTTTTTTGGGTTCCAGTTACCAACACAAACAAGCAAACAGCCCAGACCTGTAGCAATAATGCATCCGTCTTTATTAACTTTTATTTATTTTATTCAGATTCTTACCCTACTTCTCTGCGGCTTACAAATTAAAATCTCATCTTAAAAATCATTAAAACCAGCACATACGTAATCATTGAAACAATTTACAACCAGAGCTTAAAATAAATACTAAAGATTAAAACAAGTTAAAGCATTGGGGAGGGAGGAGAGATCACTGAGGGAATGCCAAGTGAAAGAAAAAAAGTCTTTACACACTGGCAGAAAATGGCAACAGAAAAGGACAGGTAAATCTCTCTGGGAAGAGAGTTTCAGAGTTTTGGTACCACTACTGAGAAAGCCCTCCCCTGGGTTGTCATCTACCCACCAGAAGGTGGGGCACTTGAATTAGGGCCTCCGAAGATTATCACAGTGGTTGGTGGCTCATAAGGGAGTAGACACTCCTTCAGGTATGTTGGTCCGAATCCATACAGGCTTTAAATGTCAGCACCAGCACTTTGAATTGTGCCTGGAAACAAATTGGAAGGCAGTGTAGATGAGCCAGGACTAGAATTATATGTTCCCGAGGAGGGCAATGCGCACGCGCTAGCGTTTGGACGCCTTGTCTCCACTCTCCCGAGGACATCCAAGTTAACAGCTTTAAAAGAATGTAAACTGCTGATTGAAACTGCTGAAACTGATTTATGAGACGTCTGGCACAACAAGAAGAAGCTTGGTGAAAAGAATAGGTGAGAGGATAACAGAACTTGTTTAGTTTTAAAAGGGAAGGGAGGACGAGCCGAGACAGATAACATGGCAGCTACTGTGAAAGGCTTATCAGAACAACTGGCACAATTTCAAGCACTAATGCTTGACTCCCAGACCAAAATACAAACTTCTTTAACTGAGCTAACAGCAGAAATGAGAAATTTGGGCTCAGAGGTTAAATTGGTGGCAGGCATTGCATCGGAAGCCAAGGCTCTTGCGCAACAGAACAAAGTGGAGATTGATTCATTGAAAAAACAATACGTAGACTTATCCGACCGTAATAGGAGGGGGAACATTATTTTCTTTGGTATTTCTGAAGAAGTTAAAGCATGTGATTTAGAGCGGACCCTGGTGGGATGGTTATCACAACAGGAGCTGGAAATAGAAGAAGAAGATATTGAACGTGCCCACAGACTCCAAACAAGAAGAATGGGGGGGGAACCGCGCCCGGTGATAATGAAGCTTGTGAGGGAGAAGTTACAGCAGAGGATATTCAAAACACTCAAGAAAAATAAAGAGCTGACATTTAAAGGCAGAAGGGTTTATGTGAAGGAAGATTTTTGCAAAGAAACGCTTTATCAAAGGACTCAAATGAAACCTTTTGCACAGAAACTTAACCAAAGCAACATTAAATTCAGCTGGGCGTACCCAGCATCCCTGGTTATTTACCAAGAGGGGAGGAGGCTTTGTGCGAGGAACCCTGAAGAGGCACGGGACCTATTAGAAACTTTGGGAGTAAATGTGAGGAATACTGAGTCAATCCCGATGGATGAAACGCATCAACCTCGGCCACAGCAACCGGACTCTGAGGAAGGTCCATCTAACCGTCAGGACAAGAGGCCAAGACTGTCTCGAGACTGAGACATATTAAGGGAAGTATACAAACAAAATTAAAATAGTATTAAAATGGTTATTAATATAACTCGGGGAGTGGAGGGTGCGCTTACCCCAGATGTGTAGAGAAGGGATGAGTACTCATCCCCAGCTCATGGCTCTACACAAGGGAAGGGGAGGGGGAGGGAGGGGGAAGGGAAGGGAAGTTGGGTATACAAAGGGGAATATCAAACTAAATATCGGGCCAGGGGAACAAAGGGAAGGTAAATCTGAGTTTGAAAATGGATAAAACGCTACAGGTGCTGACACTGAACGTCAATGGTCTGGGTTCGGATTTAAAAAGGTATAAACTTCTTAGATTTCTTAAACAACAGAATATAGATATAGCATGGCTCCAGGAAACACATAAATCAAAGAAAGATAAAAGACCTTTATTCAGAGACCCTAATTGGGGGATCTTGGCAGAGGCACGTGGATCATCAAAATCAAGAGGTGTGGCAATTCTGGCTCACAAGAGGAATGATATAAGAGTAATAGAAGTGATAAGAGATGCTGAAGGGAGGTTCATAATGGTTAAATGCCTGGTTGAAAATAGATTAACAACATTGATAAACATATATGCTCCAAATATGGGACAGAAAACCTTTTTATTAAAGGTATTAAAAAAAGCGCGTAGCTTCTCTGAAGGAGAGGTAATTTTGGCAGGAGATTTAAATAAGGATTTTAATAAAGATAACATAATTAATTGGAAACAATGGGATCTGACTGAAGTACACAAAGTTCTTAACCTAGTGCCCAAACCCACATATTTTTCAAGTAGACATAAAACCACCTCATGTTTAGATTATGTACTTATAAATAGAATGAGTACCTGGGAGGTAAAAAGAGTAACCACCCATCCAACATGGATTTCAGACCACGCCCCGGTAAGTGTAGAAATAATACTAATGCATAAACAAGTTAGAAGACCATGGAGATACAACAACATGATTATGGCTAGGGAGGAGGACAAGCGATATATTACGGATCAAATAAAGCTATACTTCAAAGAGAACAGAGGAACAGTGGAGACAAATACACTATGGGATGCGGCTAAGGCGGTAATTAGAGGGCAATGTATTATGAAAGAAAAGGAGATAAGGAAAAAATGGCATGCCGATAGGGAAGGGAAACTACAGGAATTAAGTAAGTTGCAAGAGGACCAAATAAAGAAATTTTGCCCCAATAGACATAAATTAATTAGGGAACTGCGGAAAAAACTGGATGTTCTTGACTCCATGGCATTATGGAAAAAGCAGGTTATGGTAAAAAACGAATACCAGAGAAATACACTTAATTCAGCCAAGAGATTAGCAAATTACCTGAGAAGGGAAAAGGAGAGACAAAGGGTGAGGAGTATTAAGATAAATAAAAAGGTGACACAGAATCCAGAGGAGATAAAAGGAGCATTTGAGAAATTTTATAAAAGTTTATATGAGGAAAAAGAGGTGAAGGAATTTGAGGAAGAGATAGGGACAGTGTTAACGGAAACTGAACGAAGGAGGCTTGAGGAGGATGTAAAGTGTCAAGAGATCGAGCAGGCGATAGGTAGCTTAAAGACAGGTAGATCTCCAGGGTTAGATGGTTTTTCAGCTGAATTTTATAGGGAAATGAAAGAGGTATTGATCCCTGAATTACAAGAAGTATTTAATAATATACTAAAAGGAGGAAAGGCCCCGGATACCTGGAGGAAAGCAGAAATAACGGTGATTTTGAAACCTAAGAGAGACCCCCAAGAAGTGGGTTCATATAGACCGATTAGCCTGCTGAATCAGGATTATAAACTCTTTGCCAAAATATTGGCAAATAGACTTAAGAATATTATTCGGAAAGTGATAAAAGAGGATCAATACGGTTTTATGGAGGGTAGAAACATTGCACACCCAATAAGAAATTTAATCAATGTCTTGTGTCATAGTAAATCTAGGAAACTGGCTTTATTAAAATTAGATGTTTATAAAGCTTTTGATACACTGTCATATCAATTTTTATGGACAGTTATGGCCAAATATGGAATTAGTCAATCAATTATACAAGTATTCCAGGAAATATATAGAGAAGGCACAGCGGTAGTTAGACTCAATGGGGAACATACCTCACAATTCTCAATTCAGAGAGGAGTTAGGCAAGGATGTCCGCTTTCCCCGTTCCTCTTCATAATGGCTATAGAACAACTAGCTCAACGCATTAGGAACTCTGGGAGGATAGAGGGATGTCAAATAGGCAAGGAAGAAATTAAATTAAACTTATTTGCAGATGACCTGATCATAGTTATATCTAATCCGAAAGAAGGAGTCAAAGAGACAAAAATTATATTAGAAGACTTTGAGTTAAACTCAGGATTAAAAGTTAATATGGCAAAATCAGAGATAATGTATATTAATGTGAGGATGGAAGAAAGGAAAGCGATACATAAATGGACAGGAATAGGTTTAGGGGTCAAGAAATTCAGATATTTAGGGATAGATATAGTTAAAAATGTTAATAAGATGGTAGAGAGGAATTATAATCGGACGTGGAACACAATATTGAAAGAAATGAGGAGGTGGGGCAAGAAGACATTAAGCATAACAGCTAGGATTAATATAGTGAAAATGTTCTGGACCCCAAAGTTATTATATTTGTTTCAAACGATACCTTTAGAAATCAATAGACAAAAAATTAACAGTTGGAATGCGAGAATAAAAGAATGGGTCTTTGGCAGTAAAAAAAGTAGGGTTTCTAGATATTTCATATATGCTCATAGATCTGACATGGGATGGGGTGTCCCAGAACTGGGAAATTATTATGAAGCATTTCAAATAAAAACATTAATGGAAATAGGGGAGAGAAGTGAACAAAAATGGGTTAGAATCGAGAATGAGGCAAATAAAGGGGTTGGAAGATTTGGAGTATTTACAGGAGGAAAGTTTAAATACAGTATGTTAGAACCGGGACCGAGAAAAACAGCATTAATGATTTGGAGGAAATGGCAACCGAAATGGTTAAAGGGAGTATCTAAACAAGTATTATTAGAGGCATTGGATGAGGAGGAGGAAGATGAGAAGTGGTGGAGATTACTTAAACAGAAAGGGTACACTAGATTGCAAGATATACTATGTGGGCAGTCACTTAAACCATTACAAACATTACATGATGAAATAGGAAGGCAATATTGGTTGAAGCTAATAGGTTTACATAATAGACTTAAAAAGATAATCGAAAATAGGACTCTGACGGCGGGGGAACCAATGGAGGAGTTATTAAAGGTGATGATAAACACAAAAAGAGGATTAGCAGGCAAGATATATAGAAGGATGATGTCTGATAAAGATCGGACAAGAACCCTCCTTCAGGGGAAGTGGAGCGTAGAAATTAGTCTAGCGGATAGAAGGGTTGACAGAATTATAAAAGGTATACAGGAGATAAAAGTGCATAAATTCAGAGAGCTGGAATTGAAATTCTACACGAAGTGGTATAGAACCCCGGCTATATTAGCTAATATGTTCTCAAGACTAAGTTCAAACTGTTGGCACTGCAGAAACGGGAAAGGATGGTACTCCCATATGTGGTGGGAGTGTGCAGAAGTTAAAGCTTTTTGGGAGAAGGTAACAGAGCAACTTTATAAGTTCTTCGCAATAAGACCAAAGATAGACCCAGAATTGATGTTAGGTAGTACTTTAGGTCATAAAGATATCAGAAAAGAAGGACAGGACTTATTTAAAGCAATGGTGCTAGCCGGTAAAGCAGTAATAGCATTTGGTTGGAAAGACAAAACTAAGTGGACGGAACTAAACTGGCAGGATTATTTATTTGAATACATTCAATCAGACATTATAGCCATAATTAATCAGGATGAGTCATGGGAATTAAGAATAGGAAAGATTAAGGAAAAATGGCATTTATATTTAAAATGGGTCATGGAGGGTCAACAACGGGACGTTCGGTGGAAGCTCCTAAGCTTGTGCCCCTGGCTAGAAAGGATGAGTAGCTAAAGGGAGGGCGGGAGGGATAAGGGTATGGGAATAAAAAAAAAAAAAGAAAAAGAAAAGGAAAAAAATAAAAAAAGAAAAAACCTAACAAAAGGAGGTGCTAGAATATCCACCTCTTTTTTTCGTTGTATTTTGCACTGAACATACAGCCTAGTGAAGATTTCTAGAAGACTCAAAAGCTTACTCACAATTTTGTGATATTTGGTTTGTGTTAATAAAAGTGACTATCATTTCATTGTATGGGACTTTAACAAAAAGAGTAAATGATATCAGGTGAAGTTCTTCACTGTTAGGAAATGGCTGAATATTTTAAGTGACTTCTGTTTTAGAAGAACTGCTTCATTTAGATCTGTAATTCAAAATTGTTTTTTTTAATTACTTTATAGCAAACATGGGTAAAGGGATCCTCCATCCAGAGTGAAAAAAATTCAGTGCCAATGACTGGCATGCTACTCAGCAAGATGGAAAGAGCATGCTTTTATCTGGCTGGCTGGCTGCAAGGAAAGAGAAAACCTGAGGAGGAAGAGGAGAATTCACCCAACTTTGTGACATGTTGCATGTAGTATTTCACTTATAGTGATAGTGTATGGCCTATGGGCTGTTAAATTTGAATAAACTGAAACTAAACTGCAAAAAAAAAAAAAAGGAATATTTTCTTTTAATATTCCATTTATCTATTTGTTAAATCTATCTTCAGATGTAATGTGGAACATTTTCTCTTGTTGTTATGGCTATAATACTATTGTTAATGTTAATTTGCTTAATACTAATAAAAATATTAAAAAAAAAAAAAATAGAATTATATGTTCCCTACAACCCACTCCAGTTCAGCATCCTGGCTGCAGCATTCTGCATCAACTGAAATTTCCAAACACTTTTTAAATGTAGAGCACATTGCCGTCATCTAATCTAGATGTAACCAGGGAGTGCACCACAGTGGCCACATCTTTCCTGCCCAGGAAACGCTGCAACTAGCTAACGAGTCAAAGCTGGTAAAAGACACCCCATACCACAACTGCCTCCTACTTATCCAGCAGTAGACCTGAGCACCCCAAAAATATAGACCTGTTCTTTCAAGGTCTGTACATTGGACAAACCAGCCAACCTCTGCGCAAAAGAATAAATGGACACAAATCTGACATTTAAAATGGCAACATCCAGAAACCAGTGGGAGAACACTTCAATCTACCAGGACATTCTATCAAGGTCACCATAGTTCAAAAGAAACATTTCAAAAAAAATCCAACAGGAAGCTGCTGAATTGGAATTCATACGTAAATTTGACTCAGTCAGACTTGGACTGAATAGAAACTATGAATAGTTATCTCATTATCAGAAGTAACTGCCTTTCAGGCATTCTATTCAGATTCAGCTATGGAGGGGAGGGATCACACACAGCCTGGATTGTGCATTCCACCTCTTTCATGACTTTTGCAACTGATTTGCATCTACTCCCCACTCCCCATACCACCTATATATCTGGCCAGTTTCTTCATATCCTCCATGCAACTGACGAAGAGAACTGTGATTCAAAAGCTTATGCTACAAAAAAGTTGGTTAGTCTTTAAGGTGCTACTGTACTCTTTACTATTTTGTTCTTTCAAGGAGAGTGCAACCCCATCCTTTTGTTCTCACTGTGCTAGAAAAAGACTGTATCCAGAATTGCAAATTCTCCTCAAAGCAGAACTCAAAGAACAGAGTCTATCAAATGAGATAAATGGTGGATGCCCAGGGTATGTCGTGAGACATAGGGAGGTTGGCCCAGGACAATAGTGAGGTACAGTAGATTGTTCCTTCACTTATAAAATTCTCTTTGGTCAGTGAAATCTTTGCACCAGTCTACCCTGTGACACAATAACATTCATACAGTATTTTACCAATGTAAGTGCTACAAGGAGAAGGGCAGGCAGCCAGCCACCCAGTTAGTGACCCTACCTGGAGCCATAACAATGGGCGAATAGATAAACAAAGCAAAGCAGACCTGGAAACCAGACTGCCCTCTCAGACAGACATGAGGGGACCATGGGAGCCCTTGAATAAAGGGAACAGGCAAATCATGCCTCTGTTCTTCTAAAAGGCCATCCCAGAAGGTAGGGCAGGAACCCCCTTGTCCCTCTGTGTACTAGTCTATAAGATTACTGTGCACAAAGAACAGTATATGTTCTTCATATATTATCTTCATCATCATCACTTCTAAACTGGATGCTCTTTTTAATCCCCTGTACTGCAATAATGAAAATCTCCTAATTTTTCATTGTTGCCAACTTGTGTCATCTAATAGCAAAATTGATGGCCGAATGCCTATCAATATCAGACCACCAACGTATATGAGAGTTGAACCAAGGAGGGTTAAACATGCTCCGGCCAAACTAGATGTTAGGATTTTTTAAAATGGAACTAATTCTGAAAACACTGCAGTATTCAAATTAGGACGACAGGACAGGGGGAGCAGGGTTCTCAGCACCCCCTGTCCGTTGGGGGGCTGCACATTCCAAATGGGGCAAGTAATACTCCCAGGCTGTTTTGGGTCAGGTAAATGTCACAGGGGATAGGCTGAAGCCCCTTCTCCACCTGCACCACAGTCTTGATTGGAATAGGGCCTCTGCAGCTATTGAGAAATTAGTTCCAAATAAGTGCTGTCTGGCTGATTGAAAAACATAACATCTACTTTGACCCTTACTATCAACTGAGGGGCATCGGATGTTGAGTGTACTGAAACATCAAAATTTAAGAAAACAAAAAAGAAAACTGGCCTACTGAATAATCAGAGATAAAGGACAGAAAAAGGTTGCCAAGAGAGTTATTTTTTATTAAACTGATTTCTGCAAAATATAAAGCCATTGGGGAGAGAAGGAAATTTGGGGAAGAAATTAAACATCTATAATATTTACTTTCCTATCAAACCTAAACTTATTTTCTTGCTATAACAACATAAAATGCATCATTTACACTTTAGCTAGCATATTGTAAGAGCCCCGTGGTGCAGAGTGGTAAGCTGCAGTACTGCAGCCCAAGCTCTGCACACAACCTGAGTTCGATCCTGGCAGAAGCAGGGTTCAAGGTTGACTCAGCCTTCCATCCTTCCGAGGTCGGTAAAATTAGTACCCAGTTTCCTTGGGATAAAGTGTAGATGACCAGGGAAGGCAATGGCAAACCACCTCTTAACAAATAGTCTGCCAAGGAAACATTGTGATGCAACCCCCCCTCCCCCACATGGGTCAGTAATGACTCGGTGCTTTAGCATATGAAACTGTATTAACTGGCATATTTGTGGACTTTAAGGGTACAAATGCCTCTGTTTTCAACAAGCAAAACTACAAATATGCCCAATACTAAAGTGAGAGGTGTGAACTGCTGTACCCTATGCTTTTAAAAGCACATTTCTATCATTCGAAAAGAAAAATATGCAAAGCTTTTTCAGAGCTCCCCAAAATTCCAAATTTTCCCACCACAATTTTTACAGCTTTGGAAGAAAGGTCTTATTCCAGTCTTTGAGCTCTCCCCCTGTCCCAGGCCTTCACAGCTCTATTAACTGCAAAGGAGTAGTTGTAACAAAATAAAACAAGAGTCCAGTGTCATCTTAAATACTAACTGAGAGCTGGTATGGTGTGGTGCCTAGACTGACAAACCAGGATCTGGGCAATCCATGAAAGTTTGCTGGGTGACTCGGAGTCAGTCACACTCTCATAGCCTAACCTATACCACAGAGTTGTTGTGTGTGTGGGGGGGGGGGGGGAATGGAGGAAAGGAGAATGATATAAACCACGCTGGGACCCCATTGGGGGGAAAGGTAGGGTATAAATGAAGTAAAAAATGCATAAATAAAATCATGTTTATTTATTTATGTGCTTTTATGAGTCATGCTCACTTCTTCACATATATGGCTATCAAACTGGGAATCTTACCTAAGGGGGAAGATTGGGGGGGTGGGGTGGAGTTAAGGCAGAGAGTGAATTAGTCATGAATCTTTTAAGTATAAGTCAATCGAGGAGAGGGATGGAATCCAGTTATCAAGCTTCAATGTATGAGCTTGAGCTCCCCGCGTGTCTGAAACAATACAGTAGTTACAAATACTGATTTTCATTTTCCTGGGATCACCAACATGCACATTATCCAATTTGTGCCAACACTGCCCTTCTACTGTCCACATTGGACAAATGTGTTGATTTCTGCATGACAGAATCATGAATACAATTTGGACATAAGAAATAACAACCTCCAGAAACCACTGGAAAAATATTTTAATCTCCGTGGGCATACTATTACACACCTGAAAGTCACCATTCTATCTATCTATCTATCTATCTATCTATCTATCTATCTATCTATCTATCTATCTATCTATCTATCTATCTATCTATCTATCTATCTATCTATCTATCTATCTATCTATCTATCTATCTATCTATCTATCAAAGGATGTATACAATGTGAATGTACCGGATTAGAATTTATAAAAAATTAAACAATACAAGTGGGGGACTCTCAAGGACTTGCAGCGGATATCTCATTTTTCCCTACCCCACCATGTCCTCTTTCCTTTACCTGCCCCCCACAGCCTTTCTCCCTTTTCCTGCTCCTTTGTGTCAGGCAGGCAAGCCAGCCTGCCTGCCATACCTGTAAATGGAAGATTTATATTCCCTTACCGTGAAGCTTCCTTTCTCGGTGGTCTGGGAGTGGGTCAGTCAAGACTGCTGGGAAGTAGCTCTTCCTCCTTCTTGCAGGGTCTGTTGAATCAGACGATCCCTTAGGGGAGGGGCTCTTCCCTGGCCCATCAGTTCTTTCCAAGCCCGTAGTCCCCTAAATTCGTAACACCGGACCTCCAAAATCCTTTTCAATGTTACTCTGTAGAACTTAATATAAAACTAACATAACACATACTTACCATGAAAGCTTTTATAAGATGCCCACGTACTTTCCCCTTTTCCTTTTTTTTTAAGGGTGGGTTTGGATTGACCCACTCCCAGACCACCAAGAAAGGAAGCTTCACAGTAAGTGAATATAAATCTTCCATTCTCCTGTGGTCTTGGGAGTGGGCCAGTCAAGACTGCTGGGATATATGTATAGCAGTACCTCTCTGGGTGGGTTTCTATTCTCTGTTCACAGAGCGTGCTGTAGCACCCTCCTACCGAATGCTGCCTCTGCTGCAGCTATCTTGTCTACTTTGTAACATTTTGTGAACATATGTATAGACTTCCATGTCGCTGCCTTACAGATTTTCTGTAAGGACGGAAAAGCCCTACAGGCTGCTGAAGTGGCTGCCCCTCTGAGAGAGTGTTCTGTGATTCCCTGAGGCGGTGTTAGTTGTCTAGCTCTGTATGCTAGTGTTACACACTCCCTGAGCCACCTACTCAGTGTGGATGTGGACACCTTCTCCCCCAGTGAACTCTTCCTAAAGGAGACAAACATGTTCTCATCCTTGCATATGTGCCTGGTCCTATCTATATAGTAGCTTAAAGCTCTCCTCACATCTAACCTGTGCCATTCCTTCTCCTTCTCATGTTTCAGATTATCACAGAAGGATATCCTCACCCCTATGGAAGGTGGAATTGACCTTGAGGATGAATGTTGGGTCTGGTCTAAGGACCACCCTATCAGAGTGAAAGATACATAGTTCATTACAGATAAGGCTCTCAACTCGGAAACCCTTCTAGCCGAGGTGATCCCCACCAAGAAGATGGTTTTAAGCGTTAACAATTTGAGGGAACATGTTGTCATTGGTTCCAAGGGTTCCCTGGTGAGGGCCTTTAGGACGATATTAAGATTCCACACTGGGAACCTGTGGACCTGCAGAGGGTTCAATAACATAGTTCCTCTTAAAAAACATCTAATGTGAGGATGACTGGTTAGAGATGTCCCTTTATTCGACCCCCTAATGGCAGATATGGCTGCGGTCTGCCTCTTAAGGGTGCTTGTGCTGAGTCCTTTGTTCAGGCCTTCTTGAAGAAATGCTAAGATCAGTTTAATTGGCTCTATCAAAGGGTTGCTTGTTCTTTCACTGCACCAGCGGCTAAAGGTCTGCCATGTCTTATCATAACTCTTATTCGTTGAGACTTTCCTGGAGGCGAGCATCGTCTCAATCACTTCTTCTAAATATCTCAAGACCATCAGCTGTTTGTGTTCAACTTCCAAGCTGCTAGGCTTAGGGATGCTGGGTCTGGATGCAGGTTCTTCCCTTGCAGTAATAGGTCTTTTCTCCAAGGCAGTGTCCATGGTTCCCCCTCCAAGAGCCGCATCAACTCCTGGAACCACGGCCTCCTCAGCCAGAACGGGGCAATCACTATTACCTCCACTCGCTGCTGGATTGTATTTTGTAACAACCTGTCCAGGATTTTTATTGGTAGAAAGGCATATAGTAATGTTCGAGGCCACTCCTCACTTAGGGCATCCGTCCCCATTGCTCCCGCCTCCTTTCTTCTGGAAAACTATCTTGGTACTTGGTTGTTCTGGCTCGTTGCAAATAGGTCTGCTTCTGGTCTCCCAAATCTCTGGTATATCTGTCTGAACACCTCTTCATTTAGCTTCCATTCTGCTTGATCCTCCACATTTCTGCTCAACCAGTCCACTATTGTGTTCTGAGCTCCTGCCATGTGAACTGCTTTTATGGGCCCCAGATTTTTCTCTGCCCATTTCATTATCTCCTCAGCTTCTCTGTTTAGCATCCTGTATCTGTTCCCTCCTTGTCAGTTTATATAGGATTTTGCTGTCTCGCTATCGGTTTATACTAGGATATGTTGGTTCAGTAGTACCTCCTGAAGACTCCACAATCTGTTTTTGATTGCCCTCCGTTCGAACAGGTTTATGCTGTTTTCTTTTTCTTCTATCGACCACATGCCTTGAGCCATCTTGCCCTGTGAGTGTGCTCCCCATCCTGACAGGCTTGTGTCTGTCATCATCACCAACCTCCTCGGATCTCAGAGAGGCAAACCCTCTACAAATCTGTTTGGATTCGTCCACCAACTCAGTTCCCTGACTACTGTCTCTGGAACCCTCACACTTTTCTGCCACTTGTGAAAAATGACCTGTTGATATAGCCGTAGGAACCTCTGGAGTGGTCAGGTGTGAAATCTGGACCATTGTAGGATGTCTTGACAAGACACCATCATCCCCTGGAGTTTGGCCAGTTGTATCACCTGTACTGTCTCCGTTTCTTGCACCCAACGTACCAAGAAGACTATCTTCTGCTGTCTGTCCATTGAAATGAAGACTTTGTCCCTAGTAGTGTCTATCACTATCCCTAAGTGAAGAATTCTGTGTTGGGGTCAAGTTGCTCTTCTCCTTGTTGAGCACAAATCCGTGTCTCTCCAAACATTCTGCTGTAAGTTTTACTGCGTCCACCCCCTCTGATAACGTCGGGGCTTTTATGAAGATATCATCAAGATATGGAAATAGGGCTACCCCTTGGAGCCTTGAGGTGTGCAACCAGGGTGACCAGCACCTTTGTGAACACTCTTGGTGATGATTTTAGTCCAAATGGTAGGGCTTTATATTGATAGTGTTCTCGGTTATACGCAAAGTATAGGTATTTCCTGTGAGACGCTCTGATGAGGATGTGGAGATAGGCCTCTGAGAGATCTATGGAGGCTAGGAAATCTCCTTCCTGATTGGCTCCCATGGTGGACCTCAGGGCTTCCATCTTGAATTTTCGTGACTTGATGAATTGATTTAGCCATTTCAGGTCCAATATTGCTCTGACATCCCCATTTTTCTTCGGTACGATGAAGAACACCGAGTACACTTCCCTGTTCCTGTACTGTATTGGAACTGGCTCTATTGCCCTTATGTCCAGCAGGTGTTGAATAGCTTCATTCATTTTGATGTGTTTCTATTTTGTTGGGTTCCTTGGGATATATATAAGATGTGTTGGTGGCTTTGCTTGGAACTCCAGAGAGTAGCCCCTGGATACCATCTCCAGAACCAACTTGTCTGAGATTGTACGTTGCCACTGAACCGCAAAATCCTGTAATCGTCCCCCAATCTGTTTTACAGGTGGTCCGTGAAAGTCATGCTTGGTTTGTTTTCTTTTGTCTCTTCACTTGTTGTCCAGATCTGCGGAACTGTCATTTCTTCCCCTTGACTGCCAATGACACTTACATGTCCCGGCACCACTTTGTCGATTAGGGCTTTTGTAGTTGCGAAAGGAGTGCCTGTCTCTTATCTTTGTTTCCTTTCTCTTCGAGGAAAGAACTTTCTTTTTCTCAGTGTCCTCCACCAGATACTTGTCTAGTGCCTCCCCAAAGGGTTTCGTTCCCACAAAGTGCATTGCTGCCACCTTGTTTCTGGACGGAGGGTCTACATCCTAATTTCTCAGCCATGTGTTTCGCCTTGCTGTGACATTGAATCCCATGGATCTTGCTGACATTTGGAAGGAGTCAAGTGTTGCATCTGTAGCGAATGCTGCTGCCAAGTCTATTTTCTTCACCTCATTTTTAATCTCCTGAGGCACATCTCTGCCTGCCATTGCTAGGTCTGAGGCCCAGGTGAACACCACCATAGAGAATAGTGATGCGGTGGCTGAGGCTTTTAGGGCTGCTGCTGAGGCCTCAAAGTTTCTCCTTAGTGCCTGCTCTTTCTTTTCATCAGATGGATCTTTCGGCATTCCTTCTGCATCCATAGGTAGTACAGACGTGGTAGCCAGACTGGTGACCAGGTCATCTACTACCAGCAATTTAATCTTCTTCATTGCCTCTGGTGTTAGAGAGTAAAATTTATTGAAGACCAAATGGTATACTTTAGGTCTAGCTGGGTTATCCCATTCAGCCTGCAGGATGCTATGGAAGATAGCCAGAAGTGGTACCCCTGTTTGTGTGCTGTCCAGCTTTGGCAATGCCCTCTCCAAACCCTGAGGGAAGGCTGGGTTTGGTTCTTCCTAGGGTTCTCAGCACTTTAGGGAGTAATCTAGGATACACCTCCTGTGGGAAAATACTAGTTTAAGAAGGCCCTAAGGGTTCTTCCTGTTCCTCAGAAAGTTCCCCTTCCTCGCTATCTGAGTGCTATTCTGATAGCTCTGACTCTGACATAGACCACCCTGAGATGCTTGAATCCTCTTGTAGCCAGTTTTGTGACCCTTTCTTTCTTTTTGGTTTTGGGGAGACTGGGGAATGACTTAGCCTGGGCCTCTTGATGGTCCCTACTTTAGATTTCCCCTTCTTGGAAGTTTCCTGTTCTTTTGTCTTCCTCATAACTTCCTTGACCTCCTTCTTCAATTCAGTCCTGAGCCATGCCAGTAGATTTGTTTTGGCATCTTGGCCTGAGAGGTCTAGTTTGGAAGTCTCTTGACCTTCCCCACTAGTGTCAGGTAATGAATGGCTAGACAGTGGTGAACTTGGTAGGTCTAGGTTGCCACAGAGACCTTCAGCCCTGCTGGGCCCTTCAAGGCCTGCCTTAGTCTCCATTCCCGCCAAAACTCACTTCCCACCTAAAATGGAGAAGGGGAGGGGCAGTGGAGGAGAGAGAAAAGCAGGACCATTTTAACACACACAACGCTCAAAAATCACTCAGGCGTCCCCAATTACATTCTTTGGCCTTGCTCACGAGTAATACCGGAGCCTCGTATTCCCCCCGTAACTATCAAGAGACACTTACCGTCATTATGAGGACTCTGCTCAGTTCCCTGACTTGTCACTACAGGCGTGCTCTGAGGGAAAGGTGCCATCTCTCTGCAGCTTCTTTGTGCACCACATGTCTCCCCTGGTGCCGCTGGCACCTCTTGGGGATCAGCTGCGTTCATGCTTACCCGCGCCCTGGGGTCCCCGTGAAGATCGTACCTCAGGAGAAAGAGGAGGGGGGAGCATCAGCTCTGCTCCGAGCCTCTGCCGCTTTTCAGGACTGTGAGGAGGTGATGGGGAGGTAGAAGGACAAGCCCCTCTTTATCCCCCAGCAACTTTGGTCCTTTTCCCCTTATTCTTTGTCTGTGGGATTGTTGTTTGCCAGAGCTCAGCAGGGCTCGAAAAAAACTGGCGGGCCAGTGAAGAGCCCCTCCTCTAAGGGATCGTCTGATTCAACAGACTCTGTAAGAAGGAGGAGGAGCTACTTCCCAGCAGTCTTGACTGACCCACTCCCAAGACCACAGGAGAATGTATTTCTACTGGGGGGATGGGTAGTGGGGTAGCTTCCGTCCTTCACTGTATCTTGCTTTGCTTGGGCCAAGTGGTGTTATCAGTGCAGCTGGAGGGGCACGGGAACAGACCTTGGAATTTCAGCTGTGCATTTCTTTCAGGACTTTCGTGCCAACTTCAACTGACTCTTGTTTGGACTGGGGGGAGGGGACTGGAGGTATGACCTCTTGAGGAAGTCTTGGTTTTGGCATTCCAAGCAATTACTCTGTACTAGTGCACTACTAGGGCGCATTATCCAATAAAGACCTTTCACTCATACAACCATGTTTGATGACGTAGAGAGTCTGAGAGAATCCCCTAGCCAGGCCTGACATTTTGCTTGGAATCACATCAGTCTTCAGAACCAGGGGAAGCCTGTGAGATTGTAAGCAGTCGTCTCGGCCTCCATCATCTTTAACAACAAATTTTAACATGGCTTCTTGTGATATTAAATGTCACCAGGCCTCTGGATTTAAAATGGCAGCTTGTATTGCAACCAGAGGACCTCCAACAGTTCCTGAGTCCTGCCTGGGAGACCCCAGCATGTATGGAATGCCGCAGAGGAATGCAGAGTGATTAGAGGTGATTGGATTTGCAGTCTATCCAGCCCCTAAGGAATCAAGTGCAACAAAGGTCTCGCAGAGTCATCCCCACTTCGCACATTCCTTTCCCTCCTTCCGTGATGAGATCTCCTGTCCTTGATTGAGGAGCTAGTGAAATGATATTCATAAGTTTGTACAGTTGTTCCTGGGAAAGTACAGTCCCCACCTAAATTCATCAACTTAGCTCCGGTGGACTTTACTAACCAATTATCCCCTTTGTGCGGCGGTAGAAGAAATTTTGCATTTGCTTTCACACACCCCAGTAGCTACCAATCAAGGCAATCAAACCTTTCTCAAACCCAGGAACTGACCGTTGGAGTCTTTGTTCTTTTTTTTTAATAAAATTTTATTGGTGAGTGGAAAAACAAAAGAAAATTTTCCAAATTTAACACATATAATCCCATTTTTCCCCTTACTCTGTCCCCCACCCTTTTCCTCCCCCCTCCCTATTGACTTCCAACAGCTTTCCAACCCTTAACCCTTCTTATTACTTAAATCTATTTCATTTATATTTCCTACCAACTTTGAATCATAATATCTCTTACTCTAAGCACATTCTTATTCTTTTACATAAACTCTATCAAACATACTATCAATATAGTATATCTCATATCAATATAACATAACAATATAGTATAATATATAGCAGGGATCGCACTATCTCTTACTTTAAACTTATTCTATTTCTTTTCTTTTAGGCATATACTCCATCAAATACACTATCAATATAGTATATATTATAGTAATATATTATATATATATTGTATGCTATGCCACCAATGTAGCACAGCACACAACACCATATAGCATAACCACATAATATGTTATAATGTAAAGTCTGATCCACTAACCCGTTATTTTATGTTATATATCATATATAGTATATCTCATTGAGATATCTATTTACCCCTTCTCATTATCTCATATATTCAATGTAAAATTCCCTTAAATATTATATTAGCTTAGATTATAATTACATTCCCCCTAAATGGTAAGATCCCTTCTCTCTTCTCATTGCAACATTGTTTTTTAAAATTTTTCAAACTGCCACAGTTCTCCTTTTACATCCCACTTTTTTTCCAAAAATTGTTTCAATTTCCCCCAATCAACATCTTTAAGTTTCCTTGTCATTTTATCCATTTCTGCCATGTACAGCAATTTATAAATCCAGTCTTCTACAGTTGGTATTTCTTGTGTCTTCCATTTCTGCGGATACAAAAGCCTTGCCGCTGCAGTCATGTAAAATAACAACGTTCTATACTGCGTTGGAACTGCCTCCATTCCCAAGTTCAGTAGCAACAATTCTGGGTTCTTGTTTATTTGTATTTGTAAAATCTCATTTATTGCTTCAATTATTTCTCCCCAGTACTGTTTAGCTACTTCACATGTCCACCACATATGATAAAATGATCCTTCATGCTTTTTACATTTCCAGCATTTGTCTGACATATTAGTATTTCCTAGCGCAATTTTCTTTGGTGTTAAATACCATCTGTAAATCATTTTGTACACATTCTCTTTAATGTTCGTACAAGTTGAAATCTTCACTGTATTTTTCCATAGGTACTCCCATGCCTCCATTGTTATTTCTTTATGAAAGTTTATTGCCCACTTCACCATCTGGACTTTTACTGTTTCGTCCACCGTAAACCATTTTAAAAGTGATTTGTAAATCTTGGATATTTCTTTCTTACCTTCTTGTAGTATCACTTCCTCTAACTCCGAATTTTCCAATCTTATTCCTCCTCTCTGGCAGTCCGCATTATAAAGGTCTCTGATCTGTCTGTACTGGAATCATCCATAACAAGGAGACAATTCTTCTTCTGTCTTTATTCTCAGCTTTGAATGTTGTATTTGTGTAATCTCCTTGAAGGTTAGACATTGCTGTTCGTTATCGACAGTTCTCGGATCTATTACTTCATACAGAACCACCCATGAAGGAATTCCATCTTCCATATACAACTTGTATTTCTTCCAGACCGTGAAGAGGCTTCTCCGAATATAGTGATGCAAAAACATAGAGTCCACTTTTACTTTGTCATACCACATGTATGTATGTCATCCAAATATTTTTTTATGTCCCTCCAGGGCCAGCAACTTACGGTTTTTTAACATTATCCAATCTTTCAACCATTCAAGACATACTGCCTCATGATACAGTCTTATGTTGGGCAGTTGCAAGCCACCTCTTTCCTTCGCATCTTGTAAAACCTTCATTTTCAGTCGTGGTTTCTTGCCTGCCCACACAAAATCTGAGATTTTCCTTTGCCATTTATCAAATTGTTTGGAGTCTCGGATAATTGGTATAGTTTGCAACAAGAACATCACACGTGGTAAGACGTTCATTTTTACTGCTGCAATTCTTCCCAGCCATGATAAATTCAGTTTGTTCCATTTTATTAAGTCTCTCTCTATTTGTATCCACAGTTTCTCATAATTATTTTTGAACAAATCTATATTTTTCACAGTCAGCTCAATGCCAAGATATTTTACTTTATTAGTCACCTCACAGTCTGTTATCTCCGTTAGCTCTTGCTGCTTCTGTTTAGTCATATTCTTACATAAAATCTTTGACTTCTTTTCGTTCATGTAAAATCCAGCCAAATCTCCAAACTCTTTTATTTTCTCTATTACCTTTGGCTTATTTTCAATTGGATCCTCTACTATTAACATTATGTCATCCGCAAAAGCTCTGACCTTCTAAGAAAACTCTTTTATTTTCATACCTCGGATTGTGTCATCTTCACGTATTTGAATCATCAATATTTCCAAAATCAAAATAAACAACAATGGAGACAGCGGGCATCCCTGTCTACTTCCTTTGCTGATTTTCAATTTTTTTGTCAAATCCTCATTCACTATGATTGCTGCACTCTGGTCTCTATAAATTTCCTTGACCGCTTATATGAACTTTTCTCCCATTTGCAGCTTTTCCATGGTAGCAAACATAAAATCCCAGTTCAGATTGTCAAATGCTTTTTCCGCGTCTACGAAGAAAAAACCAACCTCTCTGTCACAGTGCTTGTCATAGTATTCAACAGCGTTTATTACTGCCCTGAAATTGTCTTTAATTTGTCTGTTGGGTAAAAATCCCGCCTGTTCTTCAGCAATGAATTCCGACATCCATCCTTTCAACCTCTTTGCCAACACCTTTGCAAATATTTTATAGTCATTATTCAACAACGAAATTGGTCTGTAATTTTTAACATTGGTCAAGTCCTGACCCTCCTTCAGTATCAGCGATATATTGGCTTCGTACCATGAGTCAGGAATCCGTTGATCTTGCATCGCTCCATTCATTGCCTCTTTCAGGAATGGCGCCAGTTCATTAGCCATCACTTTATAAAACTTTGCCGTTAGTCCATCTGGTCCTGGCGCCTTTCCTATCTTCGTTGATTGTATAGCTTCTTTTATTTCTTCTTCCGACACTTCCTTATTTACAGTGCAATCCTAAGTAGAGTTACTCCAATCTAAGGCCATTGAACTCAATGGGCTTAGACTGGAGTAACTCTGCTTAGGATTGCACTGTAAATTTCTCTTTCCATTTTTCAGGAATTGTCGGAATTTTCATCTTCTCTAAGTATTCCGCTATTAAATCTTTACTCACTTCTTTTTTTTGGTACAATTTTGCATAAAACTTTAAAAAGGCTCTACTAATAGCCGCTTGGTCCATAAGCACCTTCTAGAATTTTACTTATGATTTTCTTCTCCTTCCTTTTTTTTAGTTGCCACGCCAAATATTTCCCAGGTTTATTTGCACCTTCAAACGACCTCTGATTCATCCTCTTTAAATTCCACTCTAATTCTTTATTGTCCATTGCTGTCAATTGTCCCTGCAGAATTTTAATATCCTGATATGTCTTTCCCCCCCCCCCCGGTCTTTTCTTAAGTTGTATCTCTTTGGCTTTTATTTTATCCAAAATTTCAGATCTCTTTTCCTCCTTTTTCCTCCTAGTTCTTGCATTCAGGTCTATTAGTATGCCTCTTATCACCGCTTTATATGTGTCCCATACTTTATTGGTCAGCACTTCTTTGTTCAGGTTATATTGTATGAAAAATTTGGTCTCCCTTCGCAGCAACACAATATTTTCTTCTATTTGTAACAAGTCCTCATTTATTCTCCATCCTTTTCTTTTATTATTTTCCCAAATCTCCACATAATTGGGTTATGATCTGAGCCTACCTTTGGCATTATCTCCACCTCTCTAGTCCATAATGTCAGTTCTTTAGAGGCCCAGATCATATCTATTCTTGATAATGTGAAATGTCTTGCAGAGTAAAATGTATATTGTCTATTCTTAGGGTATTGTCCGTTGGAGTCTTTGTTCTAACAGCTAGGTGGGTTCTCTCACCTCAGGGCACATTGTACCTATAAAGGTAGGGCCCTGGCCTCATTCAAATTGTACACATTTACTGGATCCAAAGCACTGTTCCCTTGAGGTTTGCCCTCAGCCTCTCGCTCTCCTGGCAGAGAATGTTAGCGTTTGATGCTACTCTCTTCTCCCACAGACTGGACTACTGTTTGGATAGGCAGATATACTTATTCCCTCTCTCTATTCCCAACTTCTGGCTAAGCTTCTTAGGATGCTGTGTGTGCGTGTAACCATTTTACCCTGTAATTCTCTGTGTGTATGTGCATGAAATCTTTTTCTTTAATAAAAGTTGTTGTTTGACTTTAAGTACCAGCCTTGTTTGTCACAATAGACGAGGCCCTGTAAAAATTGGTGATAGATCCCTGCAGTTACTGGTCTCATGCATAGCTGTCTTCTTTGCTTGCTAAATCCCTCCCACAAATTCTTTTACTCACAAGGAGACCAATTCTGGTAACAAATTAATTGGTAGAAGAACGTGGGCATCACCCTGTACTTCTATAAATTGGGACAGCGATATCCCGAGGTATAGATCTACAGACATAGGGAATCTTCCCCACAAACCAATACAAACAACAAAGCATTTGAGCCTGGTGAGCGAGTGTGAATCTTGTTTGTGTGCATCTTTAGTTGCTCCTGATTTGAGAAGGGAACATTTACCGGATTTTTTCTGCCTTTTACTCCCTGGAAATTGTTCCCACACGTTCTTTTGGCCTATTTGTTGGGTGTGAAAAGTTAGAACACGCTTTCTCCAGCCCCCTCCTTCATAAAACTTAGTGCCCAACTGTTATGGATCAGGATAGATTCCTCCCAGTTGCACAGAGGTCGGGATGGGCCTCTCTAAAAACCAGAGAAAATTTAAAATTTAACTGCGTGACTTTGAATTAAGGCTGCCAAGCCACTTAACTTGAAGAAACCAGCCACTGAGCTATAGAGTATTCTTTAAATAGGGTTAGCAATTATCCCGGTCGAGGAGTTGGTACCCCTCCCTTCTGAAAATTAGCCAGCTTAATATACTTGACCAGTTGTCCAGCTTGGTTCCTAAAAACCCTCTTCACCCTGCGCTCCGCTTAACCCCAGCCAGCTTAACCGCAGCTGTAAGATCCTTCGAGTTCGTTCTCCCCCTTGTCTACCCTATCGGACAGTAGCAGCAAGGTTTTTCAGGCTAGGAGAAGCCTCCCCGTCCCTGGACACTGGCTTATTTCTCTAGGTTCACTCCCAGGAAGAAACCAGCAGAGGTACACGGATTGCTAAGGGCTCTAGAGCTGAGCATTCGTGTAGTGTGAGCAGGGGCTCCTTAGGCCAAAGGAGCATGGACCCTCTCCTGCCTAGATTTTGCATTGCAGAAAGTCGCCAGTTCAAAAGAAGCAAAAATGTTCAAACAGAGACTGAGTCTGGATAAAATTGAGCGTTGAATTGTAAAACGGGATCCAAACTCCTAGGAAGGGGGCTCCTTTAAGGGTCCAAAGCCAGTAGTAATACTTAGAGAAGCTTTTAAGAAACAGTATGAGGAAAAGAAACTTAGAAGCTAAAGGAAAGATGCTTGTGCAGTCTGGGGTCTATGGATTGCCCTTAATGACTGCACTAGTATGGCAATGGAAGCCCAAGAAACAATTAAAATTCAGGCCATTGAATTGGATAAACTAAGAGCAGAAAGATTTGATCTATTCGTAGATAAAAAATACCTTTGCCTCAGGTGCCCAGAAAAATAAAGAGAAATATAATGAAGCCCAGGCCCAAGTTACAGAACTTGAGATGCAGGTAGCCGAACTTCAGGAACAGTTAAATCAAGCGAAACAGGCTGCCCAATTCCTTGCCTCTCAAGCCAGGCAACACCGCGCAGAAGTTAGCCACAATGCGTGCCAGCAAGAGATCCACTCCCTTAAACAGAAGCTATTACTCCAAACTACTCTGATAGTCTCTGTCCATGGGCTGTTTGAGATCCAGGGAAGCAGGCCACTTTACTGCCAAGTGTCCGGGTGAAGGAAAGAGCTGCCCAGAGGCAGAGCTGAAGCTGAGAAGGCTACTAGAAAGGTGCTCGAAGGGGTAGCCCCGACCTACTCCCAGGAAGGAAGCAGCAGCGGCTGCGGCATCAGAGGAGGGAAGGGACACTGCGAGTGAAGAGCTCTCGTCGGACAACAAAGAGTAGCCAAGATCGCTGACGGGAAATGGCGGAGACCTGCTGTGAAGGGGCACCAGCCATTGGGTCGTGGAAGTCCCAGTGCTGCAGAGGGTAAGATCTAAGGGAGCATTGTTTTTCATACTGGTCACCTTGTTAAACCCCCAGAGAGAGACGAACATAAGCGTACGGGCCTTGATTGACTCGGGATGCAGCAGAGACTTGATTGCCCCTGCACTTGTGACGGGATTGGGGCTAGAGGTGATGAAGCTACCTCAGTCTCTGGTGTTTGAACAGATGGACGGGACAGTAACCCCCCTATTTACGAAACAGAGAGCACCCGTGGGAATGGGGGAACATTGGGAGGAAAGGACTTTTGTGGTCAGCCCGGCCACCAAGTTCCCTCTGGTGTTGGGAGTAAGATGGCTGTGGGACCACAATCCCTACATGAAGTGGAAGGCTGGGGAGCTGTGTTTCCCTTCTGAAGCTTGCCAAAATCATGTATGGGATATCAAGTGGGACCAAGACCTTCCCCCCTCCCCGAGAATGTGTATTTAACTATGGAGGAGAAGGAGAGCATTCCTCCACAGTACCAGGACTTAAGTCAGGTGTTTGAAGAGGAAGAGGCAGATGAATTACTTCCTCACAGAGCTACAGATTGTGCAATCGAGTTCATTCCAGGGACTAAATTGCCGAAGGGGAAAATTTACTCAAGCCTGGGAGAAAGTATGGAGTTGCATAAGTTCATTGATAAAAACCTGGCGCAAGGTTTCATCTGGCCAGCTAGATCCCCCCATGTTGAACAGTAGCAAGCACCCAGGCCTGGGTGAGTCATGTATGTCGTATGGCATTAAGCCACCTAGTAGCTGCTGGAGGACCTGGCTTCCCTGAGTCCTCTCTCAAAGGCCAAAACAGCTCTGGAAAGCGTCTTCCCTTTCTCCCCTGCTTCTTCCTGACCTAATTGTTATTTGGTTGCGTAGCAACAGCTACTGAGGGCATCTGGTTAAAGCTACAGGAGCTCCTTTAATCATTTTGGTTTATTTTTAAACACCGAATGTATTTTTTTTTTAGATTTCAGAATTTTCTGCAAACCTGGGACATTTTTCAGGTGCGTAGGAAGATCTGTCTTGTCCATTCACAGCTCCAGTCTCTGGATTTAAGTATCCACAGATCAGGACCACTTCACTATTAGTATACAAGATATGAAATCCAGGCTTAAACAGAGATTTGGATTTCCTCACTATAGTCTCCAACAGAATCATAGAATCATAAAATCATAGAGTTGGAAGGTACCTCTAAGGTCATCTAGTCAAACCCCCTGTACAATGCAGGAAATTCACAAATACCCCCCCTGACTGCCCCACTGACCCCTGATCCATGCCCAGCTCCACTTTATAGAAATGTTGATTGGCTGTTATTAAAATGTTTTATCAAACTATATCTCCAAATTTTCACTTAAAGTTGTCCCCTTGCTTATTTGTTTGAACCTCTGACCTTTTCCAGCATTTATTATATGTAAATGCTATTCTGTTTCATGCACATAGAGAATTCATACTTTGAAGTTTTATGATGGGATTCAAACTTTACCGTTCTATCTCTTTTTCTCCCACACATTTTACACATTTTACACTTGAAAGGTCCATGACCAATTTGGCTGTAACTCTTCCCCCCTCTCCTCCATTAAGCAAGATATTCTGTTTGACTTCCACAAATTTACACAAGCTTTTATAGAAATACATGTTGTTAGTCTTTAACATGTCACTGGACTTTATTTTTCTTCACATCTCAAGGCACTAAATGAAAATAATGTTTTGTCCTTGAAGGCAGTATTAAAGATGAAGACCAACGTGCTAGACTTTGAGTTCAGGGCTAGTTAACCAGGAAGCTACTTACCTTAGCCTGAAGCTTAGCAATGTCATAGCTTCAGGCTATGGAGTAGAGATTCTCCATTTGATTTTCCCTTCCCTGTGACTTTATATTAACTTAGACTCCCAATTTATATTAATTTATTTGTAAACAAAATTGCGAAAGTATCAAAAAGAGATAGTGCTAATCAACTCAAACTAAAGAACTGAAGCTGCAAAACATTAACAGAAGTCCGTTACCACTTGGTTTTGTCAATCAATGAGTCTCACAATATTTCTCCTCGTATCTTTAAAATACTTCATATTCAATTAACTAAATTCGCAGGGGCATTCCTCTGTGTTATTACTGCATTTTGGTTCATCAACAAATGATTCTAAACTTTTAAACAATTCTAACATTTAAAACATTTTATTTAGCTTTTTATATGCCCCCTTTCTTCCAGTGGTAGACACAAAGGGTCTTACAACAGACCCTTCCATTTTATCCTTGTTACAAGATATAATGCCATAGAGTTCACCCTTCAAAGCAGCCATTTTCTCTAGGGGCCTGGAAATCAGTTGTAATTCTGGAAGATGTCCAGCTACCACCTGGAGGCTGGCAATCCTAGCAACTGGGTGGATCCCAGCTCTGGAGGATATTTCAGTCAACTCCAGGACCCAGCTGCTAAGAGAGAACAAGGGCCAGCAGAACCGCTCTCAATTTCTTTTATGGATGAAGTCCCAAACCCATTATTTTAGTAGCAGAGGGAAATAAGTTTGTCAATTAAAAGGGGAGGGGGAGTGGAAGTTCCAGCTAGCTACTGCAGAATATCACTATAGCAGAAGTATTTATTTGTGCCAAAGCTGCTGAATGAACAACATTGATCTCCGCATCAAACAGGCAAATGAATGTCTTGATCATTTAAGTGGGCTGTCTCCAACAAAAGCTCATTTTAAAATAAATGTTAGTTTTAAGGTCCCACTAGATTCTTGTTTTACTAAGTTACAATACTGCCATTTGTGCTAAGAGACTGGATCATAATTGTAATAGGAACTTCTGTTTACAGTAGACAAGCTCATGTGCTTAACCTATATCCTTTTATTTAATCAATACACACGAACAATAAAGAAAACCTACTACTACATATTCATGTTATATTAAAAATATTTTCCTGTACTAATTATTACTTAGGTTTTTGGCTAATTTGTTGCCTTATCCAACCATTATGGTCAAGGAAGTCATGTTTACTAAAAAAATCAAATATCTGAAGCATTCAATAAAGAAGTTGTAATAGAGGTCTGTTGTTTTAAAATATAAAATTAGCAACATACCCAAAATATAGCTAACCTCCAACCATTCTCAAATAATAACCTCCACTGGAAATAAATTAAACTAGTCTTTAAAGAATTTGCAATTTCTACCAAGAACTTAAAATCGTAAGACATATTTCATTATTTGTATAGCACACCAGTAGGTATTACTCAAGGTTCCTTTTTTTAAATTAAGTATGTAAAATGAAATGTTTATAATTAAAACTAACCCATTATCTATTGGTCATTATCTAAAAAGCCAGTACGAAAAAGTCTTACCTTTCTCACTAACACTTTCACTTTCAATCTCTACATCATCGCAGCTGGTATATTCTGGAGTAGAGGCCAACTCCTCTTCTGAGCTGCTCAGTGAAACCTGACGCATTTTACCCCCCTTCTTTGTTTTATGAGGCTTTGGTGGTGGAGGCCTAACTGATTCAGATTGATCTGAACTAAGTGAATCATTCCTTAACATGGTTTCCATTTTTTCACGTTTTGTTTTTCGTACAGCTGAACTGGGATCCAAATGGTGCTGTTTTCTTAATGAATCAGTTCGCCTCATATCTGGCCTATCAAAAGGAATTGGACTCCTCCTCGGTGTTGGAGGGCTGTGATTTGTGGTCCTCTGTCGATTGGGACTTGGTCCCTGAGTTCTTTCCATTGAATATGAACGTTGGTCCATGGCAGCTCTGCGTTCTGAAGCAGACCTTTGCCTTGATGGCCGTTCCATTCTCATCATAGATATCCGAGAATCTTCCAATTCGGTATTTGCCAAAGACACATCACTGTGCCTTCTTTCATGACGTGCTCGAGATACTTCAGCATGAATTCGCATTTGTTCCTCATATGGCTGTGGTTTGACAGGATAACGAGCCAAATTAGGATCACTTCGATATCGTGCCTGATACTCCTCCTCTCGTCGTTGCCTCTCATATTCCTCTCTATTCTGTACAACATCTTCTTCTAAAGGGTATTCCCTTGAACGCCTGCGACTTCTCCTGTTGGAATCTCTGTAGTCATCAAGTTCAGATTCTTCATATAACTGAGGCCCACGTTGTAATCGCCTGTCTGTAAAATCTGATGGTGACCTTGGCATTGCACTGTCTGATATTGCATTCTGTGAATAGTCGTCTCTCTCCTCCCGTTGGTTGTACCTTCTATTCTGATCTCTGGATATTGATGGACTTCTTTTTCTAAATAACCAAGAACAAGAAAAAGATAAACTTGTAAATATTTCCAATATTGAAAATATATCTTTTACAACTAATTCAGAAATTACTACTGCCAATGACTAAATTACAATAATTTTACTGGCTTTCTAATAGCCTAATCTAAATCCACTCACACTGAAATTCATTGTGTTAAGTGGAGCTGCTTCTAATTTTTTAAAAATTAAATTCTTTGGCTTAAACAATTAGAATACAACTGGGTTTTTTATCCCACAGTTATATATGTTTATGTTCACATTAATAACAGTACACGTATTACACATTGCGCCGCTTTCAAAAATAGAGTAATAAATTAAAAGATAATTTTCTGACATGGTTATTTATAGACAACAACATATTTTCTATTTGCAAGCAAATATTTGCAAATAAGGAAAGCAATCCAAATGGCCTCTAAGTAGAAGAAAAATTAATAAAGTATAAAATATGGACATTCGCAAATGTTAGTATTTGTTAGAATTTTTTTCATTATATCTACTATGCTTATATCTTATTTTAAACTGTAATTATCGTCCAATTATAATAGTTCCTATTCTTTTCTCCTTTGAAAACAACACAACACAAAGAAAAATGAATATCAAACAAGAGCAATTTTCATAATAGTCTGATACTATATAAATTAAAATTCATCCCAAGGAACCATGCTGGTACTTCTGTATCCCCTTGCATTCCTGCAAAAAGAATATTCAAAACTGTGACCAATGTGGATTGTTCAGAGAGCACTTTTAGTATTATCTTTCTTTAAAATTTAATCTGCAAGTCGCAAAACTCTATTCGGGAGAAATGTAAAACTTTGACTCGTTTCCCCTTATCTAAGAAAATAACAGGAAATCTAAAATTTTGATAGTTGACCATGAGCAACACCATAAACAGGGCAACCAACTGCTATTTAGACACCCTGTCATTTTAACATTTATGGCATGGATCTCAGACAGCACATGTTTATACAGCCTTAAGCAACATCATTCGTATTATTGTTAATCCATTCCTGGGCTTTGTCAAGAGCTCACTGTGGTTCCATGTCTTTACTTCATCAACAATGCTGTGAAGTTATGTCATACTGAGAAAGATGGCTTGACAGTAAGCTTGAACTAAGATTTCACCCTGGTTCTCCTGGTTCAAAAGCCATGAATATAGCACTTTCATTATGTGAAGTACTGCACAGAATATGTGAAGTACTGCACAGAAGATCACAACCTGCTGGGCTAGACCAAAAGTTTTTGGCACCCTAAGCAAATGATGACTTTGGTGCCTCATTTCACATGCAACATTTGATATTTTAATTGATAAGAGACAACATTTTTAAAAACTAGAGCTTCCTCAGAACTTGACTGAGACCCAGTTTTGTGTAGTGGTTAAGAGCGTGAGACTCTAATCTGGAGAACTGGGTTTGATTCCCCACTCCTCCACTTGAAGCCAGCTGGGTGATCTTGGGTCAGTCACAGCTTCTAGGAGCTCTCTCAGCCCCACCCACTTCACAAGGTGATTGTTGTTGTGGGGATAATTATGACATACTTTGTAAACTGCTCTGAGTGGGTGTTAAGTCATCCTGAAGGGCGGTATACAAATAGAATGTTGTTGTTGTTGTTAGATCTCTGAATTAATTCTCTTTGGCCCAGGTTGCTGCCCTAGTTTGTATTTGTTGTCTATAACCCTCAAATTCTCCAGTTATACATTAGGCCAGAGAGAGTCTGAAGCTTTCTAATAATGCCAGAATGCATGCCTAGCCAAACCAAAAACCATTCCTTCAAAAGTGTGACTGTAATGGAGATCTATAGGCCTGGTCTAGGTCTCAGCTATTAGAGTTCAGAAGACATCTGGCCTTTTCTACACATCACAGGCTCCTGGCTCAACACAATGGCATCTGCGTTAGCTTCTAGAAATAAAAGATTCATCTCATGCCAGCAAAGCATTCTCAAAAGACTTGCCTTCCCTGTCTTGTCCTGAGGATTAACTATCAACCTTCATAAGGTATCTGAAAGCCTATGTGGTTCTTCAAAGTTTGGAGCTTAATAGGATTTGGTTAGTTTCGTTTATCCTTGTTAAGGGACACTATTATTATTTACAGATGAAGAAATGTGTCTGAGTTAGATCCTCCCAGCTTTTTCAGGGGCAAAAAAGCTATGCTGACCACCCAAATGGCTATGCTTGGAATCATGGAACCTATATAAACAAAGGCCATGTAAAAAGGGTGCTGGAGTCAGGAAGGGATAGTGTTATCTGGCATGGCCTGCCAGCAGGAATGGCCTGCAACAAGCAGGAGGCTGGAGGGGGGCAGGGACATGGGAGACAGATATTGGTGAAAGCATGACAACAGTTCCAGGGAACACCAGAAGTAATGGCATGCCTCTCTAGGAATTGCTGGAAAGTCTATTATAAAATCATAGTTTTCAGTGATTCGTATAGAGGACTGCTGTCACTTCCCTAGAAGTGATGTCACACCATCAACCTGTAAGCTATTTTTTTAAAAATTTCTTCTGCTTCTGCTTGGATCACTTGCAGGAAAGGAAGACTGGGGGTAGGGGGTTCCCCAACCCCATAAGAGGCCTGGACACTGTAGGAAGAGAGTCAGGTAAAATGGAGTGATAAAGCTGACTGGAGCCAAGCCATTGGCTTGCCCATCAGTATCCAGTGACTCCAGAGCTGAGCAAGGATTTGAATATACCTTACTAAGTCCATTAGGCCATATCTCATTATATATGCATAATTTCATCTCAGTATTCCTAACAAATAAATTAGGATAGTAATAAAAGCCATACCAATTATTTAAGGAAAAAAGGTTATACTTTGCTGTGAAAACTAAAGCAATTAATTCTTTATCATAATTTTAAAAAATAAGATCAATTTTAAAATATCACTTCAGCAAAGAGTTAATGAAATGTTCATGTAATTAAATAATTGTCAATGAACCAACTGGATTGGCAGGAAGAATAATTAAAATGTGCAGGAAAGATGTAGAAAAAATGTAAATGTAAACAACATTTTTAAAAGGTTTTAAATTTAGTATCAAGATGTTCTGTTTTTTTCTTTCCCATTTCCCCATGTTGTTCACAGTTTTATAGGTTTACTTATTGGCTGGGACCCAAAAAAGCTTGCCCAGTGAAATTTTTGACTTTCCAACCTTAAACCACAAACTCCCATGCCATATGACGAATTGCTTTTGAAATTCTCCTCACTTTCAAAAGATGTTTGCTATGTGCTTTGATGAACTGCTTTTTAAGAGAAATACAAGTTCAAGTTCCTTGAGTATGAGGAACTAGTAAAGGTTTTTGATCCAGGCCTAAATATATGAACATTTGCTTGCGGTCACAAATAAAATAATTTAGTAGTTCAGTATTATTACAGAAATAAAACTTTGTATATATATTCTCTTGTATTATTTCAAAACAAAATGTTCAATGTTCTCCTATTCAGTTTCTAAACAGAAATATTCTCAATAGCAATGTAATGTGCTGAATATCTCTAACTGAAAGACAATGATTCATAATTGAAAACTTTTAGCAACACCATTATTACAGTATTTAGAATAATTATAAAGGAACCTACTCTCAAAAACATAATCCATGGTTTTATCTTTAACCAAATTATTGTGTACCAACTGATTACTTTAATTGCCTAAGTAGCTAAAACCAGGATAACATATCTGCCGTTTGACTATCCACGTAACTTCCAAACAAAACAGTATCATGTCATATGAAAAACAATGCTTATTTTGATTAACAGAACAAAGGTATCAACAAATTCAAACACTGAACTATTCAGTACCGTGGTACAGTTTTTATACACCACCACCCCATTTATATTTTGAAAAACAACAATTCTAAAGTAGATAAACCTAAGATATTCCATTTACCATTCTAAATTTAAAACATCAAATATATTAAACCCTGGTAAAATAAAACAAACACCTTATTATTATAAATCACTCAATGTATACAATATATACAATTATATTTTAGAAAGGAATGTCAGATTTAATACTTTAACAAATCTATGCATCTTTCCTTCTTTACCTTTCACTCAGCCACTGCACCTCTGGAAAGTCAGGTGCATCATGTTCCTGAGAATGCATCAATTTCTGTGCAGCCTAGCACTTCATTTAATCCTTGTAGTTTTGAGGAAACCATGTGAAATGTCACTTAAATAGGAATGTAAACTTCCAAATAATTTCTTCATGATCCTTTCCTCACCTCAGATTACAAATTAAATGCATTGAAGGAAAAGATGCACTATATAAAACAAATGAATAGTTATTTGAGCATGAAGGCTGCCCTGATGGAGAACCTGAGAGGAGGGTTACCAGTTAATGCTTTTATCATGTGCTGTATATAGCTAGAGGTCAAGTAAGAATTTACCCTATAAGGAGGATTATGGTACTTAGCTGATTAGTGCCCTGTTCCAGTAGTATTGCCTGCAAAAAGCACCGCATCATGCATTTTAAATAGTTCAAAGATTGTGTAGCTGTAATAAAACATAATACAGATTTTTAAGACAAATATGTAGTATGTCATACTGAAACATGGTAAACTAAGAATTGTTGAACTGATAAAGGGGCTTTGTACACGTTTCCTTCTAAATTATCTATAATATGCTGAATATTTTGATCAAGTTAGTGGATACTGACAAACACAGTTTAAGAGAACTCGCCCCTAAACTTTACTGTATGCTATCTTGGAAAAAAGCAGTAAAAATAAACTTATAGCACAATCTTAAACAGAACTACACCCTTCTAAGTCCACTGAAGTCAATGGGCTCAGAAGGATGTAACTCTGTTTAGGATTGTTCTACTAGGGTCATTTTATAGAACCAAACAAGCATGAGAGTTGACCTTCATAAGTACATAAAAATAATGAAATGTGTGCCTTACATCCACTGCTGTTATCCTAAAAATGACCTTATGTTCTGATCTTACATTCAGAAACACTGACTCTGCAAAATTTAAGATTCATCCTGTGAAAAGACACACAAATTACATACAAAATCTGAAAACACTAAACTTCAACTGAGTGTAACACTGGTCACAAAACCATTCTTGCATAATTTTTTTATTTATGGCAACTTTGCACATTAATATCTTGAATTATTTACATCTAAAAGTGGCAAGCAATATAAAGACAAAAACATTTTCAAAATATTAATTGTGATAATCTTTAGTAACACATCTGGTGAACCATTACAAACCAACCCAAAACAGCCTTGTTATATGAAATTAGAGATCTGCGTGACTGACTGTAAATGCATCTATCTGCTTGATGTTGTCACACCAGAAAGAAGTTCAAAGCTATCCCTAACAACTGCTTTGGACCCCTTTCCCATGTTACTGCACAGCCTGATTATGTCAGTTCTGTTGTTTATTTTTTTACAGCATCAATATCCTGCCTTTCTGCCTAATCGTGGTCACCAAGGCAGTTGGTGGTCAAGGCAGTTAATAACACATACAGTTAAAATGTATATTAGGTAGCCAGTATTAAACACAGATGGGTTTCCAGTTAATTGATACCAATTGACCACCTTAATGCAACTATTGGCAAATATTTTCAAAGCCTTGGACTCCTCTTGACTGCATGTATTATCTGTCAGTTGAATGGAACTGGGACCAGTGTCTTCAGGGGAACACCCTGGGGAAGGGGAAGCTCTTAAGTGGCAAAAGTTACAATGTAATAAATTCTCACTGGCAGTCAGGATCACATCTTGGATATGGCTGTTACATAACTGCTCTTTGGAATCCATGAGCAAGCAAAAGGCAAGCACTTCCTGTTAGGTGGGTTGGAGAAACACTGTGACTAGAGATGGGCACGATCTGCATTACGATAGAAAAAAAACTCACGATAATGGCGATCGCGTGATCGTCCACGGCCAACGATCCAGCAATCGTGAGAGGCCTGGATCGTTGTGTTCGGGCTCGGATCGGGGATCCAGACACTCAGGTGCCAGCAATCTATTCCCCTGGCAACGGAGCCAGGGGAAAGCCTGAGCTCTGTCTGCCCTCCTTCTGTCGCCCTGGAAACCCGAATGGAAGCCCAGCTTTCCTTGATCAGCAGGGCTTCCTTCCAACCACGGAGCAGCAAAGCAGTCACAAGTTGGGAGAAGACACCCAGGGGAGGGAGGGGGAAGGGGGTGTTCTGTAGCCATGGGCACTCCGATCTCATCCCTGCAAACCCTGACAGGCAGCTCTGACAGCTAAACACAGACGAGTGGCCAGACCCCCCCGCACCCTGAGGGGAGGCGGCTCGTCGCCACCTCCCCGTGCCTGCCAGGCCCGGTGGCTGCCGCCACCACCCACCTTCCCAGATAGCTGGGAATAGCAGCACGCCCCGCTTTGGCCTCCACGATCCACGGCTCAGGAACGGGAGATGATCGGTGTGGATCGTTAATTCGGGATCGTTGCCGGCACCGATCCACCATCAGCTGGATCGTTAATTTTTTTTTGGATCGTGCCCATCTCTAACTGTGACCCCAGCTCAGACCGGGATATTTAGTATACTTGTGGGGGCTTTTTCCTCTTTGTTTATTTACATCGAATTTTATGTAAATTGTATGCCGCTTTGGTGTGAAAAGCAAGATTCCAAATGACTTAACTAAAAATATAAGAATAAAATTTCTAAGCTCAAACATTTGGTGATCTACCACAGCACAATCCTTTATCCAAAGTGAAAGTGCCTTGGATGACAATAAGCGCTGGCATATCTTGGACCTTTCACCATTATATCTATGTTAGGCAAGTGTATCTGGAGATACATTGGTGGGCAGCACTGCCAGCAAGGCAAGGCACCACTCCAACATAATAGCTACACATAGAAGTGAGAGGCTCCATGGGCAACCATGAACAAAACTGGACTTAATTGGCTCCCTAAGCCTCTCCAGACCATGGCCAGCCATTAACACAGGGATAGAGTTATGCCTACAAAACCCCTGGTGTAACCCATTGGATCTATGCAACAGGAAAATTTAATTACTCCCTGTGCAATGGGCATAGAATACCAACTAAGGATAGCAGCCCACTGACATTAGCACGACTTAATCAGCAAATCCTGGTAGGGTTATCAAACAACTTCATTCTAAATTCTAGGTTGATTCCTAAGCATCAGTAATATTTCTCATCCAGATATGGTAACATGTTATGATAAGTAAAATACATAATGGCACCTTGTGAAATGTAAACTATGAAGTATGAAAATCTATCCATATCTGTTTATGTCCTTCTAATGAAACTCCTAATGGATCTAATTTCTGCTTCAGTTTTTTTTTAATGAAACCTTATAAATTAGGGTATCTGCAACCACAGGAAAGGATTTTCATTACATCTGATGGTTAAACTATCAAGTGGGTCTTAATGTTTCTGAACTAAATATCTTTGCTGAAACAGTCAAGGTAAGAAAGCATTAACTTCTCAATAAGTGTACTTAGGATTGTATCCTAAATCTGTCACCAAATGAAAGGCATAGTACTACAGGACAATCTTTTGCTGCTTGAATAGAATATAGTAAGATATTTCTAGTATGTGATACCGGTTTTCTCCCTCAAAAATCTTTTTTGTTTCAGCAGTCTGTTAAGTATTTTTGTGAATTATTTAAGTATCTTGTCTAATAGTGATACCTATAATATATTCTGGCTGAATATCTGCTGTTCTTCCAGACTTAAAAGTCTGTCCTTCTCCTTTTACGCCTCTCTTGGATCAAATACATTAAGTATGTCTTATACAAGCTGCTTCTGAAAAAGAGGAAATCCTAGGGAAACAAACATCATCACCCGTTCCATATGCTCAGAAAAAGAATCCCAGTTGTGGGCAAAATACTTCTTTTGGCCCTTTCTATAGAACTATGGATAAACTCTTTCACATCATAAATCATCTTATTCCTTTGGAACTTCTTGAGTTTAAGTTTTAGCTTCAAACCCCCTGTATTCCAAAGTATCCTGGCTAATTTTCTCATTCTTGTATTATTTATTTATACCCTGCCTCTCCACATAAATATCTGCAAGGTGGTTTATAACAATAAAAATTCTAAGAGCAGTAAAACAAAACAAGAATAAAAAGTGTAGCAATTGTATATTCCAAACCATGATGCACTTTTTGATGAACCATTGATTAATAAAGATGGGTAGCCATGTTAGTCTGTAGCAAAAGAAAAGAGCAAGAGACCAGTAGTACCTATAAGACTAAAAAAAATTGTGGCAACTTTCATATAGTAGATATAACATCTACTCCCCTCCCTATGAGAGCTGCCCACCACTGTTCTGAAGCTGCTGCCATGTTCAATTGCACTGTTGCACTTTCTGTAATCAACGATATTGCTGCCACCAAGAAAAGAGTGCTGCTATTTTTAATATCTTTATACAATGTTTTTAATGTTTAATGTTTTATGTTTAATGAAATGTTTTAAATGTTTTAATGTTGTTATCCACCCTGAGCCTGCTTGCGGGGAGGGCGGAATAGTCACAGCTCACTTCTTCAGATACAGCTAGAATGTGAGTCCATCTGTCTTTATATCGAGAGCAGAATGATTTCAGATGCCGAATGACAACAGCAGGTAAATGACAATAGTTGGTGAATGACAATAGCAGGTGTGATTGGATTAGGTGGGATATGCAGAGGGGTAGTAGATGTGGAGAAATCAGCATTGGTAATGAGACAGGAAACCTAGGTCTCAATTCAATCCAGGTGGACGCATTGTCATTATTAGTTGCAATTCAGCAGTCTCTCTTTCTAATCTTCCTTTGAAATTCCTCTGCAGGATAACTGCTACTTTTAAGACAGCGACTGAATGTCCTGGAAGGTTAAAATGTTCCCCCACTGGTTTTTGAACGCTGTGGTTTCTGATGTCAAACTTATGTCCATTAATTCTTTGTTGAAGGGACTGGCCAGTTTGTTCAATGTAGAGGGTGGAAAGGCATTGCTGACATGTGATGGCATAAATTGTTGGAAATACAATGTCTTGTGTACAGAGAAGGCAGAAGACACAGAATACCTGCAAGGGGAAGTAGGTCTGACAGTTAAGATAGATGGCAAAGTGGGATTCTTCTTTCCTCCTCTCTTCTGTCCTTCTTGCATGTCTCCAGATTGGTATTCTTAGGCTACTTCCTGCTTCTTGTTTCTTCCCAGAAGTCCCTCCTCCCTTTTTACTAAGGTAGTTAGTATTTATTATGCTTCTCTGATTTCTGTCAAAGTTGTAGTACTCTCTTCATTCACTCCTTAATTAGACTCAAGATCATTCCTAAGATATACCAGAGCCTACATAAATTACATTAGAAGATGAGAAGGAATATGAACCTGAGATAGCATGGCTGAGGTTGTTGGGTTCATTGATGGCATTGCTAGGATCTATATGAGAGCGAAGTTGGCATCTTGGTTTGTTGCAGGTCTTGGTACCAGATGTTACCGTTATGTAGTTTATCATTGCAAGTGAGTTGTTTTAGGTTAGCAGGCTGTCTGTAAGCAAGAAACAGTCAGCCCCCCCCCCGCCCCCCAGTGCCTGTGTGAAAGAAGTGTCACAATCTAGCATGGGTTGTAGGTCATTAATAATGTGTTGCACTGGCAAATGTGTGTTTATATTAATCTAAGCTAGGATTATAGTTAACTATAGGAGGGGTAGAATTTATAACTGATACTTAGAAGTGGGATTGGTATACTAGAAAAAGTAATATAGCATACATATAGTAAGGGAAGAGGAAATTATTTAGAGTAATAAATGTTATTAAGTTAGAATATTAACTTAACTATCATTAAGTTTGAATTATGGTTAAGTATAAGATATGAGAAGTATGCTGTTAATTATGGGAAGAAGTATTAGTAAAATTAATTTGATAAGTATGTTATTAATTTTGGGAAGAAATATCAGTAAAACTAATATAGTATGTATAGATTATAGAGTAATTAGGGCTTTGAGTAAGGATTGCTATGTAGGGATGCTTGATTGTCTAATATAGGATATGTTAAGTAATAAAGGGGGTAGAGGGTTGGAAAGCTGTTGGAAGTCAAGAAGGAGGGGGGAAAGGGTGGGGGTTAGGTTAGATTTAATCAGATAGGGTTTAATTGAAATAGTTTGAAATTATGCTCACCAATAAAAATTTTTAAAAAAATAATGTGTTGCACTGACTTGGTGGAACACCAGCAGTGCTCTGTTATTTTCTTATATTATTATATATATGCATTTGGGGTGGCATATAATAGTCATATGGCTCTTTTAGTTGATGGTAATTGCAAATGGAGTGGAGTGAGTATCACTGCTCTAGCATAATGATACCCCAGGTGTGACTAGGTTCGATCACAGCCAACATTTCCTCAGGCTGTCAGGGGGATGGGGATAGGGAAAGCCTGGGTTTGATCCAGGGGCCCACCTACCTGAGCTTTCTTCAAGGGATGGCAGAAGATGATGCTCACCAGAATAGCCTTTTGGACAAGTAATACCTAGTACTTCCTTGCAGGGATGGCCAGCAATCTCCGGAGGCTGCATTAATTGGGGAGAGTGTGCCCTTGGGCTGAAGGCGCCTGGCTGGCCAAGATTTTAAAACCCTGATTCAGGCAGGTTTTAAAAGTGGTGCTACAATGGAGTTAGGGTTGGTTAGTGGAGGAGGACAATGAGGAGGCCACTTAGTGGACTTACTATGGTTAACTGACTCTTGTATGGTGATTAAGAATAAAAGCTGAAATTACTTGCATGCCTGAGCTCCATGGAGTTCTTTTCAAGGAGAACACATGGAGGAACAGCCCCTCCCCAGCTTGCTATGGGCCCTTTCCTTGCCAGTCCCACAGATGACCACACCACCATCAGGCAGAGTGACACTGGTTTTATTCATTGTTATTAAATTTCTATACTAGAACCTTAAGTTACATAAAGAAATGGGAGAAAGATTTACAAATTGGTTTGAGTTTGCATGAACAGAAAGAGATCTGGGGAAATGGTGCCTCAAAACTAATCTCAATGAGCCTGAAAGAGGTTTTTGTAAAATATGGTTGCTGTGATATCTTTGACCTCATAAATTAGCAGTTGCATACAGACATTTAACAGACATATGTTGGACAAACAGATTTTATACATGATACATGAGCTTTGGGCTTGTTCAAAATTAACTTATTTTAGCAAAACGCTATTCAATGTATTAATGCTAAATTATATAGTAATATACCACTAGAAAAACAGTGTTGCACTTACCTGTAACTGTTGTTCATCGAGGTCTTCTTTGCAGGCACACAAGGGACTATGCATGCACAGGCTTGCCAATTCCGGAGGTTTTTTAGCTCACTACCACCAGGGGGCGCCCCGCCTCTCACTGTGCTTGTGCAGCCACTTTCCCGCTGAAACGACCCTTGTAGGAGGCGGGGCACCCCCCAGTTACCCTCAGTCCTCTTTCGCCGCCGAGCTCCTCCAAATAAAGAAGAGAATTAGCAGGGAAGGAGGGAGGGTATGTGTGCCTGCACGGAAGCCTTCAATGAATAACCATTACAAGTTAGTGCAACACTGTTTTTCATCATCGGTCTTCCTGTGCTGTCCCACACGGGAGATTAACAAACTATTTACCTGGTTGGTGGATCTTGCCATCCTTCACAGGAAGATTGACTGAAGCACCACCATGCCCAGTGCAGCTTCCTTTCTGTCCAAGGCATCCAAGGCAAAATGCTTGACGAATGTATGAGCAGATGACCATGTGGCTGCCTTGCAGATCTCCTGGATCGGTACCCCTCTGAGCAAGGCTGCTGACAATGCCTGCGACCTAGTAGAATGTGCATGCACTTCCAGGGGGCACTTCCTGGTTAGCGTTCTGATAATAGAGCTTAATTGCCTGCACCACCCACCGAGCTATAGTCTGAGCACTTGCCTTTTCCCTTTATTAGGGCCTGCAAAACACATGAAGAACTGAGAATCTATCCTAAAGGACTTAGTACGTTTCATGTAGGAGTGCTCTCCTAACGCTCAATGTATGTAAAAGCTCTTTCAGCTTCATCAGACTGTTTACAGAAGAAGACAGGTAAGACTATTTCCTGTGACATATGAAATTTAGAAACAATCTTTGGCAGGAAGTCTAACTTTTTCCTCAACACCACCTTTTCTGGGTGAATTTTTAGAAAAGGAGGTCCAATACTCAAAACAGTTAATTCGCTCACCCTCCTGGTCAAAGTAATAGCCACCAGCAGGGTGACCTTCATAGACAAAGATCTCAGGTGACAATGTGCCAAGGGCTCAAACGGTTTTGCCATTAGTTTTGTCATTACCAATTGTAGCAACCACTGTGGCACTATCCTTTTTACAGGTGTGGACATGTTATTTAGGCCTTTCAAAAACATCTTAGATGTTCAATGAGAAAAGACCATTTTGTTGTCTATTGGTGCATGGAATGCGGATATAGCTGCTAAATATACCTTAACGGATGAAATTGACAGACTTTCCTTTTTCAGTTCTAACAAAAATTCAAGAACATTAGTCAATGCACATTCAGTTGCATTCAGGTCCCTTCCTTCTGCCCATGGCCTGTATCTATCCCATTTCAAGCTATAAGACTGCCTGGTAGACAGCCTCCTGGCATTCTGAAAAACCTGTGACACATTCTCTGAAAACATTCCTATGGCAGAATCAGCCAGGGCGTCAGTTGCAGTTTCCCTATGTCATGGTGAAGTACTCCTCTCCACAACAGCAGGTCCGGTTCCCTGGGAAGTGCATAGATTTGTCTCGCCTTCTCAGGACATTAAACCAGGGTTGACAGGGCCAACATGGGGCTATTAGGAACGCCCTCGTGTCCTCTGCCTGGAGCTTGTTTATGACTCTGGTCAGCAGGGGGATAGGCGGGAATGCGTAATGGAACTGGGCTGACCAAGATAGCTGAAAAGCATCTTCCAGGGACCCCTATCCCTGGCCTCCCCTTGAGCAGCAGAGCTCTGTTTTCCAATTTTCTCTCGTAGTGAACAAATCAATATCTAGGAACCCCCAACATTGAAACACTGCATTTATGTAAGTGTCTCTTATCAACCACTCATGGGGGTTGTCTTCCAGCCCGCTGAGGTGATCTGCTACAACACTGTCCGCCCCTGGTATATGCACTGTGTTCAAGTGTACTGCATTGTGCACTGCCCATGTCCAAATATTTATGGCCTCCCTGCACAAACTGCAGGATGTTGTTCCCCCTTGTTTGTTTATGTAAAACATTGCAGTCAAATTGTCCGTAAGTATCAGACCAATTTGTTCTTTAACACATCTGAAAAGGATGTTAAGGTATTATGTATTGCTTCCAATTCTAGGAAGCTAATGTGTAACTCCTTCTCATGACTGACCTACAGTCCATGCGCATGGAGGGCACCCCAACCTAAATTGGAAGCATCAGTGGTAATAGCCAATTCTGCTAATGTGTGACTGAAGGAGACTCCTGATAGTAAATGAGCATTTTCTAGTCACACTTTAATGACTTGAGCACATTCCTGGGTATATTGAATTTCCTTTCTTGAGAGTATCTCTCGTTATGAAAAACCGATATGAACCACATCTGTAGTTCTCTCATTCTAAGTCTGGCATAAGGAACCACAGCTGTGGTCGATGCCATAAGTCCCAACACTGTTTGTATTTTGCGTGCTGTCTGAAAGCAACAACGTCTGAAGTCTTTAATCATGCCTTTTATCTTATCCATTCTTTCTATAGGCAAGAAAATTTTGTCTACACTGCCATCAAGGACAGCTCCTATGAATTGCACTCTTCTAACCAGGGTCAGTTTTGATTCCTTTTGGTTCACAAATAAACTTAGGTCTGGACAGACACTTAGAGCCACCTATACTTGTCTGGCCACATCTTCCTTTGACCAGCCAGAGATTAACCAGTCATCTAAATATGGGTAGATGCAACAGTCTAGGGTTCTCAGGTAGGCGATAACCACCACCATACATTTGATGAATACTCAAGGGGCTGTAGACAGAGCGAAGGGCAGCACTCTGTATTGGTAGATTTTCTTGCCGTAAGTGAACCTGAGAAACTTCCTGTGTTTTATGAATGGACACATGAAAATACGCATCTTTTATATCCAGCACTGCAAGCCAGCAATTGGGAGGTATTAATGATATGACTGTGTGGAAGGTTGTTATGTAAAATTTATGGGTCACTATTAACTTATTTAAGTTCCTCAAATCAAGAATGGGCCTGCATCCTCCATCTTTCTTATCTATTAGAAAGAATCTGGGGTAGTACCCCAAATCTGACTCCCCCTCTGGCAATTCTTGCACTGCCCCTTTATCTAATAAGACCTGGAGCTCTGTCTCCAATTCCCTGCACTCTTGTGGATCTGAAAAAGTAGGCAACATCAAGCATAGGGAACTTTAAAATTCAATTTTATAACCACTAACAACAATTTTCAACACCCAGTTATCTGATGTAATAGCACACCAAGCTGTGAAGGAAGTATGGAGCCGTTCCCTGAAAATGGGGTCTGGCCCCTGCGCCAGTCAGAATTGCTTCTGGGTCTGTTGTTGCTATTTGGCATGATGGAGTTGAGACCCTTGCCACTGCTTTTGGTTCTGTTTTCTTCTGGGAAAGCTGCCCTGCATGGTCTGACATTGGCAATGAGTAGGATACATGTATTTTTGAGACGGCTGGTACCAGTAAGATCTGCCCCTGTAAGAAGTGTGTTGGCGATATTGGGTCCTCCCCCTTGTTGGGTGGAGGGTAGGACACCGTAGGAGCGTGCCGTCAATCTGTCCTTGCGCTTTTGTGACAGATACTCGTCCGCCTTCTCAGAGAAGAGTGTCTTTCCCTCAAACGGAAGATCTTCAACTTTGGCCCCTGGTCCTCTGGTAGTTTCTCGACAAAGGCTGAAATTTTATTCCATAGGCACAATTGATATGTGCCCATCATTGTCGAGTAACTGGCAATCTTAATCTTCAGTGCTGAGGAGGAATAGACCTTCCATCCCAAAGCATCCAACTTTTCCCCTTCTTTATCAGATGAGGTCAAACAGAAGCCTTGCCTCTGTTTAGATTGCAGCTCTTCTGTAACCAGCGAATAAGGTGGTGGATGAGTGGACAGAAATGGGCACGACTCATCTTTTGTTTTGTACAGGCTTTTTCGTTGTAGTCGCTGCCGATGCTGGCTTTGAAAGAATGAAGTCATCATGTCCACAAACCTTTCAATAACTGGAAAAGCTATATTGGAAGTGGACCCAGAGTACAGATGTTGTGGTATTTTATCCTTCTGTTTCTATTCAGCCGAAGAGATGTCTATTTCCAGAAACTTGGCCATCCTGATCAACTGCTCAGTATACGAGCGAAAGTCATCTGCGGGAGATGTCTCTCTCGTATCCCCAATTACTTCTTCTGGTGAATGTTCTGATGGTGGAGTTGGGCTATGCCTCCCTGGGTAGGGGTCTGGTCCTACATCTGACTCAGAGAGCTGGAATGCCATTCGGGAGCTAGAAAACAAGTGGCTTCTTCCCCCGGTACTGGTGATGGTTCTCTGGAAATGACATCTGTATAGCAGATGTCCATGTATACCAAAGTCCATGTCATAACGTGGTGAGTCATCCCAATACCACTCTCTCTCATGATAGTAGCTTTCCCTCCTTGGGGACCTTCGAGAAGGATACTTCCTCCAAGGGAGTTTGCCATCCTCTTCCAATGATTGGATTGACCATGACCTGGAATGTGGCATAGGAGACCTGGAACACAGTTCCAGTGTAGGGGGTCATTCCAGAAAAATCACCTCCTCTTCCACTAGTTCACACGCCGACAAAGGGACAGAGAATTCTCTGGTAGAGGAGTGCTTAGTTTTTTTAGACCATTTCTTGGGAGGTTCATCTCCTGATGTGTCTTTTGTCAGTTGGATCTGACTGAACTTTACTTGGAGCTGGTGTTGTCACAGATTCCTTTGACTTCAACCTCTGGCTTCTTTCTGTTGGTTCCGATTGAGTCAAGGATCCCTGTTCCAAATCAGGTTGTCAGAGCCAAGGCAGCTCCGCAAGCCCCGACAGGCTGGGTGAAGCTGATGGTGGTCAGCTCCATGAAGTCTTCGACCCTGATGAGCTGGGTCTTGGAACTGAAGTTGCCCTCAGCGTCGAGGGAGATTTCTGATCCGACGAGACTGCTTCCTCAGCCGGAGCTGATTTCTTAGCCTTGGGCAGGTTCCAACACTTTCATAGCCTTCTCCCAGAGTGCCACTTTAAGCCAACTCGATTGTTCTGCGTGGGCTTTCGTAGTGAAGCTCTGGCAGTGTTTACATGTCTGTGTAATCTGACCTTCTCCAAGGCACAGCAAGCAGAGCGAATGACCATCGGTTCTCATCTCTTTGCACTGCATTTTACACAACACTTGAAAAGAGCTTTCTCTGACATTTTTAAGTCTGTGATATAGAGCAAGAAGAAAGGAAACGCTGTACTACTTATCTCCAAGTCACAAGCTAGAACCTTTCACCTTGGAAGCAAAAGAGGAACTTAGGGTGACAGGGGGTGCCCCGCCTCCTACAAGGGCCGTTTTAGTGGGAAAGTGGCCGCACATGCACAGTGGGAGGCAGGGGCACCCCCTGGTGGTAGTGAGCTAAAAACCCTCCAGAACTGGCAGGCCTGAGTGTGCGCAGTCCCATGTGGGACTGAACAGGAAGACCGACAATGAACCTAAGATACTACTAAAGGAGAAAAAATAAAGAATTCACAATGTACAAGTAAGCATTGTGAATACATTTTATGTACTAGAATAAAAAAGTTATTGATAAAACATATCTTTTTATTTTTAGGAGCTATAAGCATTCTTCTTGTTTCTCTTTTCTTTGTATTAAATTGCTATGTAGTAAAATGCATGCAATAATTGCAATAAAAAACTTAAACAGCAAAAAAAGAGAGGAACTTGCCTTTCTAATAGTTAGCCTGTAATTACATTTTGTCCATTCAGTAACCAAGTGTGTTTTTATAACTGACTCAATCATTTTGACTATGATGTATCATTATCTTTTGGCGGGGAAGATTGTACGTTCATATTTTATCGTAGTAAAATAAAACCTTTAAAACACTGTTTCATTTACCAAGTTTTCACTTAAAAAAAAACTATAGCGTAGAGTAGTTTGCTTTTTTATTGCTCTGTTAACTATTACAATAAAGATCATTTCATGGTATTTTGTTTTGTTTGATATTGACAGATAATTCAAGTAGTCTCTCATGAATGAGAGATGCCTTTGGTGTGAGGAAGACACCTTTGGATGCAATTCATAGTTCATCTTACCCATGCAACACTAAACAAGATAGATACATGAAAACACTCACTACTACCAAGATCCAATAATCCCATAATATGTTCATGGGAATGTTATTTGTAAACAAGATGTAACAAATGTAGAGCAAACATTATATTCTCTGCATGAATCTGCATTCCATAAGTTTAGAAGCCTCTGGATGTATTTTCAGACTATTTTAACTGGATTTGTGATCTAATGATGTGCTATCTGAAATTATTTTTAGGAGTGGGATTTCTGTGGTTTCTTGTGCAGATTTTATTATTGTTTAATTGCTGTTTATTATTATTTTATTTCAATGTAAATCACTTTTAGCTTAGGAAAGGTGATATAAAATATGAAAATGAAGAAGAATGCACCACTGGAGCCAGACCATCACCTTTCTCTACTGCTGCTAGCAACCGCTATTGATGTGAGTTGCAGGTAGGAGAGTTCATGAGGCAATTGCCCCAGCTCATGGATAACTTAATTCAAATAATTAAACTGAAGAGTTGGTAATTGTTCCAAGAACACCAACCACTGTAGTGAGAGTAATTTTATGACTGGTTGTTACTCATGCAGAGAATGGAGATTATCCTAAAGAAGTAAACTAGTTAATATACTAGTAGGAAGCAATGTTCAGTGCTCTATTAGACAACCTAGTGGACAAGGTCTTAATAGGAGGGGATTTCAATGCAATAATTGGCCCAAACGACCACTTTCTTTACCTATAGCGGTCATGGATGAGGAACAAATTTGCACTCATTACCAGTGTTCCTCCAAAGATGGCAAGGCAAATTTTGCTGGTTTCTGTCTCGTAAGTATGGCCAGTAGATTAAATCTGTATATTTTGAATGGATACACATAGGGGAATTACCCAGGCAATTTCATGTTTATAGCGGGGAAAAGGTGCAGCACCATTGACTATATGTTAGTCTTCAGGAATTCCTTCCATTCATAAAAAACCTATAGGTTCTACCTGGAAGGAGACCATCTACCCCTCCTTCTACATTTCAGTCAACCATCCTGAGAGATTTATTTTAAAATCCAATCTGGATCTCATATTTTGCCAAACGAACAAGTGGGCTGCCGTGCTAAGTGGATGCCCCAACTTGAGCACAAGATAAAAGAGATTCTGGCAGAGGAAAACTCACTGATTCCATATGACAACCTCTTTTGGAGATTGAAACCCTTATTATTACATGACTCAGGGCCACAAAGGAGAGCCCAAAAAGGCCTTTTCAGCAATGGTGTAGTGTTCAAATATATAGGTGACTATCACATTTTTCCTTCCCTTTCTGCCAGGACCATAGAACAGCTCTCCCTTATTTCTGAGGACTGTAGCAATACTGTGAAATAATTTGTTTCATATTGCAGAAGCTTATTCAATTAAATTAGGGATTGTGCAATTTGGTAAAATTCATTATTACCAAACTTAAAAGGGATGACAGAATGGAATTCGGTAATACTAAACTTAAGTTTGCTGAACTTATTTGGTAAAATTTGATAAACTTTGGAAATCGCAGTTTGGCTGTTCCTTGCTTTTCCTTTTCTAAAGAACAGCAAAGAAACACTGCTTGCTGCCTTTTTCAACCAGATGGGAGGGGGAGTGAGGCAGGGGGAGAAGGGAGAGAGAAGGGGAAGGGTGGGGAAGTGAGTGACTAATCCACGCAGGAGCCCTCCTTCTCTGGCCAATAGGATTCTCAAAAAAAGAGAATACCTTTTTAAAACTTTCCTGCAAGGAGTCAGCTTCTATTTTGCTCTGACCTGGAGACTAACAGCCACTGCTTGTATCGTGGGTCAGTCAGGCACAGCCAGCCATGACAAAGCAGATAGCTTGGGGGAAGAGTACAAAATAACCACAGCAAGGCTCTACCCACCTTTGGTTACAAGCAACCCATCACTGGTCAGCAGTGGTCCATCAGTCTCAGCCCACAACACCTAGCTCCCTACAACCCACCTCACCTCCCTTGTCGCTGGAGCCATTGGAAAGTTAGGAGGAGGCCCTCTGCAAATTTGATGAAATTCAGTCCAAAAATGATTGCTCCCTCCCAGGCAACCATAAATTTCCAAACTGAGTTTCCTATCAGAAACAATGGCCAAATTTTACCAAATTTGCTCTGTATTACCAAACTGAACTGGACAATGAATTTAGCATTCCCCAAATTCTGGATTTTTTTTTTTCAGTTTGGTATTACCAAACTGAATCAACTGAATTTTTTCCCTGTGCACACCCCTAAATTAAATAGAACTCATCATTTCTACTGATGCATTCACTATAAGCAACACAATGCAAGTAAACATACTTCCATGATTTGTGAAAACGATAACAGAAAAATGTCTAAACTGGAATAAATAGGAAGCATGCACTTTCAATTGTTCAGATAGAGTCCAGTGTACGTAGAAGGGCGGGGCTCTCTGCTTAGGATGGCACTGCAAATCACTACTCACTGTAAAATGTGACCAAAACTTAGTATTATAGTTCCTTTTCTTTCTCCCAATATTCCACCATTGGTCTTTGGCATCTTTATTGCTTTACATGCAATAGATTTGAAACATTCTGAAGCTGCATAACATAGTAATTTTTTTGTTGTTCAGAACTATGCAGATGCCCAGAAGGTTAAATATCTGCATAAATATAGAGGAGACAAACCCCTAATGTAGATAAATGAAGTGAAACACACCTCAGTTTATAGCAAAAGATAATCTACATAGACAAACAGTCCACTTTCCAAATGGTAATCGCAGAGTGGGGGAGCTGGTTTCGAGTGACAAAAACCCCTCTTCACTACAACCCCTCTTTACTTATGTGTACGGAAATCAGAGGCTTATGCAGACTCAGTTTTGTTTTAACTGAAAAAACTGAAGCTGCATGAGCATCTAGCTGGCTTTTAATGGACAGATTGAAGCATGTGATCTTCATCTCCTCCATTTACAGATACAAACAAGAAAGTGTTCTCCAGCCAGATATTGTCACATCTGTGGGAGGTAGCAGAATGGGTGCCTGCTCTACGTATAGCTGGGTTGTAACAACCCCTTTCTGTCTCTGGGGTAGATTTTGTCTTTAAGACTTTTATTCTTGCCCCTCTTGGTAGATTGCTGCCACTAGGAATTAAATTCCAGAATAACTTAAATTTCTCTTTTTAGTAACATGCCCAAGGGTTATGGTACTATGTGGCCCTGAAGGAAGGAATGGGATATAGGAATGACAGATACTCTGGGATATAAAAAAAAAACAAAGTAAACTTTTATTTTTATAAGAAGCATATCGGTTTCATATTCTTTCTAAAACCTGATGGTTTCAAAAGAGTAGTTGTCAGTCCTTAAAGTTACTTTACTTAAACCCAGTCACACAGATCTTCTCTCAGGCTTCACACACAGTTTGCCTGCTTTTGATATTAATTTCTCTCTCAATTACAAGTAAGACCTTTTCTCAGGTGCACACACAGTTTGCTTGCTTTCTCCTGACTGAATGTTCTTTCACAAACATCAGTTCAGACTTCCACACAGGTTATATTTCTCTCAGACAACATACACAAGCTCAGGCTGCACACAGCTTGCCTGCTTTCTCCTGACTGAATCTTTTTTTCTCCACTCTCAGTCCAAAAACTGCATTAATTCCTCCCACACTCTGTCATCAACCAATCATATCACTCACTCATCCCTCTCTTTCACCCCCCACTCTTCATCTATACCAAAGACACATACTCACATTTACTTAAAATGTGAGGTTTTCTTGACTACTGCAAGTCTTTTTTTTTGTATAGGCACTGAAACATTTAAAAGACAAAAATTCAAACTTCACAATATATAAGAAAAACACTAAAAGTGAATTTCTTCCATGTAGTCTCATCTTCTTATGTTTAACAAAAAATAAGAAATAATAAGCATCTCTATAAATCAAAGAAGGCAGCATTTGGGCCTTACTGTATAAACATGTAAGCAGTTGAGTCATATTCAACACAGGAAAGATAACAATTGGTGGGTATCTTCAAACTATACTGGAAAGTGTATATATAATACCAGCATTATTTGGTTGGAATGCTACTGTTTTAATACATGATACCACTATAGTACTATGCTTTTCAAACAAGAGTATTCTGACAGTAATATGTAGGTCACTTCCTGAATGTTATCCTGATGATGTAGCAAAATGCAGTATCTTTAATTACATCCACAATTTGCACTGACTAATATGGTTTTGTAAAGATGAAAAACTTTCCATTCTGTTCTGTGATCATTTGTCATTGTGAGTACAATACATAAAAATATTCAGAGAACATAATACTTAAAAAGTCTGATAAATTAAACAAGCTCAGATGCACTCACATTTTAACTCCATGAAGATAGTTTCAGGTAGGTAACCAAGTTGGTCTGCAGCAGACTAGCAGGATTTGAGTCCAGTGACACCTTAGAGACCAACAAGATTTTCAAAGTATAAGCTTTCAAGAGTCAAACCTCCTCTCTGCAGAAACTGAAAAACGGAGCTTTGACTCTCACACTCTCAAAATCTTGTTGGTCTCTAAGGTGCTACTGGACTCAAATCTTGCTATTTCAGAATTTCAAGTAATAATCAGGATATAGCAATAGGTATTGATTTTTTTGTATTGAGGGCATTTGTTTCTTAAAGCTACAGCCGTTGCTTCTATTATTTGGGGGGGGCGTTAACTCCCTCCCCTCCAACATTTTTTTTAGATTGCAGATTTTTCTGCAAACCTGCAGGGTTTTTTTTTCAGGATTGTAGAAAGATCTGTCTTGTCTGTTCATTGCTTCAAACTCCTGATAAGTATCCATAGGTCTGGCCATGCTGAGAATTAGATATATTGATTCTTGATACTATTTGGACTGCTTGACTTTGCTAATTTTCCGAGCCAGCTGCTTGAATCATTCCTTCAATAAACTGTTACTGATTTCACTTTATCCAGATTCTCCATATACCTTCCAATCTCTGTCAGTAGATTTCCTATAGTCATTTGCATGGGCCACTGCCCAGATTGAGGGGGCATGTTTTTAAGCCAGATGTGGAAGCCAAGCTAGCAGCTCCTTTAATATAAGAGGGAGAAGCAGCAGGATGAGGGTTTCTTTCTTTTTCTCATGCTAGTTTTTGGGGGGATCTGGGCCAAACTGGGAAATGGGATACATTGATATTGACAACTGCTTAGTGTATATTTCTCCCAAATCACACACAATGGCAAGCTACATTACTAAATACTATACATGCATAACCGAAAACAGTCTACAAATCTGCAACCTAAGAGACAAAAGGAAAGGAAGTGACAGGATGATGTGGAAGGAGAAGGACAAATACTTTTGGAGAAGCCAGAGCAAAGCAGAGGTCTAAACTTAGCAACAGAAAGAGATAGCTGGATGTCAGGAGAAAGCAAATTTCAGTAGTAGGGGGAATAAACAGGAAATGAGGCAGGCAAGAGTATCTGAATGCCTATATTTGTCAACAAGAGTGCCAGTAGACCAAAGAAAAAGAGAACCATAAGATAAAGATAACAGGCTGGCTCTTAAATTAAGGTAGTAGTAAGATGCTGTTCACTCATGACTGCAAACCAAGTCATTACCATCAAAATAGGGAAGGTCAAGTGGCAAGAAGACAGCTAAGTGTTGCTCCCATTTCTAGTAGCCACAGCTAGTGAAATACATAAAATTCTCATTCATTGATTGAACAGCACTTTGCTTTGTGACCACATGAAAGCCAGCTTTTGTAGCCCAAACATCTTTCGTTTCACATGACATTTGTATGGACTGCATAATATATTTTGAAAATACCAATGCTTCTTGCAATAGCTTATAAATAACTAATAAAGCAATTAAAGAACAATGAAACCTGAATACTGCCTTTCGTGACCAGTAATTAGAAAAAAGCACAGTAGGGATTAATTGAATACCATATATGGATTTTAATTTTGCGTTCCTTTGCTGTTGATTGAAAATACTATTCAGCCATCCAAGTAGTGAAAATAAGTGTTAAAATCTTCTTGTCATATGTTTAAGATTGTTGTTCCCAAACACAATAGTGAAGCAAGCACTTTCTGTCACATAACTATACCTACTTACTGTTAATTATAACATTAAACAGCTATTTCAAAGATAAAAGCATAATTTAAGACATTGGCCTTGATCCAATTATACACACATGCAGCAATAAGCATGTGAAATGTGAATCAAGAATCTGCTAAGATCCAGGCCAGAATGAAGCCTCTTTAAGAGATCTACTGCTCACTGAAGAGAATGACTTGATGTAGTCTTCAAAGTCTATAGAGAAGTCAGTTCTGCTCTATGAGTCATTGGAACAAGTTCTCTGTTTGGAAGTAATCCATTGTCCTGGAACTGTACATTCATTTCTCCCCCATCTTTAAGTTAGACACCAAACTGTTTCAATTCTGTGTCACCTTTTCCTTCACATCTAACAAAATCACACAATATCACACAATGTGAGGTTTTCTGCCTCTACAAGCTGTTGTGGAAGGGAATGAGGAAGTAGAAGGAATGACTGGGGGGTGGGGAGAGGAAAGCCTGGATCTGACCAAGCTTTCGTGTTCACACCTACTGGACCCAGATGCTCTTTGGTAGGGCCATTGTTACTTGGCACTTTCTTTAAAATATGGGGATCCCATTAAGCCACCCAAACTCAACTTAAGTATGTGTGTGTGTCTTTACGTCTGAGGGCTTTATATTTGAAGGCTTCAGTGCTTCCATGGGATAAGCCTCCTCTCCTCTTGTTGAATAGTGTGGAGAGCAGTCATGGTCACTACAATCTTAAACAGAGTTACTCCAGTCTAAGTTTAGGGTTGCACTTTCAGCCCAGTCTCTTCATAAGAATCAATCAAATTCTTAAATACGTTTATTTTTCTGAGTACACAAAGGGTTTGGAAACAACACAACAGAAATAAAAGGGAAAGTACAATTTCTTGATAGCTAAACAACATTTCACACCCACTCTCCTCTAAGTGTGGGAAAGGCAGTCCCATTCATACATCCAGGCTCTGACAGATGGCTGCTGATGGGCAACAGTCAAACATGAGGAGCCACATACAAAATGGCTTTTTGTCCCAAGAATACAAGCCAAATGGTGTAATGTGGTGTGGTTTCTTTTAAATGTAAGAAAGCAAAAGAGACAAGAGTTGTGTGACTGTGGCAAATTCACTGTCAAACCATCTTGCACTTCTGGTCAAAAGTGATTACTGCCTGCTTGCTTCTTTTCACCTCTTCATGGCTCAATCATGTTTCTAAGGATACAATTCGCCCCACGAGCTTCACCTATTCAAGACTATGTACATTAAGAGTGTACAGTCCAAGTTTCTGGATGGTGCTGCTTATAGCTCATTTGTCTAGCTGCATTCATTTGTCTAGCTATGGGTTATATCCATATATGCTGTAACATTAAATATTTAAAATGCCAAGTAACTAACATCAGAGCTGTGAATTCTTCATAAAGAAAGTTTCAGACAAAGCCCCAGATAAACAATGTCTGTAAGTCTGTTGAATGAATAAAGAGAAGGACTATGCCCACCCAACATCCAAACATTCTGTCAGACATCAAAAGTGAGCCCCTCTTCATGCACAAGTGTGCATGTGTAGACTCTACCATGTATTTAGAAATGCTATAAAAGCAGGTCCCCAATTGTGTGGAGGAGCCTGTGAGCATGCAAGTATATACCGTATTTACTCTAAAGGAAAACAACCTTGAATGTAAGACACCCCACACAAAAAGTTATACACAGAAAGGGTTTAGTATGCGTAAAAGTAATCTGTATTTAAATTTAAGTTCACACACACACACACACTTTTGATGGCATGCCTAGAAAAAAAATCTAATTTTGCATTTAAGTACTGTACAAATAAAGTCTCAACATAAACATGTGGCTGAATGTGTGGATGTTAGGAGTGGAGCAATCAGGCACAATTCTCTACCTTCTATGGGTTTTCAGTGAACCCAAGGTCAAAGATCTGAAGACGGCACTTGTCAGCGTCAAAAGATTCCAGATCAAACTACAAGGAAAAGGTATGTGGAATCCAACTTAAAACCTTGAAGAAATTATATTTTTAAAGTCTTAAAATAGTAAATATTGTATACTTCTACATGGTAACCAGCACTTGGCTTTCTTTTGCAGAAATTTCTGCTAAGCAAAGATATTTCAAAGTATTTTTCCAACCCAAGCAAGCTACAACTGTGCTTCCCCCTTTCTTACATTAGTTCCTGATGATATGGGTTCATGAGAAAATAATATACAGTTTAATGTATTGTCGAAGGCTTTCACGGCCGGAGAACGATGGTTGTTGGGGGTTTTCCGGGCTGTATTGCCGTGGTCTTGGCATTGTAGTTCCTGACGTTTCGCCAGCAGCTGTGGCTGGCATCTTCAGAGGTGTAGCACCTCTTCAGAGGTGTAGCACCTCTTTTGGTGCTACACCTCTGAAGATGCCAGCCACAGCTGCTGGCGAAACGTCAGGAACTACAATGCCAAGACCACGGCAATACAGCCCGGAAAACCCCCAACAACCATCAATATACAGTTTCCTAGGATATAAAACAAGTCAGAATTATCCACAACTGGCAAATGTGAGAGTATTCAAGAAATAAAACGTGAAGAGATGAAAGTCTGCAGTTTTTATTTATCCTCCACTTCAGCTCAGGATGAATGATCACATAAAACATGGTTGGTGCCCCAAGGAAGCACAGTAAATCTCATAAGAAAGTTAGAGTTTGTGAATGACTGAACAGCGCCGGACTTTTCAACAAACAGGGTTTGCCATCAAAATTAGTATACTGACCTTACCCAACCTCAGACCTCTTGTAATAATACTGGCCCTCCTAATATGTTTGTTGTAAAGATTCTTGATCTAAGGTAAACAAAGGTAAAATTGATCTGAAAACTCCAGGCATACATACACTGCAAAATGATACAGAAAGTGCTTTCAGTAGTTCCTCTATGTCCAATCAAGAGGCTGAACTGTGAACCAGGAAATTCCTGCTTCAAGTCTAGCCTCTGCCACATATATCCACTATACTGCTTAGATACCATTATTTGACAGTATTCTCATTTATTAATTGTTGAAGCATAATGAAACATAGCAACCCAACATTCATCAATCTGTAGACCAAATTTTTTAAACAGAAATAAATAATAAGAAAAATGCCTCTGAACATACGTAGAATACTTTTCTCTCACTACTGAAGAACTGCAATCTCTCTCCACACACTTAAAGAAATACATTTGACAACAAAATGGCATAACTCCCAGACATATTAAAAACCCCGCACAGCACTTCTGTCTTAGAAATTAAACACTGATACCATCAGCAAGCTACAACATTACATTCCCTCCTAAATTTCACATTTATACTTCACAAAAACAACATTTTCCCACAATCTCCCCCTTCTCCTTATAGATAAGCTCTCCTTGCATGCTCTGCTTCCTACTGATCTATTTTTCCCAAGACCTTACCAGGGCTTAGCCTACGAGTCTCTTTTCAGTAGTAAGGAAATGGAAAGAACAGTACTTCTGAGAATATGTAGTGAGCCTTGTGCTAGCTCTATATAACTACAGTCAACTGACTCTGCACATATTTAGAATTCAAGGCCAGACTGCCTCTGAACACAAGATTAAGCAGGGTTTCCAACTTAATGGCTGAACCTACTATGCCTTTTCATTTCTCTCCCCCTACCTACCCATACACTTCTCACTTCCTTTTTCTCTTTCTCCTGCTCTCCTTTGCTTTTCCTCAAAACCAAAGTATGTACTTTAAACAAATATAACAATTATGTGAAAGAAAGCACATTTCATGGTTTAAAAATTCAACTTGCTGCGTTAACAATCTCTCTCTCTCCATCCCTCCCCCAGTCTGCCACTTTATGCAGCTCTGGGTGGATTCTTAGTGGGCTGAGAGTAGAGACTAGCTCAGGGTTCCCCATCATTTTTGAGCACCTTTGGAATTCTGACACACGGTGATGGACACAACCACAAAATGGCTGCCACAAAAGATGGAGCAAACCACAAAATGTTAGGGAGTTAGGTTATGCATAACTCTAAAAAGTAATTCTTCAATATTTCAGGCAGACGTTATGTTTAACATGGTCATAGATGCAGAGGAGTTAGCCGTGTTAGTCTGTGGTAGCAAAATCAAAAAGAGTCCAGTAGCACCTTTAAGACTAACCAATTTTATTGTAGCATAAGCTTTCGAGAATCAAGTTCTCTTCGTCAGATGCATGGTACAGAAACTGCTCAAATATAGAAGAGGAGGGGGGAGGAGGGGAGGAGAGAGAACATGCAATTAGGGGGGGAGAGGGAGGATGCAACCAAAACATTTCTTTGCTAGTAACGGACTAGCACCGGTAAGAATCCGGTGTTACGGCATACCGGTCAAGAATGGCCACCTTCAGCTGTCGGTAATTGGCACTCTCTTCTTTCGGAAGCACCTTCAGCACGGCCTGCGCCTCTCCTGTGATGTAAGGGCCCAAAATAAACGCCCATTGGGCCTGCGGCCACTGAGCTGCCTCCGCCATCCGCTCAAAAGCCTCCAAATATGCATCTATCTCATCCTCCGGGCCCAACTTAGTTAGCTGATATGGAGCTCCTCGCCCGGGCCCAGCCCCACCGAGGGCGCCGCCGCTGGGTGTCGTCCCCAGGGCCTGGCACAGCCCTCGGAGGAGGTCCGCCTGAGAGGCCTGTTGCTGTGTCGAGAGTTCTCGTAGCAGCCGGTACTGCTGGTCAGCCAGCCATTGCCCAAACTGGGTCAGGTCCAACGCTGGCCCTGTTGGATTCATAGAGGTGGGGCCGGCCTGGCCCTGGCCACCTGCGGCCTGGCCCCCGTCCATCTCTGGCTGGGCTGCGCGGGAAGAAGACGCGGGAGGTGCTTGAAAAGTCGCAGGGCGAAGCAGCTGACGACTACAAGCCCACCCACGAGGCGTGGGGAAATGAGGTAGGGGGCGCTTCCTTGGAGTCGAGGTCAGCTCCAAGATGGATCCGAGGATGCCATCAACTGATGGGATGGGTGTCGGATCCGAGTCGATTCAGTAGGTGTCAAGGCAGCCCTCTTGAGGGCTTGGGCAGCTGCTGTCCCCGAGGAAGAAGGGGAAAGGATCTTTGGCACATTGGACAATTTCATAGTATGTTCCCAAAGCAGCACCTTAAGCCATTTGGCCCGCTCCGTTCTGGCCTTTGGGGTGAAGCTCTTACAATGCTCACAGGCCTGGATATTATGGCCCTCCCTCAGGCATTCCAGACAGATGGAATGACCATCTGTCTTGGTCATCTTGGTCGTGCAGGTAGCACACTTCTTAAATAAGGCTGTATTGGCCATATTAAAGAAAGATCTCACCAACAAGTTCTTTTTTCAACTTTAAGATAAGCAGAGTAAACTAGAACCTTCTCGATCAGTGGTGAAAAAGGAACTGGAGGGTTGGGGGCACCACCTCCCAGGGCCATTTCAGTGGGAAGGCTCGCTCATGCACACTGGGAAGCAAATGTTCCCTGGTGGACTTAGCTAGAAAAATTGTCCGATCAGCAGGCCTGTGCATGTGCAGTCCCATGTGGGACTGATTGATTGATTGATTACATTTATAGCCCACCCTTCCTGCAAGTGGGCTCAGGGCAGGTAACAGCAACAGAAAGATTACAGAGTTAAACAGATAAAACAGTAAAACAGTAAAATCAAATCTTATATAGCAGCATACATTTCAATATCCCAGATGGGGCGCCATTCCGCTTTCCCTGCACACCACACATAGGGGGGAAAGAGGGCGGAGGTGCAGGTTGGTAAACTCTAACTTCCCGGCACATAGGGGCAGATGGACCATATAACACCCCCCCACACACACACACAAGTAGGAGGCCAGCAGGGAGGCTACTTAGAATGGATCCAAGTGCTGGCCTCAACCATATGCCTGGAGGAATATCTCTGTCTTACAGGCCCGCCGAAAAGATATAAGGTCTTGGTGAGCCCGAGTGTCTTCTGACAGAGAGTTCCACCAGGTCAAGGCCAGGACAGAAAATGTCCTGGCACTAGTTTATTTATTTATTTACTTAAATTTATAGTCCACCCTTCCCAACCAGGTGGGCTCAGGGCGGATCACAACAATTTAAACACACTACACAATTCATCAGCAGTAGCATTAAAAATATAAATAATACATATCATTCATTTAAAACATATATTACCACCATATAAATACAGCTATAACAATAAAAAACATAGCAGCACATTATAGATGAGGTCAGCCAAGCCTCCCTGGGGCCAGGGACCACCAATAGGTGTTTACCTGCCTATCTAAGGGCTCTCCGAGGTACATATGGGGAGAGGCGGTCCCTCAGGTATGCTGGTCCCAGTCCGTTTAGAGCTTTATAGGTCAAGACCAGAACCTTGAATCTGATCCGGAACTCCACGGGGAGCCAATGTAGCTGCTGCAGATTAGGGATCACATGTGCCCTGAATGAAATTCCTGTCAGGACATGAACAGCAGTATTTTGGACCCGCTGCAATTTCCGGGTCAAACCCAAGGGAAGCCCTGCATAGAGCAAGTTACAATAATCCAATCTGGAGGTGACTGTTGCATGGATCACTGTCGCTAGGTCATTGGTTGAGAGATAGGGGGCAAGCTGCCTGGCCTGTCGAAGGTGGAAAAAGGCAGTACGGGCAGCTGCCACGACCTGGGCCTCCATAGACAAAGAGGAATCTAGTGTCACACCAAGACTCCTGACCGATGAGACGGGCACAAGTGGTTCCCTATCAAAGGCCGGGAGCTGAATCCCTACATCTACTCCCCCACGGCCCAAGTACAGGACCTCCGTCTTCGTGGGGTTCAACTTCACAACACAGAATATGGACAATGAATCAATTAAAACAAAGCTCTGTTTCTTTTATCACTTGAATCTAAAAACAAGCTTTGCCTATATATGCAGAATATATACAGACTGGCTGGATGAAAAAGGACTGATACTGATGTAATGAGAAGAGCTAGCAGAAAACTATCCCACAAGCAATTTGAGTAACGAGACTGGAAGATGGCAACCTCCTCTTATAGAATCATATATTTACAGGAACCAAAAGGGCACTAAGATCTTGCTGAAAACTAAGATCAACAAGCTGCCAGCAAATATAGTCAGCTGTCTTCAAAACAGCTGCAGTACATGCAATAAATAAGTATTATCATTTAACCTCAATAAACATGCCGTGCAGTAGATATGAATTATAGATGTCTGTAATACAAAAGAAAAAAGTTTAAAATTGAATAGCACTTATTTTATGCTTGATAAAGGAAAGGTACGATTTTCTACAACTGGACATAAATGACAATTCCCAACCATATTCCCTTCTTACTACAGCTCCTATCCCATATGTCAGTGCAAGTACCATGATCCCCACCACAAGATTTTTAGTAGTTAAAGGGGATCCTTCCTGCTCCTGAAAGTGCCCATGAAGATCTGAGAATGTAGTCTCAGGAGAGCTCGGTGGGCATTCATTTCTTAAACAGATGCTGTTTCTATTTTTTTTGGGGGGGGGGTTAAAACCCATATATATAATTCAGGTTTTTCTGCAAACCTGGGGCTTCCCTTATGGTTCAGAATTAGATACATGATATCATCCAGAGCACATACATCTCTTCTTCCAAACATCCAAGCACTCACTGGCTTTACAACACTTGCTTCTAACTATGTAAAACAAATACATTTTGAAATAGTAAACCATCAGAGGATTTTACCCATGTTTTAATTAGTGAAACAGAAAACTTAAATATAAAAGGGCAAGTTTAAATTTACAAGAAGTTGCAGAGAGGCTGGCTGACCACACATGGTCCACCTCAGACCATTAGACTCATATATACGGAAAGCCACAGATTTTCTCCTCTTCTGGAACAAGCTAAAATATTTGGGGGGGGGGGGAGATTTCCAACATGATGAGAACTCCTTCTCTCATCTCCTATTGATGACCACTGGTTAGAGTGGGCATGAGAGCGTACCTCATGCATGCCTTTCCAGCACAGAGAGACAGACAACTTGGGGAGGGGACTGACACCCAGAGAACACTCTCTTAGAATCATACAATCATAGAATTGGAAGGAATCTAACAAACCATCTAGTCCAATCCCCCACTCAATGCAGGAACAGCCTAAAGCACTCCCAACACATATTCATCCAGCCACTCCTTGAAGACCGTCAATGAGGGAGAACCCACCACATCCCTAGGCAGCAAATTCCACTGCTGAATTACTCTTATCATGAAGAAGTTTTTCCTGTTGTCCAACTGGTACCTTCCCTCCTGTAGTTTAAACTCATTGTTTCGAGTACTATCCTCTATTACCAATAGGAACAGCTCCTCTCCCCTCCTTGGGCAGCACTGTCACAGCAATGATTATCATTTAACCTGAGGAGACAAAGCTATAGTCTAACACACCGTCTCTTCCTCTGTAGAAAACAAAGGAAGCAGCCAGACTCATTCCAGATATTAATACCTCCAAAACACCACCACTTTGATAGGACTGCCCTTGATAAATAGAAGGAATGAGCGGGGATCAAACTAAATCCCACTCGCCTCTCTAAAAAAAGCAGTGAGTAGGAGTAGATGTGACAAACCACCCCGTAATAAAAAGTTTGCTAAGAAAACGTCGTGATGCAATTGTCCCCCCATGGGTCAGTAATGATTCGGTGCTTGCACAGGGGACTACCTTTACCATTAGGAGTAGATGATCAAACTATACAATATGACAGCTGATCCATGAATGATCCATGAATCCAGCTGATCCATGAACCGAACTCCCACTATTTTAAAACTTTAAATTACAGCAATGTGGGGCATAGGGGAAGACAGTTAACTGTTACTTCACAGTATTTTTTACAATGTGAATTACTCCTACCTCACAGAACTATGGGGATGGGAGTTGTGACAGTTAAACAAGGTTAACTATATAGTGAAGATACGTTCTGAAGATGGCCCCACTGATCATTAGGTAGGCATGAGAACTTTTTCTTGGGTTGCATGATAAAGGAGGCACTCACAAAATCAGAACCATGTGTCTACAAATGCTGAAAGATCAAAACATTTTTAGCCCACAGAAGACAAAGATGTTGAGGCAGTGTTATAATCCAAGACCAAGCGATATGACATAGCTTTTAAGAAGTTTCTATGCCTGAACTCAGCTAGAACATGCCCAATTCTGTCAGCGTGATAGTTTATTTGGCTCCAGCTACTCAGCTCACTACGGTAGGCTATTTCAAACACTGGTTTAACCATGACCAGGTTTCTCTGAAGGCCTGGAAAACCATGCAGCCCACATCCTTCGATTTGCTCTCCTGTGAGAACAGTCAGCACAAGACCAGGGCCAGTCTTGGGGCTTCAGCAACACCTATAATCCATTCTAGGAATGCACAGTCATTTGCTTTAACTATTTATTTGACTTGAAACCATGCCAAGAGTTCTCCTGTAGCCTTTGCTACATTTTCCAGTTAAGTGAGAGGTTACTGAAAGAAACAACTTAGTCAACCACATTAGATAAGGCATTTCCTACATTTAATCTCATGCTGAATTCTGCACACATGTATAAAGGACCCAGTCCCTGTAAACAGTGAGGCTGATTGCCAAATAAACATCATCTTCATGATCTAGCTCTAGCTTTTACTCAAACACCAAGATTAATAAGTTTCAGAAGCAGTAATGCACATCAAACTCAACAGACTTGTAGCACCATAAGAACTACTAGACATACTGTAGCCATAAACTTTTGCAGGACAGGGCTCATGTTGTCTGGTGCGTCCACCTTAAAGAGCCTGGACCCTACATTACAAAGCTCCTGTCTCAAGTCTGGGTTTGGATACAGCAACATAGTGCTAGCCTTGACAACTCTGTAGCAGCTTCCCTTTACATGTCCTATTTCCAGCCTACCTTGAGGCAAAGAGTATTTAAAAAGAAAGAAAAGAAACCCCATTAAACATGGGTGTAATGTGGGTGGTGAAAGGGGTATTTGTAAATGAGAATAAGTGGGTGGAGTGCTTAACCTTTTTTATGCCTGATAATTCTCATCACATGTCTCCCCAAGATGCTTTTCCCTCAGTGGGTTTACTTCAACCTCAGAGCCTAGTTGGGAATGAAACAGGTAAAAATTGTCAGGAGTGTATTTTCAAGGAAAAATTAGTGGGCAGGAAAGGTTAAACGACCTGCATAACCTGCTTGGTTTTTGTTGCAAACAACTCTCCTTGATCATATTACCAAACTTGGGATTAGGAATCCTGTGTTTCCTTGTATTTTTACACTCATTTAAAATTAATCTAAACTTCTGCAAGTTGCAAACCCTTTAAAATTAAGAAAGCAACAGAACATCTATTACTTTTGTGCAGAACAAAACCCTTTGTGTTGTAATAAAAAACTATGTATGTCATTAGTTATAATATAACATGTTTTTTTCAAAATCACATTTTCTTTCACTCAGAATTTGCTATGACAAAAACAAAACTTGAGCATCTCCCCAAAAAGAAACACAAATTGTTGATATCTCTGGAGAGCCATCCTGTACTGCACATAACCTTTAAGTCATAATTTTTATTGCTGACAGACATCACCACAGCTTTTAATTAATGACATGGATCCATCTTATTGAAAAATGCCCATGTTTAGCCCAGTACATCCAGGTTAGCTCATATTTGAGTTTCTCTGTACCTCTGCCTGGAAATCTGAGCCCCATTGTATTATCTTATTTAGCCGAGCTCCATTTCTGCCTCAGTTTCACTACTTGGCTCTCACCCAGCACAGCTATCGACTTTGTCTCTGGATTATCTCTGTCTTTTGACCCTGCTTGACTCTTGTCCTGGCTTGGGATTGCTCCTACATATTTCAGTAACCCTTGAACCTCTGGCTCTGCGCCCTAGTCTTGTGCCAGATGTTAGCTATAGTTCAATTACCACTGTTCCTTAAAGATGCTCTCCATAGGCCTGACAGCTTGTTTTATTGCATTTCACAAGCTGAACACTGACAAAAGCAGAAAGAAAAAGTCAGCAAAAACACACACAAACATGTTCAATAGTGATAGACAACCAAAAGAATGAGATATAAAGGAAAACTACGGGGTAGATTAACTGCCTTTTTTTGAAACAGGCCTGATCTCTTAAGGCCCACAGCTGACCCTCACAGTAGAATAAACAGCCCTTGCAATTCTTGGACCTTGTGTCATCAAAGAGATTAGAATGTTCTTCCTTTTGCTTTTCAGTTGTGTTCTTTTGTCAAGGTGAAACATCCTTCGTCTCTAACCACTGCTGCTGCCTCAGGCAGTCTTTATTTGTAACAGGAATCTAACTTGAATATAGTTGACACAACTGAAAACAAAATATAGTAGCCATTCACCAAAAATGGGAACACAAAACATCCACACAGGTTTTTTAGATCTGATAAATAAATTCCTTATTTTCTGACACATTTGCTTCAAAATAATAGTTTCCTGGAGAATCTCACTTTCATGTTATAGATTTTGAATGAAATCCCAGTTCAGTGATATTTCCCCCAACAGGTGGTCATACTTTCCTGCACTGCATGAGACCAACATCCATGAACAATGTGTACTTAATTCCAGCTGCTAGATGTAGAGAGTTTAACCCAGTCCCAAAGTGTAATTTTGTAATCCTGAGAATTCCAGAAACTCTGCTGTTATGGTTATTATTTTTATCTAAGTGAATATGAAAAACTATTGGTGTGGCAAAATAACAAATTCTGCCTACTAAGTAGAGGACTCATTAACTGCGTTAGCGCAACACAGCTGAAACACAATCCAATAATTTTTTTAAACTTTGAACATTTTTCTGTAAAACTAAATTATTTTAAGATATTTTTAAAAATTATTGATGTATAACTGCATCTCTTTTATGAAGTAAAAACATTTAATGATGAAGGGTACAACAAAGAAATAAACATAAGTAAAATAAGGAATCCTAGTCACAACATTTTCAAGATCAGGCATTCAGGTTCGCAAGGCAAGCAATTCATATAAAGTTTGCTGCTACTTTCTAGGATTGTTGACCACTCTTAGAGTTTCAGTAATCTCTGTTGTTGATTCATAACATATATCATAACAGCCAAGATTATTTAAAAATAACTGCCTAAGTTGCATAAAGCATTCATGTCCCTTAAGATGGTATGTAGAGAACAATTCATAAAATCAGTTGTGCCTGCGGTGAAATTGTTTCAAAATGTAAAACATATAGCAGCATTTTCTTCAGTGACATTAACATATCACAATGAATAAAAGTATCTATGCCAATATACTGGATTTCACATTGTAGCTTGGTTAGGAGTCATTATAACAATAAGTTATTGAGGGGAAAATAGAACAGGGGCAGGATACTAACTGGCTGAGGCTACTTTAATATTTATTTATTTAGTGTCTGTAAATGGCAAAGCATCAAAATAGAGCTCTCTGGCTGTCTCTGAGCTTTGTAATAAGAATAACTGTTTTCTTATCCTCAGAAACCATTAGTTGTCTTATGCCCCTCTGTGGCCAAGATGCACAAAAATTCATCTTCTCATTGCTAGCAGCAGCAAATAAATGTAGTGAAAGAAATCTTTTCTAGACAATAAATGCATATTTTCAACTTCAAAGGAAAACAGAAAATATTAAAAGCAAATTCTAAAACTAGAGTTATATTGTTCTAGTGCAATTCATAACAACTGTCTTCACAAAAGACTCTTATGGAACAATGTATTAATCTGAATACTGCCCAAAGCACGCCTAAACTCCATTGCAGCGCAAAGAATCCTGCTTCAAACAGAACAGAACATTAGTACATTCAGTTCTGATGGAAGTTGCAGTCAGAAAGCCCAATTAATATATCCCATAATGAAGAGTTGCCTTTAATCTAAGAATCTTGAGTCATTTAGTATCAAAACATGGATTCAGTCATGAAGAGGCTAAATAGGCTAAAACATATAAAGTAATAACTGTGAATATGTCAAAAGGCTAAACTGAGGGAAATGCAAGTACTAAAAGTGTTATATTCATTTTCAGAGTAGGTTAAAAGATACACAGATTTTTCCTTCAGTATATTTTACTTTAAATACAACATAATGAATGCAAATAGAATATATTCTAAGCATCAGCCAAAAACAAAGACTTCTTCCGGCATAATTTTATAAAATAAATTCGAAGACTGAAGAATACACATTAGCATTATCTATTGTGAGCAAAAGCCTTGGGCTCATGATCAAAATTGTGCTGTTTCAGCAAGATGGAGTTTGGAATGGTAGGAAAGAGACACATGTTTTGGAGTACACAGCATACCATAGCATCAAATGCATGCTTGCCTGGACAGCAATATATGCAGCAGCACTGCAGTACAGAAAGCAAAAGCATATAAATTAACACATAAACAAAAAGCTCCAGTTAAATATATGAGTAATAAATAAGGAGCTTGTTAGTAAGCTTCCTAACTCTCTCTCGCTCTGTGTGTGTGTGTGTGTGTGTGTGTGTGTGAGAGAGAGAGAGAGAGAGAGAGAGAGAGAGAGAGAGAATAATGCTGTTGTTATTGTGTGGTCGATGTGAGAAGGCAACATATTCTCAAGATCTCACAAAATAGGATAGTGTGTGTCCGGCATAGCATACTACATTTAATTATGCGACAACTTGTGTGATTTTTGCATTTCCTTTCTGGTGCTGAAAAGTCAGCAGTTCTCTTTTTAATATAAGGTTTTAGCTATAAATAAAACAGATTATAAAGAACCTATTTTGCATAACTCAAAATTGGCAACTATAGTGTATTATAAAATCAAAATAAATCATGATATGTTTAAAAGGACTGCATGGTTCTCTATTCAAAGTTCTAAACAATGTTTTCAAGTGCAACCTAGTCATTAATTAATTTTTAATATGATACCTGGATAGTTTAGGGGAAAGGCTATGAATAAGAAATGATAATACATATTTATTTTTAGCACAAAAATAGCATATATGATGTTTATAATAGTAAACTAACAGAAAGTAATTAAAAATGTACAATAATTCAACTAATTCAAAATGACAATAAGCAAAATTTAAACAGCAAATATTTCTCTCTGTAACAAAAAAAGCTTACTTACAAGCATAAATCTTAAACAGATCGCAGCTAATAATGCTGTATAAATTTTAGTATTACAACAGCCTACCCCTAAATGCTACCTATTCAGTGTTAAAAACATAAGAACTTCAGTTCAAAAGCACACTGACATGGAGAAACTGTCAGATTTCTTTACCAAAAGTAAAACAATTTTCAGCCTAAAATTGCTATAAACCATTTAATTAACCATTCCCATGAAGTGTGTGCACTGATACATCTAATTCATATGAAATGAGGTGAAAGATTTGCAGACACAAAAAAGAACAGAGAATATGCAGCATTAGTATTTCCACAAAAAACAAACATGAATTCTGCTGAGTGAGAACTGCAACCGCAGACATGAGCAAAACAGAACTGGTTTGTGGGTGTTGGAGAACAGTAGGCTCAGCTGCAGGCCTTGAAATATGCACTTGGAGGAATAAAATGGATAAGCTGCAGTTCAATTTTTTTTATTCAATTCTGTCAAACACTAACAAGATTTTAAAAATGTACTTTTATAATACAAGTAGTTATCCTTGTCACCGACTAATAATGATGTTACAAAACTGACCTGATACCAGTTTCTGGTTTTGGCTACATTATTTTGAAAAACTCATCAGCTTAAATATCACCAGTATATGAAACAGTAATTCAAAACTTATGAAAAATAAAAGTTAAAATTATGGTGTTCACTTAGGTATAATGAAAAATGCTAAGAACAATAATCAATAAAAGCATTATCACATGATTAAGTATAGATGATATATTTAGTGTTATTTAGTGGGGGAAAGTGGGCCACTTTTACATTTTCTGTTTGGAGTATTTTTTGTTTTTTCCTAGAACATTGCTGATAATGTACTACTAAATAAAAACTGTTTTGTTTCTACCTTCACACATCCTTTCAATATTCTCACTTTTTCCCTAAAATAGTCAATAATTTTTCAAAGTTCTAAAAGCCTCTCAGATAGCATATGCTTACTGATTAAACACTACAAAAGATACATATTAATATACAATGCAGTGTAGCCTGAAATACATATTAAAAAACCTGAGTAACAAACCCCATTCACTGTCATTAACATAACCTCTTTTTCTTCCCAACACTTCACTGAAAACAATGGCAATCCATAATGAAGAAACAGTGCTCAAACCTGGTTGACCTCCTGCAAAGCACCAGCTCATATCCATAATATGGCTACTTAAGAGGGTTATTGAAAAGTGCTAGGCACAGAAAGACTATTTCCCCCAAGTAAAGATATGGCTTCTGCATATTTTGCAAGTGTATGCACGAATGCTAGTGTACATCTTAAAGCAAATTATTTATGGTTAAGTAGTCACACAACCTTGTGCATTGTCACATTATTAAAACAAACATTTTGTCTCACAAGTATTCTATGCGTATTTAATAAGGGTATGGGACCTATACTTACTGCTATGTCTGATCATGCTAGCAAATGTATTTCAGAAGATGCCAGGTTACATCTTATATGTTTTATTACAGTAATGCAGTCATATAATTCCTGCATAAAATGTTTCATTTAAATATATTATGCAAAGCAACAGATGACCAACAGAAGAATCATTACTACCATAAAATCATAATATTTCAAGAGCTGATTATGTATGATTACTCATGGAAAAGCATGCATATGCACATATGGCTGACACAAATGTAGAAATGCAGAAGGGGAGGAAGGAACTATATTCTTACTTACCTAGCATTATCCAACGTTTGTCCAAAAAGATCATTTTGTAAAATATTTGGAGGGGATGAGAAAACCCCATGAAAATGTGATAACACAGAATTGCAGACTTGGCGCAATGTCTCAAATTGCATTTTTTCTCTTCCCTTCTATTCTTCCTTACCACCTGTGCAAAAAGTCATCTGTTTTGCAGTCACCATCAAATGCAGACATGCCAATCAAGTTCCATATTTCTCCTGATCTCGATAAAAACTGTGACTAAATGAGCAGGGGTTGATAGTTAATTGTACAGTCATTATTCTTCTAATTCAGTTGTGGAAGATTTAGCACCCGCACAGCTTTCTCCTCACTGTAGCAAAAATTCTAAACGGTAACAAGCTTTTTGGGCATTCCCAGCTGAAGTGTGAAGCTGAGCTGCTTTCATGTACTCTACTCATATTTCTCTAAGCCTCTTAAAAACACGCAGTGAATAGATGCTGTCGTCAGGAGTTTCAGCACATCTGGCTGCCAGCAATAAAATCTCTGAAGTAATAAAAATGAGGACAAGGCATCCTCACACAGTTACTACTGCCTGGAGGAGGAGGAGGAGGAGGAGGAGGATTTCTGCAGCTTCTCCTCCTCCTTTCCTCCCCTGTAAAAATGACTAACACCAATCCCAGTGAACGTTGGTCTTTTTTTCTCCCCTTTTAGAACTTGAAGGTAGCAGCACAGGGCAGAAAGACCCCTCTAAAAATAGCAACCATATTCTTCAAATGGTGACATGTAGCAAGGACAATGTAACAATAGGCCGTTTCTCTCTAGTTTTTGAAAAGCAGTATCATATTTTGTATAAGATAGCAGACAATTCTGTTCTTAGCCACTTTAATTTATTTTCAAGGAAGAGAATAAGGCATAAAGATTACACTTTAATATCATTCCATTATTGCATATAATATGCTCACAAAACTCAGGCAATGATTTATCACACAAATTTTCAAAATCTTCACAAAAACAAATTGCCACGTAGATACACAATGTGCTTCAAAAGCAGAAACCTGCAGCATCCTTTGGAAACTTACTGCATTTCCTTCCCCAAATGTTAGCAGCAATCAAATCAACCAAGTACACAGTATCTATGTATCCCCTCAGCAAACTATAAGATTGTAGATCTATCACTGCAATACATGTACAGTGCAGCAAGACACTGACTTGCCTGCAAGACTGTTCATCTAAAGGAACGCCCTTAAAGGTTTTATAGTTTAGCAAAAAATCTAAAATACAACTGTCCATGAATACAAATTATCATCCTGCTATTATTCACTATTCTCTTAGTTCAAATTATAGCATAAAAATGAAATATATTGTGATCACTGCCAAAGGGAAAAATACCAATTAATAGGACTTGCTGTAGAATATCTAATTTTCAATACGCAGCACTTAATATTATACCAACCACTTACAAAATACCCATATAAACTAAAATAGAATGAAGGCTATTATTGAAGCCTATGCACTGAAAAGCAATTTTATCCCCTAAGGAAAAGGGAATAAGCAAGTTTTCAGCTAATTAAAGAACTGCATTGAGAGGCTCAAAAGGGAGCCCTACAGAGCCAAATGGATGACAGCCACAGCAGCACTTAGTGTTTCAGAGTGAAGCATAGTCACAGTCAAACATGTAAGGAACATGGGGGGGGAGGCACAAGTGGGCCAAGGGAAAGAATGAATTCCACACTGACATGTTAAATGATCGTTCAGTTGGATAATGATAAAATTAATCATTAATCAAGTTTTATTGTTAACCCAGACAAGCAATTGGAAGAAAAGGTTATAGCTTACTTTTTCTAACAGGAACCTTTGGAAAGACGTGCTATATTTGCCAGACAAAGATTCATGAAACAGATGATAGAATAACCTTTGGAAAGACGTGCTATATTTGCCAGACAAAGATTCATGAAACAGATGATAGAATAAAGATGAGGATTCATGAAGTTGGGCATACCTAAAGTCTAATTTTGTGTAGCTTTTGTAAGTAGATCAGTATCATATTCTAGATACACCTGCATTTCTTCGTAAACATACAAGAGGAGAAGGCTTTAATGTGTCATTGGTGACATTATAGCCAATGTCATTAGTATTCTGTCCATATGGCATTACATGCAGCTAGTAGTTTCATTACAGACAAATTTATTATGGTCAAAAGACTAGCCAAGTTAAAAACAAAAGAAGCAGTTTTTAAATATTTAAAATGAATTAAAATATAAAAATTATATATATCTCCCATATATATATAATCTCCCATATAGAACTGCAGAGGGGAATGCATCGGACCGTGCTCTTGAAAGGGCCCATCTACATCTCTTGTCTGTAATATCCTAAAGGTATGGGGATATGGTATAGCTCAATCTTTTTTTTAAAGCTCTTATAACTTAGAGGGAATATTGCCTCATCATTTTGAGACTCTATGTCAATTACTCTTGGAGTTATTAAAACTTTTGCTTTGTTGAACCCCATGTCAACCAGGGCTTCTGGGTCCAGGCCAATCCGTTTAATTTTATCAACTATCTTTGAGCACCATATAGGAATAAGGGTCGGAAGCTAACTGCAAGGGAATTAAACCCTTCAGTTCAAGGTGAATTCTTAGCCAGTAAAAAATTACACGTTCCCAGATTTCTAATTTGACTTTGGGCAAACCAGCTTCTTGTCTAAGAATAATGTTAGAGGTACATCTATTAAATAGAGACCTAAGAAATTTATATTGGACCATTTCAAGGATCTTAACACTGGCGGTCAGTCCATTTCTGATCTGTATAAGAGTCGAGTAAAGGATTTTGTTTGAAATCGTTTCAAGGCTGCAGGTATAAAACCCGTACCTTCTTTTCTAAAAAAACTAAGGATGGCATTAGCGCTCTTTTCTGCAGCTTTTGCAGATGAAATCGTATAGGCCTTGAAGTTCACACTGTATGTAAAAATGACTCAATATTGAAATTTTTTAACTTGATCTATAATGTTCCCATTGATTTCCCAGTTAGTTTTCTTATAATATCTGTTAAAAGGTATAATTTTAGATTTCGAATAATTAATTGTTAGAAGCTCAGTATTGTATTGATCATTAAAGTTTTTTATGGCAGGCTTTAGCCCAATGTTGGTTTGCGACAGGAGAACAGAGTCATCAGCATACATGAGGATTAGTACCTTTCCTCCTGCAAAACTAGGGCCATATTTACATAGATGTTGAATAAGATGCTAATAAGCAACTTTGTTTAACACCCTTCTGGACCGTGATTTTCTTAGATAATTTGCTGTCTTGTGTGTACCTTATCTGGAGTTCATTATTCTCACAAAGTATAACAATCTTTTATCAATGGATGTATCTCCCATTTTTGTCCATAATCTTCCTTGAGAGATGATATCAAAAGCAGCCCTGAGGTTTATAAATGCTGTATATAAATTTTTCTTGGGGGACGTTACATGTTTGCTGATAAAGTAATCCAGTACCAAACAGTGATCCACGGTTGAATGGACTTGGGGAAAACCTGCCTGTTCAATTTCTAATAGATGCTCTTAGGCTAGCCATTTGCACAGTTTCAAGCATTACATTAGTCTATCTAAGTGTTCAACCATTTCCTACTAAAAGTGAACTCAGATTTTGTTTGACAGCAAAAAAGATCAGGAATGGGTATTCTGAAGATTAGGATTTAGGATTTATTTCCGTTTAAAATCTTATGTTTTAAATCAGCAATTTCATATTTGGCACCTGAGACTGTGGCATCATCTTTTGTTCTTAGATTTGCATAATTTACATAAATACACAGAACTATTCCAAAGAAGCAAATACATATGAAGACAACGTTAAAAGTTAAATTACGATCTGTAATTTTTTCATCTTCATGGGAGAGATATGACTACAGTGTAGCTCAAAGACAGACATATTTTACCCACCCATGAATTGAGGCTCCTGGGCAGTTATAGATAGTCTAAGATAGTGTCAATCCTTCAATCCTCATCAAACCACACACTGGAAAAGATGGCACAATATGAGTACAGAGGGAACTGACAAAGGCATGATCTATGGCGGAGCCAAGTAGCTAAACTGTAGGAATGATGGTCCAAAATGGGGAAGATAAGGAGGAGTGGGCTGGCTAAAGAAAATAGGAAGGCAGTATTATCAGAACTGACAGCGTGTCAGAAGAGCTGTCAGAGTGAGATGGAGAAGCAACATAAAAGGCAGAATGCAGTTCTGAGAAAAGAAGTAACAGAAATAAAGGTTGTGCCTCTTACTCATATTGATATTTTTGCACACGGCTGTAACATCTAGAAGGTCTTTGGACGGCCCTGTAAATAGCTGTTACCAGAAGGAAAAAGGAATTGGGTTCTTTTTATTGAATAACACTTAAAAACACATTCTTTCTTTGCATTTTCTATGGTTAGGTGCTATCACAGGTCTACAATAGCACAAGACAATGGTAGTTGTGTTCAGAGCTAATTAGAAAATGATTTGGTAAGATGAGTGGTCATCCTATCTACTCTTCTCTCAAAAGCCTTCTTAATATTTGAAAAGTTGCCATTTCATTTAAAATTATTCCTACTCTGCTGCATCCATTTTTATGCTACAGACAGATACTTCATTGAATTTCATCGTGCACAATACTACTAACTGGGATTTTCTAACTTTGACCAATTTGCCCTTTCAAATTCTTAATGTTATTTTTGCCAGTAAACATATTTTTACACGAACTCAAAAAATGTGCAACATATACATTCTCATGAATGTAATTTCTTTTGCAAAATGTGAAGAAATCTGGATTAATCCTAAGGCTGCCCAGCCACTCTAAGTGGTGGTGGTGGGGAATTAAAAAAACCAACACTGTTGCAGGCGTGACAACATCACTTCCAGGGAAAACGTGACCATGCCAGTGAGTAGCTTTAGGAATCTCTAAAACCTATGGTTTTACCACAATTTCCAGGGCAACCTCAAAGGGACAGTGGGTAGCCTCTAGGAATTGCTGAAAACTCAATGGTTTTACTACAGAGTTTCTAGCAATTCCTAGACCTACCCTACCATCACTTTCAGGTTTTCCCTGGAAATTATGTCATCATGCCTATTCCACTGCTCCCCTATGTCCCCACCAGCAACCCTCCTGCTAGTTGCCAGAAGAACAGTTATCAGTGTAAGCTGTTTTAGATCCCCATTGTGGAGAACAATGGGGTATAAATGTATAATTAATATCCAAGGGTGGTGCTTTGGCAGGAAGATTGGAAGGCTTGGGAAGACATTGCCTGTCTCTGAACATCTACGAGTGAAATCCTGAAATTTTGCAGAACTTTCCTTCCTTCTCCTCTCTTCAAATTTCTTTAATAAAAAAGGAACTGATTACAAACCAACTCCAAATTCCTAAAAAGAGGAAAAGAAAAAGGATAGTTGGATTTTAGGGAGAAACTGGATAAAGAGGAATTAGGAGAATTTCTCTTAATAGCTCTACTAAATAAGGAAGGGGTTGCAGAATAGTTTAGAGAATATGCTTTGTATGAAAATCATCAAATTCAGATGCTGGCATCTCTAGGAAACAGGCTCTTTGGCCACAGGGCAAGTAACAATCTCTGGGAAAGACCCTGATGTCTACCGCTCATCAAAAGAGACAATGTTGGACTGGATGGAACCATAATCTGACTCAGTACAATGTAGAGGTGTATGATTAAGTAGTTTGGCTAAAATCAGTATTCTGATGGTTCAAATCCCACTACTGCCATGAACTCAGCAGGTGGTCTACGGTAACCCACTCCTCTCAGCTCTAGCTTTCTAGATGTACTGCGGGGATAATAATAACATTGACTCTGTTCACCACTCTGAGTGGAACACTAATCTGTCTAGAAGAGGGGTATATAAGAGCACGTTGTATGTTGTAAGTCATCTTGAGACCCTAGGGTGAATGGCAACTAAAATACTCTGGAGATGGCTAAATAGGGGGTTGTCTGGATTATGTGCCGCTGTGTTTACTTACGTACATACACATATATATGTATGTGTGTGAATATGTTTACATGTATTTTAATTTATGTATTAGGATGTTTTATGATTTTAAATTGTATATATGATTAAATATGTTTTTAAACTTGGTTGTGATCCGCCCTGAGCCTGCTGATGTTGGGGAGGGCAGAATATAAATTAAATATATATAAAAAATAAATAAAATAAATTTAAAAATCTAGTAAAAAATAAAGAAATACATAAAATCGTGTGCACATTTACTTGGAAATAATCCAGTGAGCCTTACTTGTGAGTAAATATACATATGATCAGACTGAAGATTCACTGAAACTATCTAGCCACTGAGTTTAGAAAAGATTTTAGTAAGCAATCAGCAGCAAAACTTACTTAAATTTGTTAAAATTATTTATTTAAAACATTTGTTAGCTGCCTTTCTACCATGCAGGAACTCAAAGTGGCCTACAATATAAATAAAAAACAGTAACAGATACCCAATGTTTAAAAACAACTGCCAGTAACATAAAAATAAAGTTCGATAAAAGCAGTGCTAAACAAAAAGCTTACCTCCTGGATGGCATCAAGGCAGGGGGAAATGGGTGCTTTTTGTGTTAGTACCATGTTTCTGGATGAGAATATAGTAGGATGGAAAGGGAAACTGGAGTTGCTCTGAAGCACAGAATGGCATCTGCTGCAGGCCTCATGTTAACAAAGCTCTTAAAGGCACAGTGCAGCACGACTTTTGCTTCAATGACAATTGCCAAATTAGCAAGTGGTATTATGGAACACCATTGACAATAGGGTTGGGTTGAAAAAATCCTGGAAGATTTGAGGGTGGAGCATGGGAAGGGCAGTGTATAACCCTCCAAAATAGTCATTTTCTCTAGGGAACTTATCTCAGTAGCCTGGAGATTACTTGTAATTCCAAAAGATCTCAATACTCTACCAGAACGTTGGCAACCCTAATTTGAAACCATGATATAGATATAAAATTAAATTAAAACATCTCATTTCACTAAGACATTTAACCAAACTTGGGCTTCAAAATTTGATTTTTACAAGCTTGATATTGCTCCTTCTTTTCAGAGTACTTATGAAACCATAAATCAGTGATAATGGCTCAGAAATCACTTCTGGCTCTTCTAAGCACTGTTCCCAAATGTGGCACACACTTAGGGTTGCCAGGTCCCCCTATCCCCCCGGTGGGAGATATGGGACCCAGCTCCTACCTTTCTCTTTCCCTTTCGTGCACGCGTGCAGTGTGCATGTGCTCCTGGCTTGCATGATGACATCACTTCTGGGAAGTGACGTCATCACATGAGTTACAGCCTGCATTCCACAGGGGGCCAAACCAGGCCCGAATTGGGCCACTGTGGAATGAAGCAGTGCTCCTGCGCTTCACAGTGGCCTGATTTGGGCTCGATTCAGCCTGAATCTGGGCCGAATTGGGCTGCTGCAGAGCGTGGCAGTATTCCCATGTTACGTAGCAGCCCAATTCGGGCCCAATTTGGCTCAAATCCAGGCCAAAATTGGCCTGAATCTGGCTGCTACAGAGTGCGGGAGCACTCCCAGTTCCCACAGCAGCCAATTTGGGCCGAATCCAGCCTGAATCTGGCCACTGTGGCATACAAGAGCACACCACACTGCCTGGGGGCACACCCTGGGAGGCACGTTCCCCCTGCAGGCCAGGCAAGTGGCGGTTCCTCACCCCCAGCAGGTGACTGGAATCTCTACACACACTACATTCCAGAAACATAAGCAAGTAAAGCTTGTTTGCCCAGTAGGACTTGTGGTTGGTAGGTAAACTGTGTGTCTCCCTAAACTGCAGGCCATCCTCTATTAAAGAGCCATCCTCTATAACAATTCCACCCCCTACCCCACCCCCATCCTTCTTTGCAGCTTCTACACTTTCATCCCAGATCCAAGGCAGCTGCTGGGAGGAGTGCAAGCTGTCTGCAGAGTACAGAATATAACTAACACCACAGCAGCTACATGAGGGGAAAAAACTAAGTAGCCACAATGGAATGATAGTGTGATGTTATGCCCCCTGCTCCACAAGCAGCTTGTACTCCTCTCTTGCCTTGGCAATCTCACAGTCTTGCCTGAGCTGCTAAGCCTCATGCATAGCAGCTCACGAAGAGAGAGTGAAAAGGCAAAGAAGGACTTCACTTTACTCCAGATACACAAGAACTGGCTAAGGTTTATCAGTGCTGGAAAGACAACTTTACATGTTCAGATGTAACTCGGTATTTTAAAATGTTTTAGTTATACCCTATCTTATTGTATGTGTGTGTTTTGGAGTAGCACAAAGCGCATACAATAGTCATGTGACTTGTTTAGTTAATGGCAATTGCAAATGTGGATCTCTGTGAGCTATGAAGTGTGTACCACTATTGTAAATGCTTAAGTCTATACAGTATGAGGTGGATAACTGTAGCTTGCTGCTACTCACTTTTTCTGAAATCTCTTCCCAAGCAGTGAAAATAAATTAATTTAGCTGCTTCTGGGTACCAACATATATTGGTATGGCGTCCATGTTCGTTCTTTGTATGAAGTGTTCTGCATCTGCATTCCTGATCAAAGCAACACATCTGTGATCAAATGAAGCTTGTTAAATGTGTTAGAATGTAGGGAGCATTTTCCTGGATCTTGTTTTTGATAGTTTAGCCATTTTGCTTATTTCTGTCCTGGCCTCAAATAGTGATGACCAGAAAGGCCATTAATTATTTCTCTGCCTGTAGCAAGAATTGCTTTGGTGCAGAGTTGTATAACTGGTGCCACCTCTTTACATTGTTAAACTGCATCTGGTCTGGAAAAGAGACATGACAACAACACTGTTTCAGTCTAAGAAATCCATAATTCCAACAGGGCCCAAACCAGCAGGCTCTAGAATAAACAGCTGCAGATGTCTGTTAATAGTTAGCATGTCTTTTCTTCTCACACCTAAGAAAATTTGATGAGACTAGGTATCAGTTAATATCCTCAGTATCTTGAATAGTCAGTACCAAATCAAGAATATTCTTTTTCCAATTTACTTTAAAAACCATGCTCCTATTGCCATTTAAATTAGTGTCCATCTCTACATCCTGTAACTTCCCAAATATGCATCTTTCCTTTTTTCTATCGTCAATTATTGTCCATCAGCTTCACTCACTCATACCCCTGTTCTAGTATTATGGGAAAGACAAAAAAGTTGTCTCTATCCATGTTTTCCACATCAGACATAATTTTTAAGTCTCTGAACTAGCACCTTCTAGTTATTATTTACTATTATTTACTAACCTGAAATAGTAATAGTAATAGTAATAGACATGTCAAAGATCACATGTAGTTACAAAGCCACTGAGTATCATTTTCCTCTGGTATACTGCACATTTTTCTCCTTGATCACAATCTGTATATGCATTTACTCAGTTAGCGTGAAGAAAACTGAAGCCACCCATCATTATATCATTTTCCCCTCTTGTTTCTATGTCAAGCTCACCCTCAGAATCTGGTTAGTTCAGAGAACATCCCCAGTATTAAGGATGGAATACATCTCCTTTCTTTGATCATTAGGGAAAACATCTTCCATGGCTTCAATGTCTACAAACATACTACAACAGGAGATTGTGCCTGTCACTACTCTTTTACAGGGCAGACTAAGCAGAGTTACATCCTTCTAAGCCCACTTACTTCAGTAGACATAGTTCAGCTTCAAAAACTATCACACAACCTCTTAGAAACAAGCCAAAATCTATTGTGTATGTTCTAGATACAGAGACCCATGGTCTCTGTTAATAACCAATTATTCATCTACAAGTATCAGAAAGGTCCTCTAACAAGGTCTTCCCCACTAGCCCAAGCCTAGCCTGTGAGACAGAGGCTAGCTGCTTCAGTGGCTGATATAGATAACAAAAATTTTAAGGTTCCTAAATCAGGAATCAGATGATTGCTGCCATCACTGAAAAGGAAGATTGTAGAGTGAATGCAAAAGAAACTACAGATAAAAGGAACACTGTACTGAATCTACTCTTAAATATATTCAGTATCAGTACAGATTTCCTTTTCTCTGCCTCTGGAGTTGTTTGTAGGCTCACCAACAAGTCTAACCTTTGGGTACAAGATTCACATTAACGAGATTCTTAATGGGTCACACACCTACCATGATCTGAGTCATACTTGGAACCTTTTAGCAATGTTGGCACCATGGCCTTGTCAGAGAGGCATCTGCTAAGTAGGCAAGCTGCCAAAGACAGTTTATTAACTGTGAACTGTGCCCTGATATAGCCCTATTCTTTCTCCTTAACACAACCTAACTAGCACAGAAGAGTTATGAGCCATTGCGTATTACATAGAGCCTGTAAATAGTTTTGCATTTGGGTAGCAGCCCCCCACCCTGACCATCTCTTCCTCTCATTTGCCAGATATGTTTTTGGAGCACTGTGGATTGAAGCAAGATACGTGCTCTGGAGGTGCGAGCCAAAGGGTGAGAGGAGAAGGGCCCTTGGCCCATGGCTCTTAGCCTGGGTGCACAGCCAGAGCACAGACATCACACATATCAAGTGGAAGACACTAGAGGAGAGGAAGAGTTCGGCCTATTAGGTGCCTGAATACCAAGAACAGCTAGAATGGAAACTTTACCAACTGGACAGTGCTTGCATCAATACACCATTATAGCCCTGGACAGATGTTCAAGCTACGGCTGCTAGCATGTTGCGATATGTGAATATATGGGGTTTGGGGTGCATTTTTTTAGCCTTCTTTAGTCAGTGTAGGATGTATGATAAATGTACTATTCCAGTGCAGATGGGAGCTGATAGATATGGGGGTGGGATCTATCAAAGGCAGTCACTATCAGGCAAAGATGCTCACTGCTTATCTAACCTCTCTAGCATCCTAAGAGTTGACAATGCCACAATAATACTATGCAATACCAGATCTATAAGGAACAAAGCTGCATGCTCCACTGGGATGCTGCAGGAAGAGGAAATAGACGTGGTTGCATAATAAAAACATGGTTGCAGCAAAATGATAAGGTATGTCTGTTCCAACTAACATTTCCATTACCAACCTCATAATGGTAGCAGGGAGGAGGGATAGTTATTATTCTTCCTGAATCCTTCAACTTCCACAGACTTCCAGTATAAGCTATAGCTGGTACTGATTGTATGCTCCTTTCATTAAGAACTAAAGATAGATAAGGTATTCTGTTTGTTTACCGACACTTTTTCTAAGCACCCTTTCTGAGCTAGAAGAGGTGCTGTCAGTTGTGGTGTTGAAGACATCTAGACTGTTCTGGGGGACTTCAACATTCACGCTAAGTGTTTCATGACAAGACTCATCCTGAAATGTATAGCTTCCCTGGAAGCCCCAGGCTCATGACAGGCCCTATTCATAAAAGGGCCACACCTTGGAATTAATATTTTGCACTGAAACTTTGAGGTCAAGTCTTGTTTCAGGGTTGGAGATTTGGCCTGAACCATGATCTGATCATCTGCTGAAGTATAGTGAATATGGCCCCAACACCCCATAAAAAGAGGGTGGCATTAAAATTATTAATCCACGAAGGCTCACGTATCATTCTAGATTCCAAAATGCATTAGGGGATTTTAGGATTTCAGACACATGCACTATTGAGGCTGAGGTAGGAGCTTAGACTGTGAAGCTCCTTGAAGCTGTTGACAACACTGCTCCTCACCAATCTCTCTGACCTTTGGGATGGAAGCCAGCACTGTGATTTACCATGGAGCTGGGTGACCTAAAGAGAGCTGGAAGCCACCTAGAAAGATGTTGACAGAAAACTTGCCCTGAAACTGATAAGAGCTTGCTACAGAGCCCATTGGAAGACCTATGAAGTGGCAATGAGAGCAGCAAAGAAACATTATTTCTCTGCAACCACTGCACCAACTAGTTCACAACTAGACATGGGCACGAACAGGGGGAAAATGAACATGGTGTTCATTGTTCGTTTCCATTCACGAACAATGAACATTGACGAACATGACCTGATCATGAACATGTTCGTAGTTCGTGGGGCCAGCAGGCCCTCCTCCAGCCATCAAGATCCCTACCACACCACTCCCAGAAACCCTACCTGAGCAGACAGCAGGAAAAGTACCAATAATAAATAATAGCTTGGCCCCAGAGCCTGGCAGCAGCCCTGGAACCTGAAGGGGTAGATCCCTACCGCACCACTCCCAGAAACCTTACCTGAGCAGGCAGCAGGAAAGGTACCACTAATAAATAATAGCTTGGGCCAGAGCCTGGCAGCAGCCCTGGAACTTGAAGAGGAATATCCCTATTCCACCACACACAAAGAAAATTCAAGCTCCAATGCACTCTCCCTGTCTCTCTCAAAATGCCAACAGCAACTGTCTCTCCCTCACTGTCTGCAAAACCAGAGCTGGGACCCCCCCTCCCCCCTGCTCTTTGCTTCCTTGTAACAAATTTGGAGCTCCACACTTGAAAGGAAGACCTGCCTATCAAGCTAAATTGGGCTTAGATTGGGGTTTCCAGGGCAACAGCAGGAGTTCAGACAGAGTTCAGGCAGTCCCTGCCTCCAGTTGCCAAGGGATTGCAGGTGCCATATTGTCTGGCTTGATGAACAGCAACCTACCAGGCAACCACCTGTTTGTTTAGAATGGGGCCTCACGAACAGCTTGTTCACGAACAACTGATTGGGCTGTTTGTGGCTTTTTTTAAGTTTGTATTGCTGTTTGTGCCCATCTCTATTCACAACCATCCCAATTGTTCAAGATATCTCGACATCTTCTAACTCCCAAATTTGAACCTTTACAGTCTCAAGAATAGACAATTAGCTGTGAAGCCTTTATAATTTTTTTTGCTAATAAAATAGCACAAATATAGTCTGATCTGAATGCTAGCTATGATATAGATGAGGTGGCAGAAATGCTTAATACACCCTTTGGTTCACATATGGACCACTTTGAACCAGTTACAATGAGGGATCTTCTTGACGGGTTCCTGAAATCTGCAAAAGCCACTACGTGTGCACTGGACCCTTGCCCATCTTGGCTGTAAAAATCAAGTAAGGACCACATAAACTAAGTAAGGACCTTGAGATTGATCATAGATCAGTTACTAACTCAGGGCAACTTTCCTTAGCCACCAAAACAGGTCATTATCTACCCACTAATTAAAAAACCACCCCTAGACAAAAAGCATGTGGCCAATTATTGCCCAGTCTCTAATCTTCCCTTTCTTGTCAAAGTGACTGAGAGAGCAGTAGCTGACCAGCTCCAGTCTTCTTGGATATCTCTAGTGCTTTGTGCCTTTTTCAGTCTGGATTCAGGCCAGGATATGGGACAGAGACAGCATTAGCAGCTTTATCAGATGATCTCTGTCTAAATATAGACAAAGGCCATGCTTCGTTATTGCTCCTCATGGATCTATCTGCAGCCTTTTATATGGTAGATTATGCCACCTTATTGAGGCATTTTGAGGCTAAAGTGGTATCAAAGGATGTGCCTTGGACTTGTTTAAATCATTTTTCATGGAATGGACTCAAAGGGTTGCAGTCGGAGTCTATCTCCAGAGTGGGAATTATCTCGTGGGACTCCACAAGGTGCAATCTTATCCCTAGGGTTATTCAACCTTTTAGGAGAACTTATTCACGGCTATGAAATTGGATGCCATTAATATGCAGATGACACACAGCTCTATATTTCCATATCCAAATCACCGTAGGATGCAGCAGAAATCTTAGGTTAACTCAGAAACTCCAGTTGATGCAGAATGCCGTGGCTTGGTTATTATTGGAAGCTAGGAGAAGAATGAATACTACTCCTGTTCTGCAGTCACTCCACTGGCTACCTATCAGTTTCCAGGCTCAATTCAAGGTATTGGCTATCACATACAAAGCTCTCCATGGCCTTAGGCCAGCATATCTACAGGACTGCCTCTCTTCCTTTGTCTCGCCACTGCAGCTTTGCTCATCTGAACAGGACCTCCTGCAGGTACCACCTTGCACATGGGCAAAATCAACAGCTGCCTGTACATGTGCATTCTCTGTGGTAACCTCCATTTTATGGAATGGCCTACCTGAAGAGATCAGGAAAACTGCCACACTCCTGGCTTTCCGCAAACAATGCAAAACTGAATTATTCTGGAGAACGTTTTGCTCAGGTAGGAGGACTCAGATAGGAGGAGGAAGTAGCCTCAAGAAGATGCATCAGTAAAGAGATAGTAGCACATCAGTAAAGTCTGTGGACCCTATGTACTACCTGTTGCTTGAAGTATGATCCTACTGGGTAGCTCTATGCTGTTTAATATGTCAGTTTTAGAATTGCTTATATTCTGTTTCAGCAATTCTTCAACTTTGTATGGGATTTCTGCAGGTTTTAAATCTTTGCAAATTTCCATTTATACACTCTTTACATTTTTTATTGAAAAGTCCTTGAAATGGACTGTACTAGCTCACACTGTGTAATCCACCTTGAGTCTCAGTGAGAAAGATGGACTATAAATAACATAAACATAAATATAAATAAAAATAATAAATATATCAGATTCTGCTGAGGGAGATCTTTGCATCACCTCTGGGCAAACTATCCCCCTTACAGGAATAGCTGTGAGCTTAATTGAGGAAGGCAGCTGCAATATGTTATTCAGACCCTTCATATGTACTGAGGAATTTCAAAATAGTCTTAGCGGAGCTTGAGAATATAACCCACACTTTTTTTTTACCTTGTGTAAGTTTTTGCACTAGTCATATAACCTCTGACATCCCTCATGGAAGCTGCAAAATCTGCCATGATTCTAATTGCCAAGACGTTTTCCCTAGGCTATTAAGTGTATTTGTGAACAGTCCGCAATTTTATAACAGTTTGGCCAATAGCTACAGGCTCTCAAGCAGGCATTTAAAGCGTAAGAGTAAAATTTTGTTATTATATGCAAGATTAGCTTTGGCTATAGCTCTTCCAAAAAATCAATTAATGCAGATTCCAGATCCCAAAGGACCTTTCTAGATAAACCATTGATTCTTACTAAAGAGAGACAGCCAGTTATACTTCATTATATACTATATTTTTGTACTTCCTTTAACAACCTGGAATTTTTTTATTGTGAAGGAAAAATAATGATGATGTACCCTTGAAGCTGAAAAGATTGTACTTTTTAAAAATGACCTATTGCTGGGTTTGCATGAAATCTGCACACTAATAAATTCTCTTGCAAAATGTCTATCTCTATGACAGGTTTTGTGCATACAAGGACACTGGGGAATGGACCTTTGGACACTTTGAAAGGTCCTTTGAAAGGTCCTTCTCCTCTGAGAAAGGAAGACATCTTGGGTGATTCCCACTGTCCAATCAGGGAGAAAGGAACTAATTTTCTTCCTCTTCCCGTTTGGTGCATGGTACACCATCTCCTCAGTTCATGTGACTCCACAAAGCAGTAACGTTGAAGGGTCCTTCTCCTCTGAGGAAAGGAAGACATCTTGGGTGATTCACACTGTCCAATCAGGGAGGCAGGAAATAATTTTCTTCCTCTTCCAATCTGGTGCATGGGACACCATCTCCTCAGTTCAGGTGACTCCATGAAGCAGTAACGTTGAAGGGTCCTCCTCCTCTGAGGAAAGGAAGACATCTTGGGTGATTCCCACTGTCCAATCAGGGAGGCAGGAATTAATTTTTCTTCCTTTTCCCGTCTGGTGTGTGGGACACCCTTTCCTCAGTTCAGGTGACTCCATAAAGCAGTAATGTTGAACTTATCAATCAGCAACTGTCAATACAGAGAGAAAACACCTGGTGTGTTAACAGGTATTGTAAGTAAAGAATGGCCTGGAGGCAGTAGAATAATGGTAACAGGATATAGAAGGACAAAGACCCAGGGAGGGCAAGATGTCCTCCTTTCCTCAGAGGAGAAGGACCTTTCACAGTAAGGCGGAGGACATCTTGGGAACTCCCATAGCAGTGATCACTTTCCGAGTGGGTTGTCGTCGTCATCCGAAATAATGAACTGCATTACTCTTCTACTGAAGGCAGCATCCACTGAATCATATAGATTTAAGAGGTCAAGACTGACGACCATGTTACCACCTTGCAGACTTCTACAGAAATGTTCCTGTGGAATGATACATTGTTAGTCGCGCTCCTTACTGAGCGAGCCATTCTTCCAGTAAGAAGCATTATGTTGAGAGCTTTGTGGGCGTTAGTAATGCATGTTTTGATATTGGCACCTATAACTGCTGAAGACATTTTCTTCCCTCAACTGGGGGGAGTGATATTGATGAACAGGAAGCCAGCTTTCTGATTTGCTCTGTTTGGAGCTGGTAGGCCTTGAGCATTCTTCTAACATCTAGGTTGTGCCAGAGCCTCTCCCTAGGATGTTTAGGGTCCAGACAGAAGGATAGCAGACTTATCTCTTGCGACCTATGGAGGTTGGAATAGACTTTTGGAAGAAAAGTGGAATCAGTATGAAGTACCATCTTATCCTTGTGAAAGACAGAGTTCAGGTTAAACTGATGATACGCTTAGTTCTGAGATTCTTCTGGCGAATGTGACCGCAATGAGGAAAATAGTCTTCATTCTCAGCCTCTTCAGGAGAACGTTCTTGACCGGTTCGAATGGATGTTTGGTTAGGGTTGATAGAATAGTGAGGGGTCTCCACATAGGGAAAAGGTGTACCAGAGGGGAACTCTTAAGTGTTGCCCCTTGAAGGAAACGCTTGATGTGCAGATGGTTAGATAGACTGAATCCTGAAGATAGAACTGTAATCAGAGCTGCAACCTGTTTCTTAAGTGTAGCTGGTTTGAGACTGGTCATAAATTCATTTTGGAGTAATCCTAGTGTCAAATTCAAGGAAGGGTGTAAAACATCCGATGGTTTCCTCCTGATCTGGGCCGATTCCACACGGCTTACCTGAAGCCGGGATGTTGTGGAACATGCCGGCAAAAATGCGGAACACTGCGTTTTCTCGTGCGAGTTTTGCGCAACATCGTGTGAGAAAACGCGATCTTTTGCGTTTTTGCCAGCATGTTCCACAACGTCCCGCAACGTTCCGGCTTCAGGTAAGCTGTGCGGAATCAGCCCTGCTTAGTGAAGGCTTTCTAAGAGGCATTGTAAATTCTGACCATGGACTGTTTCCTGGATGCCAGCAGATTGTCCATCCCCGTTGGAAAATATCTCTGCCTTAGGGAGGTGTTCCTTTCAATTTCCATACAGTTAAGCAAAGCAAGTCTGGATGATAGTGACAAATTGTTTCCTGCTGTCACATCTCCTGAGGGATTATTAAGATGAGGGGGGAAGATATCAGCACCTATTGGAGCATGGAAAATCACAGTCTGTGGGGCCATCAAGGGGCAATCACTAGCATGTCCGTGCCCTGTTCCTTGATCTTGGGGGTGTACAGAGGGGACCTAATGGCAATTGTGAAGTCAAGGCATCTGTCCCTTCTACTTGTGGGTGAAAGAACCTTGTCCTGTACCCTGATAATTTATATTATCCATAGGAAGAGACCTTTCTTGAGGGGCCATTCCCCCTGTTGAGTGGTCTAACTGCTCAGCCAGTCAGCCCGGGCCTTGGATATGTTTTTAATGTGTTCAGCTCTGATCTAGGCTAGGTGACCTTCCACCCAGGTAAGTATTTTTGCTGCCTCCTTGTGCAGCCTCGAGGACTTGGATTTCCCCTTGCTTGTTTATATAGGCGTTGTCTGCAATCTTGTCCATATGGATCAGGACATGTAAGTTCACTATCTGAAATCTGAACTGGAGCAAGGCCAGATGAATCGCTCATAGTTCTAAGACATTGATAAGAAGATGTGTTTCTTTGTTGTCCAATCACCCTAAACTGGAATTCCTTCCAACATCACCCCCCAACCTGTGAGGCTTGCATCTGTCAATATTTGTTGTTCTCAAGAGGTCATAACTCTTTTGTCTTGAAGTAGATTGGTGTCCTTGGTCCACCAGCAAAGGATGGTTTAGATCTGAAGAGGTACCTGAATGGGAAGATCTGTATTCTCTATGATCTGTTATTGATAAGGTCTGAGGAAGGTCTGACATGGTCTTGCAAGCAAATGACTCCAAGGTATCGCATTGTTGTTGGCAACTAGTAAGCCCATCAACTTGGCCAGTGTCATGAGCAGTGACTTCATGCTTTGATGACGGTCTCAGCTAACTGATTGGTCTTCCTGACCTTTTCTTTGGTGAGGAGTAGACAGTGCCATTTTGGTGTCTATGATCATACTCAGGTGTTTCAACTTTGAGAAGGCTGAAGCGAACATCTGCAGAGGTTGATCAAGAAGTCATGACGCTGTAGGAACTGAATGGTAAACTGAGTGTCCTGAGGAGATTTTTCTCTTTAGCTTGATTTGATCAGGAGATTGTCTAGGTATGAGTGAACAAAAATACCTCTCTCTCTCTCTCTCTCTCTCTCTCTCTCTCTCTCTGAGCTGTACAATGGGGTTGACCAGCAGCTTTGTGCACACTCTTTGTCTGATGGACAGGCCAAAGAGCATGGTTCTGAACTGCAGATGGATTTCGCCCATGCAAAATCTCAGATAATGTTGATGGGCTGGCAGAATTAGTACAAGGAGGTACACCTCCATGAGATCTATAGATGTCATGTATTTTTATGGTTGAATGGCCTCTACGACTGAGTGCAGAGTCTACTTTCGAAAGTGATGAAATTTGAAGAGTGTGAGGTCTAATATTGCCCTCCAGTCCCCATTCGTTTTGGAAACATTCTCCACTGCTTAAATGTCCAGAGCATTGGCTTGCCTTGTGCGGGGGGAGGGGGGGTTATGTGAGGAGGGGGAAGACAACAAAACATTCCGGTGGATAGCCTTGTGAGATTACTTCTAAGGTCCAGGCATCTGTCTGCATGTCGATCCCAGCTTGATGGTAAAAGAAGCAGTCAGCCTCCCACCCAGATGGCTTGTGAGTCATGTCTAGTAGACCTTGGTGTCAAGGTCAGCTCTCTCATTGTATGTGGAGTACTGTCTGATTATGGGGGAAAGAACCCTCTTTTTTGAAGGGTTGTCTAGAGACTGAAGACTGAAGAGAAAAGCCAGTATGGCAGTTAGAATGTAGCAGAGCAAGCCTGCTACTGGGCTGCTCTCCCTGGAGGTAGGAACAGAACTGGGGAGAGGATTGTCCCATGTGCCAGACAGGAAGAGGAAGAAAATTAGTTCCTGCCTCCCTGATTGGACAATGGGAATCACCCAAGATGTCCTCCACCTCAGAGGGAGAAAGGGTGTACACTGCGTCTTGTTTATTCTAGGCACAGTCATACCTTGTTAGAGGAATACATGGGATCTAGTTCCTCACAAAGTTCCTTGTTAGAGTAATACAGGGCATCCAGTGTGACAGGCAATGGGCAGATTCTGATCCCACTGGAACATTGTCTTCAAGAGTAGTACTTATTATGAGTGAGTGAAAGGCAACCAGTAATTTATATAAAAGAAATACATGTGGGATAATGACAGACAAGTAAACCTGGTCCCTGTCACTCTTATCTCTTTCTTTCCTCTCTCACCAATACAACCATATAAATTGCTGCACTGACTCCTCTAAGGTCTTCTTTTGCTGGCTTAGTTCTCTGTCATAAACATCAAGAGTACAAAAAACAGAGAGAGAAATGGGACCTAACCAAGTACAAGGAAACAGGTAAAACAAATCTTTCCTGATTTTCCCCGTCCGTTTCCAATACTGTCCTAAAAGTTGCTCCTCAGTGTCAAGAGAGACCCTTGAAAACAGCATAGCATACCATGCATCAAAGGACTATAGCGTGTAAAGCTGAGTATGAAGAGCTATACACTGTACGGCTCACAGGATATTCTGCACAGACACACTGCTTCCCCTCCAAAAAAGTCTTCTTGCCGCAGAAACTAGGCATCCATCTTTGCTCCCCACAACAGCTTTTCTAAAGTCACCCCTGAAGCCTTGTATCTAAAAGTTCTTTAAACCTCTAAATAGTTGTAACATTCATAAACATTCTATTATGCATTGACAGCTGCATCAACGGTAAGAACTCAAAATCATAACTGATATAGACAGCTGCCATGATGACTTCAAATACACTGCTTGTTCAACTCCCTCTCCCACTGGTCAAATTTAGCTGATTTGAGGAATAAACTGATCAAAACAATATTTTTCTGAAAATCTGTGTAGTTTGTTTTTAAGTGTGAAAGCTCATTAGTCTCCACAGCCATAATACTTCTCTTTCAGACTATCCAAAGCTGTCTTCACAAGCAGATATACAAATAAGTTGCAACAGTGATGAGAAAGAATGGAAGGGGGCTGGCAGGCATCCAAACCAGAGCAGAGATGCCAATAATAATTTCTGGGGTGAGAATCAACTGCTTGTGCTAGAACCAATCCAACCCCCTCTCCCCACAGATAAGAGAAGAAACCAGGCATCTTTCCAAACATGGCCATTTCCCACTCTCACACAACTCACTGTAAATTAAGTGAGGAATGTCGCAATCTTAGATTTCATGCTACCTTCAAGGGCAGCAATATCACATTGGCAGCGTGTCTTGGCTATAAACTGCATAGCTTCCTTGGCACTCAGGGGCTAGCATGTTACTGAGAATATTCTGCAGCAGCTATGTATACATGTATACTCTCCTCCATCTACTGTGGCTTTGGAGAATTTTGGGGAACAGTTAGGAAGTTAATTTGATTACCCAGGTTTTTTTGGAAAGCCAAAGTCTTTCCCACAGATCTCCTTAATTTTCATTCTTGGTGATTCACACTCACATTCACCAACCCAAAAACAGAACAGAGAAACTCAGTTTGGAATTATCCTCAAATACAGGTTTTGTTTTAATATATGTGTTGTCTTAAGATATATTTCAATAGCTCCGGCTCCTGTCAGGTAAAGAAAGTTGGAGCAGTCTAAAACAGGGAGCAGCAGAAGTAACTAATCGATGCCTCTGTTCAAGAATAGATGTGACATAGGGTTATAAACTGATGTAGAACAAGGAACTGAAAGCCTTCACGAACCACAGCAATGAGAGCCAAACTAGATGAGACGAATTACACAAGGTCATGCTGGTGTCTAGAATCATGTCTGTTCCTACCTGCTGGTGTCCATTTTACCCCCTGATGAACATGTGTCCTGTAGCCCTAGTCCATGCACGTGTCAGGTAACTGGTGTAGTCACAGTTACGAGTGTCTGTGGCCATAATCAGCAAGTCGCCATTGCAGAGCATCAATTTTGAGTGGCTTCCACTTCCCTCTCCCCTCCTTTTGCCCTTAGATCCGGCTTACACCCAAAGTGTTTTGCTTTTAATCTGGCTTGTTTTAAATTCTTCTATTGTCTAGTTGATGCCACCACCTCCCTACTCCTCCTTCCTGCACCCTCCTTCCCTCATAACTTCCTCCTCCTCCTCCTCTTCATGCAGCATCTTTGGTAAGGATAAGGAGGAGGTGGGAAAAAAGATCATGGCAACACAATTAAGCATCTGGGCAAAACTTTAGAAATATGCCTGATACATGAACCTGAAAAAGGACGCGGTGGGGGGTACTCATTCTCCAGTTCAGCTCAGCAATACAGAGCAAATTGGGTAAAATTTGACCATTGTTTCCAATGGAAAGTGCGATTTGGGGCTTTCCGGGAGTTGGGGGGGAGGGGTTAGGACCAAATTTTACCAAATTTCCTGAAGACCTACTTCTAGCTGTTCCCGAAAGACTCCCCAACTTTCATGAAGATTGAACTTCGGGGGGGGGGGCATTTTACAGGTCCCGAAAGAAGGTGCCTCCGACCACCTTCAATCTACATTATTCCCTGTGGGGAAAACTAGGAGAGCTATCTAGTGGGATAGGGGTGGCATTTTGCAAGCAAAATCCACTAAATTTGCCAGGAAGCTAGTCCTATCTGTCCCTCCAAGTTTCTGATGGCATCTTCTTTTGGGGGGCTCTAAAATGACCCTCCCAATTCTCCAAATTTGCAAGGGAGCTAGTCCTATCTGTCCACTAACGACCCTCCAAGTTTCAGGGAGAATCAACCCCGGGAAAGGCATGATCCATGAGATCCCCAGTTCCTGTAATTTTCTCTTCACAATAGTAAAAAAACAGGGTGGCTGATGGCACCTACTTTGGGGGGCTCCAAAATTACCTCCCCAAGGTCCAAAATCCTCCAAATTTGCAGGAGATCTACGGCATACTGTCCTCTATAGACCCCCCCCCCCAAGTTTCAGGGAGATTCAACCCCAGGAAAGGCATGATCCATGGGTTTCCCCAGTTCCTATAATTTTCTCTTCACAACCGTAAAAAATAGGGTGGCTGATGGCACTCTCTTGGGGGGGGGCTAAAATGGCTCCCCAAGGTCCAATCTCCCTGAAACTTGGGGGGTCTTGGGGGACAGTTAGCAGTAGGTTCCCTGAAAATTTTGTAGATTTATTTTGCAAAATGCCACCCTATCCCCCTGGATAGCCTCCATAGTTTTCACCATAGATAATAATGGAGATTGGAGGTGGCTGCAGACAAACAGGCAGGAAAAAGTTGATTCGCTGACAGCAAGAAATGCTGCCGTGGCTTCCAATGTGGGGATTGCCCACCCCCTTTGCATAGATGCCCCCCTTCCTGGCAGGCCGAGCTGCAAGATCTCAGCAGAGCTGAGGAACCCCTGTTTTCAGACCCCCCCCCCAAAAAACCTGGTGTTTTTCCCCCCAATACGTCCAATTAAGCAAACAAGTCTCTCAGAAAAGCTGCAGAGGAACGTTTGAGCATGTGCAAAGAGAAGGTGCATTATTGGATACCGTCTCTCATCTGGGAAGAATGGGGAAGAAACACGTGACAATCTCAGCACGGAATCGAGTGCAGTGTGGCCACATTGTGTGAGTGAACCGGAAAACAACAAGGAAACAGATGTAAGTGCATTCACAGGTCATACACGTGTAATTCGTCTCGTGTAGTTTGGCTTTGAGACTCACTATTAATTTTGTACTGTATTGTGCTGCTGTGATGGACTACACTTGAAAGCAGATTTCCTAAGTGCTTCAATCAGAGAGCTGGGAGGGAAAGAGTTAACTCTTGAATGACAGCTTGAGTGACAGGCTACTCCCTCTTCTCTGAGTGGTCAGTTAGAACTCGGCTGAAGGACTGACTGGGGTTTGTCTGGATTATTCAGAGAGAGAGTTGATAAGTGATTTTGACAGGGGAATGTCAGACAGGTTCCCCTCTGTAGTGAAGGAAGAGAAAACTTTTGCTTTAACTGTAACATCACTGAACTGACACTTATACTAAGAATTCTTAGTATAAGTGTCAGCAGGAGCTGAAGCCCACTTGACACAAGACATCGTAGAACTAGCAGTGTGTTTTGGCAAAAGGGATTGGGCAGTGGATTAAACTCCCTTTCAAGCCAATAGAAGGACTATATCTTCTTAGGAGAGAAGATTAATTCCTGCCCAGTTTCTAAAGGAGGGTTGGCTCTGAGGAGGACTCCAGGTCTGTTGTAAAGAGAAAACAGTTTTAAACTACCTCCAGGAAACCTGAACTGTCATAGGAAACTCTGTGAAGAAACATTGTTGCTCTAACTAAAGTATTAAATAAAACACCTCTCACTGCTAAGAACCAAGAATATAAGAAATTAAGCTTCAAGGAAACTATTTTGCCTGTTACTCGAACTGTATTCTATACTATTAACAGCATTTTACCTCAGCACTTTCATTCCCTGACTACACTTATTCAATCCATGCATGTTAAACAAAGTTATTTCCTTTGGAACGTTATACAGTCTCCAGTGCCATTTCCAACAAATGGAAGAGGGCTGAGCTAAAAAGGCAAAATTATATCTGACTGTCAGGGTGGGACAAACAGACTTTCAAGCCACAAAAATTAACATGCTACTTGGGGCTGCTCAGCAAAAACGGGCAAACTGAATTTTGGCAGGAAAATCTGCCTCACAGTGGGGGAGTGAAGAGGGGTCCATCATATTTGCAAAAGGAGAAAAGGACACTGAGGAATGGAGGGGGGAATGCAACTCTCCTTCAGCAGCTCTGGAACATTCTGCAGCTGACCTGCAAGTGCAGTTTCCCCAGATGGACTGCACAGAAGACACAATGGTGAAAATCCTTTCCCAACATTTACAGTGCAATCCTAAGAAGAGTTACTCCAGTCTAACCCCACTGAAATCACCAGACTTAGACTGGAGTAACTCTTCCTAGAATAGCAGTGTTAATGTAATGAGAGAAAAAAATTAAAGGTGAGTATTTTTTCTATTTATGCTCAGCAATTGTTGATTATAAGATGATAATGTAATTTCCTGACTGCTATTGATTTGAAGGAGGGGATGCCGCATCATGACGTTTTCTTGGCAGACTTTTTGTTATGGGATGATTTGCCATTGCCTTCCCCCCATGGGTCAGTAATGATTCAGTGCTTGCACAGGGGACTACCTTTACCTTTATTGATTTGAAGGGTTTTGTTTCAATGTTATACTGGAAATACCTTCTAGTTACGTATTATGGTTGCACATAAAATAATGTTTGCCTGTTTCGCGTAACTCTTTTGGCACTTTCCATCATTTTGGCTAAAATAGTTTATCCTCTTTCCTTTTATTAAATGTAGAAAAAGAGATGAATGATGTTGTTAGAGAGGGATGCTCTTTTTTGTGAGCTAGGTGAAACAAGCTCTTAGCAAGACCTGATCAGTGTCTGCCTAGTTTATAATACAATTTGTCAGAACTAGTCAAAACTTGCCACCAACCACATGACACATGAGATCTAAAAAAAGCATTAGCAACAAAAGCGTCAAAAACTCAAATGCCTAGAAGTGCACAGCAATAGTGAATCCAGACTGAGGTGGGGTAGGGTGGGGACTGTAAAGTGCTGAGATGACTGAATAAGCTTCAGTTCACATCATGACATGAACACCTGGAGCTGCCTTATAACAACTCAGACCTTTGGTCTATGTCTGCTCTGAATGGCAGTAACTCCCCAGGGTTCCAGGCAAAAATCTTTCACATTAATGAAGTTAATTCCTGATCCTTGTAACTGGAGATGCCAGGAACTGAACCTGGAACCTTTTACATGCAAAGCAAAGGATCTTCCATTGAACCATGTTCTCTTCTACTAACATATTCTAGTCCTAGACAAATGGGATCTCTCACTAGAGTCGTTTGATTTCTAATCACCTGGAATGTGGCCTAGATAGATTATGTACTTCAACCAATTCAGTGAAGTCCCAAATTTGCAAACAAAGCAAACAAATTTTATTATCTGCGGCTGATCTAGCGAAATCCTGATATTCTTACCCATGATAAGCAAAAAGCCCTATATAGTAACATGGTAGAAGATCATTCTATAGGAAGGGAAAATATACATGTGCAACCCAAAGGACCTCAGAATCCATGGACAGTTTTATCACAGCTTTGCATACACTGGCAGAATCCTATGGATACAGTATCCTCAAAGACTTTATTGTTCTATACCTTGTTAGTAGATCTTTAGGATGATAAACTGTCTCATGGATTACAACTAAATCCTGAATTAAGACATCAAAAGGCCATTACACATCATCAATCTGAGCTGGTTGTGTATCAGGAAAAGAAAATTAAGTGTACTATCATGCCAAATGAGGACTTAATTGATTTGTATATTGCATACAGTAGAAAAAAAGCAGAAAACGGCAGACTATATACAAGTGGATAAAGATGGGTGGCTATATTCAAGATGAAAGAGTGGTTTCATTCTATCAGGTTCAATTCAATTGGGAGATGCCAATTTACCTTTTGATATTTCCTTCACTACAGTTTGGGATATCACCCACTCTTCCAGGGGAGAAGTATGAAAAGATGTCACATGCTGACCATTCATCGAAATCCAATAAGTTATAAAAAAGTTTCAGCCAATGAAGATATTATTTTAATAAAAGAACACACTGAATCCTCATCTGACATCAAAGATTATATATACTTGAAATAAATATCAACAACCATCTTGTTACCTTCGAAATAGATAAAGGGACAGCTGTTACAACTCTCATAGATACCCACCACAATTCACACAGTTCTCATTCCTTCTACAAAAGAGTTGTGAGACCAGGTAACGCTGCACTGAAGTTTCTGAGTTCAATAATAGCAAAAAAAATGCTCAGAAAAAAGATAGGCATAAATAATAAATAAATAGATAGAAGCAGCAAATATAGAGGCATATATAATAAATAAAGCAAAAAGATAGAGGCAGCAAATATAACTATCCCAGCTAGAATTCTCACTCCTACCTGCAGTCCTGCTTTTGGGATCATGTATAGCAAAAATGGCAACACAACAACAGCATGAATCAACAACAACAACAACAACATTCGATTTATATACCGCCCTTCAGGACAACTTAATGACCACTCAGAGCAGTTTACAAAGTATGCCATTATTATCCTCACAACAAAACACCCTATAAGGTGGGTGGGGCTGAGAGAGCTCCAGAGAGCTCAAGGTCACCCAGCTGGCTTCAAGTGGGAGGAGTGAGGAATCAAACCCGGATCTCCAGATTAGAGTCCTGCGCTCTTAACCACTACGCCAAACTGGCTCTTATCAAAAGATTAATGTGATGTTAATGCTTCCCAGCCAATACTAGGGTTACCATCTGTTAAGATCTACAACTTGTCCAGAGATTAAAATGAAACAATAAATCAAACACATTTGGAACAGTAGTATCAGACAAGGTACCTTGCTGTGTCAATGTAAGCCATTATTGAAAAACAAAGCAATTCTATATGCTAAAACTACACTTAGACTTGTGTCTCTGGCTGAAATCCTAAAGACACTTTCATAGGATTAAGCCCTATTGAATAATGTGAGACTTTTACTTCAAACAGGATTGTCCCTTTTGTTACTAACAGGCAAAGTAAAAGAGCTGGCAAAAATGGTGTGATGAGATGATGGCTGTAAGAGAACAAAATGGCAAAATTAAGATTTGTATTAACCAAATCTAGCTTAAAAATTGTGTGTGCCTAGAAATGCATATCCTGCCTTCAGTAGAATATGATTTGGCACAGTTAGCTGGAGTGACAATTTTGACTAAACTAGATGCTAGAGTAAGGTTTTGGCAGATTCCCTTTACTGAGAAATCATCAAAGTTCACAATGCTTGTCAAGTGTTTGGGAGATACTAGAATTCTTTTAGTTTCAGGTGTCACAAGTGCTAAAATGGTTTTAAAGATGTTCTCTGCCATGGTAATGTCATTTTAGCTTTTGGAACAGCAAAGATGTAACATGAGGAAAGGTTGGACAACACACTTCAAAAATTCAAAGAAGCTGATGTTATACTTCATGAAAAGTGTAGATTTACCAAAACTCAGTTTATATTAATGGTGGAGTAGATCATATCACAAGTCATCCAAAGGTGCAGTCAAAGACTTACCAGGTCCCAAAGCTGTCCCACAACTTTGCAGGCTTCTTGAAATGGTCGCTTACTTGGGCTGTGCTTTGTCTTATACATATAGTATTTAATTTGAGTGAATCAAAATATGTGAATTCTGCTGCAACTCAACTCAATGCTATAAATTTTGTCCACAAAGCAAAACATCCATTCCATCTTAACAAGATAGGTGTCATGTCACATAATCTCCCAAAGGTCACCTTCTGAGGAATCAGTCACCAGTTTCCCTATAATCCAGCAAGGACCTCTGGGTAGCCTCCAGTAGCACTGGGAACCAAGAAGAGTCAGCACCTCCTGAAGAGTACACTGGGAAATATGCGGATCCACCTATAAAGGCTTTCAGTAGTTTGTCTTCATTCTGCTGCTACAACAGCTCCAGTTGTATCTCCTTATCTCCTTAGGCATCTGGATGGACAAATACTCTATGTTTTCAGCAAAGTTCATTCTCATTCTAGCATTTTAGTTCCCCAGCTTCCTCAAAAGCCCCACCTAGATATGTTCTTTGATCTGCTGAACCTGCCTTGTCAATAAAACAAGGAATCAAAGCAATCTTGCTTTCTACTGGCAAGAATGGGGCAATACACAAGATAGGGGCCCCATATATTTAATTTTGACATGTTTCTTCAGAAATTACTAGGATTAATAAGAATACTTTGTGTGGTGATCCAGACAAAACAGTATGACATAAATTCTTAAATTACATATAAAATTACCAAGACACTGGTCAGAGCTATACGTTATCTTTACCACTGATTTTTTGTTACTAACAGCAACAACAAACTACTTAACAGACAAAAAGAATGCAACATTTTATCACTGAAGCATCCATGCTACCTATTTCCTTAAAACATCTTATAATATTAATATTTAAAGTCATAATAGTAGGATCTAAATGGCAAATACTAGAAAAAAGCATGGCTAATCATTGTGACTCATTCCTGCATGATATATCTGCAATAATTCATACTTTTAAAAAGTCATGTCATTAAAATATATGAATAGTACTTTAATTCAACTAAATACAATAAATTTTGCCAGGAAAAGGCAGGAAGGGCACCTAAAGGTCTATCATTGGGCAGAAGCTCTCTGTCTGTGATCAGTGAGCAAGGAGAGGCAGAGAAATGTGATCCAGAATAAAGTAAGACTGCATGAGAGAGTTCCTGGAAAAGGCTGGAGAAGTCCTGGTAAAGCTGACCCTTGGAGATAGTAACCAAAAAAAAAGCAGGAGGGCAGCTTTTTTGAACCCTAACTAAAACTTGCTGGAAGGAGGTCTGGGTGGGAGGGAACCACAGGTCTAGACAGGATGGCTAGACCATCCACCATTATTTTATTGTTTTTATGTTTGATTTTGACATAGGGTTTTTTATACTGTAAACTATATAAAGCCATCTGTTTTTCTGTACTCTCATCTTGAATGTCTGACGCTGACTTGATAATCTGATTATTTCATTTTGATGCTTTCTTGCCAAACCAAATTATTAGATGAATTCTGGTACAGGTTCCCCTAAACACTCAGAAGAGTTCCACTGGTGGAAGAGAATATTGCTTTTTGCTGCCATCACCACCACAAAGTATTATAATGAGCACTACCCCATGCCTTGTCAGATTTGATCCAAGTCCTTTTCTACTGTTTATCTAGTTGTCTCCCCTGTCTTTTCATCATCCACAGCCACTGCAGAGCACCCCCTCAGTAAACCCAGGAGCCAGAGAGGACAGAGGGAGCCTAGGAGCAATCATGTCAAATGCCCAAGTCATTTCCTCATTATAAAGGTCAGTCAGGGTATTGACAGGAGCATCAACCATAGCATCAGGAAAATCCTCCAATGACATCTGAGACCATTTTGATTCATCAAGCTACAGAGGCAGTCTATCTTAATATATCTCTTACCCCTGTAAAGTATTGTACCCCTATATATCTAAATCCCAGCAAGTAGTGCTCAATCCATGAGAAGGGGACTTTTAATTCCACCACCTGCACAGTGTTTGGAGCCTGTTATTACCTGAGACCGGTCTGTGGCTATCATGGAGTTATGACATCCTGAGCTGCTCCCAACAGGGTAGCCTCAGCATGGATGCTGAAGTTCCTCCTAGGAATTTTCAACTCGCCCCCGCAAGAACAACTGAACAACTGAAGACAAGGAGATAGTTGGGCAGCGGGGTGGATGATACACCAACAGAATCCCAATCATGTCTTGCACTCCCAGCACTAGATACACACTCTCATAGCTCACAGAGTCCTGAACAGGGCATCAGGCCAGAGTGACAGAATCCCAATAAATACAGTGACATTCTGTGCACAATGTGCACAAATGTACACATCTACTTTGTTACATAGACATATTGTAGTAATGCTGTGCCATAGAGTTTCCTTCTGCATATAAATGTGACACAATCTACATACACTAATTCATCACATATAAAGGGATAAAGATAGAGAATATGAGTGTGTGTAGTGTTATGCAAAGACTCTCTTTGTCTTCGCTCTCTTTTGGTAATGGTTCTTAGATTATAAAATGTTTGGTTAGGAAGGGAAAATGAACAACCACAAAAAACTTAGATTAACTAAATTTTTTCTTCATGACCCAATAATCCGAACATAAAGAGCTATCATCATTTGTATATGAAAACCACAATAACAAATTTCCTATGCACAGAGTGCCGTTGGGCACCCTAAAGTCATGTCCATCTGTTAAAATGGATTTTTGCCTGCTTCGGGATTAGCAACATCTTCATCAAGTTATAAATGGTTAACCACATTAGATTCTCATGAGCAGCCTTTGCAGCACAGGAAATACTATCTTTTTACTCTGCAAAAATTGAACAGCTGGCAGAAGGGCCCTGCAGAATCAGACCAGTGGTATATCTAGCACAGCAGCCTATTTTACACAGGGGCCAGCCAGTTGCCCTGAAGAGACAACAAACAAGGCATAGAGGCTGAGGTCTTCTCATGATGTTGCCCCCAGCACTGGTGGTTAAAGGTTTGCTGCCTCTGACTAGGAAGGTTCCCTATTAGCCATTGATAGAAATATCCTCCATGAATCTAATTCCTTTTTAAAGCCATGTATGGATTTGGCCATCACTACATCGAGTGGCAGTAACTTCCACAATTTAATTACTCATTGAGGAAAGACATGTTTCCTTTCATCTGTCCTCAATCTGTTGCTCACCAATTTCATGGGGGTCCCTGAATTTTACTATTTTAATAATAATAAGAAGAAGAACAACAACAACAACTATTTTGGGGAAGGAGGAGAAAAGTCTATCCACTTTTTCTATCCAATGCATAATTTTCTAAACCTCTATCATGTCCCCCTTTACTCATTATTTTTCTAGACTGAAAAGTCCCAGTCTCTTCATCCTTTCTTCACAGGGAAGGTGTTCTAACCCGTAATAATCTTGATTGTCTTACTCTGCACCTTCTTCAGCTCTGCCATGTCATTTTTTAGATATGGCAGTGAGAGCTGTGCACAGTGCTCCAAATGAGGCTGCAGTTCAGACCTATATAGGGGCATACAATATTGGCAGTTTTATTTTATCTGCCTTGAGTCTCAGTGAGAGAGGCAGACTATACATTATGTAAATAAATAAATACATATGCAATTTCTTTCCTGATAATTCCCGGCATGGAGTTTGCCTTTTTCACTGCTATTGCACACTGAGTCCACATTTTCATCAAGCTATCCATTGCAACCCCATGTCAGGGACTTCCAACTTAGATATCAGTAACTTCACTGCATGGGTCCATAGATACATGAGTTAAAGCTTTATTGAGAATCTAATAGTACAACACCACAGACATTTCTTGACAGGAATAACTTTCCCCTCCCCTACTAGGCATATTAAACCCTTCAAGCACAACCCACTCTACTCTAACCTCCCCTTTTCAGCTAGGTTCCCATCTATGCAGAAAAGGAAAGTAAAGTGAAAGAAATTGAATTGTTATGACTAGGAATCCAGTCCTTCTCAAGCCATCTGGCCATGTCTCTTAGGCAGTGCTGATAACTGCATTCCTTCTTAGTGTCTCACAGCTTCTCAAGCCACTTTTCCAGCACAGGGCCCTAATAACACTTCCAAAGTATGCCATAGAAGATCATGTCCGCAGCCCGACAGTGAATCCCACACTCCCAGAGCATGGCAGGGCCATGACCCTGACACCCCAAAATCTTACATTGTAGCCCACTCATGCAATTTAGAGAGCTCCTCCTAGAGCTTTTCATAATCTGCTTGGTTTTCACCATCCTGAATAATTTGATATCTAGGGTTTCAGAAACCTGAAGCAAACTCGAATCAACACCGATTTGGGTTGATCTGTGATTCCCGAATCAGCCCCAGCAGATCTGGCCTGATTCGGAAAGCCCAAAGCAGAGCAACCTGAAGCAATTCGAGTTGATTTGGGTTGCTCTGTGAGGACTTTTTCCCTTGCCGCAGCAAGGGAAAAAGGCTTCCCACGGCTTTCAATTCATGGGAAGGGGAAGAGGGGAGTGAGAGAGGGAGGAGAGGGAGGGGGAGAGGGGGGTGATCAGTGAAGGGAGATTGGCTGAGAGAAAGAACCAGTCGCTGCAGCAGCAAGCAGCTCTTCCCTTTCTGATTGGGGGATTCTCTGGGAGGACAGTATTTTTTTAAAAAAACATTGTTTCAAGGTGGGACTGTGATTTGAATGGGCTATTAATGCGGTTCCCAGAAATCCAAGAAATGAAATCTTAAAAAATTATTTTGGTGTGTTTTTGGAGTTTTTTTGATTCTCTGGTGTGATAGTGGGGTTGATTTAATCTAGGACTGTACATTGTGATTTAACAGTGATGTGATGTTTTCAATTTATTGAGGTTACCAAGAAATATTTTTTTAAAAAACTGATTTTTCTGTGTGAGAATCTTTGTTGTGATGGCTGGCCCCATAGGGAAGCATGGGGAGTGGCCAGCCAGCCAGCTCTGGGAGTGCTGGGGAATTTTGAGGCGTTTGTCTTTGGTTTTGTTGGGCTGTTGGGGGGTTTATTGAGGGGTTTCTGCCTGTGGCCATGGATGCCACATTCCATATGATTCTATTGTGGGAGTCTGGATTTTCCCACAATAGAAAGTGGGGTGGCTGGGGTGGTGGTCAACCTTCTTAGGGGAACCGTTACATGGCCCCTCGAAGTCCAATCTCCTTGATGCTTAGGTGATCTCCAGAGGGCTGGTAGGAGTAGGGCCTCTTCAAATTTGGTGCATTTTGCTTGCAAAATGCTACCCCCAGCCTCCTAGAACAGCCCACTCGTTTTCAACACGTGGTTCAGTTTGGTTTGGGTTGAATTCAATGGATGATTCTCTGAAGTTGATCCCCTTTCATCAGTTTGGCTGCACTGAGGGAGGTTGTTCATTAGTTCACTTCTGGTTGCTCACTCACTTGCTTCATATGGTTTTGCTGTGTATTTTTAATCAAATTTTTCTTATTGTGATTCTCTGGTGTGATGTTAGTCCTCATAGGGAATAATGCGGCTGGGGGATCTTCTTTGGGGGGGCATAACATGGCCCCTCGAAGTACAATCTACCTGAAACATGGGTGGCCATGAGAGGAGGGTTGGGAGAGGGTCCCCTGAAAATTTGGTGTTATTAGGGAAGAAAATGACCCCCCCCCAAGCCCCCAGATAGCCGGGAGCAGCGTTTCCCATTGGAAACAATGGCCGAATCTTCCCTAATAATCCTGAATTGGCTTAAATTCCTGAACCTGAAGAAGCAAGCTGCTTCGGGTTTCGGGTTTACCCAATTTTTTTTCCTGCTCTGGGTAAACCAGAAGCAGGAAAACCAAATCTTTTGGGGTTGCACAAATCTATTGATATCTTCAGACTTGGCCACTATACTGCCCTTCTTTAATTCCAAGTAATTTTATGAAGAGTTATTTAACTGAACATTGGTCCCAATACCTGGTAGGCTTCCACAGTTCACTTCCACCTTTGCAAGAACTGTCATTTTTTTTACTACCCTCTGCTTCCCATCATTTAATCAATTTTAATCCCTAAGAAGACTCGTCCTCTTCTCCCATAACTGTTAAGCTTATTCAACAGTCTCTGGGACAGCTTTTGGGACTCCAAATATATGATGTCTGTCGGACTGCACTTATCCACTGGATTGCACTTATCCACATATTTGTTAACTGCTCAAGGAACAGCAAGAGGTCGGATAGGGACTTCCTTTTGCGGAAGCCCTGTTGATTTTTCTTCAGCACACTTTGTTCCTCAATGTGCTTAATAATTCTATCTTCTATACCCATTTCTACTAACTTATCTGGAAATGTTAGGTTAGCTGGTCCATAATTTCCTGAATTCCCTCTCGATTCCTTTTTAAAATCTTTTCAACATTTGCTCCTTTCCAGTCCTCTGGTAGGAGGCCAACAAATTAAATATGCTGATTAGGATTTCTTATGAACCCATCCGGTACACCATCCTGATCAGGATGCTTATTTTCAGCATGCTTAGCAGTCCTAGAACTTCATCTCTTGCCACCTCAATTTGACTCAGTTCTTCAGACGCCCTTCCCATATGGGTATGGGCCTCCCTACCATTTTCCACAATGAAAACAGATGCAAAGAATTCGTTCAGTTTCTCTGCCCTCTCCCCATCATCTTTAAGCAATCCTTTAATTCCTTAGTTATCCAGTGACCCAACTGCTTCCCTGACTGGTTTCCTGCTCTTGATATATTTGAAAAGACACTTACTAAATTCTCTTTTTGTTCACCTTATTGCTTTTTTTGTAAAAGCTTGCATTTCTTTCTCTTCACCTCATTCCGGAAAACCTTTCACTTTTTTAATGAAGGCTTTTTGAGTCTTAGGGCTTCCTTGACTTGTGTCATGAACCATGTAGGCATCCTTTTAGACTTGAGGTACGCATTGTATCTAAGCTCAGTTAGTGTAGCTTTAGTTTCTAAGCATCCTGCAAAAGTTTTATCTTTTAATTCTTCCACTGACTTCCTTCGGACTAGTCCCTTCTTTTAATAAATTTTGAAATTAAATGTGCTTGTTTTGGACTTTGAGGAAAATTCCATTGACATGAATTCTGAACTTAATAGCATAGGGGTCACTGTTCCCTATTGGCATTACATCTACATCTTACACTAGGTCTCACATTTTGCTCAAAACCAAATCCATGGTCGCTACTTCCTCTTGTTGGCACTGAGTCCAACTGTTCCATTGTGCATCTATGATATCTAATCATTGTTTCTACAACATGATTTGAACACACATTTGCTCAGTCAATGTAAGAGTATTACAACTAGACATGGGCACGAGCCAAAAAAATTTAATGACTCTGCGTTTCATGGTTCAGTGCTGACGACGATCCCGAAGTCGCGAACTGCAATGAACAATTTCTGTTGCCGAACTGGTTCGCGGGCGTGGAATGACCCCCGTGGCACTTAGAGAGCCCATATTCCCAGGGAGTGTTTTGCAGGCTCTCCTACAGCCATCACCCAAGTTTGGACAAGATTGCAAAAGGGATATTGGAGTCATACCCTCTCCAATCCAAGGCCCCCAGGAAACTCCCACTCGATACAATTAGAGCCAACAGTTGATGTTGGCCCAATATACAGAAGGTGGGTGTTGTTGACGGCAGCTGCCGGGCCTGGTGGGCATGAGGAGGTGGTGACGAGCCACCTCCCCTTTAGGTGGCGGGGGTCTGGCCACTCGCCCCATGTGTTCGCCCGCCAGGCCAAAGAGGAACGTGCTGGCATTCCCGGCATGGGTGGGAGAGGACACGTCATTCAAACGGGGGCCTGATCCCCCAGCAACCGTGGGTCCTCACTCGAGGGTCCCACTGAGGAACAGTACGGCAGCAGCCTATAGCACCCACCTTCCTGCCTTGCTGGAAAGGACGCGAGGGAGAGATGTCATTTGGAGGGGAAGTGGGAAGATCCACCAACAGCCGCGAGGCCTCCTCCGAAGCTCCCACTGAGCTACTCTGTGGCGGCAGCCAACAGTACCCACCTTCCTGCCTTGCCAGAAAGGACGGGAGGGAGAGGAGATGTCATTTGGAGGGGAAGTGGGAAGATCCACCAACAGCCGCGAGGCCTCCTCCGAAGCTCCCACTGAGCTACTCTGTGGCAGCAGCCAACAGTACCCACCTTCCTGCCTTGCCAGAAAGGACGGGAGGGAGAGGAGATGTCGATTGGAGGGGTCAGAGTGCTCCAGAGAGGGACAGGTCAAAAAAGGGTCTTTGAAATCGGAAGATCCCAACAGCCGTGAGGTCTCCTCCAAGGATCCCACTGAGGAACTCTGCAGCAGCAGCCAGCATCAACCACCTTCTTGCCTTTGTGGAAAGGTTGAAATAGGACAGGACCAGAGAGGTTGTTGGGAGGGGACTGAGTGTTCTGGAGAGGGCGAGGTGAGAAGAGGGATTGTGTGCCTGTGTGGGAGAGGAGGGCCAAGCCCAAGGCTTCCTGGCCACATTGCGCAGCAGGACCGGGATGGAAGGACCCCACATCCACCCTGAAGGAGTGCACAGACTGCTGTGGCAGAGGCTTGTCTGCTACCCCTGTGTCACAGTGGAGGCTGTCGCCAGCATCACTCACCTTCCTGCCTTCACGGAAAGGATGTGACTGGTCGTGGCGGCATTACCCATTCACCCCTGCCCAAAGGGGACCGCCACTGCTGTTGGCAGGGGCCACCGTGACGTACAATTTTATGCGCAACAGCAGTTGATCTGTCCCTCGTGGCCCAAAGCCGAAGCATCATACAGTACCCATTGTCTGGCCTTCACAGAAAGGGTGTGAGGGTGAGGGACCCATTCCCCCCTACTCAGAGGGGGCAGCAGGAGCCCATGGAAAGGGGGGGGTACTGTGCGACTCCACACTAATACCAGCAACAGCAGCAGAGCTGCTCCTCGTGGCAGAAAGCAGCATCAGCTCCCAGCACCACACCTTCCTGCCTCCATGGAAAGGACATGACTGGTTGTAGCAGCATTACCCATTCATCCCTGCCCAGAGGGGACAGCTGCTGCTGTTGGCAGGGGCCACCGTGACGTACAATCTTATATGCAACAGTAGTTGATCTGTCCCTCATGGCCCAAAGCCGAAGCATCATACAGCACCCACTGTCCGGCCTGCACAGAAAGGGTGTGAGGGTGAGGGACCCATTCCCCCTTGCTCAGAGGGGGCAGCAGGTGCCCATGGAAAGGGGGATAACATGCAGTGCCACACTAACACCAGCAACAGCTCCTGAGCTGCCTCTCATGTCCAAAAGCAGCAGCAGCAGACCCCAACCATCTTCCTGCCTTCGTGGAAAGGACATGTGACTGGTCGTGGCGGGTCCCATTCGCCCCATGAACAGAGAGGACAGCAGGTGCACATGGATAGGGGTGCACCGTGCAGCTCAAACCTCTCAAGCTCAGCAAAAGCTTTGGACCCCTTGGGGTTCAAAACGGCAGCAGCAGACAGCACCCACATTCCTGCTTTGGTGGAAAGGGTGGGAGGGACCCATTCCCCCTGCTCAGAGGGGACAGCAGGTGCCATGGAAGGGTGGGTACCATGCAGTGCCACTCTAACATCAGCAACAGCAGCAGAGCTTTTCCTCGTGGCCAAAAGCAGCATCAGCTGGCAGCACTACACCTTCCTGCCTTCGCACAAAGAATGGGATAGGAAAGACAGGAGAGGTTGGAAGGCATCTGGGCAGATTCAGAGAGGGAGAGGTGTGAAGAGGGAATGGGAACTTGTTTGGGAGAGGACGACCAGGAGGCCCCAAACAGCCATCGTGTCGAATTGCGCAGGCTGCTGTGGCAGAGGCTTGTCCGCCCCTTCTGTGTCGCAGAGGAGTCTGTCACCAACATCAGTCACCTCCCCTTCATGTACAGGAGATGAGTTGAGGGGCCCATTCCCACCATGCTCAGACCAGACAGCAGGAGCCTAGGATAGTGGGCTCCGTGCTGTGCAACCATATGGGCCGCAGATCCAGAGCTGCCCTACATGCCCAAAAACCAGAGCATCAGAAAACACCCACCTTCCTGCTTTAACTGGAAGGATGGGATGGGCAGGACAAGTTATGGGGAGGGGTCGTTTGGGCAGCATCCAGAGAGGGAGAGGTTGAAAGAGGGAACGGGAACTTGTCTGGGAGAGGAGGGCAAAGGGTCACTAGCCATGGAAGTAGCCCCGAGAACTGAGGGAGGCTTGGGCCTGCTGTGGACTAGCTGGGCAGGCTACAACCCCAGGGTGGCTCAGAGCCTGGGTAGGTCCAGGTCCACGGGAGGTTGCCCCAGCAGGTTCAGGTTGACCTTGATGAACGTCAACATGTCCACCAGGTCTGGGTGCAGACTTGCGCGGCGGGGACAGAGGAGGTCTCCCAGATGGGAGAACACCCGCTCACTCTGCACTCTGGTGGGAGGGCAGGACAGGATGTTGGTTGGGATGATGGACAGGTCCGGCCATCGGTCAGATTTTGTCACCCAATACTCCAACAGGTTGGCATGGGGGGGGGCTTGGTGGGCTCAGAAAGGTACTCACGCACCATGGCCCCCGCCGAGTCCTCCACTGAGAGGGATGCGCCCACCATGCAGCGGCCAACCACGCAGCCCACCAACAAGGCCCAGAGATAGAATGTGACCATTGGGGTGGCTCTTCCCTGGTGTGGCTCTCTTCCCACCTCCTCCCCCTACCACTCCTCCTCCACCACCGCCGCCTGGCCCTTGCCGCTGCCCGGTTCCTTCTCTCCTGCCCTCTGTCTCTGGAAACGGAGCACCGCTCTGCAGAACTCCTTTTTCCAGTACTGCATCTGACCCGCCTGCGTGGCAATGCTGCCCTTGATGCAGGGGTCACAGAGGGAGGCCAGTTGGTATGGCGCCTCATGGCGTAGAGGATGCAGGCATTAAACAACGCAGGCCTGGATCTTCCGTACAAAGTCCCGGACCCTGGGGAGCAGCTCTTGCCCTTGCTGGAGCTCCTGAGCCAGAAACTGGTCGAGACCATGGATCAGAGGAAGGACCTGACCCAGGCTGGCCTGGTAGGAGCACAAGAGCTGTGTGGCATACTTGAAGGGTTTCAGGATCTGGGACATCTGGTCAAGGACTCTCCAGTCCATGGAGCTGAGGCTCAACTCCTCTCCCCTCCTCAGCACATCCGAAGAGGACAGGATGTCTTTGCAACACACCCTTCTGTTCCACCAGATGACATATTATGTCGTAGGTGGAGTTCCAGTGGGTGGGCAGGTCCTGGAACAGTTGGTGCTTGGGGTCCCCTCCCTCCCCCTGCCTCTGGAACAGCTTGCGGGAAGAGTTTATGCTGCTGGAGAAGTGGGAAGCGATGCAACAGCAGCTGGCCAGCAGATTGCGCGTCCGCGAGGTTCCCTCTTCCCAGCTGACCCTCGGCTTGCTCCCCAGCCCGAGTACGTCCCGCATCACGAGGTGCAGTTTGTGATGAACACCAGGCCCGGGAGGGCCTGCCAACATATTGGCTCCCGCATCCGTCACAATGAAGCCACAGACAAACCCTTCCACCCCAGACATTCACTCCCTCAGAGCCGCCTTTACGGTGGTGGCGATGTTCTTCCCAGCGTGGACCTCGTCCATCCCCTGGGCCTGAAGGAGAACCGCCCTGTAGCTCGGGGTCAAGCTGGGCACCTTTTTACGTCTGACAGATCTTGGCCAGGGGAGGTGGAGGTCCTCTAGTTGCCACCAGCGGGCGGTGATGGCAAGGTACCGATGATGGCAGCTGCTCCACAGGTTGGCCGTGACGTGCACTGTTCTGCCTCGGGCGGCCGACAACTCTCTGCGCACATGTCTCGCACTGACTCATACAGGGCAGGAACGACTCGACGCCCAACAGTGCACCGTGACGGCATGGAGAACCATGGGGCAAAGTGCTGGAGCAGCAGTTGGAAGTCCACGCCCTCCACGACCAATGAGGGAAGCCTTGCAAGGCCATCATCTGCGCCACCACACAAATGCGCACCTCCTGAGCCCTTGACCTCACCCTTTTCAGCAGAGCCACCCCCGACCTCAATGGAACAACTTCCCCCAGGGCAGCCTGCCTCATCCTTCTGCTCCCACCAGCCACACCCTCGGGGCAAGGCTTCTTGTTCGGGGTGCATTCCAGAGACCCTCCCATTGATCCCAAATCAGACGAGCTGATGGCCCTCGGTCTCCCCCTGATGGATGTTTCGCTGGCCGAGGACGGAGACCACAGAGTCGGGTGGTGCCTCTTCAGGTGCCGAGTCAGGGCCGTCAATGACAGGCACTTTGGGTCATTGCCCCTGCACACCAGGCCCTCACACACACAGCACTGCACCACGTGGGGGTCAGTAGGAAGGGACCGAAAGTGCCTCCAAACATTGAGATTGAACCGTGGCCCACTAACGGTTCCAGGGGAGGGAGGACGAAGGGTTGTTGCTGGATGTGCCATGGAGCTGGCAAGACGGAGTGATGGGTGGACTGCAGGCAGGGACAGCACCACTGGTAGTTTGGGATGGGGACAGGCTGGATATTTCCTCGAACCCCAACCATTACTCCGAGGATCCCTCGGCCTCCTCCTCCCCAAAAAATTTCAGGAGTTCCTCTTCCACCGCCGGCAAGACCTCTTTGGCCTCCTCCACAGCCGCCACTGGTGATTTTTGGGAAGCAGGAGCCTCTGCTGCTCCAGAGTTCTGCACAGCACTGCTTCCCGTACTGCAACCAGGACAATCTCTGCACTTCCCCCCGCAACCACTCTTGTCCCCCACCTGAAGCCTCATAGTGCCAGCAAACAACAATTGAGGAGAAGAAAGGAGATGACACTGTGAACCCTCAGCCGAGGTGCCCACCGAGCTGGGCCCCAGGGCCTCGCAGCAGCCCTGGCACCAAAGGGAGGAAGGGACTAGAGCCCTAGCCCACCACTCCCACAGACCTGAACAGATCAGGCACTAATGTGAGCCCTCAGCCGAGGTGCCCACCGAGCTTGGCCCCAAGGCCTGGAAGCAGCCCTGGCACCAGAGGGAGGGAGGGACTAGATCCCTAGCCCACCACTCCCACAGATCCCTAGCCCACCACTCCCACAGATCAGGCACTGATTAATAATAATCCAAATTCCACATCATCAGTTATGGTAAGATGGCCTTGCCACCACTAACAACAACAGTACATCAACTTGTTATATATTTTTGGCTGAAGATTTTTTTCTCCCAAGCATCACTTTTGGTAACAATGGCATATGAAGAGATGAAAGATACATCATGGAAATCCCAGGTACTGTCCCTATTGGCTAAATTAGGATTATCTGAAGAATATTTAAGGAGTTATGACTATATAGCTGCTAGATGTCTAATTAAACAAAGATTATTGGACATAAGTACACAACAAGATCAGGGGTTGCTAGGTATTATGAGTTCAGCAACTCTATATAATCATCTTATATCCCATCCTATAACCCGGCCAGTTTATTTTGATGACCTAACGGTCACAGAATATAGGACGTCGTTTACTAGGGCTCAGATGAATATACTTCATTTGGCAGTTCTGAAAGGCTGTTATAACAAGACCCCACTTGCTGATTATGTGTGCTCCTGTGATCATAAATCCATTGAAGATATGTCCCATGTTATGTTTTGATGCCCGAGATTTGTAACTATTCGGGAGAAATATCTTAGAAATATTCTGCAACGGGTGCCAGGGAGGTCAGAGCAAGATAAATTGGTGGTGCTGCTGGCAGATAAGGATAAATGGATTACAATGCAAGTGGGGATTTTATGGATTTAAAGATCTTGATGGAGTTTTGTCAGTTTCGGTTTAAATTTTATGATGCAGTAATTTGTATTAATAATATTGTACTTTTTTGTTATTTTCTATGGCTGTGCTGAAGCAATAAAGTATTGATTGATTGATTGATTGATTGATTGATTGATTGATTGATTGATTGATTAATAATAATCAATGTGAGCCCTCCGCCAAGGTGCCTGCCGAGCTTGGCCCCAGTGCCTGGCAGCAACCCTGGAACCACAGGAGATAGATGCCTATCCCCAAAATCCAAGCTCAATTATACTGCGTCTCTCTCCCCAAAGGCTAGCAAGCAGCAAGCAGCAGCTCTGTCACACTCCACTGCTCGCTGAAAGTGAAACCCAGCCTGGAAGCCCACAGCTATTTATAAGCACAGGTCCCATTGAGCAACGCAGGACGTCTGTGTTTGGCCGTCAGAGCTGCCTATCAGGGTTTGCAGGGATGAGATTGGAGTGCCCATGGCTACAGAACACCCCCTTCCCCCTCCCTCCCCTGGGTGTCTTCTCCCAACTTGAAACCGCTTTGCAGCTCCATGGTTGGAAGGAAGACCGGCTCATCAAGGTAAACTGGGCTTCCATTTGGGTTTCCAGGACGACAGAAGGAGCGCAGACAGAGTTCAGGCATTCCCCCAGCTCCGTTGCCAGGGGAATTGATTGATGGCGCCTGACTGTCTGGCTTCCCAAACCGCGGCCAAACGCACCGAACCAGGCCTCTCCCAAATGCTGGTTCGTTTGCCGTGGACAATCACGAACCGCCGGATCGCAATCGCACGATCACCAATTTTGTGGGTTTTTGAAGTTCGTAATGCGGTTCGTGCCCATCTCTAATTACAACACTTTCCAGTTTAGTCACCTGCCTTATTTCTCTCTCTATTTTCAAATATGCCTCAACCTTAGTAGTGCCCAGATGTACTGTGACAGCTGACTCCTTCCCAGCACTATTAATCTATCTAGACAGCATATGATATCTACAATATTTGTATCAGACAGGCAATTCACCATGTAGTCACAGACCTCACACTCTCCATTCCTAATGATTAAATCTCCCACTGCCAAAGACCCACTTCCCCCCCAACTCCAGAGAGGTATCCTTGCTATGAGAGGATACCAATTCATCATCCAAGTAAGAAGTCCCTCCTATGCAGGATCTTGTACCAGGAAGAATGATTACTGATATGTAGTACTCTAACCTTTTCACTCTGGTGCTGGATTCACCCAGGAGCTTTACTTGTATGTCCTTCTTCAGAGAAGCTGTATCTCTGCAAACATAGCCTGTTTGCAAGCTCCGGTCACACATTCCAAGAACTGCTGCCTGAACTCTGATTTACTCTGTCATCGTCATCCCCCCAGTCTTAGACTATCAGCTGACTCATTTCAATAAGCAGAGGACTATGTGCTTGAGCACATGCTTAGAACTGAAAGCAAACTTCAAACCCACAATTTAAGTTCCACACAGCTCAAGAACCAAACAGTTCAAAACAAAAGAGACATACTTATTTATGCTATTCATAGCCTGCCTTTCTTACTGAGATTCAAGGTGGATTACATAGAATAAATCAATACAAACATGGGCTGGGACATTCAATAAAAAATACAACGGGGTAGGACAGCAGAAATGTGAAAACAGGCAGAAATCCAATTCAGAGCTGAACAACAACAACAATGCTGAAACATAAAACAACACTTACCCTCTCTTTGTCTCTTGAACCAGTTCCAGGTGAAAACTCTTATTTCAACACATCCTGTTTGTAAACTCTGATCACCCAGCTATTACCCTATACCATAATCTTGTACGTGCTTAAAATATAGTATTTATTACAACTTGATGATATAACTCTACATAAAAGGCTTAGGGTACTTAACTGATTATAAAATGCTGTCTTTGAGTTGTGAAACTGTTCTCCTGTTTCTATTCATTTTACAGAGTATTTATTCTATAATATTATTTTTAATGTTGTATGCTGCCTGAAGGCTCTGAGAAGCTATTTGTCAAGGTAAAACATTTTTTTTAAAAAAACAAACCTTGCCTTCACCTTCATTGCCAACCAGTACTTCTCTACTTTACCTCTGATACTCAAAGGGTTTTGCTTAACATAACAGCATTATGAAAGGTTTGCATAAATTCTTTTTTCTATTCAGCCTGTACTCACTGCTGGCAGTAGCTGGCTGTAAGGTAATAGAACCAGGAAGGTAAGACAACATTTGGATCTTGAACACTAAGTTAACTGAGCCCTGCTGAACTCAAGCAAAGATGCACTACTCCTAGATCTGCATGCAGAACTGACGTCAGAAGTTTAGGATGCCTTTTCGGTATCTCATCCACAATCACCCAAATTTCATTAGATGCAATCCATTATCAGTTCTCTGACATATAACAGATTTTGTTCTTTTTCCTCAGCTTGGTTAGTCTGATCCATGACACATTTTGTGACTCCCCTTATTTCCTAATTCATTTCAATCATAAATTTACTGACTGCCATTCTGTATTTTGTTCCTTCCACACTACATATCATTTCAACACCCCTCCTTATGGTTTATCCTTGGGAGTTCAGCAGTTCTCACTTACTGCTAAACTGTGACAATTTACTACGTTTAAAAAAAAAACTTGCTTTTTTTTTTAAAGATTCCTGATCCATAATGAAACTCTCCAGTTGGCCTCAGGCAAGTCACTATCTCTTAGAAACAAATTACTCATTACATGGGAGATCTGTGATCAGATCTACAAATGGAGTCTTTAAAATTAGAAACTAACTATAGGAGGAAATTTAGTTTAGCACTGCAATGCTGGGGGGGGCGTGGTCAAGAAACGTCATATCATTTCCTGAGAGAGATATCTTCTCCCCCATGAATGGTAACAGCAACTGTAGGGGAAGATAATTTCTATTAGGAAAACAGCACAAAGGAAAAATGTTAAACCTCTCATGTCCTAACAACACTATGGACCAGATTCAAAATATGAGCTGCTCTGTCATGCTAAAGAATACATCAGGAAAACCAATCACAGATCCCCCAAGTAACATGTCATTTGCAGAAGAAGAAATATCTACATTTAATGCTAAACTCAACTCATTCCTGAAGAGATTTTTAAACTGAGAAACTATCCTGCACCTATTAAGGGCTCATCACTGCTCACCACTCAGAGCTAGACAAAGAAAATTGTACAGTACAATTTTCATCAGTTTCATTTAAGTGCCACTTTGAGCAGGTCAAGGCTTATGTTTCTACTTGCTTTTCTCTTACCGCCTTATCCTTGGTTTCTTCCCTGACCCACTCCGTCCTTTTCTATAACTAGTAAAATAAATTTTAGTATAAAAACAGTGCTTACTCTATTGTGTATCTAGAAAAAAATTCAATATGACATAAATCTAAGATCCAATGAAATATGACGTAACTAGAAATAGAGCCTATTTTTTAAAAAACAGGCCCAAGAAAACAGCGCAGCCTCTGGAGAGACAGGACAGCATGCCTCGCTGTCCCGCCATAGCACTGGCCTCTGGAGGGACAAGCCGGCTCACCTGGCCATCCTGCTACGGTGTCAGCCTCCAGAGGGACAGGTCTTCTCGTTGCTGTGCCGGCCTCCAGAGGGGTGGGCCGGCTTGCCAGGTCTTCCTGCCGCTGCGCCAGCATCCACAGGGATGGGCCGGCAGGATGGTGGCATTCCTGACTGGAACTTCACATTTGTAATCCAACCACTCCCAGTTTGCTTTAAACCTTGGTAGGAAAAAAAGACTGGCATATTACAGGAATGTGTCTCTTTTCCATACAAGGGAATAAAGCATCCAGTGGAGGAAGAATTTTCAGATGGGAAAACAATGATGGTACAGGTTGTTAAAACATTTCTTTCCCAGTACCACAGCCTTGATTCAGATAAGGTTCTTCTGCAATTGTTCTTTAGAGCCAAATAAAATGTCTGATGTTCAAACAATCATAGAACTTCAACATCAAGTGTACTTTGATTCCAAGTTTCATTGTACTGCCCACAGAGGCTCAATCAAATTTAATATATACACGCTTCTACTAAAAAAAATTCAATTTAATATCAAACTGTCCTGAGCTCTAGGTCCAGTACAGGGATAACAATTTTCTAAATGTTTAATTAGGAGATTGGGGGAGCAATATTAAACAGGTTTACTTAAAGGAAATCCCACATTAGTAAGTGGATTTACTACTAAGAAAATGTTCTTAGGATGGCAACCTTATAAGCGGTCGGCCCGGCCTCCGCCATTTTAATAGAAGCTTCATATTTATGGCTGCTGGTAATACCCTGCACTGGGCAGGGGTTTGGACTAGAGGGTCTGTATGGCGCAGCGTGGTTAGAACTGTGGCTGAGCTAAGAATGAGGCTTCCACACACAAGTAGCACTCAGGTGTATGTACAGTTTATTTTACAGTGACTTATTTACAGGTTCTTGTTCCCAGCGTCAAAGTGCTTCGCCAAGCACCTGATGGAACAAGGTCCACCCCAGCACAAGACACTGCTGGCTTATATCCCCCAGTAGCACCCCCCAGTGTCCAATCACAGTACATCAGGTGAGGTGACGTAGGTAGTATCTCTGCTCCTTAGTCAGGTGATGTTCTTGCATCATCCAGGACCTGTCAAATAGATCTTTTACATCTACAGTAACATGACATGACAGATGCAAACAGCAAGACACAGACATGCTTCTTGACTCACTAGCTCAACACTTCCAACTCTATGATTCGATATTAAAACTGTTCAGGCCTCTGGAGTAAAATGGCTGCGGTTTAGCCAATAGAGGACCTCTAGCGGTTGCTGAATCCCACCCAGGAGACATGGCATGAATGGAATGCCACAAAAGAATGCGGGGTGATTAAACGGCGATTGGACTCGCTATCTCCTTGGCCTCGCCCGTGATGAGCGCAACAAAGGACTCGCAGCATCAACCTCACTTAGCACATTCCTCTTCCTCCTCCTGTGATGAAATCTCCTATCCATGATTGAAGAACTGATCAAATGACATTCATAAGCACATACAGTCGTTCCTGGCACAATGTATCCCCTTCCTAAAAATACTTAACCTAGCTCCAGTGTACTTCATCAGGAAAACTGTCCTTTTGTGCAGGGCAAAAACAAGTTTTACATTGATATTCATACACCCCAGCAGCTATCAATCAAAGTACTCAAGCCTTTTGTCCTGCCCAGGAAGTAGCCATTGGTGCCTTTGTCCTAACTGCTAGGAGGACTCTCCTCTACCCCAAGGCACATTTTACCTATAAAGGTAGAGCTCTGGCCCTATTCAAATCAAACACGTTTGAACACGTTTCTGGATCCACAAGCGCTGTTCCCTTGAGGTTTGCTCTAAGCCTCTCGCCTTGCCGAGGACGCTGGCCATTTGACGCTCTTCCCTCTCCCTCCTCACGTGAACTGGACCCCTTCTCTGGGATAGGTAGATATAATTACTCTCTCTTGCTCTATTCCCACACCTCTGGCTATATGTCCTAGGACTCTCCCTTTGTGTGTGATTATTTTCCCCAAGTAATTGGCATATATGTGCATGAAGTTCTGTTCTTTAATAAAAGTTACTGATTGATTTGAAGCACCAGACTCGCTTGGCTTATTGGGATTGGGACCTCATATACAAAGGTGATAAGATTCTAGTTACCGCCTCTCATATAGTTATCTTCCTTGCGAGTTAATTCCCCCCCATAAATCATATTTTAATGTAAGGAGACCATTTCAGGTAACAACCTATAAGTATGTTGTGGGTATGAATGCTCCCTCTGCCTTTCCTTCCATATCAATTCCTCCTCCTCTATCACTGGCACATCAAATGTACCAGTGCTAACTATGGTTAATGTTGGTTAGATTTTACTTGCAGCCAGTGCTACAAATCATCTTCAAACCCTCATTTCAAACTTCCGCCTCTAGGTAGGAAATTGTATTCCTCTTCTGCTCTGAATATCAAGATTGCAAATTATAGTGCCATGATGGGGGCCTATCAAGCATTCCTCTGGAACTGTACATCCAACTTTGTGGAAAAATTGCCCAAAGATCAGAATGTGCTGGCAACAGTGATATTGGAAGAAGCCCTGAAGTTGTCCAAGCAACACATTGACGTGGGACGAAATTCTGTTGATACCTCAGCCAGGATCTAGCATCATCCATAATACTCAGGAGACATGCCTAGTTGTGTACGACTACCCTACCTCTTGAGACTAGAGCCAAAGTATAGGACTTGCCCTTTGAAGGGCAGACATGATTTTTGGCTAAAACGGATGGAGGGAAAGGCGTAGAAGAGGTTTCCTTTCCAGGTTAACTGGAAAGCATCCCCTAGAGAGTTTGGATCTCGGCCTCCCCTTGAGTAAGCCCTCCCCTCAGGGCTAGGCCTCCCCTTGAGTAAGCCCTAGGCCTCCCCTTGAGTAAGCCCTCCCCTCAGGGCTTTCGCAAAGAGGTCTATATCAGGGTACTTGTTCTAAGTAAGCGTCCTTTATGGTCCACTCGTGATTCTCTGTGTGGAGTCTGCTGAGCTTGTCTGCTACAACATTTGCAGTGCCTGGGATATGTACAGCATGGAGGGTAATATCCCTTTCTAAGTCCGATTCCCATATCAGAATGGCCTCTTTGCACAGGACACGAGGTGGTGTCCCCCTGCTTGTTTAAATAAAACACAACGGTGGAATTGTCGGTTAGCACCTGGACTGTCTTCAGCTCTACAGTATCTGCGAAGGCGATAAGGGCATAACAAATCGCTCTAATCTCCAGGACTTTGATGTGTAACTCCTGCTCTTGTCTAGACCATTTTCCATGAGTCTTGAGAACACCATATTGGGCACCCCAGCCTGAAGTTGAAGTATCAGTAGTTATGGTCACTCCACCCCTTTGAATAAATGGTCATCCTTGATCCACCATTCAAGCCATTTGAGAACTGCTCTAGGGATGGAATATTTCTTTTAAAAAAAATTATTGGATTAGAAATTATGTAAATATTCCATACAATCATTTCCCTTTAAATAATTTCTGTTCTAACCCCCTCCCTTTCACCCCCCTTTTGTTGACTTCCAACAGTTTTCCAACCCCTTGTCTATCTTTTTTCTTACTCATTTCAAACTTACTTTATACTATTAAACCTACTTTCATTCTCTTCTAAGCTTATATATTATGTTATAACACAGTACTACCTTTATTCCCTTCCCCTTTTATCTTATAAGACTAACTATTACATTTCTAGCATATATTCTTTAATAATATAACATTTTATCCATTTACTATTCTCTTACTTAATCATGTCAATATGGGTCAACCCATTTGACCCATACTCCACATACTTCTAAATGCTTCTATACCGCTGTATACATTTAATATATGTCAATCAATTTAACTTATAATCTATATGTTACTATATACTTCTTTCCCTTTTTTAAAATATAATTTATCTATTATACAGTTATCAGCCAGAAATATATTTAGTTAACTTATATCCTTATAATTCTTATAATAACACCTCTATTATTTACTACTATATGTGGTAATCAAATAAAATAATTGCTTAGAACTCCTTGTTTAAATTCCCTCCCCCCGGTAAAGTCACTTCTCTCTTCTTTTATTGTATTTCAGTAATTTTCAAACTGCCACAGTTCTCCTCCAACCTCCCATTTTTTCCCTAGATAATGTTTCAACTTCTCCCAATCCATGTTAAACTGTCCTGGATCGAGATCTCTCAGTTTCCTTGTCATTTTGTCCATTTCCGCCATGTACAGCAATTTATAAATCCAATCCTCAATAGTTGGCACTTCTTGTACTTTCCATATAAAAGTCTAGCCGCTGTTGTCATATAAAATAACAATGTCCTATATTGTGCTGGAATATCTTCCATTCCCAAGTTCAGTAGCAGCAGTTCTGGGTTTTTATTAACTTGAAATTGTAAAATCTCACTTATTACTTCTATTATTTCCCCCCAGTACTGCTTAGCTACCTCACAAGTCCACCACATGTGATACAAAGATCCTTCATGCTTTTTACACTTCCAGCATTTATTAGACAAGTTCGGATTCCCTAACGCAATTTTCTTTGGTGTCAAATACCAACGATAAATCATTTTATAGACGTTCTCTTTAATGTTGGTGCATGTCGTAATCTTCAACGTATTTTTCCACAAGTATTCCCACGCCTCCATTGTTATTTCTTTGTTAAAGTTTATTGCCCACTTCACCATTTGAACTTTGACTGTCTCGTCTTCTGTAAACCATTTTAACAACACTTTATAAGTCTTAGAAATTTCCTTTTTATCCTCTTGCAAAATTACCTCCTCTAATTCCGAATTCTCCATTCTTATCCCTCCCTTCACACAGTCTGAATTATAAAGATCTCTAATCCGTCTATATTGAAACCAGTCATAACTTGGAGACAACTCCTCCTGCGTCTTAATTCTTAGTTTAGAAAATTCTATTCGCGTTATCTCCTTATACGTTAAACACTGTTGTTCATTGTCGACAGCTCTCGGATCTAATACTTCGTATGGAACCACGGGATGGAATATTTCTTATCCTGTTTTTGTGTCTCAAACGGACGAAAATTACAATTGTAGTCTACGCATATGAAGTCTAGCCATGGAAGTGACCACTGTGGTAGAGGCCATAAGACCCAATAGTGTCTTAAGAGTTATAGCCTACTGGAATCTGCAACAAGTAACCTGATTTACCAGGTTCTTGATTTTATCTGCCCTCTCTTGTGGTAGGAAAACCTTATTAAAGACACTATCTAGGACTGCTCCTATACACTGTGTCCTTTAAGAAAGTATAAGTACAGACTTCTTAAAGTTAACTAACAAACCTAATCTTGTACAGCTATTGATGACTAGACCCATGTGCTGTTCTAATAACTCACTAGAGGGGGCTGAAACTAGCCAATCATCAAGATAGGGGTAGATCAAGCATCCATGTTTCCGTAAGTAAGCTACCACCACAGCCAAGCACTTTGTAAAGACCCTAGGGGCCATGGACAGGCCAAAGGGTAAAATCTGGTATTGAAAAACTCTACCATTGCATGTAAACCTAAGGAATTTCCTATGTGCAGGATGGATAGAAATATGGAAATATGCTTCCTTCAAATCTAGGACCGCAAACCAGTTATTAAAGGGGAGCAGTTGTAACATCATATTGAGTGTTACCCTCCTGAACTTTTGGGTGCATATGAACCTGTTTAGACTCCTAAGATCTAAAATGGGTCTGACACCACCATCCTTCTTGTCTATCAGGAACATCCTAGAGTAAAACTCATGTTGGGGATTGTCTACGAGCACCGACTGAATATCCCCTTTTGTTTCCAATTCTGTCAACTCTTGGAGCAATCTATCAGACAAGATACCCTGAGAGAAATCAGGAAGTCAATCAGGCGAGTAACATCAAAATTAAATTTTATAACCAACCAAAACACCTTGCAATACCTAGGAATCAGAGGTAATGCTCTCTCAAGCTGTAAAGTGATTAGCTAGCCTGTTCCCAAATATAATTGACTGCTCAGACCCTAGTCAGAATTGTTTCTGTGATCCCTGGGACTCCTTGGTCAATGGGGCTTGTTGCCTTGGCGAGATCTATTATTAGACCACCTAAGCTGGAATTGCTCCTGTTGTGACTGAGATTGCCTATGTTGGAGGTAGGCAGGATACAGCTGGTAGTAGTACTGCTTGCCCCTATATGGTTGTTGAGGGCAGTAGGAGTACCGCTGTGTAGGCTGCTACCTCTGTGGAAGCACACCATATGGGTGGGCCTGTCTGCCTATCTTTTTTCTTCTGTGATAGGAAGTCATCCGTTTTAGCCAAAAATCATGTCTGCCCTTCAAAGGGCAAGTCCTATACTTTGGCTCTAGTCTCAAGAGGTAGGATAGTCGTACACAACTAGGCATGTCTCCTGAGGATTATGGATGATGCTAGATCCTGACTGAGGTATCAACAGAATTTCGTCCCACATCAATGTGTTGCTTGGACAACTTCAGGGCTTCTTCCAATATCACTGTTGCCAGCACATTCTGATCTTTGGGCAATTTTTCCACAAAGGTGGATGTACAGGCCCCCATCATGGCACTATAATTTGCAATCTTGATATTCAGAGCAGAAGAGGAATACAATTTCCTACCTAGAGTGTCCAGCTTTCTACTCTCCTTGTCAGTAGGGGAGGTGTGAAAGCCCTGTCTCTGTCTTGTTTGCATCTCCTCCAACATCAGAGACAATGGTGGAGGATGACTAAATAGGAAAGGACAGATGCCCTCCCTAGTCTTATACAGTCCTTCAGACTTCTTTGTGGTAGTGTGTGTCGAGGCCAGCTTCTCACAAACAGAGTGAATAAGCTCAACAAATACCTCAATAATAGGGAAGGCTACATTAGTGGCAGTACCGGAGTACAGATATTGTAGGACCTTACAATATCTCTCAGTTTGACACTGAGAGATCCGGTCTTTCAGTGCCACACCTCTGAAGATGCCAGTCACAGCTGCTGGCGAAACGTCAGGAACTACAATGCCAAGACCACGGCAATACAGCCCAGAAAACCCACAACAACCATTGTAGGACCTTGTCTTTAGGTTTTGGGTCCACTGCAGATACCTTGATGTCAAGAGAGCGAGCCATCCTGACCATCTGTTCCATGTAGAGGCGATAATCGTCTGCAAGAGAAACTTGGCCAGTTCCCATTACAGCTTCATCTAGTGAAGGATCAGAAACAGGGCTGGGGCTCCTCTCCCTCTCCTGTTCTGAGGATTGGTAGGAGATTGATGAATGAGGATGCTCATAATGCATCCTCATTCCTTCTTGTTGATCGAAACCCTCTAGGGTCAATGTCACAGAGTGGCTGCTATAATGTCCAAACAGAGCCAGAGGCTGTCTGGAAAGCGGGATCTGCTGTGGCCAATCACGGCAATCATGTGAAAACTGGTGCCTGTCCCCATAGTCTCTCATCAAGGGTAGCTCAGAAGTGTATTCCTCCTCAGTTTCACCCTCCTCAGCTGAGGAGTGGTAGGAGGGAGATCTGGAGCGAAGAGAAGGAGTCCAATGATCTCAGATTGTTCTGCAAGTCTCTCCTTATGTTTTGTCTTGGTCTCCAACTTTTTCCTCAGAGGCTCAAGGATCTCCAAAGTCTTCTGGCTAATACTCTCCGGTGTAGACCTGGTCTGGTTGTCAGTCTTCAGATCTGAGCATGCTGGATCTGGTGTTGAGCTCTTTGGAGTCGAGCCATTTGGATCCAAGCTCCTTTGAATTGCTCTTGGCACTGAGCTCTTTGAAGCCAATTCCATCAGATCCAAAGCTGGTCAGGTTGTGATTGACTCCACTCGCTTCTTTTTTTGCTTCGATGTCAGAGCAGGCACTGGCTCCGGTCTCAAGGGCAACTGTGAAGGCAGATGTTAGCTTCAAGGAATCTCCATGAGGCTCTGGGTCTCAAGTGGGCGGTGTAAGCCTAGAGTCAGATCCGAAGCAGTCAGAACCGAGACAGCCAGGTGGCTCAAGGGATGTCGACTCAAAGCTGGAGATGCTGTTCTGGAGGCAGAGGCTGGCATGGTCATCCAATCACCACTAGCAGCCAAAGGGATCGATATCTTAGTGATATCTGAGGCTTTCATGGCTCTCTCCCAGAGTAGCACTTTCAGCCTTTTGGCCCTCTTGGCCTGTGCTTTAGGGGTGAATTTTTTGCAATGCACACAAGTCTGGACATTATGACTTTCCCCTAAGCACTCTAGACAAACAGAGAGTCCGTCCATTCTGGTCGTCTTGGTGGCACAACGTTTAAATAAGGCCTTCTCAGCCATACTGACAACTTATCTCTCTCTCCTTTCACTTTCAGAATGAAGCAGATCAAAAAATTAACCTTCCTGGCCGGCGGCGTAGAATGAACTGAGGGTAAGGGGGCACCACCTCCCACTGGCGTGTTAGGCAGGAAACGCTGCACATGCGCACTGGGTAGATGAGCGCCCTCTAGTGGATTTTAGCTTAAAACCTGAACCTGAACCAGAGCTTAAAACCTTGCCGTATTGGTAGGCCTGCACGTGCACAGTCCCAGGTGGGACTGCACAGAAGACAGACAATGAGCGGCTAAAATTCTGGAAAGATATAATTAGAACACCAACAGATAAACTTCTGCAAAAGACAGTGATCTAGATATTTCTTGGCTGTAGAAAGTTTAAGCCAATTCAAAAATAAAAATTGAAATCTTAAATGAATTAAAAAGACTATGATCATTGAGCTTAATGACGTAGACAAAGAGGTAGAGGTAGCATTATCATACGGAAAACTCATGCCATACACATAATCAATGAGAAAGCAAAAGGTGCCTCCTAAGCTAATTCAAGAAGAAGAGCAGCCATTCACTTGCTGACTGACATGTTCTCAAAATTGACATCCAAAAGATTTTATGAAGATACTAGCTGCTGGAAAGGATTTTGGATCAAATGGCAAACCGAGGGGAACCTCTGGGAAATTGACAATGAAAAAGAGAGGATAATTGTGCTGGAGGATGGAGAACAATTACTCTATCTATAAATATATTATTTTCTTTATTTTTATAAATATATTTTTTATAAATATAAAGTGCTGAAAGTGCTAATTAAGTGCAATAAACATTTCAAGAGCAATAAACAGAGATGCAAGTACAAGTCAATATAAAAATCCTTAACATCAATAAATACTATAGTACAAACTGCTATTTGGGATCACAACCAAATACAATAGTACTCTCATAATACACTGTTTCAAAGTCCAACCAGTGAAGAAAGATTCCAGGAGGATTTGTAAAGGTGAGTAACTTAAATATCAAGTTAATGTGCACTGTTTTTTCTTCTTTTTCAGGTACAAGGATGTTGCTAAAGATTCTTCAAGATGACATAACTTATGATAAATTCATAGCTGCTGGAAGGTGGAGCCTAAAGGGCACTGCCAGCATCTATATACCGTTTTGTAATTGCACTTTATCAAAGACTCACAAATAAGTAGAACATCCAATACAACTATTAAACAAACAGACTCATGTCCCCGAGTTGATATAATGTCGATGGAATGATTCCCGTTTTAGTTATTAATGCTATTAATGTTATTAATGCTCATACGAACAAACTGCTAAGCCTGACCCCAGTAAAAAGACCATCAGATGTTCCTGTAGTGCACCAGGTGCATGATGTCTATAAAACCCAGCTGTACAGTCTGGAGTCCATAAAAGATGTCTCAGGTGCCCATGGAAGACTTCTGTGTTCAAAACTGATGAAGATGATCCCAAAGATACATAACAGAGTTGCAGTAAGGATGCAACTAATTAATAGAAATCTATTTATTCTCAAAAAGTATGCCTGACCCTCCATAAAACTCATGTCTGCTTACAAAATCAATTAAAATCACATTTGCACTGCAAATTAACATACTTATAAAAATAATTCAATTTTCACACTTTTTAGCCTTTGATAAAATAGGTTACATCACATATTCTCAACAGAAGGCCCTTTCAAATAAGTTACCCTTACACGTATCTTCAAAAGTTGGGAGGGACAGGGCCTCTGGACTAATTCTGGACACTAGTTCCATGATGTGAGCCCAACTCCACCACAAAGCCCATCCCCTAACAAGGGCTTCCACAGGCCTCAGCAGGGTGCCAGGCGAGGTTGCATCACGCTCAAGCCTCGGCGTTGCCCTTGGAGGCTGGTTGCTGCTTGAAATGCTCATCCTCTCTCTCTTACCCTCAGCAGTGCCTCCATGTCTTACCCTCAGCAGTGCCTCCATGTCTTACCCTCAGCAGTGCCTCTACGTCTCTTCCTCGGCCTGCTCTCAGAGCTCTCCTTACATTCTCTCTCTCATCACCAGCCCCACCTCCCTATCCCCACTCCCAAGGCGGAGGCCAATCCCAGGGCCAGTAGTTGAAGCATCACCCAAAGGAAGCCCCATCCCTGCCTTGCCAGTCTCCATTCTGTCCCTCCCCCATGCATCCAGCTGAGGCTGACAGAGGCTTTGATGAGCCTCCATTGGCCTTCTGCCCTTCAGCATTTTTCACTCAGCTGGAGAGCGAGCAGGCACTTTGGAAGCCCATCACATCACCAGCCAGTCATGGGCTGGCCTTGGACTGGCATCACGAGGCAGCCTTGTGACCAGGTAGCATGACCTTCTCATGCTGGGGCCTGCTCATCAATGTTCTTATTGGCGGCAGCCCACTGGCTGCTACGTCCTGCAGCTAGCCCTTCCCTGGTCATTCTCAGCTCTTTGCATCAGTATCTTACAAGAAGAGGTGGTCCTTTCAATATAAAGTTCTTCATTTCCTGAGCACCTGCGATGTCTCAGAAAGGAAGATAAGAGTGAAAAACAAATAGCAAGTGAAGTTAGTGCCAATTATGCTGATAATTCTATGATTTGCAGTTAAAGGAACTATCAAGAACAGAAGAAGTATTGAGCTAACTCTCCATCTTCTGCAGCTCTAACTACAGTAACTCTGGCAGCAATCTACATTACTGTTAAGCTCAACCATAAGAAAGATAGTTTTACACTGACCCTTTCAGAAGAAAGGAGAAGATGGGGGTGGGGGTGGGACAGATGCTTTGTATTTCTGGGATTAAGATATATTGCCAGAGAATAAAATGCTCCAGTAGTGGGAAACATCACCATCATCCATTTGTTCTCAAGAATCAAACTAGACCTTCCCATAAGATAAAACAGAGGATAGTAAATCCACCATTATCTCTTCAATAACCACATTCCAGATAGGATTAAACCCATGATACTGTACCATTACAGATAGTACAAGTTTCAGACTGGGGGCAACTGAAAGGGGTAGGTATGCCCCCAGGTATGCTGGTCCCAATCCGTTTAGGGTACATCTAGATGAAGGGTACATCTATCAAGCCAAAGATGTTTCCTATAAATCCAGATGTGAAGTAACAAAGTGATCTACTATCTTCCTCATCACAGAACTATTAGGGAGGACAAAGAACACAACAGATTTGGGAGAAGTGTTTGACTCTCCTCCATGAAAAGGGATTGTCCTTCACTCAATGACTGAATATTGCCTGGAACAAAGCTGAATCCTGATCTGTTCAAATTATTCTATTCAAATTATGTCACGGTACAGTGGCCTTTACAGCAGACAGTGCAAACACATTCCTTCAGATAACTGTGGTGGAAGACACTAAGAGCCAAGCTACAAGTGATGCCTGACACAGGTTGGACACTTGTCAGCTTTCCTCAAGTTTTGATAGGAAATGTAGGCATCCTGGTCTTGCAGCTGTAATGGAGAGCCAAGCTGTAAAACCAGGATGCCTACATTTCCCATCAAAACTTGAGGGAAGCTGACAAGTGTCCAACCTGTGTAAGGTGTCACTTGTAGCTTGGCTCTAAAACAATGTTATGGCAGACTCCAGGTTTTTACACATCTTTCAATCCCCCCCCCAAGAACCTCCCTTCACAGGTATGAGGGTTCCCAGGCAGGTAAGGACTGGTCATCACACACCACCTGCCTAGCCTCCACTTTAGCAGGCAGAGAGCCCTGACCCAGATCCTCACAGGGTACCCTCTTTCCTCTTCCAGAGGCTCCACCAGACAGGCAGCCTATTCCCTGTATTTACTTCCCTTCACCAGCTACTCCCTAGGGCTACTGGGGAAAGGGAACTTAGAGGTTATTTTCCCTATATACACTGCCACCATTTAGATAAAATGTGACCAGAGTGTCTGAGGTCTGGGTGTGTGATATTTTTCCTCAACCAACAATTTCAAGACAGCCAGGGTTAAAAGTCATTACCAACAAAAGTATTAGAGTGCCTCACATCACAAGAATTTGTTCTAGTTTCTTTACTGAAGACCCCAAAACAGGGGACAGTGTTTTTTGCCACTGACTTTCTGCAGAAAACCTTCACCAGACTGGAAGAGTATAAAAATACACAACCATACCCTTTCCTGCCCCCAGTCTTATAGTAGACAATCACAAACTTGCATGTTTTTTTCACAACTCTACCCATTTCTAGTCCTGCATATAGTTAGGATAAATCTATTCTTGGTTTTGCAATTTTACAAGGAAGCCACTTCACAAAGAGCAGGAGTTGCCATACCCCAGACAATTCATTTCTCTATTAAAGTCCTGAAGCTTGTTCATTTTACAGCAATTTTATCTTGGTGATATTGTATCCTCACTACATAAGACTATTATTGTCAAAGCACACATGGATTGGAAACAGATCTGGGTTTGCCCTTTTCGGGCCTATTCTCAGAATGGGGAAAAATATTTTATCATTTTTCGTCCCGTTTCCCCCACACACACACACACACACTGCATCTTGCCATCTTTTTCTCTCTCTCTATTTAGTTTTTGCCCTACCTTTTTCTGTTTATTTAAAAATAACCACAAAGACAGAAAATAGCGACTTGTGGAACTTGCCTTAGGTCATGATACTTTTGGAGTCTGGTCTACTAGTTAAAAGGGGCTAAAGATTTAAAAGCTAAACAGATGCAAAGACTATCCAACTTAAGAGAGGCAACAATAGTTTCTAAGTAGAAAAATTAGCCAACTGCTTACCTATCTGCTGTGTCTCCAGGCCCCTGATGCTTTCCTCCTGAGCCGTTTATTGAGTCTTGCCTTGTGAGCCCTTGAGATCTACCTCGGTCCAATGCTGATATAGATTGCTCTTGCAGCTTTGCTTTTTTCTCCTGAGGTGTTTCTTCGTTTCTCAGCACTCTAAAACTTTCTTGATCAGGCTTCTGTGGTGTATTTGTTCCACTACTATAAAACCAAGCTCCAGATTTTGTGAGGATTTCTTGTTGTTTTCGGCACAAGTTACATACCCACATTACCTATGTATAAATGTAAAAAAAAATACTCATTACTGAAGGCAAGACAAAATAATTTACACACCACATATCTGATGAATATGGGTTTCTATTTTCAGAAGCAGGCCTGTGAAAACTGCTAACAGTATTCTGCCTCTAGTAGTCAGAGCTGTAACAAGTGCAAGGTGAGGCACTTGCCTTTGACATACATAGCTGAGGGCCCAGAAAAAAATACATTAAATATGCATCTACCATCCCCAGCTGCCATGCCATCAGGAAAAGGATACATTTCTATAGATTCAAATTAAACCAACCAAGAAGGGGTGGTTGGTTCATTAGGGCAATAGAGGCAGATCCCCACAAACCTCAGCTCCTTGTTACTTGGCTCCTTTACAGTAAAAATATATTAAAGCAAAAGCCTTACTGAACTTACTACGAGTATAGGGCTTGTACGGTATCAGCTCCCTCCTTAATCATGAACACATGAAGCTGCCTTATATTGAATCAGACAATCAGTCCATCAAAGTCAGTGTTGTCTACTCAAAATATCAGCAGCTCTCCAAGATCTCAAGTTGAGATCTTTAACATCATCTACCATCTGATCTTTTTAACTGGAGATGCCAGGGATTGCACCTGGCCCATTCTGCATGCCTAGTAGATGTTCTATCACTGATTCTCAGCCCCTCCCCTTATCTATATTAGTCTTCTTGATGGCTTCTCTTTCTGGATCTCACCCTCCCTACACGCAAGCTAGAGGACTCCCCACCCCATTCTTCTTAAAGGCAGAGCTTTTTCACCCATGGATGCCCAATGCAAACTACAGAAAGAGGGTGAGGCTTATTAAAATAAGGAAAGATTGACAGGATTGTCCAATGGATTCTTACGGAATTTATTGACTAGAGACTCACAAGGGTAGCTGAATTCACTGCCCAGTTTCCAACTGTAGTTGTGGAAAATAAGTGAAGGTTAAGTTAATGGGTATGGTATATTGTCGAAGGCTTTCACGGCCGGAGAACGATGGTTGTTGTGGATTTTCCGGGCTGTATTGCCATGGTCTTGGCATTGTAGTTCCTGACGTTTCTCCAGCAGCTGTAACTGGCATCTTCAGAGGTGTAGCACCGAAAGAAAGGAATCTCATCTTTCAGTGCTACACCTCTGAAGATGCCAGTCACAGCTGCTGGCGAAATGTCAGGAACTACAATGCCAAGACCATGGCAATACAGCCCGGAAAATCCACAACAACCATCTTAATGGGTATGGTTTTGCTTTGCTGCTCAGGCAGGGCCTGGTCTGGCTGCAGCCTTTGCTGTGTTGTATTGTCTGTGCTGCTCTGGAATGGCCTGGGCCTTTGCTATGCTATGTGGTAAGGAAACAAGAGTTTGTTGATGTTGTTGAAGATCCATGAAGTAGATTGTTTCCTGGCTCATTTGGGCTGATAAGGGAGGAAAAGTGGGTGAGCTGCGATTTTTATGGAAAAACTGAAGGGGCACTGAGTTGATGCAGGCTTCTGAATATGTAAAAAAATAAGGGTGGGATAGTTGATGAAAATTAAGGTTGCCAACCTCCAGGTGGGGCCTGAAGATCTCCTGCAATTATAAAATTGATTTCTAGACAACAGAGATTAGTTTCCCTGGGGAAAAAATGACTTCTTTGGAGAAAGGACTCTATAGCATTATACCCTGTTGAAGTCCGTCCCCTCTTCAAATCTCTCCCCAAGCTCTACCCTCAAACTTTCAGGAATTTCTCAACCCAGAGTTAGCAACCCTAATGACAATCCATATAGGTCTGACTTTTACTTTTTATTTTCAAAGCAAGAATGCTTTATCGAGAGGGAGGGAATGGATTTTTGTTTTGTTTATCTCCTATAATCAAGAATGTATGTGCCTCTAGCCCCACTACACACCAGCCACCACTATAACCAGTTTCAAATTTGCCAATTTCAAACTTTGTGTGGTGCCATGTATGTTCATAGTTCCACACTGCCTGCCCCGACTTTCTCCACTCTTTTCGAGAATACTGGTTGGTTGCTTTGTGGCATCAGAGAACGTTTCAAATAGAAACAGCTATGATGGTTCAAGTTATAAGTACAACTAATTTGGACCTTCTCCAGTTCTTTCATTAGCATAATCTAGCTGGATATTATCCAAATTTAGAAATTGCTTTTTGAATTTTTCTCTGCTTGCTAGTAACTGTGGCTTCTTGCAAAAGAAGTTTCAGTAAGCTAAAAATAATTAAATACTACCATCAAGAATCCATGCATCAGAAGAGGTTAACAAACAGGTTTATCTTATCAATAGAACATGAGATAATGAATAATATTAATTCTGATATTGATGAACTTGCCTAACTGTAAGCACAAAAAGTACAATTGTAAAAAATGGTCATACCTGATGGGAGTTTAATTTTGTATTTTTAATTACTAAGTTAAATACTCATCTACATATGCATTAGTTGATTGTTTGCATCTCTTATAACTACAATAAACATTGAGTTATTAATATTCTTTTTTCTTGTTATTTATGTGTTTACCAAAACAACTATTAAGAAAATATAGGAAGGAGTAATTGCCTTGGGCGCAAAATTAGCTAGTTTTGGTTGTGGTAATAACAATTCTTAAACAAACCAGAAATGGAAGCAGATTACACTTTTCTAATAAAATGTAAATGTGGGTCTAAACATTAATAATATACAAATAATGTAATTTGAAAGTGTTATGATGTATTGTTTATATATTTTACTTTAAAGTTGCATGATTTATTATTTTATTTCCTTTATAAGCCTTTTCCACAGAAGATTCAAGGCACATTACAAAAATTAAAAGTCAACAAATATATGAACATTATTTACAAAATTTTATTAGATATTAAAACCTACAACAATATCTCTTTTTTCATATAAATGCCTTCCTGCCAGAGGACATAGTTCCCAAGACCTCTCACAATTCCAACTGAGGAAATTTTGTTCCCCTCTACCCTATAAAAACAAAAATCATAGAAATGCATATCACTAATGGATGCATAGAATGCCAGGAAAAGGTCCCCTAGACTGCCATTGAAGCACAAGTCATAGCAAACAGCTGGGCCCCTTTAATAGGGACACTGGAATTGCATGGCTCACAGCAGTCTCTCATTGAACCCCACTGAAAATGGAACTGATTTAACCCAGCTAGCCAGGCTTTGCACATCTGGCATGGACACCCCAAACACAGAATCTGGTATAGCCGCTAGGGACCTCACCTCCCTCCATGTAACTCAGTGAATGAGGGAAATTGTGCAGCTCCTTTGGCCTGGCCACACTGCAGAAATGCTGTACATCCTAGACAGCCAGGCTCCAGGTGAAAAGTCAAAGGCACATGTAGCTCACAAGAAGCTCCTCACCACCTTTGCAGAGAAAGTTAATTACCGTCAGGGTGCCTATGATTATGATGAGGATGACTTTAAGCGGATGCGTTATGCCGGCCTTAACTCCCAAACTAAAGTCACTTTAGGTCCCTTAGAGCCCACTAACTTCACCTGAGGAGAACTCTCAGACAGAATTAGGAAAGTAGCAGACCTTTCCCAAGAGTCCAGAGCCCTTAAAGCATCACCAGCAGCCTCTCATAGGAATTTAGATTACAGACACCCCAAACCCATCAAGACAGTTACTTATGTGAGTAACCGATCTGCTCAGCCTGATGTAGACTGGGGGGAGGGGGATCAAGAACAGAATGCTGATGGTGGAGGGAGCCAAAATTGGAAAGACCAATGCAATGATCCCGGTTCCAGCCCTGCACATCCTCGCCAGCCTGCCCCCCCCTCCCCCGTCAGCATTGGCCCTCAGCTCTCATGCAGGCACAAAATGCCCTGAAGCAGCCACATCCTCACTCATCCCAGCCACCCGCTTGGGCCAAGTATCACACGAGTCTGGGCTCAGCTTACAGACACTGGGACTGATATGCAGCCCACATCCATGCTTGTAACTGTCCTTCTCCAGTCCATGAGGGACAAGCCAAATAAAACTCCCCAGCCCTTAGCTGCCCTGATGAGAATGCTTGCACTTTCCAGTCAGCCCCCAGATATAGAAGACTTGCACTAGGGGAGCCCAAGGTTCATGCCCCTTCCCCAAGGAGTTGTGGCCAAGCTAGTGCTCAACAATTAGGGGAGGCCAATGGTAAAGGCAGGCATCAGGACCTCCAGGAACAAAACTCCTGCCACCCTTCTCACTGACACTGTACACCCTACTTTAGCTGTATGTGGAAACCCAACTGTGAAAATTACAGCCCCTGCTGGGTTTGGAGGTGGGACACACAGGGCTAAAGTCTGGGAAGGCATCCCTCTCTCAGTAGGAAAACTTAACACATCCATCACCGGCATCCATCACCGGCCTTTACACTGACCCAAATAACAGTAAAAGTTTTTTCCTCCCCCTTTTGCATTAACCTCTTTTATTATGGATTGTTTTGATTTCTCCTGTTTTTTATATAAATGGGAGTGTTTCACCGGGTGTCTCTCCCACTTACATAAAAATCTTTATTCCTTTTTTTGAGACTTATGTCTATCTAGTTTTAAGACATTGTCTTGACATCCAGTTTTGTCATTTTTCTTTGCAAACACACAAACTATGCCAGATCACATAGGTTAGAGACCCTGCGTGATCTGGCATAGTACACGAGCCAAGGTCAGCCTTGGTTGCCTTGCCAGGGACACGTCCCTCACCCAAATCTCTCCTGCCTTCTGAAACAAGGGATGGAGAGAAGGAAGTACTATACTTCTAATTTTTGTTTGTTTGTTGTTTCAGAAGACTAGGAGTTGTCAGTTGGCCTTGTGCAAGCTTTGCTTTTCCTGACCATTACTGTTTTTCAGATTTGTTTCTTTTTTATCATTGCCTTTCAGGCACTTTCAGCTTTCTTTGTGTTTGTTTTTCATCCAGCAAATGCAATGCCAGATTGCCCATTTGGATCAGCCTAGGCTGTCCGTGTCAGTTGCTCCCAGTTTTGTTTTTCCTTTTGCCTTTTTCTGCTATTCCTTAAATTTTATTTTTGGGAGCCGCACATTAAGAAATCCAGTTTTTTTCCAGGGGTCCTCCTCTTTTTCCTTTGCCCGAGCAGTCATGGTTATCTATGTCTGTGCCCCACTTTTTGGATAGCTTTTTACATGACATTTCATATTCTGCTTTTGAATCTGGAACCCCCAATCCAAATCACCCTTTGGATGCCAAACCAAATCCAGAACGGAATTGGTTGAGGAAATTACCTTATGATAATTGGTAATTTTTAAAAAAAACTTATTAGCTTCATATTACTATATATTTATAATATTTCTATCCTGCCTTCAGCCCCAAAACTCTTGCAATAACTCGCAAAAAATAAGATAAATATATTAATCTGAATTATTAACATCAAACAACAAACACCTAGATGAAAAGCAGCAATTTTTAGAAGTACATTTAAAAATAAATAGCAGACAAGATTAAAAAAATTAAATGCAACAGCAGAACAATAATGGAAGTATCAAACAACTCACTCATCAGTAAACTGGTGTGTAACTTTTTTTGTAAGACCCCTGAGGGGCAAGTACTGCACATTATTAGACAAGAATGTAGAATGTATTTGTATTAACTTATACTCCCACTTTTCTCTCCACCAGGGACCCAAAGTGGCTTACATCATTATCTTCTCATCCATTTTATCTTCACCACCACCAAAGGAGGTAGATTAAGCTGAGAGGGTGTGATTGGTCCAAGATCACCCAGCAAACTTCCATAGCAGAGTTGGAATTTGAACCTGGGTCTTCCAGATTCTAGTCTGACATTCTAACTGTGCCACATAATTCTACAGCCCCACCATACATTCAGATTACCCACTGACAAAAACTGGAATAGGTCAATACCTTCTCTGTATCTCTCTGTAAAATTAGTGTTTTTATAACATATTCTGACTGATGGCTTACTTGGTCTTTAAGATGCTACTGAACCCAAATCATGCTCATGTAACTTTGTGCTACATATCTCAACTACTTTTTTCTTTCTCATAATTCTCTCACAGATCTATCAACAATGACATCACTACATTAGTCCTTACGGATTACAGATGGAGGAGGAAGAGCTGAAGACAAACTTGTTTCAGGAAAAGTATGATAGCAGAATGGCTGTATGGTTTTTCAAAAAACAGAACTGTATGTCTACCAGAGCTAGACACTGGGATCACACATTTTATGCCCAGGTGTAAAAGTGCTTTGCTGGTTTCAAAAGCAGTGTAGTGGAATTAACAAAACACTCTAGTCCTGCAGTTAGGCTGGTGTGATTAATTTGCTACTTCTTTTGCAAACAAAATCACCACTTTTGAGTTAGATGTCAAGATCCACTCTGAGGTAGATGTCAACTTGGATGAATGTTCAGATGATGTACCTTTGGCATTTGCTTGTTCAATTTATATGGATATCTTTCAGCTCATGGAGACTGAGGATGTAGACAAGATCTCTGTAGCGGTGAGATTGATTATCTGCATTCTTGACCCTTTCCCTTCCCGGCTAATAAGGGGTGCCATAGGGGGACTGGCTGACTGGGTAAAAAAAGTGATAAATGCTTGAGAACATGAATGGTACCACCCACGCTCAAGGAGGCAGTAATTTGACCTGTGTTGAAAAAACCCTCCTTGAATCCCAATATATTGGAGAACTTCTAGCCTGTCTCCCTTTTTTGAACAAGGTTTTAGTGTGGGTGGTTGCTTCTCAGCTTCAGCAACTCTTGGAAGAGACTGATTTTTGATCCATTTCAATCTGGCTTCAGTTTGGGATTTGGAACGGACTGCATTGGTCATCTTGGTTGATGACCTTTACCGAGAACTAGACAGGGGGAATGTGACCCTGCTAGTCTTGCTCGATCTTTCAGCAGCGTTCAATACCATCAATCATGGTATCCTTTTGAGTCACCTCTTAGCTCTGGGTATAAGGGGCACCATGTTGCAGTGGTTCATGTCCTATCTGGGTGATTCATCTCAGAATGTGATATTGGGGGACTCCTGTTCTATCCTATGGTGACTGACCTATGGAATCTCACATATATCAATTTTATCCCCCATGTTATTTAACATTTACACAAAGCTATTGAAAGAGGTCATCAGGAGGCTTGGGTGACATTGACACCAATATGTGGATGATACCCAGCTCGACCTTTTTTTTCCATCTAATTCCAAAGATGCTGTTGATGTTCTGAAATGGTGCTTGGAGTAAGTAATGAACTAGATAAGGGTGAAGAAGTTGAAATTCATTCCTGACAAGACAAAGGTTCCCTTGGTTAGAAAGGGTGACCAGTGACATGAGATCTCCCTTGTCTTGGATGGGCTTACACTTCCCCTGAAAAGTAAGTTTCGCAGCTTAGAAATACTATTTGATACTATGGTCATCTTAGAAAGCCAGGTGTCTCAGAGTGCATTTGCCCAGCTTCAACTGGTGCATGAGCTGTGTCTATTCCCAGTTCAGTCAGATCTGGCCACCATGATCCATGCCTTAGTTACATTTCGATTGGAATATTGCAATTTGCCAGTTTGTTGTAGTGGTTAAGAGCAGTGAGACTCTAATCTTGGGAACCAGGTTTGATTCCCTACTCCTCCACTGGAAGCCAGCTGGGTGATCTTGGGTCTGTCACAGCTCTCTGGAGCTCTCTCAGCCCCACCCACCTCACAGGGTGATAGTTGTGGGGCTAATAATCACATATTTTGTAAACCGCTCTGAGTGGATGTTAAGTTGTCCCAAAGGGCGGTATATAAATTGAATGTTATATTATATTGGCACTGCCCTTTAAGATGGTTCAGAAGCTGCAGCTAGTGCAGAATGCAGCAGCTAGACTGCTGGTCAGGGCCAGCTATCAGAAACATGTGACTCAGATATTATCACAACCACACTGGCTACTGATCTGCTTCCAATCCCAATTCAAGGTGCTGGTTCTATCCTTTTAAGATGTACATGAAGGGCCCTAAGCCTGCTTGTGGGGAGGGCGGGCTAAAAATCTAATCAATCAATCAGTCCCTCTTCTCCAATATGTTCCTACCCAAAGAGTTAAAATCACAAGGAATGGAAGATTTGTTTTCACTTACTGTGAAGCTTCCTTTCTTGGTGGTCCAGGAGTGGGGCAGTCCTTAGTCTTGGGACTTATTCTTACAGCTCCTCCTCCTTGAAGGCAGGGTCAGTCGACTGATTTTGATCTCAGAGGGGAGGGGCTTGTCCCAGGAATAGCCAGTCCGTTCCCAAGCCTTGACTCCCCATCACGATACCATAAGAGAAAACAAACTTCCCTCAACTTTTTTTTTAAATAGTAAGGTCCCTCCCCCTGACACCAGTGAGAGGAAGACTACCGTCCTAACTCTCCATCCAATCCTAGAAGCCGCCACCAAGAAACTCAGGTTGATAGGACTGCCCCACTCCTGGACCACCGAGAAAGGAAGCATCATGGTAAGGGAAAACAAATCTTCCATTCTCCATTGGTCCTAGAAGTGGGGCAGTCTTTACTCTTGGGACATACAAAAGCAGTGTGTCCCGGGGCAGATCATCGAGCTTCCGGGTCTAGAGGGTGTGTTGTAGTACCCTCCTGCCTGACGAAAGCTGCAGAGGCCAACTTATCTATCCTGTAATGCCTGATGAGTGATTTTACTGATACCCATGTGGTTGTCTTTACAATTTTTTCTAACAACTAAAGGATTTACAGGCTGCTAATGTTGCTGCCCCCTTAGTGGGTGTACCATGACACCTTGAGGCATCTCCAGACCTCTAGTTTGATATGCCAGAATTATGTACCCTCTGCTCTACCAACTTAGCATGGAAATGGACACTCTTATGTCCCAAGGAGGATCTCCTGAAAAACACAACTACTGTCTCAAACTTGTGAAAACTGTTTAGTCCTGCCCCAGCAGAAGCGCATGGCTCTACATGTATCAAGGCAGTGAGATTCCCTTTCCTTCTTGTGCTTTGGATTAGGGTAGAAGGAGGATAGTATTATCTCTACTGTTCTATGAAAAGGTGGAGTTCACCTTCGGAATGAAGGCTGGTTTGGTTTGTAACTTACTCTGTCATTTTGAAGGAAGGGGCATAGCTCCCTATCTACTACTAGTGCCTGCAGCTCTGATACTTGTCTAGCTAATGTGATTCTCCTCAGAAAGATGGTCTTAAAGGTCCATTCCTTTAGAAGACATGAGGCTATAGGCTCAAAGGGGTCTTTGGATAATGCTCTCAGTACCAAATTAAGATTTCATGTAGGAAACCAGTGAGCCCTTGGAAGATTCAACAATGAGGTCCTCCTTTGGAATCTGTTGATATGATGGTGATGTATAAGGAAATGTCCCTTCCTAGAACCCCTAATTGCCAAGATATTTTCTACCTACTATCTAAAGGTGCTGGTATTAAGACTTTTATTCAACCCTTCTTAAAGGGAGGCTAGTATCTCCCTAATTGGCCCCATAAAGGGTTCCATGCCTCTATCCATGCACCATGTCTGGAAACTTGGCAGGTATTGTTATAGACTCCGTGGAACTTTTCCTGGAGGCTAATATATTACCAATCGCACTTTCTGCATAATCTAACACTATTATTTGTTTATGTTCAACCTCCAGGCTGTGAGGCTTGGCAGAGCTGGTCAAGGGTGTGGTATTGTTCCCTGCATCAACAGGCCCCCCTTCAGTGGGAGGTGCCAGGGAGGTGCATGGAACCCTTTATGGGGCCAATTGGGGACATATCATACCATATCAAACCAGAGGTTTGGAGACACCTCAAGGAGTCATGGTGCACTCACTAAGCAGGGGCAGCAACATCAGCAGCCTACAAATCCTTCAGTTGTTAGAAAAGATCGTTAAGACAGCCACATGGGTATCAGTAAAATCACTCATCAGGCACTACAGGATAGATAAGCTGGCCTCTGCAGAGGCAGCTTTCAGCAGGAGAGTACTACAATACACCCCCTAGATCTGGAAGCCAGACAACCCACCCCGGGGGCACACTGCTTTTGTATGTCCCAAGAGTAAGGACTGCCCCACTTCTGGACCACTAAGAAAGGAAGCTTCACAGTAAGTGAAAACAAATCTTCCATTTCTTGTGATTTTAACTCCTTGGGCAGGAACATATTGGAGAAGATGGCCCTTCATGTACAGCTTGATATTCTCTTCAGGTCATGAGTCTCCATCCTTCTGGACCAGAAGGATGCTATTAGAATCACTTCTGCACATTGCTCTGTGATCTTCTGAACAACTCTGTGCAACAGCTGTACCAGGGAAAGCGTACAGGAATTTTGGAGGCAGCTCACAGCTCATAGTGTCTACCTTATGGCTTCTTGAGTCTTGCCAAAGCTCTGGCAGACCAATTGGAATATCTCTCTGGATAGCATCCATTCTTTTCTTTTTTTAAAAAAGTAACTTTTTGATAGCATCCATTCTGATTGGTCCATCACTCTCTGGCTTAGCTAGTCCGCTGGGGAGCTGTCCTAGTCTGCTACGTCTAGTGCTTTTAAAGGTTTGAGGTGAACCTTTTTCTATATAAACATTCATCCTGTGCTGTGCCAGCTGCACTGGCTCCCAGTGGAGTTCTGGATCCGGTTCAAGGTGTTAACCTTGTTGTTTAAAGCCCTTCACTGACTGGGACCTGCATACCTGCAGGACCGCCTCTTCCATTACATCCCCTGCAGGGTGTTGCGCTCTGCAGACAAGCAACTCCTGGTGGTCCCCAGCCCTAAGGACATCCGTCTGGCCTCAACCAGGGCCAGGGCTTTTTCTGTCCTGGCCCCAGCCTGGTGGAACGCTCTCACGCTGGAGATCCAGGCCCTGTGGGACCTGTTACAGTTTCGCAGGGCCTGTAAAACGGAGATGTTCCACCGGGCCTTCGGCTGAGTGCCAGCCGGTGTCCTCCTTCTTCTATCTAAGACCACCATTTCTTCTGGGGCTGCCCTCAGCCATCTGCTATGCCTGTATACAGACTCCCAATATTTATTAAAATAGCCTGCTCCTAGACTATTTTAATGATTTTTTAAAATTATTATTGATTTTATGTTTTTGTGATTTTAATGTATTTTTTAATGTTGTTAGCCGCCCTGAGCCCATCTGTGGGGAGGGTGGGGTATAAATCGAATAAAATAAATAAATAAATAAAATGTGGTGACCAGTGGAAAGATTCTGGAATTCCTGATAGCTCCAAGTTCCAAAGGGTTTTCACTGTTGATCATCTCTTTTTCAACCAGACATCCTATGTCATTTTTCCCTGGGTGTGGGTTCCCCAGTCCCATAGACTCGTGTCTGTGGTCATCACCATTTTCTTTGGTTCCCTGAGTGGGATGCCATTGTGTGATCGGATGAGGACCAGCCACCAATTCATCTCCTGTTTGATGATCTCTGGCAACTAAACTATCTTGGACCTCTTGTGCTCTAACACCTCTTGGTATGGTAACAGGAATCTTCGGAGTGCATGGGCCTAGAACCTTGCTCCCTGGAGGACATCCTGATAGGATACTCTCATCCCCAGCAGCTCAGCCAGTAGCTTCACTTCTGCCTAAGACCCCTGTTGTTATCATCCATATCTTTGTTGTCTTTCCTTTGACAGAAAGACTCTGTCTTGGGCCGTGTTTATCACAACCCCCAGGTGCAATATTTACTGGGTTGGAAGTAAAACTGGTCTTTTCTTCGTTGATCATGAACCCATAATTCTGCAGACAGGCTACCATCAATTTCACAGCTTCCACCAGCTGTAGCAGGGATGGAACCATGAACAAGATATCATCCAGATACAGGAAAAGGAGCCACTCTCTGCAGTCCAGCCGTGCTATCAGTGCTACAAGGATTCTGGTGGACACCCTGGCTTTCAGGTCAAAAGGCAGAGCCCTATATTGGAAGTGCCTCTGAGCGATCAATGGAAGCCAGACAATCTCCCTTCTTAATAGCAGTCATGACAAATTAGAGCATTTTCATTCTGAACTTTCTTGTCCCTCTGTGTCTGTTTTATGTAACCAATTCTTTTGGGTCTGGAGGAAAAAATCAGGTGGCACAGAGTTGAAGTCCAGTGAATATCCATTGATAACTGTATCCAGCACTCACCTGTTGCTTACTGTTTGCTGCCAAGGGTTTGCAAAACATTGTAAGTGTCCTCCAATCACAACTGTGCCTGATGCCTTGGCATAGTCACGCTAAGTTCCCTTCTTTGGCCCCTTGGTATTCCAATTGGATTTGTTGAGGGAGGAGGGTCTACCATCCTCTCAATGTTTGGTCTGCTATCTTCTTTTGAATGGTCTAGTATATCTCGTGTGGGAAGGATGCTTGGACTCGAAAGGACTGAAGCCTCTTCCTCGAGTTCCCTTTCTTCTTCTTTGAGGGAAGGACTTCCTGCTTTTCTTTATCCAAAACTTCTCCAAACAGGTTAATGCCTTTGAAGGGAACCATTATTACTTTGGCTTGGACCAAAGGATTGATGTTCCAGTCTCTAAGCCAAGTGTTGTGCCTGGCTGCCATGTTGAAACCATGGCTCTTGTTGACCATAGCAGAGCATCTAAGAATGCGAAAAGACTGTTGCCAGGGCTATTTTCTTAGTTCTGTCTTTCAATTCTTTGAGGATGTTGCTGCTCACTGCAGCCAGGTCTGAGGCCAAAGAGAATGTGGCTCTATTCAAGAGTGAAGCTGCTGCCGATGCTCTGAGAGATGTAATAGAAGCTTCCAAGTTTCTGCGCAGAGCCAGTTCAAACTGCCTGGCACAGAAATTCTTGAGGAGACTGTCCATGTCAGTGGGCCACGGGATTAGACATCAGGCTGGTTACCAGATCATCCACCACTGGCAGCTTGATCCTCTTAGTAGCCTCTGGAATCAGTGTATAAGACTTGGAAAAAAGATATAGAGTAGTTAACTTAGGTTTTTGCTGGAGTATCCCTCTTAGCCTTCTTCAGGTAGAAAAGGCTACTGGAAAGGGAAATCCCTGGTGTTGTTCCCGATTTTGAGGAGGATCCTTTCCGACCCTTCTGGGAAATCTGGGCCTGATTCCTCCTTCCTCCTTATGGGGAAACTCTAGGACCCTCCGCACGTTAGGCAGCAATCTAAAATACAGCTCCTGGGGGAAAAGCTTGTTTGCCTCAGGGTAACTATATGTACAAGGGAATATTCCCTTCTTTTAACAGTTCCCCTTGTTTCCTTGACTAAGGGAGAATCCAGTAGCTCAGAGTCCTCCAGTTGGAGGCTTAACAGAGAGCTGTATTCTCAATAGCATTTGCCTCCTCTTTGATCATGGGGGGGAGGATTACACCCCTTTTCTTAACTTGGATTTGGACCCTTTAGGTTGCTGATCCGTTTAGATTGGTTAATCCTGCTGCATTTTTGTTAGTTTTGTATGGTTTTAATTGTGAACTACTCTGAGATTTTGAGAGGTAGTATAAAAAATTTTTATACCAGGTTGCCCCTCTTTCCTATCTGAAGGTCCAGGCGCTAGGCTACTTGCTGGTAATCCTTCAGGACCTCTTTGAATTCCTTCTTATTTCTGTCCTGAGCCACACCAGTAGGTTTGTTAAATATTAACAACTGCACCCATGTACCTCTCTTCTAGGCAAATCAGTACCAATCAGAGCTGTGATAAGGTCAGAATTATCATTATCCCCGCCAATACTACCGGGTAGCTGAGGCTGAGAAGGGAGGTTTACCCAAGGCTAACTACTGAGCTAGGGTTGCCAGCCTCCAGGTGGTGGCTAGAGATCTCCCAGAATTACAACTCATCTCCAGGCCACAGAGAACAGTCCCCCTGGAGAAAATGGCTGCTTTGGAGGGTAGACTCTATAGCATTATAACCCATTGAGACCCCTCTCCTCCCCAAACTCCACTCTTTCCAGGCTCCATCCCCCAAATCTCCAGGAATTTCCCAACCTGGACCTGGCAACCCTATACTGAGCTCATGTAATTATGGGATTTGAACCAGCAGAGTGCTGATTTGCGGCCCAGCCACTTAACCACAATATTACAGCAGCTCACTTCTTGGCGTCCTCGCCTGAGGGGTCCAGACCTTGGACCTTCTCCCTTTCATTAGCCTGTTGTCCGGAGCAGGCTCCTCCTGCCCCGGACTGGGCGCGCACGCCGGCCTCCCTGCCGCCCACGGAGCTCCCCCCCACCTGCGAAGCTCCCCTCCCCACCCACGGAACTCCCCTCCCCAATCCCGCGCACCCCCCACACACCCCCAACACCCCTCGGGGACCCCCTACCTGCGGGGAGCATGGACGGGGCGCACGGCGAGCCAGGCCAAAACAAGGAAGCGCTCACCCGCGCCGCCGCCCCTGTCAGCAGAGCCGCACGGGCCGGCACAGACGGCCGCCGCGCCGAGTGAAGCCGCTCCGACGAGGGGAAGGGCTGCGGCCCAGGAAACGCCGAGGCGGCCGTCCGCACCGTCCGGGTCGGGGGCGCAGGAGTGGGCCTGGCCGGCAGCGGGGCGAGGGGGCGGGACGGAGAGCCAGCCACGCCATCCCCTGACTGGCTGGACGGCTCCTGGGAGGGCTCGCCGGTGTGAGCCACGGGCAGGGATTGGCGCAGGGCCAGCGCCAGCGAGCCGTCAACGGGGAAGAGGAGACAGCTGGCGGGACAAGGAAGAAGTGAGGAGGGAGGATGATGGACGGGCACGGTGACCAAAGGGAAGGGGGGGAAACCGAGGGAGAGCAGAGGGTGGAGGTGGCACGCATAGGGATTGGTGACGGGTCCAGAGGCGGGAAGGAGAGCCGCTATAAAGGGGGAGGTCCCGATGACGCCGAGGAGGAGTAGCTGACTGAGAGGTGGCACAGAGAGAGGGAAGGAGAAGTTCTCGGAGACAGCTGGCTGGAGACAGAGGCTGCTGGAGCAGCCACGGTCCCAGCCCAGTCTGAGGCAGAGGGAACTCAACCCTCCCCCTGGAGGCAAAGGAAGGGACGGCGGAGCACGAGGAGGGCGCGGCTGGGGGCGGGGCCTCACACCTGTTAAGAGACCCGAGAGTAGGCAGAGACCTGGAAGTTTGGCAAGTCTAGGCCGCAGGCTTGCATTCTCTGAAGCCTGGGAGGTAGCTAGGCCTGCCTTTGCTGACATTCTGCCAAGAGAAAATTTCAGGCTTCCTTGCCAGATAGTTCCAGGCCCTTCTGCCTTCTCTCTTTCACTGGCCTGTTGAGAGGCCCAGGAGAGGGCCGAGGCCTGGGAGTCTGGCACATCTAGGCTGCAGATTTGCGCTCTCTGAGGCTGGGAAGTGGCCAGGCCTGACTTTGCTGGCATTCCATCAACATGTATGTTCCCTGGAGACCGCTTCGATCAGCAGATAAATACTTACTGGTGGTCCCTGGCCCTAAGGAAGCCCGCCTCGCTTCAACCAGGGCCAGGGCCTTTTCAGTCCTGGCCCCATCCTGGTGGAATGCTCTGTCAATGGAGACCCAGGCCCAGCGGAACATATTATCGTTCTGCTGGGCCTGTAAGACAGAGCTGTTCTGCCAGGCATTCGGTGGTTGAAGGGGACAGTGCCATGTCAGCCTCCCACCTTTGGGGTGGGGGGTTCTCCCCACCATTGCACCTTAATGTATTTGGTTAATTTATTTTATTATTGTTTATTGTATGTTGATTTTAGAATTATTTTCTTGTTTTTATTGATTTTAACTGTTGTTCACCGCCCAGAGCCCCTGAGGATGGGCGGTTTATAAATCGAATAATAAAAAAATAAAAAAAATCCATCAACAGGAATTTTCAGGCAGGCCCTTGGACCTTCTCTCTTTTCCTGGCCCATTGAGAGGCCCAGAAGGGGGCCGAGGCCTGGGAGTTTAGCACATCAAGGCTGCAGATTTGTGCTCTCTGAGGCCTGGGAGATGGCTGGGGCCTGCCAGTACTGACGTTCCAGCCAACAGAATTTTTCCGCCAGTGGGAGAAAGTGAAAGTGAAAAGCACACCTCAGAAACCTCAGCTGAAAGAAGAAGAAATAAAGGGGCTCCCTTTTATTTGGGGTGAGCTGGGTCTGAGGCTTCTGCTACTCTTTTCTCCTCCCTCCTTCCTTTTGTGGCCCCCATTTCTCACTGGATCAGTCTTATCGCAGTTCAGTCGAGGCTGCCAGGATTAGAGCAGTTCCTCTGCTGCAGCTGGTGGCTGCTTCTTCCAAGTCTGAGGGAGTTTCCGAGAATATCGGTCTCCCTAAACAGGCTACCACAGATTCAAACACCGCACCCTCTGGTTGTCTGAGGGTGGAGTTCCTCCCAACCCGAAGGTGGGGGACCTTGGTGCTGTTTGCAGTTGCAGCCATGGAACCTAGAAGAACCTAGGGACCATTGGCTCTATTGCTTGCCATCGTAGTTGCAACTGTGGAACTTAGGGGTACCTAGGGACTGTCTCCAAAGCGATACGGGGATGAGGTAGAGCGGTAGAGCCTTTCCCTTCCCGTACAAGCTCCACACTGCCTGTGGCTTCAGCCTCCCTGAGTACTGGGATTACAAGCATGCACCACCACACCCAGCTCATCTCCAGCAGTTTCTTCTTCACCAGGATCGCTGCACTCTGCAGAGCATTGCTGAAGACATCCTGCTTAGAAGGCAGGGCCAGAAAGACTAGCGATTCCTGGGACAAGCCCCTCCCCTCTGGGATCTAAATCAACTGACTGACCCTGCCTTCAGAGAGGAGGAGATATATCCCAAGAGTAAGGACTACCCCACTCCTAAGATCACTGGAGAAAGGCCCTCCTTACCGTCTCAGCATCCAAAGAAGTTCAGTTGGTGGGTACGCAAGAGATAATAAATATTCCTGTGCTAGGGCTACAAGCTAATGATGCAAATACACTTCAAAAAGTTTTTTTTAAAAAAACAGGATAAACTATTGTCATAAACATTAAGATTATCATTACAATTCATCCTGAATTGCTGTCCATGTTAAATTTTATCACTCCTGAATGTCTATCATCGTTTCTTATAAATGTATGGCAACAAGAACAGACTAATTATACTAACAATAGTAATTAACCATCTTAAAGTTATGTATTATTGTAATAATTAAAACTCAGTTTCCTAAAATCACAACCATTTAACCATGTCAGCATATCTATTATTTTTGTGTATATTATCTATTTACTAGCTAATTTTTTAAAAAAAATTACTGCACACTTTTGATTAAAATCTCCTAAACTGATTTTAAATCAGTTCATTTAAAATCAGTTTAAATGTTTATTTTTAAAAAACTGAAATACAGTCTCTTTTTAAAGCCTACACAGTTGAAAAATATGTTATTTTTAGGAGAGCTGGCTGTTCATAACAAAGACTGAAACACCACCTCGTGCCTGTTACTGGTATTGCTAGTTTGCAGAAAACGTTTAAAACAAAACATATATAGAGCAATCCTATTTTCATCAACTCAAAAACGGACCCACTCAATCAAGGGAAATGTGAATCCTTACATACAAATTTAAGGTGCCATTGAAAAATAAAGTTGTTAAAATGAGTTAAACTTGTTTATTTCCAGTTGATATAATCTTAAATCCTGCAATCTGGTTCAAAGCCCTACAAAGCTTCTGCAGCATAATGAAGAGGAAAGCATGATACTCTATCAACACTAAAATTAAAGATTCTAATTTGATCATGTGTACTGTATTCGAAAATTATTTTGAATATTATATACTAATGGGATCTAAAACCAGCTGTAACTACTGGCCTGCAAAGAGATCTTGCAGTCAAGAGAGAATTCTGAAAACATCAAGTAGAAAGGGGTTTAAAAACTAGTATTAATGCCATTATATAGATTACAGCCACATTCAGAATGCTGTGTGCAGCTGTACTCACCCCACTGCAGACCTCATGAAGGCACAGAAGTCCAGGGGGAGGGGGTTTGAAATAAATGCCAGACAGCAAATATTCCTTTTACGTTTTCTTTAACTTAATGCAGATTCACCTGCCAGCCCCTCATCTGTGTCACATGAATCTGTAAGAAGGAACACTGGAAGTTCCCATATATGTTAGAACTTACTTAGTTGTGTGAAGAATGGATGAAATATTCAAGGTGATTCTCCAGTTTCAGGTGAGTAAAGTTACTGAAGTAAAGTTGCCAACTGGTCAGGAAAAAAATGCCCTATCACTTTGAGATTTAATGTCCAAAGCCATTGAAGCTTTTCAATGACACGATGTTAAAGTATATCACCTGATCACTGTTTGCAGATCAAATTAGTATTAAAGGGACCATCAGAGAGACCAGGTAAAAAGTTGGCAAACCTATATGGAAGAGGGGAAAGACCCTATCTTACTGTCTCTACAGGGTCCCTGAGCCACATGACCTTAAGAAAAGGGTGAGTTTCATATGAAGTCAATTGCTGTCATGGCATCCAATCCTGGTTCAACACTGCCTTTCAGCCTTCCTCCTTCACGTAGGAGATGAAGGCATGTCCTGAGATCACTGCTCTTATGTGTTGAACTGCAATACAACCCCGGCCTGGCAGTAACTCATTCCAGTCTAGTTGAGGTGCCCAAAAGATTCAGATAAAGCCATTGTAGTGTAGTACTTTGTACCCTTTTTCAGAGGCACCACTTCACATGAAAAATTTGAATAGCAGAACAATTTCAAGTAGTTGCTTTTCAAGAGGCCACTGAGTGCCAAATAAAACATGACAGTGAAATCATGACTGCTATCACCATCCTACTATTTAAAAGGCAAGCCATATTGGTGACGACTCACTTTTTATCATGGCGCAAGTGGAGTCGCAGGCCCCTTCACGGGGATAAAAATTGAGTCATTGGCAATATGGTTTGCTTTAGAGGCCCCAAGGAGGCTGCCACAGCGGTGGCAAACCCAGTGCGGTGGCACAGCCCTCCAGAGACCTCAAGGAGGCCACCGCAGCAGTAGGAAGGCCTGGCATGGTGGCGTGGACCTCTGGAGGCCCCAAGGAGGCCTTGCATGGCAGCACAGCCACTGTGGGACCTTGGGATGGCTGCGCCACTATGCCAGGCCTCTCTGCTATCTGAGCCAGGCCTCTGAGGTGCCTAAAGCAGGCCATGCTGCCACACCAGGACGTCCTGCCTCCATGAAGGCAGTGATGAGGCACGGTGTGATGTTGCAGACCTCCCAAGGCCCCACAGTGGTAGCCCAATGAATCAGTTTTCTAGAGCCCACCGTTGTGTCTTTCCATACAATGGGCTCTGTTGCTAGTTTTAACATATCTTTAAAATGCTGTAAGGGCCTGATCCCGATACCCCACCTGTTAAAGTGTCAGAACAGCTGTGCAAGGCCCTACAGTATTTCAGCAGTTTAAAAGGTGCAGGGGTGGGAGGGAAGAGCTCTGTGTCATTGAGCCAATTAGGATTGGGCCCTTGCATTTTAAAAACACTTTTAACGGTGACAGTCAACCTGTGGCAGCCATAAGTTTGCTGTCACATTTACCTGGGCTAAAACTTTATCAGGACATGGAATTCCAGAAAATCAAAAGGCTACAGTTGTACCAAATACTGTATTGGATGAATGTTTAATATTTTCAACCCAGGTTAAGCTGAGCCTTACAGTGCTCTATTATAAAGTAAGTATAATCAATTACTTACACTCAAGAAACAAATATAATTACAAGGTCCTTAAATTAATATTCATGGAGTTGATAGCAGAATAAAAGCTCTTTTAAAAAATTGCATTCAAGATATTTCATCCTCTTACATTTAGAGATGTACAGTTTTGAAGCCATGGTAATTTGGTTCAAAACTGAAATATATGCGATATTTATTTTCCTCTCAAACTTAAATTTATTTTACTGGTTTAACATAAAATGCATCATTTATAGCTTAGCATATAAACCTGTACTATTTGGCACACTAACAAAATTTAAAAGTATTACAGTGCAATCCTAAGAATATTTTCCTGAGAGTAAGCCCCACTGAATAGATTTCAGTATGATTCTGAGTAGATCTGCTAAGGACCAATCTCTAAATATATTTGTTTTCTACAAGCAAAACTACAAATATACCCAATATTCAAAAGAATGAGAGCAGCAAAATATTGCACCCTATGCTACCTTAGTGTGCATATCTTTGATATGCTGAAAATATAAAACACAAATTTTGTAGTAAACAAGTGTATTATTTGCACAGAAATAGTCTCATACAGGATAACTACATATTTACATTTACATATTGCTACATTTTGTAACACTGAAAGCAATAAACTCAACAGATTATCTTTATACACATTATAAAATACTAAATGTGAACTAATTAGTCATGTGCAAACAGATGTATCCATATATGCATCAATTATCATTCTCTACTGTGCTCATTATCTTCCAAAAAATTCTGTTTTCAGCAAGCAAAATCACTCATTCAAGAAGAGAAAATATTTCATAGGGTTTTTTTTCTTTCAGTGTTCCTGTAAGATTTGCATTGGAAAAACTGGTAAAAGAATTGGTAAAAAGGGTTGTTCCCAGTTTTTTCCTACGTTTTCCCCAGGCTTTCGCATCTCTACTCAACATTCTTTCACTAAGCCACTAGTCTGTGCTGCAGCCCTTTATTTCACGTAGCAGTGAGGACAATGGCCAATTTTAACTCTATACATTCTAATGTGTTCTGCTATTGCTACATGCCACACAAATGAGGAAAAGGCTCATTAAAAAAACAAGCTCAGCTTAGACTAAACCAAAGGTTCTTAAATTTAGTTACAACTGGTTCTTTCTGATTTCAGAATAGCCTACTTGATTGTGGGGAGGATCTAGTTAAAAAATTCCTACAAAAATAGGAGCTCCACTGCCAACAGTTGCAACAATGTGAGGTGGGTTTGCAGCCACGACTTCTAGATAGCTGTCATTCACTCTAAATATGCATTCATCTGTAGCTGCTGATTTTCAGGGTTGATATTAATACCCTAAACTCCTTCAAAGATTATACAAAGAGAGCTGCTGTAGCACAGTGGTTAAGTGGTTCAGCTGCAAACCAGAACTCTGCTGGTTCAAATCGCACTACTGCCATGAGCTCAGTAGGTTTGTCTTGGGTAAGCCACTCCTCTCAGCCCCAGCTCCCCAGCCGTATTGTGGGGTAACAGTAACACTAACTTGTTCACCACTGTGATTGGGGCTCTAATCTATCTAGAACAGAGGTATTATTACAAATATTAAATAGGAAGACTGGAACGTATGTTATGCTACTTGTTGATCATATGTGCATACCACATTTTATATAATATGCCCATAATTTAGAACAAAAGTAAAAGTGTTTTGATCCAATTACAGAAATCTTGAACTATAGAAAAGAAAACCTCAATGAGGATGGTTGCTTCTGATTTAGTTATAATACTGATTTACATTAGGATATTTTCCCTGCAAGTACATAAATTAAGAATTATAAGGTGGTTTTAAATATTTTAGAGCTATAAACATTCATTATTTGTGAAATTACCTTTTAATTCTTTATAAATGTGGTTTTTCAACAGACTTGCAACATTTTATAACCACAAACGCAGGACACTTCACACACTGATCTTGCTAAATCCAGGAGCAATTAGGTCAGCTACTGGGAATCAGCAATTACAGTATTAGATTAGTCCAAGATGACCTGGGTTAAAGTATCACCTTAGCAATAAATGTTCTTAAATAAATCTTAATAATCTTGTACTAATAGGGAAGAATAGGATAATGCCCATTGTAAATATATAAATATAAGTTCTTGTAGAACATATAAAACTCACCATAAATTACAACTCTTTTTGTACACCAAAGTGATGAATTAGGAAATTATTCAGCAATTAGGGTGTTTAATTTTGTGGTATTACATTGTTAAACCTTTGAAGAGTCAGTGCTCCCTGGAAATCTAGTTGATCTTTAAGATGCTACTGGAAACAAGTTTTTCTCCACAACTGTAGAGTGATTCACAAAGTTTCTTAACACTTGAATTTCTGAACTATGAGTATATTCATGCTTTCAAGTTTCTCAGTTACAAATTATATTTCTCCCAGTCTTTGGCAAGTTATTATTCTGTCACTTACTGGCTCAGGCTGTCATTTCTCACCCAAATCTCTCCTAACTTCCAACAGAATCTCAACAGTTCTAACTGCCAGTTCTCCTCCAACATGCCATAAGCTCTCATTGTTAGCTCATATACAGAAGTGGAACTGAAGCTGTCTATCACAGCACATTATTCATGAAATAACGATTTTAAGAATTTTCAAGTCATTCTGCTGGACTTAGATCATCTTCCAAGACCACAGAATTCAGCACATCAATGCCATGGCACAAACACAGCTAATCAGTATCTCTATGCTCCCTCTCAACAGAGAACTTGAGAGAGAAAGAGAGCACAATGTAATGGTTTGCATGTAAATAAGTTTGAGTATTTTATTTCTGCTTGTTAATGTAGGGAGTTTGGTATATGTTACTGGGGGTTTAAGTGCACGCCTCTGAGGAAAGAAGGAGCTCGATGGGAGAATGGAGTCTGCTGTAATTGGACAGTAGCTGTACCTGGGGACAGAGTGAACTGAAGGGTTTTTTCCCCAGTGTGCTAAGAGAAAATAGTCACTCTGGCAAAACCAGGCAAACTCTGTGGAGTTTGAGAGAGTTTGTGCCTCCATTTCTGAGAGTTAATCAGCAAGAGGATTCTAGCCAAATCAGGCAATTTGTATGATATCTGAGCTGTTTGTGTGTACCTCACAGAAAGTATTTATTCTGTCAAAGTCAGGCAAACAGTGTAGAAGCCTGAAAGGGTCTCATTCTATCTAAGTCGGACAAGCTCTGTATGAAAAGGCTTAAGTGAATCTATGTCTGTGTAGATAAGAGGAGTGCTTGTTCTGTTAGTGAAGATCTGTGTAGAAAACAAGTCTTTGTTATTACATTTATGAATATATAACTCTTTTTGGAACCACCAAGTTTAAGAACTATTCTGGAACCAATATACTTATCAATACTCTTGCAACCATCACATGTATGTACTTATAAATAAATTCTACTTTTGTTTAAGCAAACGAGATCCCTTTTTTACCTCAAAACCACACTCACGTGCTGACTGTTCTGTCATACTAACATCCATAAGAAAACCTTCCTATAATACCAGTTAAACAGATGAGGTCCAAGATGTAAACCTTAGGTGGAAGCAAAAAAACTTTTGAGGAAGTCAGGGATGCATCAATAAATAGGTTACACAAACAAACAAAAAAAGAAAGCTGTTTCTCGAGGTAAAAGCCTGGGTAAAGTAGAGAACATCTAAAGTTCTGTTTGCCTCGAAAAAAAGGAGTGTTGGTTGTGATGAGAGCTCTCCTCAGGCAAAACTTTATGGTAATGTAAGGAGGAGCTGAAGTAAAGGTCCAAAGGCAAAAGTTATAGAAAAGAAAATTATTATACACAGCAACTGTACTAGATTCTGTAGAGGCATCGATCACAGTAGTTTACCAGTGATACCACTGTATAAGCCACAGATGGAAAGAGCAAACCAATGCACACTGATAGTGGAATGCCTCCCTGAGTTCCCTCTCCCCCATGCACAGAATAAACAAGGAAATAAAACAGGGTTGCTCTTATCTGTAACTGTTGTTCATCAAGTGGTCTCCTGTGCAGGCACACATTGGGACAGCACACATGCAGGCCAGCCATGGAGAAGATTTCCAGATCTTTCTAGAAGACTAGGAGCGCCCCTGCCAAAATCATCACATGACCAGGAGACCACTCAGTTCTCTCCATGTTGCCGCTGGAGACTCCCTAGAAATTAAGGTTCCAGAGAGTTCACAGCAAGGAAGGAGGGAGGGATGTGTGTGCCTGCACAGAAAACCACTTGATGAACAACAGTTACAGGTAAGTGCAACCCTGTTTTTAGCTTTGTGGCTTCTGTGAAGTCCCACATTGGAAAAGTAGCAAGCTCACTTATTGAAGGAGGTGGGTGTGAAACTTTCAAAGTAAGAGACTATGAAGGACCAACTTCCCAACAGATGTCAAGCATCTCATTGACATTCATGCAGAGGTGCTTCTAAAGATGCAGAGAGCTCTCTAAAAGTGTTCCTGACAAAGTACACATAAGAATGCAGCAAGAGAAAACAGCACTCTGGTGGAGAGACCCATGCTAGATAAAGGGTACTGAATAGTCATGCACTCAAGAGCAAGTGTGATAGCCTCTACTAACCCACAGAGGAAGTGTTTTGTGAGGATACTGCCAGGTCTCTCTTGGAGCCTGAATAACTAATACAACTGATAGCATTGTGAGAAAAGAGGGCTGAAAGCCAACCCCTGGTAGGGAATACCAGCCAGAGCATTGGGCTCATTAACACTGTGAAACTCTATGAATGGGGGGGGGACATAGGTTAGAACCCACAATGCCTCATTCCACAGATGGAAGTGCTATATACTAAAAATGAAGCACCAGGGAGGTGCAAAAAGTTAACAAGGGGTTACATCCCTACTTGGAATGTCATTGGAGATCTAATAAGGAAAAGTTTAGAGCATTTGAATCCCAAGCATAATCAACAGCACAAGAAGAAGGGTCCAAGTCCTGCTACAGCCTCAGTACAGACTCTCGCCCACTTAAACGTGCAAGATGCGGTAGTGAAGGAGCAGCAATTGCCACTCAGAAAAAAACTGAGATTACTACAATCTGCAGAGAAAAGGAGCTGGCCAAAACTACCAAAGTCATCAGCAGGAGTAAAAACATATCACATCAGTATCATGAAAATAGTAAAGCAGGCATGATGGGGATAAAGAAATGACAGACAGTTATGTGCCATAAATGAACCTTGTGCTGCTCACAAACAACCTGCACAGCAAAAACAGCCAGGGGATAAAACAGATTACCTTGCCAGTGGATTAGCAAGGGCATTCCCCAATGAAAGGGTCCTTGACAGCAAAGGGACAAACAAAAGTGCAGGCCATGAACCATCACAGTGTGTGGCAAGGCCAAGTAGCTCATGCCTCCAATCAGTGTATCTAGGAGATGGCACCAGTTAGTTGAGGAAAACATAATCGCACTATATTGCAAAGACATGGAGCATTTGTAGTAAAACAATAAACAAAGAAAAGTATGAATAAGACATCCAAGCGCGAGCTGTAAAGACTACAATATACAAAATTAGATGAACTGGACCTAAAATACTCATCCCTCTGTCCTTAACAAGTAAGGAACACTTTAAAAACCCACCCTTTTTTCTGTCTCAGGGAATACTAAACTGCGTAGTTCAATTAATGGGTGTAGAGGCGACCTCCCCTGAAAGATGTGGAAGAACTTGTTTCTTTTCAGCCTGCAAAGCAACACAGATGTGAGAAAGAATTGTAGGAAACCTGTGAGTGGTGGACAAGGCAGCCGACTACTGATTTTTTACTTTCTCTTGTACAGTAGATCACCAAGGAGGAGACACAAATGAATTTAAAGAAGTCAACAGCAAGCCTGTTCCTTCCCCCAGAGTGTTATCTGTGTGGACTGAAGAACTCAGAGTGTCTGTGTAAAGTCACAGTAACAGCCACTACTTAAAAAAACAACAACTAAGTCCTAGTATAGACTAGGGCAGTCTAAAACCCTGGCAGGTAGGCAGGCAAAGCCTCTGGGAAAGAGCCTTGGAACCAAAGGCTCTGTCAGGTCACATTTCTAAGCTTCTCCACTGGGAACCGAGGGAGCAGGTGCCTTTAATCAGGCTAGCACACAGCTGCAGCCTTGAAGAAAGAGTCATTGTGAGGAGGCTCTGGCTGGCCACACCTATGGACTTAGCCCCTGGTAATCAAGGGTGCCAAGGAAGGAGCATGTGTCATTAGTCAGGCTGGCATTTTCCAACATCTTGAAGAAGCCTCTCTTGAGCCATAATGACAGAGGAAAATACAGATTTTTTTAATTTAAATGTAGCATTATTCTTCACTAGAATAATTATTAATAGTTAAAAACTTTTAAGAGAAATTCTCATCCAGTGAGGGAAAAGCAGAGAATAGCAATGGAGATCCTTTCTCCATGGTAGCAAAAAGAGAACTGAGGGAATAGCGCCCCTCCTCTTGGTCATCTGATGTTTTTGGCAGGAAAGCACCAAAGAGAGATGGTGTGCTCCTAGTCTTCTAGAAAGCTCTGGAAATCTTCTCCGTGGCTGGCCTGAATGTGAGCAGTTCCAATGTGGGACTGCACAGAAGCCACAAAGATGAACAAAGAAAATAAGTATCCCTCTAGCGTAGGGAGGAATGTGGCAAGTCAAGCAAGAGCTCAGTCAAGCCCACACTCCTGGGAGCTCTGCACATGGTGATTAGAATCCTCTCTTGCAAACACCCAGGGAAGGAAGCATGGAGAGCCCTACTATATCATCTGAACACCTACACAGAAAAGTCATGGCTTCCCACATAGGGTCCACTAGGGGAAGAATATTCTGAGGAACAGGATATTTTTGCAGGGTGCTAGAACAGCAAGAGAGTATTCACAGAAAACATCCCGGTTATCTCCCCCAATTGATCACTGGAGTTAAGCACTCATATGGGAAACAAGCAGATGGGGTTCAAGTTTTGCCAAATTAGAATAAAACCAAGCTTATCTTTTGGCTAGCAACAAAACTGGAGGAGGAGGCAAGACCACTTATACCTCACAAGCTGTTCAGCATTCCATTAACGACATAAACAAGTGTGCAAATGGACAAAAATATATCACAGGCATTTGAAATCTAGTGACCATGATGTGGAAACTAGCCATATATATACTAGGGAAGGAAAGATGCAGAGAAATACTGATATATGTTTGTATGTACCATCAAGTCGCAACCAACTTATAACAACTCCAGCAAGGGACTTCCGAGGCAGGGGAGAAGCAGAGGTAGTTTGCCATTGCTTTCCTCTGCAGAGTCTTCCTTGGTGGTCCCCCATCAAGTACTGACCCTGCTTAGCTTTTAAGTTCTGGCTATACCATACTACCTTCCTTTCCACAGCAATGTGAAATAGGACTGGTTCAGTATGCCTAAATCCAGCACGGGCCTAGCTACTGGACAGTCTTGGAATGAGTCCCAGGCATAGCTACGTTTTTTCACTGGGGGCAACATTCATGCTAATTGCTGTCCTAGACTCAAAATATTTTGCTTACCAACTTTCCACCTTGTCCACTGTACTTAAAAGGTTTATTACTGATGCCTGCTGCTATTCATCCCAACAACCCTTGTTCTCAATCTCCAACCCTGATGGTGTAGCTTGTAGAGATGCAATAGAGATTTAAGTGATTTTAACCCAAAGGGACTATGAGCTTAACCCATACCCTTGAACAACTAGGCAGACAGTGGATGACTTCTCCAGTAACCACCGCCCGCCCACCCACCCTCGCCCCATGCTGTCCCACACTGAAGTCAATGGGGGGTATGAAATTGATCCTCATTTACCAAACTCCAACAAAACAGACACAATTTTTTGAACAATCCACACATTTATTGGGAAATGTAATGAATGGAGTTCTGAAAACAAGTGAATACTGTTGGCAGCCTTCTTGGTCTATCAAGTCTTCTATGCCTTTAAAAGCTGCATTGACAGACAACAGAATCACAAATATAGCTGTCCCTATCAATGATACCCATGACAAGTACAACTGTACTGGCCAAACAAATGTCTGTCAAGCTAGGCTACAGGATCAGCAACCATTCAGCAGAGCTGTTAAAAACACACTGGTCACAGTAGTTATTGGCCATGTTGCAGCTTCAGTAAGTGACTGGCATTGCACTGTGAATATGATACAGCTTCTATACCTCTCGGAGAACTGCCTGCAGAAAGCAAAAAAGACACCAAGACTGTAAGTTCAATAGTAGCAACAAACAAGTGGACTCAAACAAGCCACACATGATGCTCTTCCAGTTTCTATACCTCCCCTGTCCCTTATCCACACAAATTTAAATGTTGGGGGAGATAATGTAGATATTAGTGTAGTAGTCATACTAAATGTCTGTCTACAGTTTCTTTTCAGGCTGTTCTATGGAACTCGGATCTTGCAGGGTGAAAGATGTCATGAGTTCAGTGATTGAAATAGCTGGTTGTCATACATTAGTATTGTTCTGCTTACTGTTTCCCCTACTTGCACACGGGTTACACCTGCATGATACTCCTAATATTCTTCCAGCACATCTCCAAAGAAGACTCTTCTTGTACACTTTTTTACTCTCATCAGGATGACTGAAGATGGGCTCAGAAATAGTTCCTTCAGCTTTTCGAAAGCTTGTTGGCATTCCTCACTCCAATTCAGTTTAGTACCTGGCTTTGCAGCAGCTTCTTCTTTACCTTTGGTTTTTAAAAGCTCTGTGAGAGGCAGGACAATATTCGCAAAATGCTTAATGAAAGGTCTGTAGAAATTTGCAAACCCTAGGAACGATTGTAATTGAAGCCTGGTTTGTGGTGCCTCCCACTCTTTGACAGCTTGGACCTTGCCTGGGTCCATACTTAACCCTTTGCTGAACACTCAGTATCCCAAATAACCGAGCTCTGTTTTGTGGAATTCACACTTTGAAAACTCAGCTTACAACTTATTTTGATGCAGGGTGGTCAGTACTTCTCTGACTAACTGGACATGTGAATCATAATCCTGACTGCAGATCAACATGTCATCAAGGTAAACCACAACCCCTTGGTACAGGTGCTTATGCAGAACATTTATTAAAGTCCCCTGGGGCCCCCTACAACCGAAAAGGAATCACCAGATACTCCTATTGACCCAAAGGAGTATTAAAGGTAGTTTTCCACTCATCTCCGTCTCTTATCCTCACTCTGAAATAGGCATCTCGCAAGTCCAGTTTGGTGAAGATTTTTCCCTGGGTAAGCACCCCCAACAGATTGCTTCTGATGGGTAAGGGATAGGCATTTGACACCGACACTGCATTTAGCCCCTGGTAATCCATGCATAGCCTCAATCCCCCATCCTTTTTCTTGCAAAACAGCACCAGAGCTGCATGGGGGGAGTTGGCTGGATGAATAAAACCCCTCCGCAGATTTTTATCAAGAAACTTTCTAAGTTCTTCCCGCTCCGCTGGGCTCATAGCATATAACTTCCCCTTTGGGAGACTCTGCCCTGGGATCAATTCTATTGAATAGTCAGTGGGGCGATGTGGAGGAAGGTCATCTGCCTCTTCCTCTTCAAAAACTTGCCTTGAATCGTGGTACTCCTGTAGAATGTCAGCCAATTCCTCCTGAGTCAGGCATACTACCTCAGATATGGGGGGGGGGGAGTGGGACCCCACGCCATATTCCACACATGCTGTTGGCATCCCTCTGTACTCTGTTCTATAGAGTACAACAATAAATGAAGAGCATTGTGTAAATGTAGTCCTGGGTTTACTGCAATATTTACATTTTATCACACAATACTAGAGGTAAATTCTGATTTAGTATTTTACCTAAAATAATTCTAGTACATAACAACAGACTATATTATAGTTTTAAAAATTTCTCCTCCCTTCTTTTGTTACAGCTCTAGATAAAACACCAGGAGCATTTCATGATTGGTTTCTATATGTGTGGGTATGTTTGATTATAGATTGTTTACAATTGACCACTGAGGAAGGCCTTAGGGCCGAAACATGTCTGGTCGGTTTTTTTTATTATACCTTAGTCTATTTGTGTTGGTTATTGCACTGTACCATCATCTGTACCTTGAGATGTTTTAGCAAGTTTTAGCATATACATGTAGCCTGCCATTCAGGCCTTATATTTTAAATTTGTTTTTAATCTACACTTGTGGACATCTATAATAAATACTTTCTATATATATTTTTAGGTTGTTACTTGACCCCTCTATTCTTTTCCGTTTCCTGTCACCTTTTCTTCCTCTTTGCTGCTTTCATTCCCCGAGGTTTCTAAGTTCCCCAGCTCCACGCTGGCTTTTGCCACCATGCCCTTCTCATTGGCCGGTGGCGCTTCCCCTCTTCAGGTAGAACAGGTCCGCCCGGGGCACCAGGTTTGCCGCCATCGCCGCCCTTCTTCCACTAGGGCATTCAGCTGCAAAGTGATCAATTCCACCACACTTTAAACAGCACCCTTGTTCCAGCCTCCTCTTCTGCTCAGTCAAGCGACTCCCTCTTGGCTTCTAAACATCCCTGTGGGTTTCTCAAACCCTCCAAGGCTGTCCAGCCTGACACTGAAGGTGAAGCTGTTTGAGAATTTGCTCCTGGTTCTCAATTTCACATGCCAGTTGAATCCATCCAAGCAAGGTTCTTGGATCATCTTGGATCATAGCTTTGGCCACTAGTTCTGGATTTAGTCCGGCACGAAAGAACTCTACTTTCACTGATTCATCCCACTCAGAAACTTTAGCAGCGCATGCCCTGAATTCAGCTGCCTATTCCCGCATAGGCTGCTTCCCTTGTCACAGGCATTTCATCTTCGTCCTCACTCTCTCCCCTTCTAGGGTAACTTCATTCTGCGCTCGCAAGGCACGTAGAAAGCCCAGTGCACTCCATAACTCCGGGGCTTGCATGGAGTCTAAAGTTACATACCACTTTGCCGCTTCTCCCCCCAGCCTGGAACCCAAGTAACTCACCCAGCTTTCTTCATCAGGGAAGGTTGCTCCTCACTCTCATAAGAACTCAACTGCTTGTACTAGGAAAAACCCAAGCTCCTCTGGGTCTCCTTCAAAGTGGGTGTCTAATTTTCTCTGGACCCACAACTGCTGGGGCAGCTGCAGCGGCGGCACAGAGGGTCCCAGTGGTGCCTGCCCTCCTGGCAGCTGCAGAGGCAGCAATGGACCAGGGTGGACAAACTGTGTAGGCAGTCCTAATGGCACCTGTTCACTCAGATAAACTTCTCCATCTGGAGGTATTGGGGCTTCCTGCCCGTGGAAGGGGGGTGGCTGCTGCTGGTCATCCAGGTCTCTTGACTGTGCTGGCTGGAGGGCTGCCTGTAACAACTCCTGCACATTCCTCATGAATGTGTGCGTGTCCCTTCTCAGCTCACCCATCTCAGCCTGAAGTTGGTGTACGTCCTCCACAGCCTTCTCTCCCTCTCCCCCTACCTCTTCATCCACGTGAAGGTTGGATATCACTCCCATGATAGAACTTGTTCTGTAGAGCTGAGCCCTCCGACAACCTTTCAAATCCAGCTCCCTCCTGGCAGATGTTACACGAGGGGCCCACTGCACCACAGTCCCTTCCAGCACGGCTCAGTAGTTGATAGGCTGCCAGGAAGCTCCTGTACAGAGTCTCACCATACTTTCCAATGCATCTGCATTGGGTCCACGCTCCTTGGTGGGGTCTTTAGATCCCAACTCGTCCTCTGGCAGTCCTCCATTCCCAGCATCCACTCCTCTTCCAGCCATGGCTCAGGCAGCAGGATTCAACAAGCTTTGGGGTTCATGTATGCAGAGTTGGAAAAGGCAAAAGATGATTCCTAATAAACTGTAAGGATCCTGCCAAGGAATTACAAAAGACTCCACTGGTTGGTTTTTTGAAGCTTTATTGTAAGACTTAGTGTCATGATATTACGAAGGCTGTGTTAGGAATAAGGCACATGAAAAAAAAGTCACACATATACTTCAGAGATAACTAGTTTCTCCCCTCCCCTTTTGGGGGATTGGGCATTCAGGCTTAGAGAACTCAAGGCCAATCAGCCAGGCTCCCAGCTGCACAACCCTGAAAGAGAAACCCAGCTGCACCATCCTCCACCCTTGGGACAGATGGCAGATGCCAACATCCTGAAACTTCTGTTCTTCCTGTCCCTTTCTTGCAAAAAAAAACACAATAGCAACATTGTTTCTTCTGGTGTCCATGGTTCCTTCAGTAACCCCCATCTTGATCTTATCCTCCATACTAGCATTTTGGCCATTCTGGGCGCTTTGCTAGCCAGCAATGCTCAGGTACCCGTACCACTCAGCTTTTTCACTCCTCCGCTCCATGCATTACCATGTTGAAGACTAAATATTTGTGTAAGGGAGATAAAGCAGCTTTGTGAATGGGTACAGGAAACTTCTTTTGCAAAACAGATGGGAAAAGGATAGTAAAAGGACTTGCATTTTTGCAACAAAAAAAAGCAAGAAAAAGAAACAAAGTATTTTGCATATTGAACATTTCTAGCGGCTCCACCCATCAAGGCTCCTCTAAGTGGCTACTGGTTAGGTTGCTGTTGCAGGCAAAAGCATTCTCTCTTCTTCAAGAAGAGCTAGTTGCTCTTACTTTTGCCTGGCTTGTTTCTGCCTCTCCTTCCCCAACCACTCCAGCTAGGAGTCTTCTCATGCATCTATGACAGCAGGACCCAGTGAGTGGCTCCTTGGGTTGAGAGGGAAGGAGTACTCTCTTAGCAGGGAAGCTTATGGGATTCCCCTTCCCATGTCTTCCTTCAGCCATATTCCCCTGCCCCCCCTCCCCGGCTGCCATTTTGCTTCTCATGATTGAGGCTTGGCTGGCAGGCATTGATGTGTATGTGCACCCTGCATATAATTTGAAGCCAACTTAATAGCATATCATCTGCTCCAGGCAGGAGGCTACCCTTTCATTCGCTCTCTCTCTCTCTACCTGCCCGTTTTTGGAGGGCACCCAAAGTATTAGCATGTGTAGTTTTAAACCTCAAGGCAATGTGTTTATTAAGAAATAAATCTCATACTATTCAATGTACTTAGGATTGCAACTCTGCCATTTGGTAGGTCAGATTCATAATCCATTTTTTAAAAAATCTTCCTTGCCTGTGCATATAGCCTGAGAAAGGTGGAGGAAAGGGTCTCTTCTCTTCTTTGCCGTGGTCGAAATGAAAATCACCAGCTAATAGCAGCTAGAGTGAGATGGATTTGATGGGAAAGAGAAGAGTTAGACCCCTAAAACTATACTTCTCATATTTTTATTAATTTAAGCATAATATTGAAGCTCTGCAACTGCTGCTCTGTTAAAAATTCTGTAAGAAGATGTCTGCAAAAGAAAGTTCCAAAAGAAACAAAAAATTGCAAATGAGCACCATGTCTTTAATGACAAATGCACTACTGAGTACTTCTTTGTTTTAAACAAGGATAAAGGAGTTTGCCTGATATGTCTTGAAATTGTCTCAGTATTAAAGGAGTACAATGTTAAAAGGCACTTTGAATCCTATCACAAGAGCTACTCAATGTATCAAGGAGAGGTGCGAGTGAACAAGATATTCTTGTTCTTAAAAAATCTTTTAAAAATCTTTTTAAAAATTCTTGTTCTTAAAAAAAATCAATCTTTTTGCAGCAAAATAGTTTTAGAAAGCATATTGAGGAGAACCTGTCTACTGTGAGGGCCAGTTGTCGTTGCTAAATGTATTACTGATAATAGTAGGCCATTTACTGATGGTGAGTTTGTTAAAAAAAGTGCATAGTTAATGGAGGAAATGTGCCCTGATAAGGCATCTTGTGTTAGTTGTGTCAGTTTATCTGCATCTACGATCACCAGGCGCGTTGAAGAACTAGAAGAGCTGAATGTGTCACTGATTGTCAATGCAAAAAGTTCTGATTCTCCCCTCCTATTGGTGTTAGATGAGATCAATGACATTATAGACACTGTTCAACTGTGTGCACTGCAGAGTTTGAAAGGCACTACAACTGCAGAAAACATATTTTTGAAGGTGTGTGAATCAGTAGAAAATCTTGCTCTAAGCTGGAATAAATTGAAAAGCATCACAACTGTTGATGCAAGAAATGTGGTGGGAAGTAAAACTGGTATAGTTGCAAGAATCAATTCAATTACCTTTATTGGCATTAGAAATAATAATAGTCTACAATCAGAGATAGGGACAATCAGAGACAGGGATAGGCAGAAGCATAAGCAAGCAATTAGTAACAGTTAATAATAAAATTAATAAACATTCAGCAATCAGGTGCGGCTATATGCTTGGATTTAACTTTATAAACTTCTGGTAGAAATTTCGCAATACTTAAAGTAACACAAGGGTTACGATCTTCTAAAAGGTAAACTAAAATTCCTCCTTTAATAGAATTATTATACTGAAGGTATTCAGTTAAAAGCTGTTTGCGTAACAGACCAAAAGAGGGCATTAGAGAATAATGTGGGACAATGAGTCGAGGACTCCTAATTCGCAAGGACATATCCTGTTTTGAAGGGGTACTTGCCTGAACCTGCCAGAGAGCACCATTGATGGAAAGGCATTTAAACGTGCTAAGGCAAATATTCGGTGCTGAGATGGGATGTCCAGAGCTGAGAGATAATGTGGCATCATTCCTTGTCTTTGGTATACACCTAATTTGGCTGCAGAACAGACAGGGGGATGCAGGGGGAACATCTCTTGGAGTTCATGTTCCATAAGTCTTAGTTTAATTGTTCTTAAGATAAGTAATTCATCATATAGGAGTAGGGAGTCCAATGCAATGCCAAGCTTTTGCAGTTTGAGAGTAAACATAGAAAACCATATGGTACTATGCCTATCTCTCATTAAATGAGATAGCAAGCTATCATGTTCAGATCTAAAGTGAATTTTTATCCAGTACTTGAAAGCCATGATCCACGAGGTGAAGACCCAACTCTGCACATATAGATATATAAGGGACACAATTAGGGACACCCAAAATCTGTCGGAAGAAAGCTGATTGTACACCCTCTACACAGAGCTTAAAGGCTTTGATCCACACTGGGATTCCATATGGCAGCTGGGGAAGGATTTTTGCATCATAAATTTTCAGAGCTGCTGGGACAAACTGGTTGCCTCCTAAAAAGAAGAACTTTTTGATTTGCGCCAGTGAGCATCGCACTAAGTTTATAGTTCTGTTCTGATGTGTTGGTCATCTAAGGTTGTAGTTGAAAGTAATTCCAAGATATTTAAAGGCCTTCATTTGTTCAATTTCCTTAGCACCGATGCACCACCTGAATAGGTGCCAGCTCTTAGAAAAAATTAGAATTTTGGATTTTTCATAGTTGATTATCAGCCGATTCAATTTACAATATTGATAGAAGGCTTCTAGATATCTTATAAGGCCAATTCTAGTGCAGGAAATAATAACTGTGTCATCAGCATACAGCAATATAGGTCTTGCTAATTGCTCCAGAAAGGGCGGATGGCCATTTACAACAGACATATGTTGCTTCAGATCGTTCAAAAATAAATTTAAAAGGTGTGGGGCAAGGACACAGCCTTGTTTAACTCCCTTCGTAATTGGGAAGTTAGATGAAAGTTGGCCATCAGGGGATATCTTAATGACACCCAAAGTAGCTTTGTGTAATTTCTTAATTAAATAAAGTAGGTGGGGTTCCATCCCCAGTGTTCTGAGTTTCTTCCACAGCAGGTCCCTAGGGATTGAATCAAAGGCACCCTTTTAAATCAATAAAAGCTGCATACAGTTTCCCTCCTTTAGGCTTCAAATATTTATCTGCCAAAAAGGCAAGGTGGTGCAAATGATCGATTGTGCATCTCCCTTTAAGGAAGCCAATTTGTTCTGGTCCAATTATTTTCCCTTCGGCTATCCAATTTAGAAGGGAGCGCTCCAGGTGTTTAGAGTACAACTTACATATAATAGAGAGCAAGCTGATAGGACGATAGTTCTCTGGAAGAATTGGGTTACCTTTTTTATATATTGGACATATCAATGATTTTAACCACGACTCAGGGATAACCCCCTTATAGTCAATTAAGGTAAATAAATTGGCCAATGGAACAGCCCACCAGTCTTTATGCTTTTTTCAAAGTTCAGCTGGAATCCCATCTAAGCCAGGTGCCTTATCAGACTTCAGTTCAGAGATTAAATCAGTTATCTCATCAGGGCTTACAGGAGTCCAATCAGAAATGGTTAAGAGGGCAAGTTCTTCTTGCTCTAGTGGGCTACCTGGGTCATTAAATGTTCTGAAATAGTAGTCGACCCATTTTTGAGAGGTAGCTGTGGTTATGGCAGGAGCTGAATTATTCTTCATATATCTGGAGACCGTTTGCCAGAAGAGCTTACAGTCTTTGGTTTTAACTAAATTTAGCAAACGGTCCCATTTATGTTTGTAGAACTGCTTTTTTTCATAGAGACAAGTGTGCAATAAACTTCTCTGTATGCAGAATAGGATTTTAAATTATAAGTACTGTTATCCTGTTTATAGATTCTAAATAAAGCCCTAAGGGACTTTTTCATATTCCTACATTTTGAATCGAACCATTGAGTATGGGTATGATTAACTTTACAAAATGGTTTGGCTATTGAATTACAAGAGGCTATTATCTGTGCATAAGTTACATTAGCCTCTTTCGCAGAACGTGTTTTGGCAATTGTTGTTCTGAGTTCTAACATCCTGTCAGATTGAAGCAGACAGAGTAACTCCCTATCTGTTTGGACAGTCTATTTAATTCTTTCAATAGGACTTTGAGATACAATGTCATCGTCTAAAGGAGTTGACATTGGGGTTGAAACAGAACTGCCATGAAGAGTTAACTGAAGAGGGGAGTGATCACTTTCAGTATGAATCCCGATAGAGAAGGAGCTAACTAGCAAGCTGAAGATCTAAAGAGCATAAGCAATAATTGATCACACTACTACCTCTTACTGAGGAGTAGATGAATTCATTTGCATCCAGAAAATCAAGTGAACCATTCAAAATATTAAGATCGTAAGTAATACAGAGCTCCATGAGTTGTAGACAAGCTTCATTAAACAATATATCCTTAGAGGTACGTATATTAGCGAGGGGTGCGAGTAGATATTCGATCCCTTCAAAACCCAAAGGGGAAATGAGAATTTGATTGTTTGGTCCTATTCGCGCATTCATATCACCCATTATAAGTAGTGAGGTAGATGGAGAGCGTTTCAATAAGGAGAGAATATAGTTAGATAATTTATTACAATGGTTCCTAAGTGTTGAGTCATCTTCAAATGAAGGAAGATAAACATTAACTAAAGTCAGCGTTAGATTAGTTGAACGGATTAGCAAAGCTTGGGCTAGAGGAGGAAGAGGGTCCATTGGAGTTATTTCAAGGCATTTATTGGCTTTGATCATAGTTGTTAACCCAGCTTTAGGTCTGCCCTTGGAGGTGTTCCTATGAGCAGCAAGGTTAAATGAGAGGTATCCAGGAATATTAACCTCCAGCTCTGACCAGGTTTCTTGAAGTAATATGCAGTCATAGTGGGCAAGAAAATCGATGAAATCTGGATCATTTGACTTATTCTTCCAACCAGCAATATTCCAGGATATGATCTGTAAATCTCTGGTTGGGTGCTTTCCAGATAGTCAGTCCAGCTCTTCAATACGGTCAAGCAAATTTTGAGAATCCTGATAAATACAACCATTTATAGGTAGAAGATCCATAGATGGGGCGGTAATAGTCATATTATCAGAGTCTGGGTCAGTCCAAAGGGGTTGGATGCAGAGGTTCTTGCCATTGATCTGGATCTATCAATAATGAATCCTGGAGGGTTCTCGATTGGTTGTTAGAGGTTTCAAGGATTCTCTTTTGATGTTCAGTCTGTTTTGATACAAGGCTTTCCTTCAGTGAATCCAGTCTCTTTAAAATGTCTTTTCGTTCTTGGGTCTCGAGTAATTGGAAGTGGTCTCTGATATTGTCTTTCAAAATATTATTTTGTTACTGCATCCATAGGGGTTTTGTGATTGCCTGAAGTTGGAATATTAGCAGGTCGGCTAGTCTGATCCTCCATGCTCTCAATAGATTCCAGTGCAGAAATGTTGATCAGTCAGGTCAGTCAGCTTTATCTGCACATTTCTCAGTTCAGGAACTTCTTCCTGGCAGGGGGCAATTTTCCTTTTTAGAGATGACTCAGCCAATAATGTTGTCGTTCGTATATTTAAAAATGATCGCGCTGGGAAAAACCCCTTTAGCCGCAGACGTTCTTTAGTTCTTAAAATCAAATCTGGGACGTTCAGGGTTCCAAAGGTAAGTAAAAATTTTTGTGATTGCGACTTACTGTTGAGGTGTTCAACCAACTCCAAATCACTATCATGGTATTTTAATTGGAGGAGCTCTTTAAGGTGTATTTTTGCCAAATGCTTGGTTCTCCAACTTATCCATCTCCCTCTATAAGGGCAGATTGTCCTTATTTGATTGTAGGACCAATTGTTGGGTATTCTTCTTATACACAGTCTCACCACTTGAACTCAAGTGCTCCCCCAGAGGCTTTAGACTCTTATCACAAACCTGTTGCAGGCTTGGTTGTTTCACTGAAGCATTCCCCCACTGGGCCTGTCGCAGCTTATCTAGCTTCGTTGATAGCAGCCTTATTTCCGAGGTAAGGTCATTAACCTTCCTTTCCATACTTCCCATGTTCTTAAAGAGGTGTTCAACTGTACTGGCAATTAAGTTAAGAAGAGAGAATTCAACAGATGGCGACGGCTCTTCATTTAAATCATTCAATAGCTGGCTTTGCTGTATCTTTAAGGAACCTGCCCCTGTTGAGGGCTCAGCGTCTTCTACGTTCCCCTTATCAGATAAACATATTGGGTTCCCTTCGGGGGCATCTCTTCCCAGAGGAGAGAAGCGGTTAAATGTTTCAATAGCAAATTCAGAATGAGCCAGCTCAAATCTGTTTCTAAGGGGAAAGAAGTCTCCCATCTTCATCTGTTTACTAATAGGCAGGAGGGGCGACTCCCCCATATCTCTTGGCCGCTTGCCTGAGGCCATGAAGACCAGGAATTCTTTAGAACACTGAGTAACACCCTCCAGATACAGATGTTACTTAGAATGCCTTAAAAGACCTTTAAAGTCTAGCAGTCCAGCTGACAAGAAATTCAGAATTCACACACAGCTGTCCTGTCAGCTATCCAAGTTAGCTCCCAAGAACATGCAGTCAGACTTATATATCCAGGAGACTCAGATAAAACTCAATTAAAACAGTAAAATAGTAAACTAAAAATATACTGAGATAAAAGCCACAGAGCTCCGGATTATGCGTCTGGTCTGGTCGCCATCTTCTTCCTCTAAGTTGCAAGAATCAATGAAGAGAGATTGAAATTAGATGGTATACTTCCCATGCAATTTTACTGCATCATCCATCAGCAAGCCTTGTGTAGTCAGATTCTTCAGTGATAAAGTGTGATGCATATTATTCATCATCATGTCTTCTGTGCAGTCCCACATGGGAACTACACATGTGCAAGCCAGCCGCAGATGTATCAAAGCTCCAAAAGGTGTGAGACGCTCACCTGGCCTTTTCGAGCACTATTTGAGTGGGCACGGCTATGAAAGGCAGGGCAAACAGATCCCTCCCTCAGTTCTTCTTTAGCTGCCGCTGAAGAAGGAGGTGCTTTGAGCTCCTCCTCAATTCCAAAAAAGAAAAGTAAATGACTTCGAAGGTGCTCTTCAAAAAGTGCCTCAAGTGTGGATCCAGGATGGCCCAATCCGATGGGCACAAGAAATGCCCATCAGAGGTGCTCAGAGAGGCACATGATACAGTGCGTTGTGGCATGTGTAAACAGTTCACACTTAATCCCGGTATGAAAGAGCATCGCGCCTAAAGTCAGCACTATAGGAGTCAACCCTCCAAGATGTCTCCGACTCTGAAGTTTCAAAGGCCACTAATAAAGGTCTGCAGCACTCAGTATGGGCCACCTCAGTACCTCCAATTTTGGCTCCAGGCACCAACAATATGAACCAGTCAGTTCGTAAAGATTCTGGCCCATCTTGATCTTCATCTGAGCCACCATCAAAGAAAACCAAGCTGAAGTCGAGACACACTGAAAAAATCCTGACTCAAAAACCACAAAAGAAAAAGCAGTTCTCAGCTTCGGTTCCATCTGCCTCGGTGGTGTCCAGCCCCCCTGCTGGACACCACTGAGAACTCCGCCAATGACTAGATGCGATTTGCTTTGGGTTCCTGCCATCCTAGAGGGTAAGATTCCAGACCTCATGGATCTAAGAGTGGCTTTATCTCCATTACTGCCATCCCTAGGTCATCCTGCACAGAAGGAAGGGGTTTCCTTGATTCCAAAAGAGAGGTCATTAGAAGTCACAGATGCCTATGGGTTCCATACTCTTATGAGTCTCATTACCATTACTACGCCTACGGCATGGAAGGATCTCTGGGTCTCTATTGGCCACCTCATTACTATCTGCAAGATGCCTACTTCCCTGCAGAACCTCGTCCTTCAGTCACGAAGGCAAGGTCAGCCTCAGTTCCTCCAATGGTTCCTGAAGACACTGAGTCTGTGAAACATGACACTTGATCCACCAATGCATCCTGACAATGGCTCGGACTCCAGTTTCAACACAGCATCCAAGTCATCCCCTCCTGAGTGTATTACAGAGGACTCTGCTCTATCTCCCACTGAAGACCTTCGCCTCTACTTGGAACAGTTGGTCAGAATGGCAAGGTCATTGGAAACTGAAGTAACTTGTTCAGCTCCAATGTCATCGGATCCAGTCTTCAAAGTTCTCTACTCAGAAGCAACAGACCTGGTAGCATTCCCAATCATGCAGGGAATGATAGATGTTACAAAAGAGGTTTGGTCGACTCCAGCATCTGCGCCAGCGACTTCAAAGAAGTTAGATAACCTCTATAAAACCAAACAAGACTGGCCTGGGTCTTGTTCAATCACCCTCCTGTTAATTCCATTGTTACAGAAACCTTGCAAAGCAAAGGTCTTCCACAGGGTACTGGTCATTCTGTCCCCTCAGATAAAGAGGGTAGGAAGCTTGATATTTTAGAGAGAAAAGTTTATGCCTCATCAGCCATAAGCTTCCATATTCAAGCTGCAAAAGGGCAACTTCTGAACAAAAGCCATGCCAAAAAGAGGAGAAAACACCACCAGAGACTAAATACTGTAACTTAAAGATTTCTTTCAAATTTTTAAATTGTTAAGTTTTAAAATGCAAGTGCTTAAGTGCGTATCTCAAATCCAGTGCAAATTACAAAATGTGTAAACATAAGCATTGATATCCATTCTTTGAACATATATCCTCAAGATACAATAAACTCAAAATTAATTTTGTTCTGTTCAATGAACAAGGCTTAATCACAATTTTTGCAGGGTATATTTCAATTGCTGTCGGACAGGTAAATAACAAAGTAAGTTTCAAGATAAGTTTCATGTAATTACATAATCCAAATGTTTAATAATTTTTTCTGTTTGTTTTTCAGATGCAGACAAATGATGATGGAACATCCCATTTGGCATGTAAATTGTGGTTCATGGAATAAAAATAACTTTGCTAGTTATTTAATCCACCCGTTTCAGGGGTTCTTCTTCACGGGCCATTTATTTGTTGTTCATAAAAGCATTCATACATCCTGAAAGACTGAAGGCTGCAAAAAACTGTGATTAAGACTTGTTCCGTATTGGCAATTATGAAGCCATTCTGGCCAGGTACCAATTGTTTCTTTGGGACAAGATCAGCCCTCACTTAAGTCTCCTCCCTGATGAGAAACAGCATCTCACAAAGATACTCCAGGGAGAAGCCCTTTGGCTCTCTAAACAGCAAATTCTTACGGCGAGACACATTGGGGATTGCTCCACTCGAGCTACGGCCTCAGCCAATGTAATTTGGAGGCATGCATGGCTTAGAACCACTGCATTAGCTCCATACCATACGTGAAGGGCTGAAGACCTACCCTTTGAAGGAAATAATCTTTTCTCATCAACCACTGACGATGCCCTCAAGAAAATTATAAGGTGACTGCTAGGACTGGATTATAAGGTGACTGCTAGGTCCCTAGGTGTTAGCCCTGGTCGTACATAACAAACACCGGTTCTCTCCTGGACCTTATCCTTACTGCAACCCCAGATACAACTGTTTGCCATCTCAGCAGACCCAACATTTCCCTCGGAACCAGCAACACGCTGCTTCCGTGGTTCCATTCAACTAACCTCAACAGAGATATTACCATCATAAATCAAAGGACAGTTCCAATTCCTCCAGAGAGCAGTTGTGCTCCACCAAACAAAGTTTTTAATGCCAAGACATCTCTCTCCCCCCCCCCCCAGTTGGTCAATCTCTGCCTCTACCTGCATGGGAGAAAATCACCCAGGATCTCTGTGTACTGTCAATAGTTCAGGAAGGTTACTCCCTAGAATTGAAATCCATTCCTCCGGACGTTCCTCCCCAAATGGACCCTTCCCCATCTCAAGGTGAAGGAAATACAGAGCATATTGCTGAAACAAACAATAGAACTAGTTCCATGCTCCAGTTCCAATGGGGTCTATTCTCACTATTTCACGGTGGACAAAAAGTCAGGGGGCTCATGCCCCATCTTAGACCTCCATTTTGTAAACAAGTTTATCATTCCAAGTTTAGAATGTTATCATTAAAAGATGTTTTAACTCTCTTAGACAGCTACTGTTGGTTTGTTACTGTAGATTTGAAGGACTCTTACTTTCATGTTGCAATAAATGTTTCTTACAGAAAATATCTCCATTTCCAATGCAGTTCCGAAAGGTATCAATACAAGGCCCTTCCTTTCGGCCGTTCCTCTGCCCCTTGGGTGTTTACCAAGGTTATGGCAGTAATGGTCAAGAACCTCAGAGAGAAGTGTTGCACTGTATTTCCCTATCTGGATGACTGGCTTATCGTGGGCCAGTCCAGAGAATCTGTCTCTCATCACACCTACATAGTACTGTCCACCCTCCAGCAACTGGGTCTAAGGGTCAACTTGGAGAAGACTTCCCTGGTTCCACAGCAAAGGGTAACATTCATGGGAGTAGTGCTGGACTCCACACTAGCTCATGTCTTGGAATGGGTTCCAAGTCACTTGGAACAAGGTGCGCTCTTTCAGACACCAAAGTGCAAAGCAAATCCAAAAACTGTTAGGTTTTATGGCTTCTCTGACACTGATAGTACCATTTGCCAGGCTCTGCCTCCAGTCATTACAAAACTGGGTTTGTCAGGGTTTTTCATTCAGACTACCAGAACCCATACAAGCGGTTCTCAATTCCAAGGACTGTTCATAGATCCCTGTCGTGGTGGAACGTCGAAAGGAACCTAATAATAGGGACCCCGTTCGGTTCCAGCCCCATTCACTTCTCCATCTTTACAGACATCTCCCTGTTGGTTTGGGAGGCTTACTCCAGAGACAATCAGGTGAAGGGCCTCTGGTCTCAACACGAGTCAAAGTTACACATCAACCTTCTGGAGCTAAGGGCTATAAGGTTTGTTCTGAAAGCCTTCTTCCATCTTGTCAGAGGTAAGAGTGTTCAGATATGCACAGACAATACAACTGCCATGCATTCTCTGAACAAGCAGGGGGGCATAGTCTCTCTGTCCCTCTCCCGAGAGTCCTCCCTGATTTGGGGATGGGCAGTCCAGCATCAGGTTTCTTTCACAGCCATTCATATTGTTCGGGAAGACAACACTCTGGGCAGATGCCCTGAGTAGGTCCAGGGACCTCAGTTAAAAACAGTCCATCCATATGGGTTCCCTTCAATCTTTATTCCTACAGTGGGGGTTTCCAATCATAGACCTCTTTGCTACTTCACAGAACAAGAGGTGCTCCCTAGGAGGCACTTCTCAGATTTCTTGATCAACTGATCTACTCTATGCCTTCCCTCCTCTCTCTCTCATGACTTTGACACTCAGCAAAATGAAGAGGGAGAGGGTATCAGCTATTGTAATTGCCCCTTACTAGCCAAGACAAGCTTGGTTCTCCACTCTGTCCAGAATGTCACAGGGAAGGACTTACCATCTTTTACTGTCACCAACCCTTCTTCAGGACAACGTGGTTCAGCACGACTTAGAAACACTGAAGCTGACAGCTTGGCTTGTGTCCCCCCTGGAGTAGAATTATCTTCCCCAGTCAGGAACATACTTTCAGAGGCCAGAAAACCTTCCACCTGGAAGTCATACTCTGGCAAGCAGAAATGTTTCTCCCCTTGGGCTTTTGAACAGGCTTAACTCTTTCTTTGGCACCCTTGCCATCTGCCTTGGACTATCTGGTCCTGTTAAAAAACCAAGGTCTCTCTATTAAGGTCCATCTTGCATATCCTTCCTTAAAGGTTTGGTTAATGGTTACCCTCCAGTGTTCAAATCCACTCCTCAGTGGAGCCTATCCTTGATTTTAGCAACTCTCATGCATAAACCTTCCGAGCCTCTAACTACCTGTCCTCTCAAATTTCTCACAGCCAAAAGGCCTTCTTAGTGGCTATAACATCAGTGAGGAGGGTGAATGAACTGCAAATCCTGAGGTACAATCCACCTTTCCTCAGAATGTTTGCAGACAAAGTGATTCTCTGTCCCAGCCTCCAGTTCCTACCCAAGGTAGTCTCTGCTTTCCACCTTAACCAAGACATTACTCTGCCAGTGTTTCTTCCTTTGCCTTCTATAGAGGCTGACAGGCTCCTGCACACATTGGATGTCAAATATGCACTCTGTTTTTACCTAGACAGGACTATTGCCTTCTGAAAGGATCCTAATCTATTTGTCTTCTTTTTTTATTATTATTATATACATTTTTTATTTTTAATTACTAACCACAAAAACTACAAAGAAGAGAAAAAGGGAACAGGGGGAAAGGGAAGAAACAACATATAAAAAACACAGACTACATCTACAAGTATTGAATTCCCTTCATAATACAATTATTTAAAGTTAAACTTTCTAATATGCTATTAGATTGGTAGATCTTATAAAGTACGAACTACAGTCAGGATCAGGTCTTCTCCCCCCCCCTGCGTCTCGGTCGCAGCTCTCTCTGAACAGCTACAGTAGCTGCGCTCACTCCCTCCTCCCCATTTCCCCCTTCAGATCCTAAATCTTCTCCTTGCTGAAACTCTTGATGATTAAACACAAAGTCCCTCAGCTGTGCTTCCGATATTATCTTGTAGGCTTGGTCTTTATAACTGAACCAGATGCCTTCCGGAAATAACCATTTGTATTTTATTTCATGCTTCCTCAGAAGAGCTGCAAACCTTTTATATTTGAATCTTCTTTTCCGAGCTAAAAATGGAACGTCCTTCAATATCTTAACCTTGTTACCCAGAAAGTCCAAGTCCACATTGTACGAATTATATAAGATGGTGTCCCGAGTCTTCTTAGATGGAAAATCAATAATAATCTCGCGAGGCAGCTGACGCTTCATTGCATATATTGAAGATGTCCGGCGGACTTCCAGAATATCGCTTTTTAACTCTTCTTTAGTTGCCTTTGCGAATGACGCCAAAAGTTCCGACACCAAATCCTTTAAGTTTTCACTTTCCTCCTCCTTCATATTCTGAAGACGCAATACCGTCTGAGCACGATCCACTTGTAACCCTATCAATTGATTCTCCAAAAGCTTTACTTCTTTGTTTGTTACTTTCATGATTAATGCGTTTTCCCGAGCAGACTGCTCTGCCCCAGATGCTACGTCTTTAATGGTTTTCACTTTGTTCTCAACTGAGCCAACCCTTTGATAGATTTCATTTAGCTTATCAACAAAGGGCTTCATAGCTTCAACGACCGACCATTTAACCACCTCTTCAAGAGACTCTCCTTTCCCCTGCAAAGCAGCCGAAACAGATTTGCCCACAGCAGGGCTCTGCTTTTTCGTTGCCATCTTAGGGGGGGGGGAGTCCGCCAACTAAGTTCCAAAACTCAATGAAGGGGAAGATATCCGAACCTTATTAGCTTCAACTCCCACCAATCCTTCGCATACGCTTAGAATAACAGAAGGGATTCGCTTACTTTCAGGTTTTCACCTTAAATCTGCTTGTTGCCGTTCTCCATGGCCCGGCAGCACGCGATGTGCTGTGCAAGTTTGCCGGCCTCCGTAGGAGCAAACGGGCAATTTACCCCCTGGATGGACTTCAGGGGGCTCTTCCCGCAGCGCTCCGGACCCTGACCCCCTCACTGGGAGTCCTGGGGGTTAACCCTCACAGGCCAACCACCCGGTCAGGCTGTTTGGGCGCTTCCTCCCGGACCTGCGGAGAGGAGCGTCCGACATGGCCGGGAAAACGAAACCGAATCCCAATCTATTTGTCTTCTTGAGGGGATCTAAAAAAGACAGAAAATCACACCTCAGACCATCTCCAACTGGTTGGTGTGGTTATAACATTAAAGTGTGTTATAAGCAATCCAAACAAACTTGCCTTTTGAACATCAGGGCACATTCTACAAGGGCCCAATCTACATTGTCAGCATTTAGCTTGGGCATTCCACTTGTGGACTTACGCAAGGCAGCCACTTGGTTGATACACTCCACCTTTATGATGGACTATGCAATTGATGTAGACTCCAGAAGGGATGCTACAGTCAGCAAAGCTGTCCTGAAGTCTTTTTCAATGTAGAGCAACATGCCCACGCCCACGTCCTGGGTAAGTTAGCTCGCTAATCTCCCATGTGGGACTACGCAGAAGACACAATGATGAAAACAGGGCTGCACCTACCTGTAACTGTTGTTCATCAAGTGTTCTTCTGTGCAGGCACACATCCCTCCCTCCTTTCCCTGCTGTGTGCTCTTTAATATGCTAATTTATCCTTCTTCTCCAGTGGCTTAGTGAACTGAGGAAGAGATCTGCTCACCCTGCCTTTTATAGCCGCGCCCACTCAAAAAGCACGCAAAAAGGCCAGGCAAACTTCTCACGCCTTTTGGATCTCTGATATGTCCATGGCTGGCCTGAGTATGCGCAGTTCCCATGTGTGCCTGCACACAAGAACACTCAATGAACAACAGTTGCAGGTAGATGCAACCCTGTTTTATATCCAGCATTAATTACATCAGGCATCATGGCCTTACTTCATCGTCAGTTTCAAAATTTTCTCTCAGAGATAGATGCACAATATGGAGATGTATTGTACCATGCAGAAGTCAGGTGGCTTACTCCTCAAATGATTTTTCAGTCTTCATCATGAAGTTGATATCTTTCTCAAAAAAAAAAAAAAGGTCAAGAAGTACTTTCTGACCCTGGATGGTTTTTTGATTTGGCTTTCTTAACTGATATCACAGAGCATCTGAACACATTGAATCTAAGGTTGCAGGGAAAAGGAAAGCTCGTGTGCAACATGTATTCTAAAATGAAAGCTTTTAAAGCAAAACTAAACATTTTTGTGAGGTAAATTAGTGAAAGTAACTTTTCAAACTTCTCATGCTGCAATGAGCTAAAATTTGTGAAGGACAGGAATTTACAATTCAACGTTGAAAGACATGTCAAAGCATTCAACCTATTGCAGTTGGAATTCCAGAACAGATTCACCGATTGCCATAAGCATGGAAAGGAAATAAGAATGTTTCAACATTCATTTGAAGTAGCAAGAAGATGCAAGTAACTTTTTTCAGATGAAACTTATTGATTTGCAACCCAGTGATTATCTCAGAATGATGGGAGAAATCAAGTGGTGTTCCCGAAAAGGGTAAAAGTGCCACAGCAATCGTTGCTGCAGGGGACACATGGAGTCTCACAAACATGGCAATTACTGTTGTAGATGTCATGAGACTAAGTAGATATTGAATGTAGATGACCAGCTGAGAAGGACAGAAGACAAACATGGCTGCAAAGGTAGAAATGGTATATAGTCTATCCTATAGCAGAAAAGCTTGACAACAGTGTGTAGTACTGCACTGAGGTACTGGAGCCTGTAAGTAGGAGAAACCAAGATTCTACTTTGACACACAGACCTTGGGAATAAAGTAAAATAAGAATACAGTGCAATGGATTTGAAGCTTTGAAAAAGTAATGAGCAATCAATTGTCAATGGGCTTCTTTGTCAGTTCTGGTTTCTGAATGCATTTTTGTGCCTTTAGTTTTCTCTTCAGTTTTTTGGGAGTTTTTTCCTGGTTCTTTTGAGACTTTTACCCCAATCTTTTTCTGGAAGTGGATTCTGAGTCACCTTTTTTCCTAATGCATAATGGGGGGTGGTTTCAGGGTTTTTTTTTTTTGTCCCACCCACTCACAAACCACTTTTCAATAACTGGACTGATCATCATCAAACCATTTCTTCTCTCCCCCACCCCTCTGAAAATAAGTAGTTTTGTTTATCTTTTTTTAATACAACCTATATATCTATATACCAATACAAACATCGATAGCTTCTCTGAATTCCCAGCTTTCATTTTTTTTAAAGTCTCTATTCCCTTCCCTTGAGGAAATATGCCTTTTTACATATATATATCTCCATGAGGGAAAAAGCTAAAGACCTTTTTTAAAAAAAAAAAAAAAGCTGGCAATTCAGCAGCCTTGCTAGATCTATCATCACAACAGAATGCTGCTATAGTGATATTAAAGTGCTTTTTTAGACAAAAAAATGCAAAAGCCATAGTAGCTGGAGGGACACTTCCCACACTAGAAAAAGTGGCATGGTTTAAAATGGACACAGAGGTTCACATATAGTTAATAAACAAATAGGTAGCATAGCCACTCCCCTTGTAGGCTTCCCTTTGCAAAGGCAGGCAGGCAGGCAGGCAAGGGGGAGCTCGCATCAACACACACACCCTGATAGCCATCTGCACCCACCCCCAACCAGGAATGCAGTCCTTCCCCGGCAGACTTATATGGTGTATGTCGATGGAACTTACCCTTTCTCCCTGTCCCTAAGCGTGTGTTCATTTACAATTATTTAAAAATTCAACATTATATTGATATATTGATATAAGCATACACAAAAAATAAAATGGGGATGCTGTGACACCACCAATGATGACAGCATGCTCCCTTAAAAATCCTGAATATTTAAGGCATGTGCAGAAGAACATACACTGAATCCACAAGAAGGACGGCAGTCATGCAAAAGAACCATGCCAAACTAACTCCAATGCTTGTGGATTGATTGTCAAGAAAATCAGGAGTATGTTGAGCATGCAGAAAAGTCCAATGTAGGGGAATATTATAAATTTCTGCAATTTTGAGGTGAGCTGCAACCATCACTGTTATTTGGTGAATACACACTGTCACTGTACTCAAAGGAGGTTATTATTCTGAAAATGTTGGAAACCAGCAGTTAAGGAGACAGTGATTTAAAACATGTATCCTTGAGGAAAAACATAATCGTGTTCCACGGGAAGAACTATTGCTAGGGAGACCATAAGAAATGCCTTGTGTGGGATGTAATTATCACCACTGAGGTTTAAAATATGGTGAAATTCTCTGTTCTTTTTTGGCATTGTGAAACAAGATTCAAATCCTATGTCCAATTGGGATTAATTCTTGGCAACCTACTTGAGGAAGGAAACATATTTTTTCTGTAAGAGCATTAGACTGAATTATTCAAAATTGCTTAGCATAAGAAAAGCATGGAACTCATTGGCATTACGCATCCAAAGGATGATTAAGACTCAACAGTCTGCAGTCTCCAAAGCCAGCAAAAACAATCAGTTTGATTCCTATAAATGAGATGAGAGGTAGAAGATTGTGATGAATGCTAAACAGTACATTGGTCAAGTCAAAAACTACATTTTGATTTGGAGGAAATTTTGATCTTCCTATGCTGTATGTGGAGCTTTTTAAAAACTGGTCCTTAGTTGTGTACGGTTGCTGGATTTTTCATGTATTGATTTCAGCAGATGACTAAGAAGTACAGCAGTGGAGAAATTGGAACCAAAATGATTGAAGGGCCAGCACACTTTTAGGTTATGAGCAATGTGCTTGTTCTTGTCAATCTTTTCCAGATCTTGATGACTTCCGGTTTGGCTAATGGCGACCTGACGTGGTCTAGGGAGCTGGACCATCAAGAGTGACTGTTTTGGGCAGGCCAGGTGCTCAGATCACCGGCTGCCACTCCTCTACTGGTAGAAGGGGAGCTAGAACGCTACGAGTCCCAGAGGGAGTATGATCTCAGCGGCGGGGAAGGTCACAACAGTGCTCAGACTGTTGGCACACTGAATCCAGATCAGGGGAACCATAACGTGAGTAGTCATTCCTGACCCCTTCCCACTCATTTCTACAAGAAGACAGGGAGTAAGAACGATGTGACCTGGCATATTCCGATCCATGCCTACTATAGTCTTGATGTGATAGATGGCCCATTTTTTTTCCTTTTATGGGTAGAAGCCAAGCTTAAGCTAAGCTTTTCTTGTAGAAGATCGGTTTCTATCAGGTGAATGCAAACTGGCTGCCTCTGGCCTGAAATATCCTCCTGCTTGCTTGTACAGTGTCCTACTTTGATCAGGTTATTCCTTCTGACTGATCCAGGACCAGACAATACCAATTGTTTATTTCATATCCATGTATAAAAGAATCAGTCAAAAGGCAGAGATCAAAGAAAGAGATCTCTCAGATCTCTGTCTTTTGGTGCTACACCTCTGAAGATGCCAGCCACAGCTGCTGGCGAAACGTCAGGAACTACAATGCCAAGACCACGGCAATACAGCCCGGAAAACCCACAACAACCATCGAAAGACTCCCTATTTCATTATTACATTATTTCATCTTATCTCTTCATATAACTGATTAGCATAACTTTTAGTATAGAAATCATCTCTACTTATCCTTAACTTTATATCAATATTTCCATATCCTGCAAACTATTTGAACAATTATATATTCAAACATTTTCATCCTTATCAAACTATGACCTCTTATGAACTATATACAATAAGCCAGTATACGATCTTATTCAGATTTGTAAAACTACAACATCTTGTATATTTTATTCTTTATGAGCAAAATAATTTCCCCATTTCTCTTCAAATTCTCTTAATGGTCTTCTATTTATATAACAACACATTTCATCTTGTTTCTTAATGATCTGATACTAATAAATTAAGGCAAATGATGACAAATGCAGTGACTAAATTTTCTCATCAAAGAAATCTGTATCTATGCAAAGAAGTCACATAAAGCCATCATCCCCAGGTCTATATCCCTAAAAAACAGGTTCTTAAGGCACTAAAGAAAATGTCTATTAACATGTGTCATCCAAAGCATTCTAAGTTGCTATAAAAAAAAAAAACACTGACTGGGCTAGGACCCTACACACAGCTGCAGAGTAAGTTTAAACAGGAAGTTGCAATGGCTATTGCACATCACCCTGGATCTTCCTTTTATCAAAAAGCAAACTTTTTCAATCTTGAGAACACACGGATAAACAGTGAACACTATGACTTGTTATACTTTGTCAAAGCAAACCTGTTCTTAAAAGGAGACAGGTTGAAATTCCGATTCCAAAAACCAATGCAAATAAAAATGGCATGCACTGAATTAATCTTGAATGAAGATTACCGAAAAACTGCATTGAGGTTTGGATTGGTGATACACTAGTAAAAGGAAAGAGATTCTGAATATTGCTAAAGAGTCCAGTTTCACAAGCCACTCAAAGGAAAGTATCTTTGCTATGCAGAACACATCTGCTAGAACTACATCTTACATACATCTATTAACATTTATATATATATATATATATATATATATATATATATATATATATATATATATATATATATATATATATATATATATATATATATATATATATATTCTCTTCAAACTGTATGAGATGCGCTTAGGGTCACCAGGTCCCCCAGGGGCCAATGCAGGGGTGCGGGCAGCTGGGGCAATGGGGTACTCATCTCCAGTGTAATGGACAATCTGTGAGTTGCACTAAAACCCAATTCATCAAACTCCACCTGCAGTGCCTCCCTCCCCTCCAGCCAGGTGAATGGAGCCAAGGGGCAACAGGAGGCTGGCATGCCTAGAAGATGCCTACAGCAAACACTAGTGTAGATGTGGCAAACAAGAGTTCAGTGTAAAGGGTGAATCAACCATGAAGCATGCACCCTTAAAACTGGATCATTCACAGTTCACTCTAGCCCTTTTCAGATGTTACCATGTGTACCAACAGTAGCACATGCAACCCATAATGCTCCCAATATGTGTGGATATCATTTCATCTGAATAGGGCATCGTGTATATTTTTTTGCTAAAATACATAAAGTACATATGGTGATCTCTTCATATCAAATGTCTACTGCATATATCAGAAGCACCACAGGCAGCATGCACTACCAATATGTGCGACTGGATACCCCAAAACATAATGTCTGCCGTATACTATGTATTAGACCTACCAGAAATTATTCTTTTACTGGGACAACTGATTATGTCAACCAGTTAAAGATAGTCTACTCCTTAAACTACTCAGGATTATCAGTTTCCTAAAAAAAGTTTTGGGCAGTAAAAGGAGGTACAAAAACAAACAAAATGCACTTTCTTAGAAATAGTGGTCTAATTACAGTGCATTAGTATTCAGCCAACATTTATAAAATTATATGTTAGACCTGAGAAATGCGACTGGTTTCTCCTCTAATCTATCAAACTAAAACTCTGCCACAGAAAAGTGCCTCGGCTTTCTGACCCAGAGTGTTATCCTGCAACTTTTCCATCCATACTTAATGCTTCACAACAACTGTATACTTGTCATTTGCTAATAGAAACTATTGTTGAAATATTACAGTTTTTTTTAAATATGTAGTATCAGTTTAATACAGGCATAACATCCTTAAAAACAGTAAAATAACAAAACAAATCATATGTGTGATTATTCATTAACTACATATTTGTTAATTATCCAGAGAATTAGCTGGATCTTTTGCCTTAAGTAATAATATCAAACATTACAACAATGTATAACACTTTTTTTTCTTATCCTAAATTTATGTCTATTTCAAACTGTAAGAAGTGTGTCTATTTAGAAGACACTTAATAGTTGATACTATTTTGCCATTTTGTGTTAAACTGAATTTAAACTTTATACTGTAATATACCATCTGGCTGCAGTGCACTACCAGACAGCATAAACTTTGCAACATTATAGAATAAATTGTGCCTATCTGAAGATTTTTAAAAAGACATAAAAATTGGCTAAAGATCTAATGAAGTCTTCAGTGGTCAAATGATCCAGCTATTTATAATTGGTAAATCCTTAAGTATATTATAATTTTATTTGTCAAAAGAAAAAACTGTGAAAAAGAAAATCAGCATGTGTTTTAACCATAAAGGCTAAACATGTCCATATTTATATGCAGTTAATTATCCTATTCAAGATGCGCAGTAAACCCCTCTGAGTTCAATGGTAATCACTTCCTAGTACTAAGGTTTGCAGCTATAATGTCTTAAATATTTTTAAAACATAAAAACGCTGATAGGTCTTTAATAAACAATAGGTAAGTAAATAATGCTGAGGCTACATTCACAAGATATCTACATGCATCAACAAACATGAACAAACTGAATTTAGCTACCTGAAAGCCATGCTTCTTCGCTGACCCCCTGGATCATTATTGTAGACATCTTTTAGTTTTTAAAACCAACGACTTTGTAGTGATCCATTCTTTATATTTTTATGTTAGGAAAATGACTTTTAAAAATGCAATAGGCATTTGAAATAATACTGTATTGTAGATTTATTGCATCCAAGATCTGCTAAATATGAATATGAAGCTGCTTCTCTTAGACCCAAAATTCTCTCTGTAGTATCTCCATTTCATATTTGCCACAAATTTCCATTCAGATGAGAAGAATATATTAGTTTAGTATAAAAACTGGAATTTTAATCCAGGTATAAGGAAAGAAGTTTCCATGTAATTCCTGAAATTTTCAGTAAAACTATTCTTTGTAGATACTTTCCATGTAATGTTCAGAGCAACCAGTTGAAGTCCAAAGAAAGTCTGGTTATATTTTCTACTTTACTCTATTACTAGCAATGTCTTCATTATTTATATGTATCAGCACTCATTCCAGCAGCTGAAGCCAACTCTATCTGATTAAATATTCATAGTCCCCTGCTGTGCCATAATGTCCAACTGTACTCAAAAGAATCCTAGGTGTGCTGTTACACACCTGTGGCTGAAACAAGGGATTTGCTGAGCTAACTTTGATAAAGGTTTATTCCTGGAACTTAGCAGTACTTGATATGGTTTCTAAATACCTCACCAGGTGGCAAAAATAGAGTAACACTCAAACACAGCTCTGCAATTGAACAGCTTTTATAGTACACATTTATAATTACTATGAGGCCTTACTACAGTTGTAGAACATGTGTTGCATGTACAAGGCCCAAGATTTAATCCCAGGACTATTCTCATAAGGATGCTGAGAAAAGCTACTTTCATGGCAGTTAGGTTTGGCAGTCCTAAATAAGATGGTCATGGGTCTGACTCTGTATTAGGCAGCTCCTTAATATTTAGTTTATTTGGTACTGCTATTTAAATTAAGCATGTCTATCAAAAGAGCTTGGTAGAATGTAAAGGATGGCAACAGTTATATTTGTAGATTGATAGTTAACAAAAATTGTTACAGCCTAATCTCATTAGGTCATCTACAAATCCGAGTCAACGTGCAGTACAATTTCAGCACCAACACATAACCGACCTAGGCACCATCTACACACTCAATGCTTTCTTCCTTCAGAAGCCTTTCAGCATCTTCCTTTGCCAACTAAAAGATTTGAGGGGTGAGGGAACTGGGCATGCATCCTTAGAATACAATTCCCTCTTCCATCACTTCCATGCCTCACCAGGTAAAGGTTAGCTTCTGTACAAGTAATGCAAGCATGTGTAATATTTTTCAACTGTGGTCTGAGGAATCTGGAGTGATATCAATATGGTATCACTCATGAGAAGGAGAACAAGACTTGAGTCTTGTTGGCCCCTTAAAGGCCAACAAGGGTTTTCCAGAGGCAAAGCTCCCTTCATCAGATACTCAAAAGTTGGGACACTCATACGGTACTAATTTCCTGCCTTCAGTGTTCAGACTACCATTCACTTTAGACATAGAGATATAAAACAGATCTTATTTCTCAAAAAAGAGAGCCATTTATATATTTTAGTCATTTTCTGCTGTTGTAAGTCCAGAAGACCATTCCTGCACTCAAGCTTTTTATATATGTAAAAAAATCACATCCAAACCTTAAGAAAGGATTTTGCAAGTAAGTCAAGAAAACTAGACTGACTTTCCTACGGAGAATCTGATCTTATTTCAGAAATGCAAGAGATTAATAGCAAATGTCCAACAGACTTCAGTTTTTACAAGGCAGACTGTAACCAGATTATTAGCAAATGTAATGGACAACATCTTTCATATGCATAATGGAGAAGCAACCATGATGCCACACAACAGTGATGTACAATGAGATGGGGGGAGTATTTCTTAACACAACGTTGCATTAGGAGTATAAGACAGCAATTTCTAGACAAACCTACTAGTGACCAAAACCTATTAAGCTCAGAGGGGCTAATTAAGAATAAAAATACAAGCATTAAGTTTAATGAATGCAGTGCAAAAAAGCCATGCTCAGCTTGCTAGTATAAGATGTAGCTTTTAGACGTGTGTCAACAAGCCTGCTTAATCATTAGAAACTAACATGGTACAAGTTTGGTGTTTAAGTTTTACTAAATGAGTCTGTTCAAGTTACATTAGACACAACTTTTTAAAAATCCAACATATTTCAGTGCTTTCTTTCCACACTCAAAACCCCTGGAACAGTCCAAACACCAGAATTTACAGCCCAAATATTTTATTTCTCAGCACTACAAAAACACATTTCTCTTTAAGGCACTCCATAACAACTGACAGTGGTACAGAAAAGTAATTTTAGAGTCTGGACTTAATGGTTTTATGGGAGCCTATAATTAATTCAATGCTACTCACTCAGTGGCTCAGGAAGCACAGATGGCTCTTTGACATACCACCTGTGGATCTTCTGAGCACTGTTCCCCATGGTACCTGTTCCATGTTCCAGGAAAGTGGGAAATTTCCTTAGAGAGTGGAATGTCATCATTACTACATAAAATGCAACACAGCTTGTCCATGATGGTTATATCAAGGTTATACAGATGGAGGAATTCTGTATATATGAGGTTGGGTCAAAATATACTGCTGAACAAAGTGGTAGAATGAGGCACACCACTGCTGAATGCCAACTCATAAAACTAAATTATAAGTAGTGTGGAAAGGCAATTCAATATGCTCAGAGGTACTCTTGTAATTAAAAGGATATTATAGTAATATATTATTTTTGTGTGTTTCGGGATGCTGTATAGGGCTCGTGTGGCTGTTTTCCATTGATGGAATTTACAAATGTCACCATCTCCAATGCACAGTGTTAGTAACACTGGTTTAGATAAATAATGAGTACTTCAAATGCAAACGGTTTGGAGGCTCCTTTGTTAAACCCATGAGCTAAGGTCTATGATTTTAGCCCTCAGGTACTGCCCTAATGGCAACACCGATTCCTGAATCAGCATGGAATAGAACTGAGGCATATTGGACCAGATGTTACCATTTGGCCTTTTTGTGAGAGGCAATCTTTATATAATATTTGTTTTAGGCATCTACTCTCTTCACAAATGGCATATTAAGTATGGGGTGTATGATTTTAAAAGCCTACTGAAAGTCATAGACATTGGTCTACCTATTTCGAAATGCTACTTTACCACTCTTTGTAGGCCTCATATAAACTGATATGTCCATTATATTGAAGCAAACAGGATTTACAAAATTAGGACAGGATCCAAAGTACTGCTTCCGTGCATATATCATACATTTTCAAGTCCTCCTTGCCAATGGCAGCTCTTATAGTCTTCCAAAAACTCCTGAATTTCAAAAACTCTTCATAGTAGTATGCAATGCAACACAAGAGGCTGCAGTAGGAAGGGAAAAAATCAGGGAAGTCGATATCCATGTTCTAGAAAACTAGTGATCCTCAAATGACTTATTCTAAAAAAATTCCACTAGCTTCTTAATAAACAGTACAGTGTTACATTTGACTATTTCAGGCACAATGCACTAGAGGCATTTATGGAACTTCTGGTCTCTCGTGCAAAAGTTTTTCATTTCAAATGATACTTAAATATCAGATAGGGTTGCCAGGCATCTTCAACCTTCCAGCAGGGGATTGGAGCCTGGCATTTACCTGTTTTGGTGGGGGGATGCACACACGCGAAGCGCCACGCTCTGCAAGAGTGATGACATCACTTCTGAGAATTGACGTCATCACGCAGCCCATGAGCATGTGCCCACACTTCGCAGGGGCCCAAAATGCGCTGGTTTGGGCCCAGATCAGACTCATTTGGACCAGTTTTGGTGCAGAATGGGCCTGTTTTGAGCCGCTGCAGAGCACGCGAGTGCTTCTGAGCTCCACGGCAGCCCAAAACAGGCCCAATCTAGGCAAAAATGGATACATTTGGGGCCGCTGTGGAGCACAGGAGCGCTCCTGCGCTCCACAGTGGCTCAAAACGGGCCCAATCTGTGCCAAAACAGGCCGAAACAAGCCTGATCTGGGCCCAAACAGGCACATTTGGGGCCCCTGCAGAGGGCAGGAGTGCTCCTGCGCTCTGCAGCATCCCCAATTCAGGCCAAAGTGGGCCCGATCCGGGTGGCAGCAGCGCACTGAGTGCACAGCACCTCAGGGGAGCGCACACGGAAGGGCGTGCTCCCCCTACTGGCCAGGTAAGCAGGAGTGGGGCGGGGGGCAGAGTGGGGGATCCCCCGCCCCCAGCGGGGGTCTGGCATCCCTAATATCAGATGGTGGACTTAAAGTAATGTGCTGTCACATTTATAGAACATTACACATATTCCAATCCTTTTGAGTCTTCTGCATTTTCTATCAGCTGCGAGCTAGAAAGAGAGAACCTTTCAGATGCCTCTTAATTACATATTTAAGGCTATAACATATCAATATTGATACTCTCATTTATTCCCCTTCCAAACAACTAAAATAAAATCAACATTTAAATATACTTTAACATTTTATGCATAATATTGCTCACTTTTAACAATAAATTCAGTATGATATGAGCAGCAGGGCATAATGATATATTGAATCTGTAAACTTCATCACCCATAAACTCTGTAACATTACATTCTAGAACTCTTAAGTTGAGTGCACATTTGGGACAGTGACAATGTGTTTATGAAATTGCTGAGACCCAAAATTAGACCTGGGGACAAAATTGGCTATATGTAGATAATAATAGTAATAAAACTGTTATAACAGCCATGATGTAAGCAGAATCCTCCTACTAATATAATCCCACATTGTAATAAACCATCTGAGAAAAAACACAGTGTGTTGAGTTAGTTATTCACTGAACAAATTTACCCACGACAACTGTGCACATACCATATGCAAACTTTAAAATAAAACTATACTGAATGCTATATTTTTCTGGACACAGGATTTTTATGCATCATATAAGATGCCAAACGTTTTACCATTTTTTAATTAAAGTTTGATAAAACAAAGTCCATTTTGCCATCATTTTAGAAAGATGAACTACTACTGATTTCAGCAAGAGCTGATTACACAGTGCCACTGGTACATTGTGTTCAATGCAGTAATGTACACAGTGTGAAGGGTAGGGTCTCCAGGTGTGTAATGAGCATGCACCAGGGAACCACAGCTAACTGTAGCTGTTCAATACTACTCTGTCTGTTACCCAAATCTGATGATTTAAATAACCCCTTCACATTTATTTACTGCAAATACCCATACCACATACTCTGTAAATCAGCCCTAAACAGCACCTTTATAAAGTGAAGACAAAACCTAACCAAACAGTACTATAAAAGACCAACAAAAAAAGCATCTCAGACAAAAAAAAATTTTCTAACCACTTTATCCTCCTGGAGAGCATATCCATGAAAGCAAGTAAGAAAGAACAGGAAAAGACAAAAGAGAAAAACGTTACTTCTATTCTGAAAGCAAACAGTAATAGCTGCAAATAGACTGCAAAGAAGTTGCAATTGTAAAAACTATATAAAGAGTATATTGTCAGCACCCCTATATGACTTAACAGAAGTGAACAGTGCAGCTCAGAGCAATAATGCCTAATACTCTAATCAGTAAACCGATCAAAAACATCAATATAGCTGAAAACCTTAAAGGTATACAGAACAATCTGATGACAAGAACCATGCAGGTACAAGTCACTTTAAAAGTGCAGTGAAATTGAAAATGCCAACAAATTAGGTGTTAAATATCAGTAGTTCAATATGTTAGTTTTTTTAAAAAAAAATCTTTCCCTAGCACCATATTTCTGATGTATTCTGGGTACTTCCACAGCTGCTTTTTAGAACCAAGTAACATGTTCCTTTCACAGAATTCCAACATCTTATATAGTTTAACAGTCAGATAATTCAACAAAATACAAAGATAGATGTTGCAACAATAAAATTTAGTATACTATAAAGATTACAAAATGCATCTTAACACATATAGAAATAAGCATAGAGAGCATAAAACAGATGAGACTACAGTTACAAAATACACAATGTAAATACAATATAAAATTGTATTCTCATAAATACTGGCAACAATCAATCATGACACTAGCACTAATCAATCATATTGAATCACAGAGTTATATATGGAATGCTAGCAGTACTCCTGTATGAAACTCCTACTTCATATAATACTTCTGTATGAAACTGAGGTTTCAAAACAGTTTGTCAGCTTAAAAATTATTACAAAATTCTATGTTCAAACTTAAAATAATGCTGGATTAGGGTTGCCAGCTCTGGGTTGGGAAATTCCTGGAGATTGGAGAGTGGGGTAGAACCTGAAAAGGGCAGGGTTTGAGGAGGAGAGGGACTTCAACAGGGTCTATTATCATAGAGTCCACCCTCCAAAGCAGCCATTTTCTCCAAGGGAAAAACAGTGTTTCACTTACTGTAACTGTTGTTCATCTAGGTCTTCCGTGCAGGCACACATGGGACTGCGCACGCGCAGGCCTGCCGATTCTGGAGATTTCCAAAGCTCAAAAACGCCAGGGGGCGCTCTCGCCTCTCAGCGCGCATGTGTGGCCGTCTTCCCGCCGAAAACGGCCCCTTAAGAGGCAGAGTGCCCCCACATACCCTCAGTCCTCTTTCACCACCCTACAGCAAGATAAGTACCAAGAGAGTTAGCGGGGAAGGAGGGAGGGCATGTGTGCCTGCACGGAAGACCTAGATGAACAACAGTTACAGTAAGTGAAACACTGTTTTTCATCTACAGTCTTCCTATGCAGTCCCACATGGGAAGATTACAAAGCTTAATACCTGGGTGGAGGTGTTGCAGGTTTGGTACAGAAATATCGACTGCAGAATTGCCGTGCCCACCGCTGTTTCCTTCCTGTCTAGGATATCCAGCGCATAGTGCTTTACAAACGTCTCAGCCGAGGCCCACGTCGCCGCTCTGCAGATGTCGTGAAGAGGGACACCTTTCAGAAGAGCCGCTGATGGTAGAGTGGGCATGCACCTCCAAAGGACAAGGTAGGTTAGCAGCATTATAGCATGTCAATATTGTTTGAACTACCCATCAAGATATAGTTTGGGAAGTTGCTTTCCTACCCTTCTTATGTCCCGCAAAACACAAAAACAAGTTAGAATCTATTCTAAAGGGCTTCACTCTGTCCAAATAAAAGAGAATCGCCCTACGGACATCCAAAGAGTGCAGGGCTTTTTCTGCCTCCGAGGTATGCGTATGAAAGAAAACCGGTAAAGTTAATTCTTGTGAAAGGTGAAAACTAGATACCATCTTTGGTAAAAATTCAATTTCTCATTATGGATCTTCAAATAAGGGGGTTCACAGGATAACGCTGCTAGCTCCCCCACCCTCCTAGCTGAAGTGATTGCTACCAAGAAGGCAACCTTCAAGGAGCAAGTGGCCAGGGGCTCAAAAGGTCTGGACATCAACCGTGTTAAAACCAAGGGCAATGATCACTGTGGAACAATGGCCCTCACAGGGGGAAACAGGTTATTCAACCCTTTTAAAAACAACTTAGCTGCACAATGGGAGAAAACCAACTTCCGGTCTACAGGAGGGTGAAAAGCGGAGATAGCCGCTAGGTACACTTTCACAGAACTGTTAGCCAACCCCTTCTGCTTGATTTCCCATAGAAAGTCAAGAATCTTAGGTAGAGAGGAAAGGAAAGGATCCAATCCCCTCTGTCGACACCAAACAGTAAATTTGTCCCACTTAAGCGCATAAGACTGCCTGGTAGACAGTTGTCTAGCATTTTGTAACACATGAGTTACTGCTGTGGAGAAGGAGAATCCTGTCTGATCAGCCAAGCTGTCAGTCTGAGTTTCTCGATGTTGTGGTAGAGGACCCCCCTCCAGGACAAGAGGTCCGGAACCAACGGAAGACTGGGCGACTGAGTCTGAAGCTGCAGGAGGATGTGGAACCACGGTTGATGCAGCCAAAATGGGGCTATCAAGATGACAGATGTCTTGTCCCTCTGGATTTTGCTGATGACTCTGGCCAGAAGCAGGAATGGAGGAAATGCATAAAACAGGTGACCTGACCACCCGAGTTGAAATGCATCCCCACGAGATTTTAGGCCTATGCCTCCTCTGGAACAGTAGTCCTGGGTCTTGCAATTCTCTTCTGAGGCAAAGAGATCTATATTTGGGAACCTCCACTCGGAGAAGACAGGGAGAAGGTACTTGTCTTGAAGGAACCATTCATGATTGTCCCTGTGGAGCCTGCTCAGATGGTCTGCCATCGAATTATCCACCCCACGGATATGCACAGCCTGTAGTCAAACTGAATGTTCTATGGCCCACATCCAGAGTCTTATAGCCTCTTTGCACAAGGCTACTGACGCCGTGCCCCCGTTTGTTTACATAGAATATTGCTGTCATATTGTCCATTAGGATCTGGACGGACTTGTTCCGCACAGTATCTGAAATTAGTGCATAAAAAGGTGCCCTCAACTCAAGTAAATTAATTGGTCCACACACCGTGGGCATATGATCCCTCACAATGGGCCCCCCAGCCTAAAAGGGAGGCATCAGTAGTGACCGACAAATGAAGCTGTCTATATCCAAATTCTACCCCTCTAAAGAGGTTAGAGTCATCCAACCACCAATCTAAGGTGTTCACCACATTTCTTGGGGCTGAGAGCCTCCGTCGTTGAGAATCCCGTTCAGGAGAAAAGACTGAATTAAACCACATTTGTAATGGTCTCATAAACAGTCTAGCCAGTGGCACCACTGCTGTAGTAGAAACCATATAACCCAATAGACACGGAAAAAACCACACAGACTGGAAACGACATCTTTTCAGCCTGTTAACCAAGGCCGTGATCTTAGCAGCCCTCTCCTTGGGTAAAAAACCCTTATTTCTGATACCATCCAGGATGACCCCAATAAACTGGAGGGATCTAGTAGGAGTCAACTTGGATTTCTTTAGATTAACAAAGAGCCCCAAACAGAGGCAAAGTGACAAGGTAAGGGAAATTTGTCTATTAACCTCTTCTGCAGATGTACCCACTAGCAACCAATCATCTAAGTATGGGAAAATACAGCAACCCTGGATTCTTAGATGCGCCACTACTACTGCCATACATTTCATAAAAACTCTTGGGCAGTAGCTAACCCAAAGGGTAAAACCCTGTATTGGAAAACACATTGATTATATGTAAAAGGAAGGAAATTTTTATGTTCAGGAAACACTGAGATATGAAAGTAAGCATCCTTCAAATCTAGAACTGCAAACCAGGAATGTGGGGGCAACAAAGATAAAACCACCTGTAAGGTGACCATTTTAAACTTACGAACTTTAATAAGTTTGTCCAGACCCCCGAGGTCTAGGATGGGCCGAAGACCGCCATCCTTTTTCTCAACCATAAACAGGTTAGAGTAGAACCCCAACCAAGAGGATTTATCCGTTACCTCCTCAATTGCCCCTTTTCCTAACAGGGCAGAAAGTTCTGACAAAACCCCAGTTTGTGGAGACTCAGAAGTAAAGACAGGGAGTCGTAAGTAAGGTAACTGTGTAAACTCAATTTTATAACCACACTGAACTATAGACGTAACCCAAACATCGGAAGTTACACAACACCATTCCTTCTAGTATGCACACAGCCTGGTCCCGAAAAAGGGATCAGGACCCTGTAATTGTCAGAATTGCTTGTGCATCTGGGGCTGCTCTTTGGCCTGTTGCTGATGAGAGCCAGGCTTTTTTCTTTGATTCTGCCTTCGTCTAGAAAACAACGACTGGGGACTTTGATAAGACCTATGAGGCTGGTAGGCATACCCCTGGTATGGTTGATATCTTTGTTGACGGCCCCTCTGAAAAGACCTGTAGTACGGTCTAGCAGAATGTTGTTGAGTCTGATGGAGAACTCCATACGATCGAGCTGTCAAACGATCTGTCCTCTTCTTAGAGAGGTATTCATCCGTTATTTCGGAAAATAGGGTGGTCCCCTCAAACGGAAGGTCTTCTACCCTATTCCTAGTATCAGTCGGGAGCGCTGTTGTTCTCAGCCATGCATAACGACGTAAGACCACTGCAGAGAGAAGGGATCTAGCAGAAGTGTCCGCCATACTCCTGCTAGCATTGATCTGATGGCGGGAAAGGCAGACTGCCTCCTCTTGTATAACTCGCAGGAAGATCTTTTGATCCTCGGGAAGCTTGGGGACAAAGGTCGCCACCTTCATCCACAGTAAAAGTTGATAAGCGGCCATCATCGTGGCATAGGTTGTTGTGGATTTTCCAGGCTGTATAGCTGTGGTCTTGGCATTGTAGTTCCTGACGTTTCGCCAGCAGCTGTGACTGGCATCTTCAGAGGTGTAGCACCAAAAGACAGATCTCTCAGTGTCACAGTCGCTGCATAATTCGCCACTTTCACACCGAAAGCAGCCAAAGCATAGAACATCCTTCCCATTGCATCTATCTTCCTGCTGTCTTTGTCTGATGGAACTGACAGAACCTTGTTTAGGCTTTGCTTGCATTTCCTCAGTTACCAGCAACGATGGAGGAGGATGAGCTGAGAGAAACAGACAAAGATCATCTTTTGTACAGTACAGATTCTCTACCTTCCTGTTGGTAGCTGGTGCCGATGCAGGCTTCAAATTCAACCCCTTCCAGAGGTCCACAAAGCCATCAATCAGGGGAAAAGCCATGGTGGGAGCCCGAATAGATATGTTGTAATATTTTGTCAGTAAATTTCGTCTTTGTCAACAATACCTCTATCTCCAGCGCCTTGGCCATGCGTTGGAGCAGTTCATTATATGCCCTAAAATCATTAGTGGGCAATGTGTCTTCAGTAGGGCCAATTTCCTTATCAGGAGACTCTGACAGAGGAGAGGCACTGTACCAAGCGCAGGCGCTCTGCCTCTTAAGGGACAATTTTCAACGGGAAGACGGCTGCGCATGCGCGCTGAGAGGCAAGAGCACCTCCTGGCGTTTTTGAGCATTGGAAATCTCCAGAATCGGCAGGCCTGCGCGTGCGCAGTCCCATGTGGGACTGCACAGGAAGACCGTAGATGAACTGATCTCTGTAGTCTGGAGAGTTTTAATTCTGAGAGATCTTCAGACTCCACCTGAGAGTTGGCAACTCTGTGTTGGATTCATAAAGTTTCCTGGTCTGAAAAGAACAAATAAGTCAGCCAGGGTAGACCTCCAAAAACAACTGAAAGCTACAGATGATTTTGTATTGTATTCGAACCAAAACTGAAAGGGGTTGTAAATACTAAAATCAGCTATCAAGTTTCCAAATATTTTCTGAAAAAGGCTGTCACTTAAAAATTCAAACTCATTTCCATAGGAAAAAATATTTGGATACTAGGTAGCTGATATTAGTATTTTATTTACACTAAATTTTATTGATATAACCTATAGTACTTCTGTACTTTATTCTGCTTATCTTCATAGAAATTTAAACTCTTCCACTTAGATTATTCAAGACTACATCTGTGAAGAAAGTTGTTTAAAAGACTTCACTAGGTGCTTTTAAATCAGATCTAAACTCAAATTTCATGGGCATGTAAGATTCTCAGCAGTATACCAAAGAAAAGATGGATATATTTAAAATGTTTACAATATCTGTAACCAGAAATTTGTTATAGCTATTTTATCTGCTTATAAAAATGTTTGTACTAGTAATTACTCCTTAAATAATGCTGAAGGCCAAATCCCTCTAGGAGACATGTTGTAAAAAACATTAGAATGGCTTTCTAGAATGTAATCACTTTTCCAAACTGAGGACCACAATACAATCAGCTTGGGAGGGGGGGAGGGGGTGGTATCACGAATCAATCGACAAACTGGTGGTTTGACCACTTAAGATAATTCAAGCCATTTAAGACTGGTGAACTAGTTTTAAATATCACTTTAGGTAAAATAGCATATGGAAAATTAGCTCCAAGTACAGTAAAAATAGAAAAAAAATTAAAAAGAAGAGACGCTAAAGCATTTATCCTACAAACAACCAAGTAGTGCTTCTGCCACTGTTTCATATCCATCAGGGTCTCATACCCACACTCTTACAACATCATAAATTATTCTTGCCCTTTAGAAAAAGTGCCATTTTGAAATAATATATTTCTGAAGCAAATATCAATCTTTTAACAAAAGGTTTAAGGCAACACTAGCCTGGAAAAAACTGAATCTGACAAGAGACATTTCAATGCTATGTCCGATTTATTTCTTAGAAATATTAACAGTTAACATGCTTGAAGGAAGCAATTGCCTTTAAAGGGTTTTGAAATTAGTTTAATCTCATGTCATGTGTGAACCTAATTTTGGGATTGTTGTGCTATGGGATTTTTTCCCCTTTAATTTTTACTGTAAACCCCACAAAAATCACACAAGAGGGGTCACAAAGATGTTTTCAATCTATCAATTCAAACTGCATGGGAATTACAATTCATTGGCATTGTGAGATTCAATGATAGGCTTCCATTTCTCTAAACCAGAATAAGAAAGCAGTTCATATCAATGTCCGTATCTGAAATAACATGAACCAGAGAACCACAGGGAATTCATATATTTAACTGCATGAAATGTACAATTTAAATACCGTATCAGGGCAAATTACAGCTAGTTGGTATCTTTCTCTTGGTATTATTCTGCATATGTGAAAAATCTGAATTAATCTTGTACTTGGCCTTTAAAATCCACAAAATCCACACACAAAAAATCTATGCAAGCTTCTCTTTGTGTAAATGAGATATTTCCAACACTCTTAGCCATGGGAGAAATGGGTTACAGACTGCTTGGATATTTTTTTTTAATTTAGCTTTGTACAGAAGTCCATAAAAATATCAGTCCACAATTAATACTTTAAAATAATTGTTCAACTCTTTAATTTCATAATTTCATAGATGGTTTGAATGACCAAGATTACAAATTGGAAAAGGTCTTTATGTACACTAACTTCCATTTTACCATTTATAAACCACCCTCACGTGCTGAACTTATTTATTTCCACCTTCTTCTTTCTGGTGCTGTAGGTAAGCCATACATGTTTTCATTTATCTGGTTCACATACTGCACTTTAATATTAAGCAATCCATCTGTAATGCTTTTATCTCATATTCACTTTATGGAGCCCATGATTAATCCTTCCTCCATTTTAGTCTCACAATCCTACATAATCTTGCTTCTTGGTCATGTGGTAATTTGAACTTTGCTCTGCCTAGTACTGGCTCTCCAGAAACAGCATTTTGCTTCTGAACTGCCAGAAGCACTGCAACCCTCATATACAGAAGTATAATGTATAGTGTATAGAGATACATAGTGTCCAAATCACACAAAATGATGGTATCGCTCTACTCTGCTCTGGTTGGACCTTACCTAGAGTATTGTGTTTAGGTTTGGGCACCACAATATAAGAATATAGACAAGCTGGAGCATGTCCAGAGGAGGGCAATGAAGATGGTTAGGGGTCTGGAGACCAAGACCTATGAGGAAAGGTTAAAGGAGCTCGGTATGTTTAGCCTGCAGAGGAAACAACTGAGAGATGATATGATAACCATCTTCAAGTACTTGAAAGGCTGTCATATAGAGGATGGCACAGTTGTTTTCCATAGAAGGCCCAGAAGGTCAGAACAGAACCAACGGGTTAAAATTAAATCAAAAGAGTTTTTGACTGAACATTAGAAAGAACTTCCTGACAGTTAGAGTGGTCCCTCAGTGGAACAAGCTTCCTCGGGAGGTGGTGGGCTCTCCTTCTCTGGAAGTTTTTAAGCAGAGACTCGATGGCCATCTGACAGCAATGTGAACCTAGGCAGATCATGAGAGGAAGGGCGGGAAGGGTTACATTAGTGCTTAGTTCTCGTGGCCCCTTCTTACAAACCCAGGGTAATGCCAATCTCCACCTTGGGGTCAGGTAGCCATTTTCCCCAGGCCAGATCGGCTAGGGATCCTGATGGTATTTTGACATCATCTGGGCATGGAGCAGAGGTCACTAGGTGTGTGTGTGTGTCGGGGGGGTAGTTGTGAATTTGCTGCACTATGCAGGGGGTTCAACTAGATAACCCTGGAGGTCCCTTCCAACTCTATGATTCTATATAAACATTCACTTGAATGAGACATTCAAAGAGAAATGGCAATATTTAAAAGGAGCTTTCTTCACCTCTTCCAGTGGATCAAATATCAGATAATTGGGAATGCTGGGTTCAAACCCCTGCTCAGCCACGAAGCTCACCTGACGACCTCGGGCCAGTCCAGTCACTCTTTCAACCTAGGCTTGCTCACTTATTTCTTGTAATGATAAAATAAGATGCAATAGAACCTATGGCTGCCCAGAGCTTCTTGGAGGAAGGATGGAATAAAAAAGCAATTAATAAAAACTTTAAGGGAGAAGCTGTATTTAATGCATGTCTACATTGAATCGCAGAATTGATATTTCTATACTGAATATCAATTCCCTCTCTAAATAAAAAAGAGAAAAGGTCCAAGCAGAATTAGGGAGTTCACAGAGAGAAAGAAAAGGCAAGATATAGAAAGAAAGTGAAAGAGAAAAAGAAACAGTAGCAGAGCTGTAGGGGCAAAAGAGAAAGGAAAGAATCCGTTGTAATAGTGAGGATAGTTGTTCCAAAGGGAAAGGATGAAAAGTCAAAAGGGGGGGGGGAGTGAAAGAAGAAGAAAATGAATCAATTGAGAAAGGAGGAAGAAGAATGGGGTAAAATGTAAGAAGGATTGTGAACAGCAAGGAAGGAAGGAGTTAATCAATCAGATCAAGAAAGGACATCCAAAATAACAGAAACAACAAAGGCAGTGAAACTATGGTGGGGGCAAATGAGATTGGAAGACAGGGCTCAGCTGTTGCCCTGCTGGGCAGCCTCTAATATCATAGTGAAGCACCTAAAGAGACCTACAGCAGCAGAAATAAGCAGTTTTCTTGGTAAGCAATGAGTTGCTGAACAGCTTCTTCTTTTATTTGCCCATTAGAATCTATCTTCTTTCATCAATCTCCCTGCCTTCCTTGAGCTAAAATGGACAAAAGTGCCATGGATGCTGACTTGTTTGCTAGAAATTTTTTTAAAACACCACATGACCAGAGCATGGAGCTTGGCAGGCTGTGAAACTCCTTGAATTGACATGCATATGAAAAGGCCGCAGGCGGCAACTACTAGATTTGGAAAATGCACAAACAGTGCAATCCTAAGCAGAGTTACTCCAGTCTAAGCCCATTGAAATCATATGTAACTCTGCTTATGATTATGCTGTAAGTTGTGCCCCCTTCCTACATAATACATGTGGCAATGCAGTAGCAAGAACAGAGAGAGCTAAAAGTTGATAGTATCAGAATCCACTCATGAGTAATACTTTATTTTCATCAGTGGTGAGTTCTCTGCTGTTCCTGAAGTACCAGCAAATGTCCAGCTTCACTACATTCAGATGCTGGGGATGCTCTGGATAACCACCTGGTCAACTCCAAGAAATTTATTCTGAGCCAAAGTAAGTATTTGTAATCCAATTTGAAATAATTCATTTGTTTTTATTGAATTTATTTCTATCTTTAGTGAACAGATTTATCCATACAGGAAACTTAAGTTTGCCAATCATTTACTTCCAAATACTGCAGTCATCACAGCAGATAGTTTACTTCTATTGAAACAGACTTGTAGTAAATGATTTTCCCAGAGTACTTATCTATTTCTTTTAGACAAGCAGCTTGTCCTTGAGCTAAAATGGACAAAAGTGCCATGGGCGCTGACTTGTTTGGTAGAAAAAATTAAAAAGCAGCACATGACCAGAGCATAGAGTTTAGCAGGCTGTGAAACCCTATGCCAGCCACTCCATAATATCTAGTGTGAGCAAGCAGGTAAAATATTTGTGGGATGATAAAGGGGGTGTATTTTGCATCCATCTGTAAATGTCGCTTGACTTTTCAAGAGAATCTTAAGAAGTATCAAACATTTACCTATAGTATTCCACTAATAGGATTACAGCAGGTTTTGATTGAGGAATCACTTGAAATTGTTCCTCAGAAGAGTTTTGAGGATTAGTCCCATAAGGTGCAGTGGAGCAGATTCTGGGTGCTCTTTGGGTTATTTAATCGTAACTTGTTGTAAATTGATGTTCCTTTTGGAATTTTCACTACAGGTGTCAAGCTATCTTTGATTAACCTTAGTTATTGTTGCAGTTGGTTATGTTATTTTTAATACATTTCTATATAATTCCCTGTCACGATCCTGGGCCTGTAGGCCTCAAGAAAGCCTGAGGCCTAGAGTAAATTTCCAATAGACCTGACTGCCAATTTCTCTGCAGGCCTATATTTCCCAAGGTCCTTCCCAGCTTTAGGATTGCACTAAAGGAAACTGGAGGAACAAGGAAGGTCAATCAGAACCTGGGAGGCTCGGCCATGGAAGAACTAATATAAGCCCCCCACCACCACCTCCAGGGGAAAAGGCATTCTTCTCCCAAAAGCTGTGAGGTAAAGAAGCAGCTGTAAGCAGGAGAGGACACCTCACCAAAGGAGGATGGGTTGGACCTAGGAAGGGTCAGGTATTGCAGAGACCAGTCAGTTAACTGCTTTAGGAAGCTTTATTGTTTTCTTCCGGGCTCTGTTATATGTTTATTTTGCCCTGCTTGTATCTCATTAAATTTGTTGCTCACAAGTATTCTCCCCGCAACCCATTCCCCTTTGATTGATTGCCCATCTTGTAAATAAAACACTTTGTTTTACTCTGCCATGGTTCTCACGTCTCTTGCTCAACCAGTCATTTGGCAACTCCCACCCCAATAGAGGGGCACTGCTTGGAAAGGTGGAGAGGAGGATACTCTGGGCCCTCCCTAGTTCAACTCCCAGAGCAGTGTGGTGGCAGTCATGATAAGGCCCTTTCCTTCTCCAAGACAAGGGAAACAAGTGTGCTTGTGGGGCTAAAGGGCACCAAAGCTGTGAAACAAATTTCTCCCTGGCTCAAGAAGTGTTTGAAACATGAACATGAACCATACATGAACCTCTCTCTACATAATATATTAGATTATATGAAGATGTATTTAAAAACAGGAAGGAAAATCTTTGTAAATCCTAAAAAAGCCTACTGGTGTGCTTTCAGTAACACTGAAAGTTCTGAAACAGCATTAAGATCATCCATTCGCAAGTATTTTTCTAAGTATGAAGAATTTGAAGATCTTAACTGGATCTAACTTAATATTTAATTTAAAGCATTAAAGACAGCGTTAAACAACATCAGAATCAAAGCTCAGGCACACTCACTGTAAAAAGATTTCTCACCTTGCTTGAGCGTAAAGACACTCTTCCTCCACAACGTGCACAGAATTTAGTTTGGCAATATGAACAATTATGGCCACAGCCATCGGCAAATTTTGTTTTGTGGCAAATACCGCAGGTTGGAGCATCGCCTTTCTGCTCCAGTTGCTGCTGCGATTCTTCACCCATCTTTTTCACTTGCTCTTTATACATTTCAAACTGCTGATGTAATTTCCTGTAGAAGAAAACAACAAGCAAGTTATAATATTTAGGAATAAGAAAATAAGTCTGTGAGCGAATTATATTTTATACTGATTTAATTCTTTGTTTTAACCAACCAAATAATTAGTCTTAAAGCACACATTGCAAAGTCTCTACAGGGAAGACCAGGAGGCATTTTATAATAGTTCAACCGCTGAATAAGACATCACATGGCAACTGTATCAATATGTTTGAGACTGAGAGTTTGAGATTCAATATGCAGTGTAGGTACAAGACTAACAGTAACTCCTTTGCTCCTTTGCTCTTCAGAGACATGGAAAGAGACAATCAAAGTTGGAAAGACAGGAAGATAACCAAAGGATTAGTGGATATTTAAACTATGTAAGGTAAAAAGGTATGTCCATAAAATCCAGTGAAAGAGAGAGTGTGTGAGTGTAAAAGTGTAAGTAATGTTTAACTCTGAAGGTAACTCCACTTATTATGGAAGCTGAATCAACAAATGAATGTCAGTGGAGAGGAAAATTAATTTCCTTTTTTAGACCTGCCTGCCCTTTTTCTTAGCAATATTCAGTACTGGACATTCAGGCTTATTAATCCAGCATGTTTGCCTTCCCTGGCAATGTGCCACTCAGCAAGTGATCTCTAAGAACAATACTTACAAAGAAGACTTAAGTAAACACAGAGAAGACAAATCACATGATCAATTAATTAATTTATCTTGTGAAAACAAAAGGATATACCGTAAGTAAATGAAGAGTATGTAATGATGTCTGCATTGTTATTGCAGGCTTCCTCAGCACATGCACCGGCACACACACATTTTACTCTCTTGATAATAAAAAAAAGTGCATTAATTGAACAACCACAGCAGTCTCGTACATTTCTAATAGGGCTCAGAGCACATTTAGCTATCAAGTTAAATATTGTAACAGTGAACTCACTGACCACTTCAATAGTTATATTACCACCATACACATTATAGCATATCTGCTGACAAAATCAGTAACAATTAAACTATAAATATATGCTTAATATATGTACATTGCATATATCGTATATCACAGAAATTGTTTTTCTGAATCTGGTTCCTATGTAGATAAAAAAACCCAGAGAAACGGGCCAAGTACAGAAATGGGGTGTTTTTCTACAGATCTGGAGAAATGTAGAAAAATACAAAACAAAGAAAAGAATTAAATGTAAAATGTAAAGTCTGGGAGAAAGACCAACAGTTTGCAACACTATATTGAGAGATCTCACATATCATTATGAAGGAAGTGAGCAGGCAGGGAAGCCATCTCCTTCCACTGCCACATAAGCCTGATGGGCACAGGCACTGTAAGCAGGTGGCGAGGAATGAGGGAGTGGGAGCTCCCACCAAGCCAGAGAAAGGAGAAGATCCTCTCCCCCCCGCATTATCTAATGGAATAGATTGTATTACAGTAAAATCTTCATATTACATTTGAATGAGTAAAACCTTCCCTTAGAAAGTATTTCAATCACTCCAAAAGATAAAATATCTCATGGGAGCTTTCTATTGGAAACTCTGGAAAAAGTCCCTGGGGGGACAGGCACAATTAAAGAGGTCTTCTCATCTCTGGCCAAGCACATTCCAAAGGATGTGCTACTACTGGAAAAATATTGTCTGTACTGACAAATACAGAATTAACTTTCTTCTGTTAAACTTCATCTCACGTGACAAAAATAAAACAAGTGCCAAATAATAGATCAGTCTACCTTAGCTCAGAAATATAACACCCCTGGACATTACAGTATCAGGATTAGAATGAGTTCATTCCACATCGTTTACAACATTCATGAGACTATTCAATTATTAACTAACTTGTATCCTTTTACTGCTGCAACTGTATTGTTCTTACTAGGTGGCTTTCCTTTTTAATGAATAGGAAATAAGCATGGATAATGCTGGGTGTGCTAGTGTAGGCAGAGATCAGGAGTGTTTACCACTCTATCATCTAAACTTACACTGTTCAGAGCTGTGTATGTGTGACAGTAGAAAAAAGAAGCAGCCTATGAGTTAACTGTACTTGAATCTTTCTCTGCTGATGCCCTACTGCCCTACAGATGCTGATACAATTATTTTAGTGATGCAAATTAAAATTGCTTCTGTGTATCACATTCTGTACTCAGAACTCCAGAGGCACTGACAGAAAACACAAACATACATAAGAAGAGGCTTTACTACAACTACATAGCCAGGCTATCAGACTCCACAGTGTGAATTTGTTATATATTTACTTCATTTATAAGCATGCCTTTCTCACTGAGACTCAGGGCGGATTTGCAGGGATAAATGCCTCCCTGTTACATACCACTCACACTGATATGTAACCCCAACTACAATACATGGGCCCAGTTTAAGCGTTTGCTAAACTGATGAAATTCTTACTTGGTAGAAGAACAAGCACATATCTCTTCTAATGAAAGGTTATATCATATGTAAACTAAGCATTCTACAAACTATACAAATGCCAAATGCCAGTGATCTCTCCCCCTTTTTTGAGGGGGAAGATGCATGTGGGTAAGATATCTGCATAACGGAACGTATCTAGAGCTTCCACATCACATGTGGAATGATCTGCACAGTAAAGAAAAGGAGGAGTGACTGCTCCTCCACCTCATGAAAAGTCTTACCCAATAGCTACTTCCTATCTCATGAAAGGCAATGGGAAGACAAACAAACTTGAGATCAAAGACAATAGGACATGCTTACAAAGCAGCCTGCACAGCATACTCAAAAGTTAACAGCAGCAAGTTGAAAGTTAGTCAAAGACGTATGCATGCCATGACTGTGATAACAAAGCATTTCCTTTCTTGTGAAGACATGGGTTTAATCAACCTTTTATGATTTTGGTTGGTTGTATTCAAGGGTTCCTTTTCTGCATTCAGCTACAAGCAGAGCTGAAAAAGGTGTTCTACGAAGTGCTTAATATGGCACTACGTTGTCTTTAAAAATCTGGCTGTGCCTACTCTGAAGGACAAAATCTGATGTTCGCTAAAGCCTACTTCTAGCTCTAGCCCACACAGATTAAGGAAGCTATTCAGGAGATGTCACAGAAGCTTCTAGACACAAAATGGTGAAAGATAACAGGGTAAGAATAGCAGGACCTGTGTTCAGTGGCACCTTAAAAGACCAACAAGATTTTCAGGGCATAAGCTTTCAAGAGTGAAAGCTCACTTCTTCAGGTCATATCCCTTGCAACCTAAAAATCTTGCTGGTCTCTAACATGCCACTGAACTCAAATACTGCTGTTCTACTGCAGAGCAACACAGCTCTCTACCTGAAACCACCTTCAGGGTAAGAATAGGAGTTTTTTTCAAACTTGTACACACTTTATTTAATTCATCAGATCTATTTAAAGCATCAGATTCACCACTTAAAACATGAAATAACATCTCCTACTGATTTGATGAATAAATAAATAACTTATTTATTTAGAAAATTTGTACACTGCTTCTTCTCCTGACCTGCCTCACCACAATAAACCAAAATCAAGAAAAACAAATCAAAAACATAAAATAATCCAAATCAATAATAAACATACATATTAAAACCAACACTAAAAACAAGCCAATACATAAAAGCACTTAAAAGAGGAGATTAAAATTATCTTGATAAAACATACCTTAGGCTAGGAACAGAACAAAAACAGTTTAAAAGATGGAATCCCTTAATTAAACACCAAGGTAAAGAGAAATGTTTTGGTTGGCACTGAAAGGAAAGTAGGCACTGGCAAGCCTCAAGGGAAAAGGCATTCCAAAAACAAGGGACCACTCTTGGAAAAGGCCTTTCTGAGACCCTCCCACCTTACCTTTAAGGTAGAGCACATAGAGCAGAGCTTGAGAAAAGGAGCTGGTAGGCTGAGCAAAGTGGGAGGATGCAGTCCTTCAATATTTCAGGCCTTAAAGGTAAGAACCAGCACTTTGGATTGTTCCCAGAAACAGATGAGCAACAAATGTAGATCTTTCAATACAAGGGTAATATGATTCCCATATCTAGGCCCTGACAATAACCTGGTTGCCACATTATGCACCAACTGAAGTTTCCTAGCAGAAGAGCGCATTACAGTAGTGTAATCTGCAAGGCCAGCCCTAGGGCTTTAGGTGGGCCACCCAAGGGCTAGGCCGAAGTCCCCTCCTGCTCCAAGCCCTCCACATTGGACAACATGGATGCACCCTGAGCCACCAACCAGTCAGGTGGCTCAGGGCTCACATCCATCAATTTATTCAGAGAAAGTGAGGGAAACAGCACCAGAACCTGGAACTGAAGCCACTTCCAGGCAATGCTCTAGGAAACCTCAACATCTCTATGATAAATACCATAGAATCAAAAGTCACCAGGTTAGCATGCATCCATCACAAATGTACATGTATTGCAGTCTCCTCAAGACCTCAAGGAGTCCAGGAGTGGGGATCAAGAGCAAAACACACTGCTAAGGAGGAAGAGCAAGAACCTTCCCTCCCAGAGTTAAGAACTACCACCAGTCCCTCTTAACTAATCCTAAGCTTAGAGACCAAGGAACAGAGTCTCCAGCCCTTCCAGGTGTTAATCAAGAGGTCAGCCCTAACAGGTAGGACACTTGCAGTCTGTGTTCCACAAAAACAATTATTTGGTAGCAGAAGCCAAATAGGCCAAAGTACTAGATTCAGACTGAAGCCCCAGAACCCAAGCAATACCACAGAAATAAAGTTTATTAAAGAATTGTGCAAAAGATTGCCAATATAGAAACTGTGCAAGACAGGAAAGAAAATAATAAAAACTAAATTCCTACTCTAAAATACTGACAGATTTTGGCTACCTAACCCAGATGTTACCTCCCAAGTCAAACCACAAAAGTGCAGGAACAAAAGACTTAGAGCCAGCTCCTAAAGCAGTTGTCAGATCCAGAGCTCAAGATGGCTTGTAAGCAGCAAGTGAACACATACAGAGCACAGAACAAAATGAAGACCCTTGCTTTTTGCCAGGTTGCCCACAGCGTGGCCTGATCCTCCTTGATCAATCAGTGGTGTTACTAAAACATGTGACCACCTTTTTCTCTATAGCTGAAATGTGTTCGCAGTTAGAGCAACTGACCCTACCAGGGTTTCTTGTGCTAACAAGAAGGAATGCAATTGAGAGACTCCTGCCTTGTCTATGACCTTGAAGCCCTCTCATTCCCATGAGCTCGCCTGCCTCAGTTTCATCTCCTTATTTCTTCAGGAAATTGCTAACTCAAAGCTTCGGTAAGTTTCCAGAGGTTTCTCTTCTGTAGCCTGACTAGGCCCAAAAGCCTGAACCAAAGTTTTAAATAACCAAGAAATAGATGACCAAAGACCAATTTCTTGACAACATGGCTTAAGATTATATAGGTTAATGATTGCTTGAGACAAAAGAATTTAATTATTTTATTACTTTATTAAAGATGTGCATCTAGAAAATTTCCATTTTAGTTTTGGTTCCAGGGTTATGAAACGAATGAAACTCATTACCAGTCTGTTCCAGCCAAGGCAGTGCTGGCTTGGAAACGATATGTTTGGGTTTTTTCGTTTCATGAGTTTCGGCCCCTTATGCCTGCGTTAGCTGTGCATGTGCAAACACACCCTATTCTTTTCAAGGGGGTGGGACTCTCAGGCAGCTATTTTTGTACACAATGGCACTGAAATCACACAGAAAAAACAGTCCTCACTCTAAACCATTGACCCACCAAGTTTGAGAGCATGCAACAATGGGTTTCGTATTTATGAACCCCAAGGAATACTTGGGGAAGGGGCATGCCAAGGTGAGTATGCTCAGCTGCGCACGCACACAGTTCTCATTGTCCCACAACCCATCAGTCCAATGAGTTTCTCCTCAAGCAAATGAAAACTAACGGACCTCAAAGAAGGTGAGTGCTGGTGGTGGCTGGGCACACACAATGGCAAGAAACAAGGATGGCACGCAACTAGAAAAGCACTCCACTGCCAACCAGTCCAGCACAGCAAAAAAATTTTAAAATCTTGCTTTAGTGACAAAGCTGATAAATTTTACCTTTTGAGTCCTGTTGTTATGCCTTGATGGCCCTTTTTCTCCTATTTTTTACTAGTAAAAGTAGGAAACTGGACAAATTGCTGGCTGCCAGTCTCCCTTTCCAACTAAAACTATTAACCCAGAGTTGAATGAAAAGAAAAAATGAGAAACTGGGATCACAGAAGAGACTGAATGAGTCCCACTGTTATGCCGGAAAATAAAAAATCTGACCAAATTGTTCCTTCCACATGGAATCCTGCATACTGATTTGGAAAAAAGTGTGTGTGGGTGTGTGTGTTGTGTTGCACATACAAGTGTGCAATACAGCTTTAATCAGAAAAGCCCAAAAAACCGAAAGGCTTTCTGGGCAAGATTAAATTTCTCCTGGTGCTCCTCAACCCCTCTATCTTTGGAGAATTTAAGTCACAGTGACTGGCCCTGGGACCATGGAACCTAAGCAAACGACAGCAGCAGCAGGCCACTGGATGGGCATATGAACCAGCTCCACATCACTGGGACCTCCTGATTCTCCTTTAATAATTGCTTTTTCTTTCCAATTTTTACCCTAAGCTGCATATCATGAGCCATTGTGACAGCCAGGTCTCAGAGGCTGCAGGAGACCCCTTCCACCTCAAGCCCACGTATGCAGTGCACATCCATGTGGATGTTGCTGGGCTGGCCTTTCCTTGCATTGCGTGTAAAATTGCACAGAAAGGGATGACAAGAGCGACGCTGGCACTGATGGCACCATGCCGTCTGCCAATCCCCTCCCTGGTGCAAAGCAAACTTTTGATCCCTATAAGCCATTCAATGCCAATGCCATAATCCCATTGCCCAGGAAGTGCTGAAAAAAATGCACTCATGCATGCCAACAGAGTTAATGCTAAGGGCTCAGTCCCCCTTTGGGGCCAATTGATTGCATATGCAAACAGACTAGACATTACGGAAAAGAAGATGTTGTCAGATGGCTGCTGACTGCCTGGTCTGCCTGCATGGCCTTTACACAGTAAGCACCAAAGTAAAAAACACAAAACTTTTTGTTGGGGAGGGGAGTTGTTACAGCCTCTCATTTCCCAGATTTGGTTCACCATTCCAGAAGTCACTTTAACAAACCAAACTGGCAAGTTCTCTGTGTACTTTCGGCTCTTTTTTCATTATGTATACTCCTACCTACTATCAAAATACCTCTATGTATGCGTATGGGGATACATTGCTTTTTTTTCCCCCACTCGCACACAACACAAACTTAATTCATAAACTTTTCTTTCTTACTCCTATTTTCTTTCTCAACTTTTTTCCTTTTCACAACTTCAAAAATACAAATGATGCAAAAACAATGATGAAACAAATATTCCCATCACAAATAAAGGTCCGGGTGGATATTTCCCTTTATTCCCACTAGGCATTTCCTCCCATTTTTTCCAATGTCTTCCAATTCCCTTATTCACTTCCATGCAGCGTTGCCCATACAAATTCTTCTTCACCTTTGAAATTAATTTTCGGCTTGTATAATTGATACAATGTCATGTAATAACTTAGTTTATGTTTTAGTTTAATTTTTTTAAAATAAATTTTAAATTAAAAAAAAATTCTTCTTCAACCTTAGAACACTGTATGTCACCTTCTGACCAAAGTAAATAATTTCCCTTACCATTTTTAGAACCCCTAATTCCCAAACATGGATCTTCAGGGCTAGTACTGTCATATCCATCATAGGTTAAACCCTACATCCTGAATCAGCTGAATATGCAAATAATGACTCTTTCATCTTTTCCAGGTAAATTTTATTCATCCACATCAGACCACCACTGCTTTCAAGCACTGGTTTTGCAACTCCACAGCATTCTCAATATCAAATAAAATATAGAGGTTGATACTGATGTACCACATCCAAAAAACATCCTGTCAGTCTTTCCCAGTGGCGTCACATAGACACTGAAAATCATTTGCGCAGCAGACTCTTAGCAACCCCTTCTAAACATTGGCCTCTAAGAAGGATTAGATCCATCACAACACAGGACTTCTCAAATGCATCCTGACTAGCAGTCCAGTAAGATGCCATGTTCAACTGTATCAAAAGCCAGTGAGAGGTACAGGAGAAACAGGGATACATTTCTCCTGCCCACTTTCCTGCATATTTCATCAACTAAGGTTACAAAGTTGCTATCAGTGCCAAAGCCTAGTGGGAAACCAGACAAAAGGATTACATTCAAGAATCTCTGGAACTGAGATGTCGCCACACACTTTATTTCCTTGCCAAGAACAAAATATTCTTGCCTAAACTTGTTAAAACTGAAGGTACTGCCAGTATGGCTTTTTTCAGAACAAGGCCTTTTTCAGTGCTATGGGATCCTGCCTCCCTAAATGAACCAGTCACCTTTGCTATTCATTAGGTTAGTAGCACGCCCTATTCCAGCAATCAGGAAGTGAAAGGCTCAGATTGCTGGTTGACAGTTTCACTTCTCCAAGAATTACCCTCAGGTAGCTCAGACTGAAAAGTATCCTTTAAACTTCAGCGAACATAAGAGCCAACATACCTATTGCCTCTAAAATGGAGTCACGAAGGATAGGATTAATTTTATCTTGGAAAAATGGTTTTATCCTTTAAAATGTTCTTCAAACTTCAAAGATGAACAGACCTGTGTGTCGGTGTCCACTTCTATTACCTAAAATAAACTACTTATCGCTTTCCTCAAAAGCATGATGGAGGTTCAGAATCTCAGTCTCCTTGCTAACTGATAAATTGTTCAAAATTTCAGTAGTGCCATCTGTTTCACAGAACTTTCTTATTCTATGCTCTTGATAGTATCAACATTGAACTTCTATGGCTAGCCAACAGGAAAAAATAGTTGTGCTTATTTGTAAAGAAGGTTAATGTGACAACTGTGAGATCACTAGTTGAGACAATGTTACATTTTGGAGTCTCACAACTAATTTCATTAATTGTTCTATTCTAAGCAACACTACCATCAGGGCAAGTCAGGTGAATGACGGCGTGGTCTGCTGTCCTCTTGCAATGCATATTGACTATACCAGACAGACTTTTAATTCTATTTTTTATCCTAAATCCAACACTGTAATATTCCAAAGGAATATATATCTATACATCACTCATGGCCGATGCACAGAAGATAAATATTCTTCTAAACAAGAATAAATTATATGTTTTAGATTACAATAGCTCTTCAGAAGTATAGCCATATAAGAAATTATCAGTGTTAATTTAACACACACACACAATGGTCTTTGGAATTCACAGGCAAACATTGACCCTACTTTATGGCCTCCAGTATCTTTAACACTCACCTCTCTTATTCATCAATTCACCACAAAGCACTTGAAATAAAGTAATTGAGTAATATCCTATCATAGCTTCATTTACTTTGCTCTGGAAACAAGCAACAGCAACAGTAAATCTATGTTCAGTCTTCAGTTTCCACAATAAGTCTCTGTATGCTGCCCTGGTCACCCACTCTTTTCAGATAAAAAATATCAGCCTATGTCAAATTATGGCACCCTTCTGTACTAAGTATGTCCTTGAGTACACCAACAACCCCAAAACTGAAATGTTCGTGTAAGCCTAGCTACTGTTAAATGCAATGTAACGTCCTGAAAGATGTTACTTTCTTATTAGAAAAAGCAGGGGGAGGGCAATCAAGGGTGTAAGCATAAAACCTACTCCTTCTCAGTCTAGATTTAAGTCATGTCTGATTAAGAGGAACAAGTAATTCTTTTTCAAGATCATATTTCTCCCTTTCACATATTGAAATGTCTATATTTGCCTTTCCAATCCAAATACCCCAAACAGTATGTAAACAATAAAACAAAATTCCCAAATACACAACATAAAAACAAGTAAATACAGTAGCTTTAAAAAAAAAATGGAAATTTTCACAACTTTGCATATCACCCTTGTGAAGGGGACATAGTCATCTTCTCAGTGTATATTCAGCAAGCTATTCACTGCAAAATCTGATTTATAATACCTTATCTGTACTGATGAACCTTCCAGAATATACTTAAATGTTTGTTCTGCAGCATTATTTAAGCACCAAGATTAATATTTTTAAAATGGCACAAATACTGATTGAGATCATTCTTTATCACTTGTCCATTTCCAAAGAGTAGCAGAACAACATTTTTACAAATAAATCAAACACACAGAAATAACTTCCATGGCATCTAGTAAGCCACAAGAGAGTTATTATAGAAGTCAAAATGACTAATCCAGAGTTTTAGTTTCAAGAAGTGAGGCTTTACTTTGAAAAATGCTTTCCTAAACTGGAGGAAGGTATCAAACATTGCTGAGCAGAGTGGCAAGATACAGGCCAGTCTTATTATTTAGGTACAGAAATAATTTCAAAAACATGTTTAAACCATATGATGCCAGCTATATTAGATTCTCCTTTATTTATTAAAAATATACATGTTGTTTACTGATATTTGGTATCCTAAATTAAGTGAGCATGAACCCAACCTTATCACATTGTATGCCACATTCATTCACTCCACATAATGCACCACTTGCTCAGGATGCCACTTTAATTTGAAGTGACACAGACAGACCTGTTGCATCACAATGCCTGACAGAAAATAAACCTTTTAGTCATCTAGGAATTCTTATAAATATGGTTGTAGGGCAAGCTACTACCATCATGATTAACTCATACATTTTTAAAAACTCAAAGATTTCTATGGAACTTCCAAGTTGTTTAGGACATGGTTTCAGAATAACAAGCATTTAACTTTTTTAAAGAGAAAGCATGTGTTAAGATTCTAAAAATAACCTGAGTGGTCAATAATTCCTATCCACGATTCACTTTATTCAGCATTAACATCCCCTAGGAATATTTTACTCTTATACACATTTTAAAAGCCTCAAAATTTATACATGCAGAATATATCTGTCCACAACTCTATTTAATATTCCTGAAATACTGTCATATCATCATGGTTTGTATTGTATTTTTGGCAGAAGCTGCTGATATATCCCATCACACAGAGATGTGCTGCAAAGTTACTTTTCAGTATAAAGGAGGATCTAAAGAAATAAAAATAAAACCATGAATGACCATCACATTTTATGATTGTCAATAAAACAGTAGCTTAAGTTGAGATCATACTGATCAATCCTACATACTGATTAATCCTACGTATCTTTTATAGATAAGGTAATACAGATAATGCAATTTGGCTATCACAGCTACTGAATACTCTTTTTAACCATTTATGCAATGGCCATTCACAAAGACCAGGAGACATGGGGAGCTGGATCCAATCAGGTTTTCTCTGAGTAAAAAATGAAAGTAACCACCTTTAACCACCAAAAATACTATGCTGGGTCACATGAGGCCTGCATAGACAAAAGCCATATAGGACAGGGGCTGTAATAAGTACCAGATATTGGAAAAATTAAGTGAAAAAACTGATAGGATCATGAGAGTAAAAAGTAATCAAATCTATGTATTTAAAAAACACTATAACTTGTAAAAAGAACTTATCACTTGAAATGACCCTCAGAAAAACTACAAGGGAAAAAAACCCTAACCAACAGTAAAGCCTAATAGTAAAATTATAGTCAAATATCTCAAACATAAAAGATGCCCAAGCAAATGCAAAATTTTAAACTTCACTAAAATAATTTCTGTTGATGGGCTTTAAAAAAGCAGTTGAAGTAAATTTAGTGATAAACTGAGACTTCCTTTTGCCCAGGGACAGTACATGTATACTACCCATCTATCACAATCAACAGAGAGAACGCTGAATACATGAATAGTTCTGAATCACAACCAGAGTCTTGGATCCACCAGAGCGTTTCTGCAGATGGAAAGATTTCCACTCACTGGATGTGACTTTTTCACTTGCCCCCTCCTGCTGCAAAATGCTTTCCTGCCATTTAAGGGGACATTTGGGGCTGCAGTAGGAGGGGAAACGTAAGGAAGTCACTCTCCGTGGACAGATGCCAGAGCTTTTAGCTTCACAAATATCTTTGAAGAACATACTCAGGTTACAGAGCCCAGTTACTGTTATGTGCCCATGGGTTATTTACAAGTGTGTAACACTAAAAATATACATATTGTTCTATGCAGTTATAAATATAGACCAAGTGTTTGCAAAGTGTATATAAAGGGTTAAAAGGTTAGGCTCATAGTTCAAAAGCCTAACTAACACATCTATGTGAACTGCAAGACCTTGCTACAGTACCATAGATTTTCAAAGAATGGTGTAACTGCATTTGGAACACACAAACAAAAGTTTTTGGAACACACCAACAAAGGTACATAATTTTTTTAAATCAGGAATATGTTCTTTTCAAACTAGTAATAGTTTGGCCAATAATCAAAGGCAAAGGCTGAAATCACCTCACAGATAATATACCCATTACTAGAGGAATCTCAAAGGACTGCATTTTCTTCTTAGTTATTATATTACTAGTACAGAAGTAAGAAGTTTTAGAAGAGTTAAAAGCATGAAATAACCCATATATAACTGAAAGATTCTAATAACCAAAATAATTTTAATCCCACAAGTGCATTTTAATTACCCTAAGTAACACTCAAAATATCCTTACATTCATCCTTTTTAAAACCTTGATTTAAAACTCTTTAATAACTGATTAAACATCTTCTAGCTTTGCCATTTCTGTCTCAATCATAACAGTTTTAAATTAAAAATAAACTATTCTTAAGGTTCTCCTCAAGAGAAAGCCATCTAGGCATGGCACCAAGAACCAAAGGCAGTATCTGTCACAGTCTTTCAACTTGACAGATATTTTAGAGGCATGAAACGATGATGTTATGTGTACACAGACATCTTGGACACACACAACTGATCTGAAAATTCAACTTCATGCATATCAATCAGATTGATTTTGAAGGAGGTCTTACACTGAGCAGTAAGTATTCCTACCAACCAAACTGTAAGCCGGTTCTTACTACTCGTATTTACCTCTGCCAATTGATGCTTGATAAACATATTTAGTTATGCAGCATGCTACATTGGAAATGTCTCCCACAGAATTGAAAAGGATTTACTCCCAAGTAAGCATGCATGTCATTGCAGCCTCAGTTTATGAGGTATTCTTATAAGATTATCTATTATTGAAACATACTCTCCAGGATGCTTAGTGCTACAGCATTACTTAGTCTACAGAGAGTAGCTTACTTACGTCTGGGGCTCCTTTTCATTTTGCTGTTTTTGCTGTGGCTGAAGAACGTTATTTACCAGCTCAGTGATTCCACTAAAGGGAAACCACCTGTTTAAATAAGCAAATAATGTGACTGAATAACCAAATAAAATCATACTAGTATAAATGCTTTCTTACCCAATAAAATAGTCATATAAAGGCAGAAAAGCTACAGCCAATGGGGATGTTCACTGCAATTAAGTCAGCCACTATAAGGATGTAAGGGAAATAAACTTTTGCACTTGAGTAGTCCACAAGCAGGTAGCAAGAAACTACATCCAACTGAAATGTGGATGAAGTAAGAAGCTGCAAACAGCTCTTACAAGCCAATTAGGAAGCAGATGACTAACTGCAGCCTAGCAGATATTAGTGAAATCTAATACCATCAAAGGTGCAGAAAGCAGAATATGGCAAAGGTAGAGAAGTCAAGCCCACTGCACTTTCAAGATATTTTACTTACTGTGTCGTTTGTGGTTTTTGTTCTTCTTTGACCCTAAAAAGATAAGTTTGTGCAACTGAATGCAGTGTACTAGAACACAACTTCTACTTGCAGTCTTCACTTTCTCTTGACTAGCAACAGAAAAATACTCACTGACATTTGCCTTTTTGTTATTACTACTACTACAATATAAACCATTTTCCATTAGGCTAAAAATATTATGCAGTGTCACATGCATCTGTAATTCTTTATGTTATTAGCTCCCATTTTTTAAACAGAACTACTTTTAACTCTGTGAAGCTATTTGTAGTCTTAACTGTCAAAAGTGTACAACAAAATGCAATTGAGAGCAAGAACTTAAATACCAAATACATACTATATACTTCAGAAGATAATTTAGTATGTTTTCCTCAAAATTCAATTAACTCATTCTCTATTTGGATAGAAAATTCTACATATTAATAAATTTACTTGCATATAAATTATACTTTTTGCACCATATATTCTCAAAGATTTGTAAAAATTATTTATATTTAACAATTTCACAGAGGTACATGTATACATATCACTCAGTAGTTCACAGACAAATGTGCAAATAGATAAATTACCTCATCAGAACAAGAGCCCTGCTGGGTCAGACCAATGGCCTATCTAATGAAACATCCTTTTTCTCATAGCAACCAAAAAAACTGCTCTTGGAAGGCCTGCAAGCTGAGGACAAAGCTTCCCCCACAGTTATCCCACCCTGAACAACAAATGATATGGAGGTCCCATTTAGCAAAGGAATTCTCAGCTATCCTGATGATGACCAGTCATTATCAGATATAGTTAATCTGGGAGATTTATCATTGAGACTTCCTGCTTCTTTTAAAGTTCAAAGCAGTGTTCAGTTCAAAACTGCTATTGAGCAGCAGAAGAAAAAATACAGCAACTCTACAGTTTACTTGTATGTAAAGGAGCAAATAGCAACTTGGGAAGGGAGGATCTAAATCAGGGAAATAGCGCAGTAGGAAAAGTTTAACTTTCCCCAGCCTGCATTCCCAACCAGATTTGACACACTCTTCCACTTGCTTTGAACATTAAAGATATATGATATCCTAATCCAAGAGTGTTGGATACCATGAGTACAGAGTACTCATGAAATAGATCTTTCCTCACTTTTCCTTTCCACTGCAGCCACAAGGTCCCTGAAAAGCTGATTATCAGTGCTGAAGGAGCCTTATGAATAATATGTCAGATGGCACAGAAGGCTGCAGTAAGGAGTGGGTGAGGATTTTACCCACCTTCCATTGGTGGAAGAAACGTGGAAGAGCAAGCTCTTTGTTAATGCAAAGGGGAGGATGCAATTTCATCCAATTTTGCCTTTTTACAGCAGACTTCTGGCATTTCTTCACAAGGCATTAGCCTTTTGAAGTTCCTTGGAGAAGTTAAAGGTAAGGAAAGATCCACCTCTGCAAGTATCTTCTGCTCAGATGCTCTATCCCAAATCACCCACACCCAGTTGGCCACAAGTCTACTATTTGGAAAAGAAATTTATAAGGATATATCACAAAAAACCAGATGTGCAACTATCTTGATCTCAGGGTACCTCAAGATCATTTTTTAATTTAGAAATTACTAAAATGATTTCATAAAGGATTTCTTCCATCACAATATTTTTCATACTTCCGTACAAAAAAATTCAATAAAAAGCATTTCTCAGCTTTTCTAGGCACCTTCATTAATTGCTTTATAGTTAGGAAGCATTTTCTGATATTCAGCCTAATTCTACATTGCTACAACTTTAATTCATTGCTTCCTTTTCTCTCTACAGTAACTATGGTAACATTAATGTGTCACTCCTCTGTATTCTCCCTCTTCAGCTTCTGGAAAGAAATTAAACACCCCAAACAAGTTTTTCAGTCATTCTCATTCTTATCTCAGTTTCTCTTTTTCAGAGCGGCTCCAGGTGGACTGCAAGAGCAACTGCAGCAAATACCATGCCATAAGCTGCAAAACTCTACAATGCAAAATTATTTCTGTTAAGTGAAGGAAGCTACTTCCATGTTATCATTTCTTAGCTATGATGAACCAGTGTTTGTAGCCCAATTGTACAGGTATAACAAGAAAAGGCCTTTCTCAGTGAGAAAGGCAACAGACAGATGGACAGACAGACAGATTTTATCACATAACTACAGGTGCTTTCCCTACTTCCCTTAAGGCAATAGTGTAGTGAAACTGACTAGAGCAATGGACTAGAACCGCTCTGTTTCACTCAATACAGCTCTAAAAGGAAATTTTAAAAAACAAAAGTAAATATCCTCTGAACAATGTTGGTTATTGGTAAAAGAAAGACGCAGACCTGCACTGGTGCAGCTGTGTGAGTGTATCTTCTGTTCTTTTTTTTCTATTTAAATTATTTTTAAAGAAAAGTTTACAAAAGGGAATTACAAAGCATTGTACCAAAGATATAACATAAAACATTTTAAAATACAGAAGGACAGATACCATTCTTCATTTTATTTTTCCATTCCATTAAAATCACTTCTCAGTAAACCTGTCTGACTGTGGATTAATACCTCCAAGGCTTCTACACTGGTATGTTAATTTAGACACACAAGATCTACTTTCTAGATTCTCAAAATTCAATCATTTGTGGAAGGTACTTCTTGTGATTTCCATCCAAAGGCAACATATCATTTTGCACCAGTTAATAAGCTAATTATTAATTCTCTATCTATAGCATACATGCAGCATTTAAAAACAATATAGCAGCATAACTATAAGTTCAGACAGAAAATTAAATCCAGTAAGGTCAAAAATAAGATTCTGTCCGGGAACAGCCTTGGCCCACTCACCACTCCCCGGACGGGCAGCTGCCAACAGCACTTACCAGTCAGCGGAGCTCCACCACTGCCTGAGGCAACAGCTGAGCCGAGGGAACCAGCTGGACAGCGGCCGGGGCAGAGAGAACAAGCAGCTCACGGACAGAGAGGCAGGCAGCACCGCAGCTCAGCGGGGGCACGAGGGCAAGGGGTTCTCTGCGGTGTGACCCTGGCAAGTATCCCCGGGCCCTTTACGGTCAAGACTGCCACCCTGGAAGCTGGGAGGGCGGCTGGTGGTCTGGGAAGCCGCAGCTCCACTGCGCACGTCCGACAGGTGGCTTCCCTGGCATTGGGCCCACCCCGCCCAGCCCGGAACGCTGGTGGCCGCACCCAGGGTAAACCCGCCCTCTGAGGCCAGCCAGGGAATGACGATTCACCCAGGGCTGAGATGGCCCAGGCGACCCCTCAAAGGGGGAAAGAGCAGGGGCGGGCACCTACCAAGAGAAAGGGTGGGGGTTGAGCCAAAGCACGTGGCCACTCCTGGCCCAGGTGCTGGGCATCACCTTGAGAGTGGGAGTTGAGGCAGGGCTGGTGTTATGAGTGTCATTAATGAGTTCCTGCAGTTCTTTTTCTACGAAATGACCCTTGCTTATGGATGTGGGAAAACCACTCATCAGCTACCTCCCAGTTGGTTGACAAGGTTGCCCTAGTTGACAGGGCCAGAAATGACAGCCAAGGTTTCCTTGGGTAGGGAGGAATGGTGCCTCTTTTGGGGGCACTTTTGATCCTCTGATCTTTTCATGCTGTGAATGGCAGCCATTGCAATCTTTGCACAATCTGTGCTGATTGCACCAGTGTTATTACAGAAACGGTGGAGAGGGAGGCTTCTAACTCTCCTTCAAAGAGAAAGGCATTTCTACCCTCACAGTTTTCCATTTTAGAGCAGCTGGGAAACACTCTCTGTAATGCTGTCAGATTTAGAGGAAATGGCCACAACAACCAATAAGCTCTGATGAAAAAATCTTTCCTTGAAGTTTCTTTGTGTAGATATATTAAATAAGAGTAGATTAGTAAAGGAATTGAAGAAAGGCACAAGGATATGAATCTAGAATTAGAAGTAAGTTGAAAGGGAAAGAAAAAACAAATAGATGAGCCTATTCTAAACTGCTCTCCCTGTCAAGGCAGGAAAAGAACTGAGATGGGGGACTCGCACTAAGGAGATAGGAAGTGGAAAGATTGTGTTCCTGCCTCCCTAACTGCATGGTGGGAATCACCCACCAAGATGTCTTCCATCTCAGAGGGAGAATATGGATGTGCATACATACAAACTCTCTCATTTCAGTTATTTATGATTACTTATATTTTAGTGCAATATATTATGAAAATTATTTCTAAAATGACCATTTAAATAATGTTCTAGTCACCTTGTCATAAGAATAAAGACACAGGACAAAAGAGCTAAAGGAATTAGTTTCAGAGATCTACTTGCGGTTGTAACAGCCAATGTGAGGCATGGGGTACAGAAAGGACACTACTCAAGTCTGTGAGACAAAATTGCCACAATTTTATTGATGACAGCCATTACAGCATTATCACACAAATAACGGGACAGGTTCCAAATCAAACTACTCTCCAAGGGGAAACCCAGGAACCTCACACTAACAGTAGTAAGAAAATTATCAAAAAGCTTTAATCACAGTAACAGACTCATTCTATAAATATTTCATAAAGATCATAATACAGATTCAAATAGTACAATAAATATACATCTCCCAAAATACTAATAAACAGCCAATGCAATATATAGGCGCGGCTAAGTTCCATCCACTTTGGGAAATTCAAACGGGAAAGGACCCAAGACCCGTGTACGTCCTGCCGTTGTAGACGAAGAAATAACAAGTTCAAAGTGAATAACGAGTTCTGGGCAGCTGTAATTGCTGCGAAGATATCACAAACGGCTGAATCCACGTTGTGCACACCGGAGCTCACAATGGGGTCTCCTGATAGGTGGTAACAATGGCAAAGCGGCTGAAGCAATGTAATGCAGACTGGAGCCCCCAGCGGGGTCTCCCGGTAGATGGCATCGAGCCCGCCAGCTACAATTGCTCGTTTCGGAAACCCTTCTTCTCGGCCTATAGCAGTCAAAATCTCCTAATGGGTCAGACCATACCGACACTTTCCCTCTGCAATTAACACTAATTCCAAGCACTAATTCCAAGACCTGCCCAAAATGGTCCGGATCAGCCAGGACCAGGCTACTGCCACATAGGAGAGTACTCTCCCACAGGGCATAAGCCCAAACCTGGCTGTTTAGGGCCCGATCGGGGTGGTTCTGAGCCAAAATGGGGCCAAAATGGGCCAGGAACTGCCTGGATCGGCCTGGAAAAACAGTGTTTTACTCACCTGTAAATGTTGTTCGTCGAGTATCTTCTGTGCAGACACACACTGGGACTGTGCACGCGCAGGCCAGCCGCGGAGAGATTTCTCTAGCTTTAAAAGTCTGTAAGGGGGCACTCCGCCTCCACTGCACACACACAGGAATTCCCGCGGAAACACGGGTAGAGAGGCTGAGCGCCCCCACTTCCCTCAATTCTCCTGAACCACCGGAGGTATGATATAATACAAGCAAAGACACTCACAGCAGGGCAGGAGGGAGGGAATGTGTGTCTGCACAGAAGATACTCGACGAACAACAGTTACAGGTGAGTGAAACACTGTTTTTTGTCATTGTCCTTCTGTGCAGCCCCACATTGGGAGTATAGTAAGCTACCCACCAATGGAGGAGAGTGTGAGTGGATCAGCCAAAAAGGAATGCAGGGCAGCTGTTTCCACTGCTGACTCCCCTCTGGCTTTTGTGTCAATACAGTAGCACTTTACGAAGGTGTCAGCTGAGGACCATGTGGCAGCGTGACAGATGTCTCAAGAGGGAATCCTTGGAGAAGTGCTTCAGACAAGGCTTGCGCCCTAGTCAAGTGTGCTTTGATCACCCTGGGGCAAGGGAACTTTGTCGTCTTGTAGCAAAAACTAGTAGCTGCCACTATCCAACTGGTTAAGTTTGGAAAAAACTCTTACAATGTCCTAAGTAACAAACAAAAAGGGTTATGTATTTGTGAAAACCCTTTGTTTTGTTTAAGTGAAAACACAAAAGACCTTTCCACATCCAACTTGTGTAAGGAAAATTCTGCTTCCGGAGCAGCATTGGAAAATACAGGTAAAGCAAACCTTTTGATGTAGGCGAACTCTAGACACACCTTGGGGAGTAATACGAGGCTGGTATGCAAGACCACGTCTTTTGAGAAAAATTGAGTAAGGTGAAAGTCCACCTGAAAGACCATGAGTTCTGCCACTCATCCAACCGAAGCCATATCAAACAGAAGCACGACATTCCAACATAATAAGGAAGGAAAATATTAAAGATATTCTTGAGAAACCTGTTTAGAAATGTGGAAGGAGAAAAGATCGTATAGTCGTCAACCTCCACATGAAAAGCCAATATAGCACCTAAGTGCACCTAAAAGGAAGAGTGTTTGTTTTGCTCATTTGAAGTAATAACAATATTCAGAAATAAATGCCAATGGGCAAAAGAAGGGTCAAAATCCTTTGGATTCTAACCATGTCATGAAACAATTCCACTTGTGATGTATTGTCGAAGGCTTTCACGGCCGGAGAACAATGGTTGTTGTGGGTTTTCCGGGCTGTATTGCCGTGGTCTTGGCATTGTAGTTCCTGACGTTTCGCCAGCAGCTGTGGCTGGCATCTTCAGAGGTGTAGCACCAAAAGACAGAGATCTCTCAGTGTCACAGGGACACTGAGAGATCTCTGTCTTTTGGTGCTACACCTCTGAAGATGCCAGCCACAGCTGCTGGCGAAACGTCAGGAACTACAATGCCAAGACCACGGCAATACAGCCCGGAAAACCCACAACAACCATAATTCCACTTGTGACTATAAGAGGTATGTGTGGAGCAATTGTGGGAATTTGGAATAATTTGGGTCACCTCTTTGGAAAAAAAGAGGATCTGGCAGGTTCAGCAATCACACGGTTGGTTTCAGGGTTGCCACATTTTAGAACTATATTTGACCCTTGTGTAGAGGGCATGGCACTAGCAGAAGTAGAGGCATTAATCCTGGGACACAGTACTTAGAATGGAAAAAAACATATCTGGCCTGGCCAAAAGGGGTTAGAAGGATACAGCGATCACAGAAATACTGAGATCTGCAAAGTGCCCTGTTATGAGGAGTGAAGCTGAAAAAACATAAGAGAATGCTTTGGTTCAAGGCATTTGGGAGACAGCCTCTAGTGAAAAGTGTCAGGGAGCAACAGCATCTAGCCTTGTGCTGAACCATGTTGTACAAAGGGTCACAGTAGGGAATCCTCACTGTTGAAAAGAAATAGACAGGATGTACTTGGCAATTGATTGTCCAGTCGTGGCAAGTGTGAAAACCATGTTGGGTGTGTCTGCTCTGTTGAGCTTCACACCTAGTAAATGCTTGGCCTGTGGCAGAATATGGAGTCGTATAACCAATTCCCACAGAGCTGTAGTCTCAGTACAGAGAAATCAGATAATATAGAACTGTGATGTTGTCTGTTTTAATCTTAACCCTGATATTGCTCACTGCAAAAGATGCAAGGGAAAAAAGATTGCTTTGAGTTTCGATACATTAATGATCTCTTGGGTGATCAGGTACCCTGAATCAAAGAAGAATCACACTGAGCACCCCAGCCCAAAGCTGAAGCGTCAGTGGCTATAGAAATGCTGGTGCAGGCCTTCCCAATGGGCGTCCTTAGAGTGAGGCTCATTATAATAACTATCTGAGTACAGATCTGAATACAGACAATTTCATATGTAGATGAGTAATCATTGGATTATAGTGACATAAGAAAAACCCAATTTTGCAACAACCTCATTCAGAGGTAGTAGAGGCCATGATACCAATAGTGTCTGAATTAAGAAAGCAGACAAGCCAATGCCTGCAGCCTTCATATCTAAACATTAGGAAGGATGGCCTGCCATATGGGGGAATCAAGTTTAGCCCCAATGAAGTGAATAGTTTTACTGGGATAAGGATAGATTGTTCCCAATTAACCAGCAGTTCCCAGTTAGAGATGGTATTATGGGCGACATGAATATGGTCATCAAATAGCGATGCAGATTCCTGTAATAGGAGCCAATCATCCAAGGAGGGGCATCCAAAAACAGCCCTTGGACAAGAAGGGTGCAACTCCCAGTGCCTTACACTTGGTAAATACACAAGGTGCAGAAGCCAGGCTGAAGGGAGGTATATGTGTATTAAAACATTCATCTCCACATTTAGAATGACAATAGCCCCTGCAACTGGGGTATATAGAGATGCAGAAATATCTTGCAAGAAAACTTTACCAAACTTATTCAGACCTGAATAAGGTGGACCTGAAAACTTTGATCTGTCATTTCTACCAAGAACACTGAAGGAGAGAATAAACAGAAATTCTGCAAATGGCACCCTCAGCCAACAAACCAATAAGAGCCTTCTGGAGAGCAGGAGAACAGCATTCTGCACCGGAGGAGCATAGACAATGGTGGTTATTCAAGAAATATAAGTGATAACCTTGTCTAGCTATGGGCACGAACCGCATTACGAACCTCAAAACCCCATGAAAATGGCGATCACGCGATCGTGACCCAGCGGTTCATGATCGGCCACGGCCAGCGAACCAGCAGTCGGGAGAGGCCTGGTTTGGGGCGTTCGGGCGCGGTTTGGGAAGTCAGACACTCAGGCGCCAGCAATCTATTCCCCTGGCAACGGAGCCAGGGGAATGCCTGAGCTCTGTCTGCCCTCCTTCTGTCACCCTGGAAACCCGAATGGAAGCCCAGCTTTCCTTGATCAGCAGGGCTTCCATCCAACCATGGAGCTGCAAAGCAGTCACAAGTTGGGAGAAGACAGCCAGGGGAGGGAGGGGGAAGGGGGTGTTCTGTAGCCATGGGCACGCCATTCTCATCCCTGCAAACCCTGATAGGCAGCTCTGGCGGCCAAACACAAACCTCCTGTGTTGCTGAATGGGACCCATGCTTATAAATAGCCATGGTCTCCCAGGCTGGGTTTCACTTTCTGCGAGCAGTGGAGTGGGACAGAGCTCTTGCGTGCCACTTGCTAGCCTTTGGGGAGAGAGACTGAGAGGACAATTGAGCTTGGCTTTGGGTGATAGGGATCTATCTCCTCTGGATCCAGGGCTGCTGCCTGGCTCTGGGGCCAAGCTCAGTGGGCACCTTGGCTGAGGGCTCACATTGATTGTTGATCAGGGCCTGATCTGTTCAGGTCTGTGGGAGTGGTGGGCTAGGGCTCTAGACCCTCCCTCCCACTGGTGCCAGGGCTGCTGCCAGGCCCTGGGGCCAAGCTCGGTGGGTTCCTCGGCTGAGGGATCACATTGATTATTAATCAGTCCCTGATCTGTTCAGGTCTGTGGGAGCGGTGGGCTAGGGCTCTAGTCCCTCCTTCCCTCTGGTACCAGGGCTGCTGCCAGGCCCTGGGGCCAACCTCGGTGGGTACCTCGGCTGAGGGCTCACATTATTATTAATCAGTGCCTGATCTGTTCAGGTCTGTGGGAGCAGTGGGCTAGGGCTCTAGTCCCTCCCTCCCTCTGATGCCAGGGCTGTTGCCAGGCCCTGGGGCCAAGCTCGGTGGGTACCTCGGCTGAGGGCTCACATTATTATTAATCAGTGCCTGATCTGGTCAGGTCTGTGGGAGCGGTGGGCTATGGCTCTTGTCCCTCCCTCCCTCTGGTGCCAGGGCTGCTGCCAGGCCCTGGGGCCAAGCTCAGTGGGTACCTCGGCTGAGGGCTCACATTGATTATTAATCAGTGCCTGATCTGTTCAGGTCTGTGGGAGCGGTGGGCTGGGGCTCTAGTCCCTCCCTCCCTCTGGTGCCAGGGCTGCTGCCAGGCCCTGGGGCCAAGCTCGGTGGGTAACTCAGCTGAGGGCTCACATTATTATTGATCAGAGCCTGATCTGGTCAGGTCTGTGGGAGTGGTGGGCTAGGGCTCTAGTCCCTCCCTCCCTCTGGTGCCAGGGCTGCTGCCAGGCCCTGGGGCCAAGCTCAGTGGTACCTCAGCTGAGGGCTCACATTGATTATTATTAATCAGTGCCTGATCTGTTCAGGTCTGTGGGAGCAGTGGGCTAGGGCTCTAGTGCCTCCTTCCCTCTGGTACCAGGGCTGCTGCCAGGCCCTGGGGCCAAGCTCGGTGGGTACCTCGGCTGAGGGCTCACATTATTATTAATCAGTGCCTGATCTGGTCAGGTCTGTGGGAGCGGTGGGCTATGGCTCTTGTCCCTCCCTCCCTCCCTCTGGTGCCAGGGCTGCTGCCAGGCCCTGGGGCCAAGCTCGGTGGGTACCTCGGCTGAGGGCTCACATTGATTATTAATCAGTGCCTGATCTGTTCAGGTCTGTGGGAGTGGTGCCAGGTGCCAGGGCTGCCAGGTGCCAGTGGTGCCTGGTGCCAGGGCTGCTGCCAGGCCCTGGGGCCAAGCTCGGTGGGTAACTCAGCTGAGGGCTCACATTATTGATGTATTGTCGAAGGCTTTCACGGCCGGAGAACGATGGTTGTTGTGGGTTTTCCGGGCTGTATTGCCATGGTCTTGGCATTGTAGTTCCTGACGTTTCGCCAGCAGCTGTGGCTGGCATCTTCAGAGGTGTAACACCAAAAGACAGAGATCTCTCAGTGTCACAGTGTGACACTGTGACACTGAGAGATCTCTGTCTTTTGGTGCTACACCTCTGAAGATGCCAGCCACAGCTGCTGGCGAAACGTCAGGAACTACAATGCCAAGACCACGGCAATACAGCCCGGAAAACCCACAACAACCATCGCTCACATTATTATTGATCAGAGCCTGATCTGGTCAGGTCTGTGGGAGTAGTGGGCTAGGGCTCTAGTTCCTCCCTCCCTCTGGTGCCAGGGCTGGGTACCTCGGCTGAGGGCTCACATTATTATCGATCAGAGCCTGATCGGGTCAGGTCTGTGGGAGTGGTGGGCTAGGGCTCTAGTCCCCTCCTCCCTCTGGTGCCAGGGCTGGGTACCTCGGCTGAGGGCTCACATTATTATTAATCAGTGCCTGATCTGTTCAGGTCTGTGGGAGCAGTGGGCTAGGGCTCTAGTCCCTCCCTCCCTCTGATGCCAGGGCTGTTGCCAGGCCCTGGGGCCAAGCTCGGTGGGTACCTCGGCTGAGGGCTCACATTATTATTAATCAGTGCCTGATCTGGTCAGGTCTGTGGGAGCGGTGGGCTATGGCTCTTGTCCCTCCCTCCCTCTGGTGCCAGGGCTGCTGCCAGGCCCTGGGGCCAAGCTCAGTGGGTACCTCGGCTGAGGGCTCACATTGATTATTAATCAGTGCCTGATCTGTTCAGGTCTGTGGGAGCGGTGGGCTGGGGCTCTAGTCCCTCCCTCCCTCTGGTGCCAGGGCTGCTGCCAGGCCCTGGGGCCAAGCTCGGTGGGTAACTCAGCTGAGGGCTCACATTATTATTGATCAGAGCCTGATCTGGTCAGGTCTGTGGGAGTGGTGGGCTAGGGCTCTAGTCCCTCCCTCCCTCTGGTGCCAGGGCTGCTGCCAGGCCCTGGGGCCAAGCTCAGTGGTACCTCAGCTGAGGGCTCACATTGATTATTATTAATCAGTGCCTGATCTGTTCAGGTCTGTGGGAGCAGTGGGCTAGGGCTCTAGTGCCTCCTTCCCTCTGGTACCAGGGCTGCTGCCAGGCCCTGGGGCCAAGCTCGGTGGGTACCTCGGCTGAGGGCTCACATTATTATTAATCAGTGCCTGATCTGGTCAGGTCTGTGGGAGCGGTGGGCTATGGCTCTTGTCCCTCCCTCCCTCTGGTGCCAGGGCTGCTGCCAGGCCCTGGGGCCAAGCTCGGTGGGTACCTCGGCTGAGGGCTCACATTGATTATTAATCAGTGCCTGATCTGTTCAGGTCTGTGGGAGTGGTGCCAGGTGCCAGGGCTGCCAGGTGCCAGTGGTGCCTGGTGCCAGGGCTGCTGCCAGGCCCTGGGGCCAAGCTCGGTGGGTAACTCAGCTGAGGGCTCACATTATTGATGTATTGTCGAAGGCTTTCACGGCCGGAGAACGATGGTTGTTGTGGGTTTTCCGGGCTGTATTGCCATGGTCTTGGCATTGTAGTTCCTGACGTTTCGCCAGCAGCTGTGGCTGGCATCTTCAGAGGTGTAACACCAAAAGACAGAGATCTCTCAGTGTCACAGTGTGACACTGTGACACTGAGAGATCTCTGTCTTTTGGTGCTACACCTCTGAAGATGCCAGCCACAGCTGCTGGCGAAACGTCAGGAACTACAATGCCAAGACCACGGCAATACAGCCCGGAAAACCCACAACAACCATCGCTCACATTATTATTGATCAGAGCCTGATCTGGTCAGGTCTGTGGGAGTAGTGGGCTAGGGCTCTAGTTCCTCCCTCCCTCTGGTGCCAGGGCTGGGTACCTCGGCTGAGGGCTCACATTATTATCGATCAGAGCCTGATCGGGTCAGGTCTGTGGGAGTGGTGGGCTAGGGCTCTAGTCCCCTCCTCCCTCTGGTGCCAGGGCTGGGTACCTCGGCTGAGGGCTCACATTATTATTGATCAGAGCCTGATCGGGTCAGGACTGTGGGAGTGGTGGGCTAGGGCTCTAGTCCCTCTCTCCCTTTGGTGCCAGGGCTGCTGCCAGGCCCTGGGGCCAAGCTTTGTGGGCACCTCGGCTGAGGGCTCTCAGTGTCATCTCCTTCTCCTCAGTGGTTGTTTGCTGGCACTATGAGGCTCCGGGTGGGGGACAAGAGTGGTCGAGGGGGGAAGTGCAGAGATTGTCCCGGTTGCAGCACAGGAAGCAGTGCTTTGCAGGGCTCTGGAGCTGCAGAGACTCCCCCAAAATCACCAGTTGAGGCTGTGGAGGAGGCCGAAGAGGTCTTGCCGGCAGTGGAAGAGGAACTCCTAAAAGTTTTTGGGGAGGAGGAGGCCGAGGGATCCTTGAGGAATGGTTTGGGTTCGAGGAAACCTTCAGCCCGTCCCCATCCCAAACTATTGGTGGTGCTGTCCCTGCCTGCAGTCCACCCACCACTCCGTCTTCCGTTGCCAGCACCGTGGCACAGCCAGCAGCAACCCTTCGTCCTCCCTCCCCTGGAACCGTAAGTGGGCCACAGTTCAACCTCAATGTTTGGAGGCACTTTCGGGCCCTTTCTAATGACCCCCTTGTGGTGCGGTGCTGTGTGTGTGAGGGCCTGGTGCGCAGGGGCAACGACCCGCAGCACCTGTCATCTTCTGCCCTGACTCGGCACCTCAAGAGGCACCACCTGAGCCTTTGTTCTCTGTCCTCGAGCAGCGAAACATCCGTCGGCGGGAGACTGAGTGCCGCCAGCTCATCTGATCTGAGATCAGTGGGAGGGTCTCCAGAATTCACCCTGAGAACAAAGCCTTGCCCCGAGGGTGCGGCTGGTGGGAGCGGAAGGCTCAGGCAGTCCTCCCAGGGGGAAGTTGTTCCATCAGGGTTGGGGGTGGTGCCGCTGAAAAGGGTGAGGTCAAGGGCTCAGGAGGCGGGCGTTCGTGTGGTGGCGCAGGCGATCACCCAGCAAGGCTTCTTTTATCAGTCGTGCGGTCCTCTTTGGCCTGGCGGGCGGGCACATGGGGGGTGCCGCGGGCAAGCAGCCAGCCCCCCCCTAAAGGGGAGGTAGCTCATCACCACCTCCTCGTACCTGCCAGGACCGGCGGCTGCCATCATCACCCTCCTTCCAGCCTGCGCCGGGAATACCAGCACACTCCACTTTGGCCTGGCGGTTGCAGGGGATCTTTCCATTTACCCCCCACATGACAGGTCCTGTCCCTCCCATCGTTTCTGGCAAAGCAGGAAGGTGGGTACTGTCGACTGCTGCCGCACTGTTCCTCAGTGTGGCCCTCAGGTGAGGACCCGTGGTTGCTGAGGGATCTTCCCCCCCTCCCCCTCCTCATGTTGACATGTCCTCTCTCTCCCATCCTTTCCGGCAAGGCAGGAAGGTGGGTACTGTCGGCTGCTGTTGCAATTTCCCTTAGTGGGACCCTCAGGTGAGGACATGTCATGTCCTATCCCACCCACACTGGGAATACCAGCGTGCTCCACTTTGGTCTGGCGGGCGGGCATATGGGGGGTGCCACCGGCGAATGGCCAGACCCCCCCTGAGGGGAGGTGGCTCATTGCCACCTCCCCGTGCCCGCCAGGACCGGCGGCCGCCATCAAAACCTACCTTCTGTACACTGGGCCAACATCAACCGGTGGCTCTAATCGTATCGAGTGGGAGTTTCCTGGGGGTCTTGGATTGGAGAGGGTATAACTCCAAGATCCCTTTTGCAATCTTGTCCAAACGTGGGTGATGGCTGTAGGAGAGCTTGCAAAACACTCTCCAGGAATATGGGCTCTCTAAGTGCAACGGGGGCCATTATGCGCCCCCCGAACCGGTTCGGCAATGGAAAATGTTTGTTGCGGTTCGTGACTTCGGGATCGTCGTCAGCACCAAACCACGAACCGCAGAGTCGTTAAATTTTTTTGGTTCGTGCCCATGTCTAATCACAAGTGACATAGGTCCAACATTTAAGGAATAAAACGAAGAACTCTAAAATTTTTAACTGGGCTACTTACATGGAGGCTTCTGACAATTCAATGCTACTCTGGCAGTTAAGTTTTCAAGTGTGTATGACTAGTGTTGTGCCTCAATATGTCATGACCTAGGGCACTGTGCAGGCACCACAAGCAGACAGAGACTATCTGGCTGGAACAGCAGTCCAAGATGTGATGGTGTTCTGCTGTAAGATGTACAACAGGTATGATGAAGACTAGACATTTAAAGAACTAAACAGTTTGATAGCAGATTGCCTAAAGGACTGTCTGCTGCCATATGAGCCTTCCCATTTGCTAATATCATATTTGGAAACCCTGCACCATGTACTCCCATTTTTTAAAGCAAGGTGGTTTGCCGCAAGGTAGCTAGCCTTCTTAGATGTGTTTGTGGAACAGCCACCCCATGCATCTGGCAGTGTTTCTTGTAATTTAGAGACAGACTATTTCTCCCAAACATTTTGTTCACTTGTTGGCAGAAAAGTTTTGTAATGGAATTGCAACTGACAGACAGCAGAGCAAGATCAATCTGTCCCTTTTACCCAGTACAGGTACCTGTGTAGTTGTATGAATGAGCACCACACTGCAGCATCTGAGCTATGCCAGTCACTGTACTAGGACACCCACATATATTTACTTAAATGTTTACAGTTCCTTAAACTTCATCCTTACAACCGTGTTTACTTTTCCCATCTCAGCAGAATTCCAGTTCACCCTCACAGAAGTGCCTCAAATGTGGTGGGAAGGAGGCAGCCCGAAAGGAAAGACGAATTTGGTGCTACCAGGCACATTTAATTCCTTTTCCTTTCTAGATTGACTGCGTTCTCCTATTTTTGCCTCTCGCCAAACACAAGAAAAATGTCATGTTTACAAATTAGTCTGTCAAGCACCAAAATGAAAGTGTTGTTATAAGAGGGGTCTGTCAGCCTACACCGTCCTGAAACAATCCAGATAATTCATACTGGATGTTTGCGGAGGAAGCAATAACATCAGGGGCAGCAGCTGTTGCCACTACAGTTGTGGAAGATTGAGTCTGATCCCCAGCATTGGAGCAAAGGAATATTAGGCAAAAGGAAAGGATCAAAGCTCTGGAGGTCAAATTATGATGTCGGTGCTGTGTTCAAATCCCAGGATATCCTACTGCAGTTACGTATTAAATAACTGTCGTGATGCACAACAGGAAATAAAATACTATGCCATTTCCTTAGTTGTTTTCTTCAGTAGGAGTACAATCCCATTTAAACTCTTGACTAGAGATGGGCACAAACAGAAAAAAAACGAACATGATGTTCGTTGTTCATTGCCATCCACGAACAGGGACTCATGAGCAACCACGAACATGGCCCGGTTCATGAACATGTCCATGGTTTGCTGTTCGTGGGGGCCAGCAGGCTCTTCTCCAGCCATCATCCAAGTCAAGATCCCTACTGCACCACTCCCAGAAACCTGACCTGAGCAGGCACCAGAAAAGGTACCAATAATAAATAATAGCTTGGCTCCTGAGCCTGGCAGCAGCCCTGGAACTTGAAGAGGAAGATCCCTATCTCACCACTCCCAGAAACCTGACCTGAGCAGGCACCAGGAAAGGTACCAATAATAAATAATAGCTTGGCCAGAGCCTGGCAGCAGCCCTGGAACTTGAAGGGGATCTACCCCTTCACACAAAGAAAATCCAAGCTCCAATGCACTCTATCAAAATGCAAAGTCAGAGCTGGGAGCCCCCCTCCCCCCTGGTCTTTGCTCCCTTCTTGTAACAAATTTGGAGCTCCACACTTGAAAAGAAGATCTGCCTTTCAAGCTAAATTGGGCTTAGATTGGGGTTTCCAGGGCAATAGCAGGAGTTCAGACAGAGTTCAGACAATCCCTGCCTAAGTTGCCAAGGGAATTGATTGCAGGTGCCAGACTCTCTGGCTTGATGAACAGCAATGAACAAGGCTTGCAACGACCACCTGTTTGGTTGTTGTGGATTTTCCGGGCTGTATAGCCGTGGTCTTGGCAAAGCCTTTGACAATATATCGACCAACTGTTTGTTTAGAATGGGGCCTCACGAACAGCTTGTTCGTGAACAGCAGATTGGGCTGTTCGTGGCTTTTTTTTTGTTCGTATTGCTGTTCATGCCCATCTCTACTCTTGACTCAGCAGTTGCACCTCTGAATGTAGATGGAACAGGTCTGTTGCATAAGGAGGTGTAATTTCTACAGTCACTTGTAGAGTAAAGGTGTGCTTTAATTTTTTACCACCCAGTAACAGAAATTTTTTAAATAAAAGGACTTCTACTTCTCATCCCCAGTTTTAATAACTACTTGGGTATAGCTTTGTAGGCAATATGGGACATGGTTCTAATGCGGAAAATTAACACTTCAGATTCCAGCCTGCCAACCGCTGCTGACCTCCCCTCTGGCCAGCTATCAATAAGCTGGAAGCTATCTCCATGTTAAGAGTTTATGCTCAGGGAAAGCCCCAGCTTTCGACTTAGTGCCTAATAACTTGTTTAAGGCTAACTCAACACGATGGGTTACGATTTTAGTTCAATTTTTTTTTAGATTAACTTTTAAGGGAAGATTCCCCCAATTTGGAACCATTCTATCATTGTTCCAATCTTTAAGAAAGGTTCTATGTCAGATCACATGCAGCAAATTATTGTCCTATTAGTCTTCTCTCATTAGTGGCAAAACTATATACCTCATATCTATACCTCTAATTAGAGGAATGGGCAAACCTAAACAATATCCTCGGGTGAAAACAAAATGGCTTCACAAAGGGCTTCACACCCCAAGACCACTATCTGATCTTAACCCACTTAGTGGAAAAATACACCTCCCCAACTAGAGGTAAACTGTATGAAGCATTTATAGAACTTAACAGAATTTTTGATACCATACTTAGGAGCAGACTGTGGGAGAAACTGGAACTCATTTCAATCGATAAAAGGTTGCTTTGGCTAATAAAAAATCTTTACTCCTCTTGTGTGGCCAAAGTCCGCTGTGGAGAAAAGAGATAACTTACAGAGTGTATTCGCCTGGACAGAGGAGTAAAGCAAGGTTCTCTCTTAGCACCTCTATTTTTTAATTTGTATTTGAATGACCTTGCAACTGTCCTTTTCTCAACAAAATTCCATTGTCCATATTTATCCTCAAAGGCACTAACTTTACTCCTCTATGCGGATGGACCGCCTACTGCACCTGCATCTTCCCTATCTGGTCTGTTGGAGGTGGTGGCCGGCTGGGCCTTGGAATTTCCAAGACTTTTGGTTCTCGGGGATTTCAACATCCATGCTAATGACGACGCCTCCACGCAGGCCATGGACCTGGTGTCCTCCATGGAGGCCCTAGGACTCTCCCAGATCGTTTCAGCTCCCACGCATCAAGCAGGTCACACGCTGGATTTCATTTTGGGGGCAGGGATGATGGTGGTCCTGGATGCCGATGATGCAGTGCCATTGTCAGATCACTTTGTTCTCAAGGCTCATTTGAGCATGCCGCTCCTTTCCCAGGTGGAAGGTGAGCGGATTTACGCTCACCCGCAGAGACTTATTGATCCAATTGGTTTCCAGGCAGCTCTACAGGATCCAATGCCCCCTGGCAATATGTTAGATGAGCTGGTGGATGATTGGCATGGCCGACTTTCTGAAGCCATCGACGTTATTGACCCCTGCCATCCTCTCTGAGCCCGCAAATGGGTAGCTCCTTGGTTCACCGAGGAGCTTCGCCAGATGAAGTGGTCTCTGAGATGACTAGAGCAAGTGTGGAGGCAGGGGCACAACGAAGAGGCAAGAACATCTTATAGGATGTTTATGAAAGCCTATGAGGTGGCAGTGAAAGCAGATTGATTTCTTTGCTGCTTCCATTGCGTCTGCTAGCTCACGCCCGGCTCAATTATTTCAAACAGTTTAGTCCTTGGTCTCCCTCTCTCAGGGAGACCGCCAAATTCTTAATTCAACTATTGGCTGCGAGGCTTTTGCAAGCTATTTTGTGAGCAATATCTTGTCCCTTTGCCATGGCCTGCCGCCCACTGTTGATACAGTAAGGGAACTGGAGACCCCTTGGCCGTCTTCTGGGTCTGTATTAGATCATTTCAGGCTGCTCTCCCGGCTGCTCTCTCCTGTCAGGCTGACAGGATCCTGCAGGGGATGAGGCCAACCACCTGTCCTCTGGACCCCTGCCCATCCTGGCTGGTGAAGGCCAGCTTGGAGGGGCTACGGGACCATTTGGAGGCCATTGTTAACATCTCCCTGAGCTCTGGGGTTTTTCACGGAGCGTTAAAGGAGGCGGTGGTACGGCCCCTCTTGAAAAAACCATCTTTGGACCCCACCGACCTGTCCAGTTACCACCCAGTGTCGAACCTCCCATTCCCGGGCAAGGTGATTGAGCGGGGGACAGCCTTACAGTGGCTGGTCTCCTTTCTCCAGGGTCGGGGACAGACGGTGGCACTTGGGGGAGATCTATCGCCCGATCACCCTTTGGTATGAAGGGTTCCGAAAGGGGTGATACTCTCCTCGATGTTTTTTAACATCTACATGTGCCCTCTCGCCCATTTGGTTTGGGCGGGGCTGGGCTGTCATCAATACGCAGATGACACCCAGCTTTTTCTGTTGATGGACGGCCAGCCAGACACGGCCCCAGACAATCTGGCCAGGACTCTGGAGGCTGTGACAGCATGGTTGAAACAGAGCAGGCTGAAATTGAACCCGGTGAAGACGGAGGTCCTGCAGCTGGGACGGGGGCTGCCAGATGTTGGGATCCAGCTCCCTCCCCTGAATGGGACAAAGTTGCCAGTGGTGAAGAGTCTGGGCGTGTTCCTGGATGCCTCCCTGTCGATGGAGGCCCAGGTCACGGCGGTTGCCTAGTCTGCATTTTTCCATCTCCGTCAGATCACGCAACTTGTCCCTTACCTGACACCCCAGGACCTGGCTACAATGACCCATGCAACCATCACCTCCAGGCTAGATTATTGTAACTCACTCTATGCTGGGCTACCCCTGGGCCTGATCCAGAAACTACAACTGGTCCAGAATGCGGCGGTGCGGGTCCTGACCGGTATATCTTACCAGTCACATATCACACCTGTCCTGTGCCAGCTGCACTGGCTTCCGGTTGAATTCCGAATCAGGTTCAAGGTGTTGGTTCCTACCTTTAAAGCTGTGAGCGGGTTGGGACCGGCATATCTTTGGGACCGCCTCTCCCTGTATGTTCCCCAGAGACCGCTTTGATCAGCGGATCAATGTTTACTACTGGTGGACCTCAGCCCTAAGGAAGCCTGTTTCGCTTCAACTAGGGCCAGGGCATTTTCAGTCCTGGCCCTAGCCTGGTGGAACGCTCTGTCAATGGAGACCCGGGCCCAGCGGGACATATTATCGTTCTGCCGGGCCTGTAAGACAGAGCTGTTCCGTCAGGCATTTGGTGGTTGAAGGGGACAGTGCCATGTCGGCCTCCCGCCTTTGGGGGCTAGATCCTGATATCTTATGCAGTGCACTGGACTAGGTCATAGAATGAATTTGTTAAAGTCAAATAGTATTGCACAATGATAGAAACCTTAACAAGTATGACTATAATGGTAAGACTAGAAACCAGATTTCCATTCATCTTCATAAGGATTCTTAAAAGCAAAACAAAACATTTAAATATTATAAGAGATAGACAGAATGACTATACAATTCTGTTACTAGTGCAAGCTCCATTGATGAAAATGGAGTTTGTGCCAGAAAAGCATTTTAAAAAGTGAACCCTAGGAATTAAATGCAAGCAAAGTTCATTTTCACAATGCTGATTTCTTTTCTAATTCTTCTGGCTGAAGCTGACTCACCATCTTAGCACTCAAATGAGCCATTCAGCTCAGTTTATTTTTAAATCAAACCTTCAGCAAAAAGTTGCTATTTTTGTACTTTGCTGTCAATATAAATAAAGCCTTCTAATCAGTAGTTCAAAACTAACACTTTTGAACACACAAATGGATTCCTCATTGCTTTCTTGAACCCCAGAAACCAACAGCACTCCAAAGTCTCTTAATTTAAAAATTATTCATAGCTGTACAAAGGTTTAAATGAAACCTTTCCCATGATGTTACAGACTGTGAGCCCTTTCACCTTAAAACTAAAATGGCGATAATAGATTGGATTAATGGAACACGGATTCTGCATGGAACTGAAATTAAACACCATTTGTGCCACACTATAGAGCCAGCATGGTATAGTTGTTAGAGTTATTAGGGTCTAGAAGACCCAGGTTCAAATCCCTATTCTGCCATGGAAGCTTGCTGGGTGACCCTCAGGCAAGTAACACACTCTCAGCCTAACCTACCTCACAGGTGTGTTGTCAAAATAAAATGGAGCAGAGAGTATAGGAGAATGATGCAAGCCATTTTGGGTCCCCATTGCAAGAGAAAGGAAGGATATAAATGAAGTAAATAAATAAATTCAGTGTAAATCAGAGTTCATTTCTGCGGTCTCACATGAAATTATACCTCTTCTCTTCCAACCACAATGATACTGGTTAATTTTTTTAAGAAAAGACATTAGAGATCCTTGATTTTCTTTTAATGGAGAAGTGGTTAATCCTGTTTTCCTTATCAGGACAAACAAGCAGGGAACCCACAAAAAATTGTGAAGGGAAATCACTACTTCCTTCTTCCTACCCCTCACAACTGAGTACACCTCCCTCTACCCCTCCTTCCATCTCCCCCTCCTCTTCCTTCTGTTTGGGACTACCTCATCTTCAACTTGATTGCCACCATAGATCTCAGATATCATTTTGGAGTGCTATTGTAACCCAAATGCCTTGAATTTTGAAGAACTTCATGATGATCTCACAATACTTTGGGTACCATTTCAGGTTGTTCAAGCAACCATAATATATACCAAGGTGCCCTTCTCAAGATTCAGCACAGGGACTCAGCACAGAGCACACCAGATGCCAGGGCAAGGGACATATCCTCTCCTCTGAGGCCATCAAATCTCAAAAGGAGTGCCTTGATGTCTGTTGCGGCTCCTATGGCAACTTTAAAAGTGCCCATACTCCAGATGGTGTGGCCATTCACATAGCAACCAGCCCTTCGGAATTATAGCAATAGCTCCAGGGGATGAAATGTCCAATAGCAGCATTTCCCATTCTAGGCAGGAATGGCTGTCATAATGGGTTGTTTACAGGGCTTTTTTTCTGGGAAAAGAGGTGGTGGAACTCAATTACCACATGTGCACACGAGAAGCAAGCGCGCACTCCCGGAAGTGGCGCTTGTCAGGGCTTGCAGCAGCCGCTGCTGGGCAGGGCACCAATATGTCCAGCCCTGACGTCAAAGGGGCATCAGGGATGCTGCAGGGCCCTGCTTTGTGGAAGGAGGGGTGGTATACCTCACCCAGACTCCCTCTCAGTCCACTCGCTGACCTGCTCAACCTGTGCCACTCAACCCCTTTGATCTCCACCATCTCCTCCTCCATCAACTTTCCTCCTTGCCTCTGCTCTCACTCCAACTCCATCACTCCTACTCAACCCACCCCACCCTGTGGGTGGGCTTCCCTTTTATCCCTTCAGCATAGCCATGCTCCACCTGCCCTCCTGCTGCCTTCTATTCATGGCCCTAGCTGGCCTAGGCAGCTGCACCTGTGCTCGTTTGGCTGTAAGCACTGGGCCGGCCCACCTGCGCCTCCCTGGCTGGCTTTCCAGCTTCCCTGGCTGAGCTGATGGCTGAAGGCAGGCACAGCTGAGCCTCCCTGGCTGGCTGTCTATCTCCTCCCACAGAATGCCTCAGGCAGCTCCACCTGGAGCTGCTTAGCTCCTAGCATCCCCTGGGCTAGGTTATTGCTTTCCAGCTGGGCTGCAGGCTGGGGCGTGGCTCTGAGCTGCTGAGGCTGCTTTTCCTCCCTGACTGGTAAGGCTTCAGTTTCGCCTGCTGCTGGCTGCCAGTCCCCACTGCCTTGGCCCTCTCTGTCTGCTCTAGCCCCCTCTGGGTTGCCCCCATTCGCCCTACCTGGCCCCCTGGACTCCCACTGGAGGGTGGGGCTGGCTGGCTTCCACCTGCCCCTTCTAACCCTCTGAGGCCTCTCTTCCCTTCCTCCTGTGGCCGGCTGGTGCTGGGGCTGGCTGTCTGCTGAGGCAGCTGGGCCACTGTCTCCCGGGGGTCTCCCATCCTCTTCTCCAGGTAAGTCCGGGAGCTGGGCTGTAGACCCTGGACACCGCCACATCCTGGAACCCGGCACAATGTATTACGACGAGATAAATGTTAGTATGCTTAGAAAATCATGCTATTTTGAGAAAGGTTTTTTCCCTCTACAAAAAGTGAAATCTTCCATTCCCTTTCCCAAACATTTCATTTCTTTGAAATCATATTTTAAAACATGCATGAAGGAGGGGGCCTCTAAAAATCCAAAACCCATCTCACAAAACCCATCTCACAAATCTAAATTCTAACAGATTCCCTCTGCCAATGTAGAAAAAAAATCCAAAATTCTTTTTCAAAATTCCAGAGTCTGAAATTCCTAATCTAATGAATATTGAATTTTCAAATTTTCAGGCAGGATTTTGTTTTACTGGAGCAATTCAAAAGAAGATACTCAACTTTAGCTGCATTAGATTTATACTTTGTTTAAAATGGCTTTTTTGTTGCCTGCCAACTCTACCTTACCAATGGCTAAGCTGTTGTGACATTGTGAAATGCTCATAAATATTCCAATGTCCCAGACAAACAATATTCATAACAACTTCCTTAGCACCCATATGTCCACTGCAATTTCAGTGATGTTAATCAGCTGAGGGCGGGGAGAACCATTTGAGTTACGGCTATTAAGACATAAAAACACCTATATGTTGATGAATATATTGATGAAAGCCTTTTGTGACTTGGATACAGCTATCCATTCCTAGCATAAAACTGGAATAACCATAACTGAGATTTAACTAATACAAATAAACATAACAGATATATTTAACTAACACAAAACCGATCTACATTCAAAAGCTGTGAGAACTATAACAATGTCAACTGCAGTCAACAAAAGAATGAAAGCAACACACACACACACATACATGCCCCACTCACCCCATGAAAAGAAAGCAGAATGAACTCAAAGCAGCACACACACGTGCACAGCCCCCACACCACCATGAAAAGAAAGCAGAATGAACTCAAAGCAGCTAAGCCTCCTCTGCAGAGCCCGCACCTGGCCCCGCACCTGGCCCCATCTCTCTCTCTCACGGAGGAATGAAAAGAAAGCAGAATGAACTCAAAGCAGCTTAACCTCCTCTGCAGAGCCCTCGCTGGGTCCCAGCTTGCGCTCTCTCTCTCTCTCTCTCGCGTGCGCGCGCTCACGCTCTCTCACACTCACACTCACACAGACACACACACACACACAGAGGAATGAAAAGAAAACAGAATGAACTCAAAGCAGCTTAGCTTCCTCTGCAGAGCCCACAGGGCCGAAGGAGGAAAGAATCATGTGAGCAGATTCCAAAATGCCATTCTGGGGCATTCCCCCTCATAAAAAAGCCCTGGGATGTCATTCCTTATGGAACACTTGTTTCTGTGCACTGTATGCCTGATACACTCTCTTAACTATCTACTGAGGGGAAATTTGGGAATCCTTTTCCTTGTACTGGTGGATAGTATGTAATGAATTGATGAAGAGGTAAATCCTTTGTGCCCTGGCATCAAGTACTTGCCAGGATTTCTCCTTTGCATTATTTGATTTCAGGCAAAAAGGGAAGAATAAAAAATACAAAACCAAAAGGGGAACAAACCGGGAAAAATATCAAGGTCTAAAACTACCAGACTCCCAGCACGGTTCTAAACCATCCAATCAATATACAATATACAAAGTAATCCAAATATTGTCCAACATTTATCAGTAATAAATAATCAATCATATACCTATAAAGACTTCATCAAAATTCGTGTGTCTATAAGGACGAGCCATTACAAACACCATAATCAACAATACATTCTTACAAGAGTACTTTTAGAAACTTTTTATTTATTTTTTATAACAGATGAGGGATACAGAATAGAAGGGAGAGGGGAGAAAAAGTCATATATTATTATTCCTGGCACTTTCGAGTATTCTCTTAGGTTACCCTCTTTCTAGAAACTGTGTCCTCATAGATCTACTCTCCCTGATATAATCCTGTTAATTGGTTGAATTACGTCCAAATGGAATATTATTAATAAGCTGTCTCAGATGGTTTGATTCATACCACAGGTATGAGTTTCGATCTGTGGCCTTTTTGTAAGGTAGGTAGTAGGTTTAATTGTATATGGCCAAAGGCTGTCACAATACAAAGTTAAAAAGTAAAAATAGAAATCTATCTTACAAGCATAAAATACAGTTATTAAAATAATAAAAATAAAATACAATTGAAATGGGACCTTAATATATACCAGATAGTTATGAGAAAAGTTAGGTTCCTGAGGAAACAATCCTGGCCCTAATCTTTTTTGCAGCTAAGGCAAACAGGGATACTCTACTAGTGACAAATATATCAGTATCAGATAACAAAAAACCTCATTTGTCAATATCAGAGGTAAAGTTACGCCCCACAAACAAGTTAGCAAGAAATTTAGCTCTAACCTCTGCATACATGGGACAAAATAAGGTGTAATGTAGAAGATCCTAAGGAACTGAGGCACCATATATGCAGAGACGGAGAGCCACTGGGGTTTGATGGTATCTTCCTGTAAGTAAAGCTGTCGGCATTGTTTGAAAGCGCAGGGAGGTAAATGATTTTCTGAGATTTTGGGATGTGATATTCACTAAATATTGGGATGTGATATTCACTTACCTTTTTGTAAGGTCTAACCCCCAGTGTACCAGACACTTGTTTAAACACAGTAACATCAAGGTAGTTGATTCTTTCAGTACTCATGTCCCACATGTATTGTATGTTGGGATCTATGGAGTTGAGCCAATTCCCAAATTTTTCTGCTACGTCCCTATTTTTCAATATTACAAAAAGGTCATCAATGTACCTCTTATAAATTATAATGCCAGCATTATGAGGGTTCACTTGGTCATTTAGAATGGAAGCCTCCTCCATGTTCGCCATATATAAATTGGCTATGTTCGGGGGATTCCTCAGAATCCCCCAAACCAATTTTTGATGGCCTTACTGGACCTTATTATGGAGAAGAACTATTTCAGATACAGGAAGAAAATCTATTTTCAGATCAGTGGGGTGGCGATGGGCTGTTTGGCAAGGAACACAGGTAGGTGCAAGGAACACAGGATGAATTGGGGGATTGAGTACATGCATCTGGCGCACTCTATCAGTAAGATCATTAAAAAACATTGGTATATAGTAGAGCACCTACCAGGCTGCAGCAATAGGCCATTCATTGGATTTCAACATACTAAGAACCTGAGAGACATTCTGGTACGTTTGGACATGATAGATAGAGACAATATAAATCACCTTCCTAGGGGCCACTATTGGTGTGCCCATTGTAGCATTGGCATGTTGACGGTGGAAGGATCAGAACTCAAACTAGGAAGGGAGAGAACAATACATTTGAAACATTTTTCAACCTGTAGTACAGCGGGAGTAGTATACATTATTATATGTCCATGTCCTGCCCTATATGTCAGTAGCACAACTAGACCAGTACATATTAGGATACAGGAACACTTGTCCAAGATCAGGAGAGAGGTGTGTGAAGCCTCGCTAGTAGCGCACTGGCGGGGTTGAGGACATTCAGTGGATGAATTAAGGTACTCAGTATTGGAAGTAATGACTTACATGGGGGGTAAACTCCCACAGAGAACATTACTACAAAAAGAGTCCAAATGGATTTTTGAATTACAGACGTTGGGACCGAAGGGCTTGAATCTCAAGTTGGACTTGTCTTGTTATTTATAGTATTATGATAGCAATACCCCTTTAAGATCTAGGGAGGACATGTACTTTAAATAGAAAGGTAAGAGACCCTAGCCCCTTACAGAGGCATTTTCCGTCGAAGAGAGCCGTTGGTGTTTTGATCTTGAATGTGTAGAGGCAGATTAGATTGTGAGTAATTATTTACTGTGTATTTTTACCCTTACTATGAACTGGGGGAGAAATGGTTATTTTTGAAATGTTTATTGTTGATATCTTGGGGTACAGGTTGATGAATTGCCCATGAGGAAGCACAGTTGAGTGTGAAACAGATGGGGCCAAGCAGTCTGTAGGGCACTTTGAGGAAGAGTAACCAATATTCCTGTGCAAGAGAGTTTTCCGTGCAAGAGAAGTTTGCAATACCAAGGAGGATTTTTCATCTTCCGGTATAACTAGAAGGACTGGCAACTTTATATTTCTTGGACACTCTGCACTTTTCGGACACTCTGCATTTCTCGGACTTTTTGGTGAAGTACCCTGCATCATTTATTCATGAATGCATTTTGTATTTTGAACTTTGTCTCCTCTTGTAAGAATGTATTGTTGATTATGGTGTTTGTAATGGCTCGTCCTTATAGACATATGAATTTTGATGAAGTCTTTATAGGTATATGATTGATTATTTATTACTGATAAATGTTGGACAATATTTGGATTACTTTGTATATTGTATATTGATTGGATGGTTTAGAACCATTCTGGACGTTTTAAAAAGGGAGGAATGACAAATTTCCTGAGAGCTGTGTGAGAGTATAAACTGATCGTGGGATGAATGCTGGATCTGTTTTTAATATTACCTTGTCCGTGAGGAAAATGCAGAGTCTTCAGATGGTCATGGCTCCTACTGCTACAAGGAAAAGTATTTCACTGATAATAACAATGTCAGCTGAATCTCTCTAAGAGATTCAAAAGGATGTTCAAAGAATACTCTCAGAATCAACTGAAGGCAACAGGAAAGGAATCTATTTACTGCTAGAGAATGGTGAGAGAGACATCTCTCAGAAAGTATTTACTTATTTCATTTATATTAGACCTTTCTCCTCAAAGGGGATCCAAAGAGGCTTATACCTATATAGTGTCAGACTATGTGACAGCAAGCAGGATTGGGATTACCCAGCAAGAAGACGGGATTCAAACCTGAATCTCCCAGATCCTAGTCCAACATTCTAACCACTACACCATGCTGGATCTTCAACCATATAGCTGTTATATGTATGTAATATGTGGATTCTTTGGTATGCTTTCAGTGTGCTAAATAACTGTAGCCTACGCCACCACTTGCCTGCATAAAGAACAAAAGCTACCCAATAACACTAAACCCTTCTGGAAACAACAAAGCACCTGCTGAGCTGATATCAGCATTTATATGCGCCCCAAGTGGAGTTGCATATTTTTTTTAAAAGATATATGCTGCCAAAAAAAAGATTTATGCTGCCTGTTTAGACACCTGCTTGAAGTGGCTCACAAAATAAAAGAGAGCAGTGGCTCAGAGAGCACGGCTTGTGTGCTGGTTCCTGGGATGAATTAATCACAGACCTCTCCACTACACTAGAGAATCAGGGCCTGTGAGGCAAATATAGAATTATGTGCATTAGTATAGGTTTTTCTTCCATGAACTTCCTCACTAGCCTATAGTTGATGTATGTATCAGCTATGGAGAACAATGGGATGGTAGGGCACTGGTCTGCTCTGTTCTATAGAGTCAAATCTGGTGAAGTCTCTGATGATTCAGATTTTAATGCCCACACCTCCCTTGCCTCATGCAGAGTTTGAGCATTAAAATTTACAGTTACTAGGGTGATACTCCTGACTTGCTCCAATGCTCCAATGTTACTGGAATTTCCTATTATTTTTTATTATTATTTATTATTATTTTAATTATTTTTAATTGTTCATTAGATGACAGAAAACTAAACTCTCTTAGTCCTTTTGTACTGATAATTTAAAACTAGATACCATTTTCAATAAAGGAAATGCATCACTGTTCCACAAAACTTTATGACAATTCAGTATTATATACACCATTAACATATATACTACAACATGTAGTGTGAACTTTAAATATATAATTATAATAACAACCTATTTATTTAATTATAATAATATATAATACCAGATTTGTGTTCAACCTATTTAAAACCATATCCAAACACTAAGTAACAAAAATAAAACATACGTCGTAGGCTTCCTACTTTAACAGTACAGTTTGAAGCAGAGTTAAGCCCAGTTAATGGGCTTAGGCTGGAGTAACTCTGCTTAGAATTGCACTATAAGTGAATGCATTTCTAAGAAAGCAATCCAAAGCAGGTTTGCCCAGTGGTAAGTCTAATTTTATTGAATGGGTCTTACTCCCAGGAAGCCAATAGGTATTATATGTGTTCTAAAGCTTTTGTAACATTGTAAGTGTTCTTACGAATCTATACAACCTGTTACCCCAAGCAACCTGACAGGTGGTTTGTGACAGGTGCCACTGATCTTTCTTTGTTTAACATAGAACAAGCTGTTACTTAGTAACACAGTGAAAAAACATATCTAACACTGTACACAAAATTTATGAAAATGGCAGGAAGCGAGACAGCTGTCTTCTTTGTAATTATTTTCTCTGCATTTTGTTATCTAAATTAGATCTGAAATAGCTTTTCCTTCACTTTTGTATTAAATAACAAATGCTGACAACACTAAAATGTGCAGTGTTTGCATTTAAGGGCTGGGTATCTACACATATGGTTTCACAATGCTGGATGCCATGCTAGCACCACAGATCTCTTACAATGATATTACAGCAAGATGTACATACATAACTGTTTAGGTATTAGGTTTTTATTCTCAAAGTGGTATTTGGTAAAAGCCCTAATGTGATAGATATTTTGAACTTACCCTTTATAGTATTAAAACATGCCTAATAAGTGGCTTTCTTTTACAACTTCTGTGTCTGAGCAGAGTTGGCTATATTAATTAATGTAACAGCCACCTGAGAGAGTACAATCAGGACAATTCTGTGCACATTTTAAGATAAGTTAAAATCTACCTTTTCCCCTATCAGGCCTTTGATGGCTCCTGATTTTTTTAAACTGTTTTGACATCTGTTATTAGTTTTAATGGTATTAGTTTTAATGGTATATTGGATTATTTTTAGATACTTTTATGGTCTTATATTTTATTGTTCACTGTGAGCTGCTTCAAGAGCCACTGTGATGGAAAAGCAGTATATAAATTTAAATGTAGCTTTTTAAATTAATTTAATTTTAAAATTAATCTTTAAATTAATAAATTAAACAAGAACCAGCTTTGCCCACGTTAAAACATCCACTCCTTGAGCCAAGACTACTTCATGTCATGAAACTTATTAAAACACAATTTAATATCTTCCTCACATTAGAACAATGATAACTAAAAGCAGACAGCTTAGGAAGGGAAGTTTATGCTATCCACAGTGATGCGATGTCCTGTCTAATGAATAATGAATACTAAAAAGTAGTAAAGCAGACTACCTAAGTTCTTGACAATATATTGTCAAAACAGTCTCTTTTAAGTTGGGACGGGTTGTGATTCAGTAGCAGAGCATTTGTTTTGCACATATAAAAGCCCCACCAACCAAAGGAGTTAGCCGTGTTAGTCTGTAGTAGCAAAATCAAAAAGAGTCCAGTAGCACCTTTAAGACTAACCAATTTTATTATAGCATAAGCTTTCGAGAATCAAGTTCTCTTCATCAGATGCCTGATCAAAACTGGGCAGATTTGCCCAGTTTTGATCAGGCATCTGATGAAGAGAATTTGATTCTCGAAAGCTTATGCTATAATAAAATTGGTTAGTCTTAAAGGTGCTACTGGACTCTTTTTGATTTTGCCACCAACCAAAGGATCACATAGCTGGTGATGGGAAAGACACTCTATAGAACCGCAGACAGACAGAGCATATCATGAACTTGAAAAACCAATGGTGTGATCAGGCAAGTTCATGTGTTCAACAAAGAAAATTTTAAACAGCTATTTCAAACAGCATTGAACATCACTCAGAAAACACCAGCTTTTTAGGATCTGAGTTTACTGAGTTTATACTATAATGTAGAATAATATTATCATCCCAGTACTGCAGTTGAAAAGCAGAGGCAGGGGTAATATTCACTTGCAGAAGACCATGTAGTGAGTTTATGGCTGAGGGGAAACTGAACAGGAACTACCAGACTTTGATTTTTTTATTCATAGTCATTGAACTATATCAGCTTTAAAGAATGTTGCTTTTTCCTGCCAAAAACTATTTCTGAATTATGTGCCATCAACGCGCTTCTGACTTATAGTGACCCTATGAATAAAACACTTCCTATCATTAACAGCCTTGCTTAGATCTAGCAAATGAGAGACTGTAGTTTCCTATACTGAGTCAAGCCATCTCATTTTGGGTCTTCCTCTATACCTACTGTCTTCCATTTTTCCTAGAACTGTTGTCTTTTCCAGTGAGTCATGTCTTCTCATGATGTGACTGAAGTATAATGGTCTCAGTCTTGTCATTTTAGCTTCTAGGGAGAATTCAAGTTCGATTTGATCTAGAATCCCTTTATTTGGCTTTTTGGCGGTCTATAGTATCCATAAAACTCTTCTCCACCACCAAATTTCAAATGAATCAACTTTCTTCCTGTCAACTTTCTTCAGTGTTTAACTCTCACATGCATACATAGTAATGGGGAATACCATAGTGTGGATTATCTTGATCTTGGACACCAGTGACTGTCACAGCTGGCTGGCTGAGGCTTAGGCAAACTCTATAGGCTGCCACCACTCTGGTACAGGTTTCCTCAGAAGGGCCCAAAGCACCCAACCGAACCCTTCTGTTTACTCCTTCCCAGTAGGTTTGATTTATTATGTGACCGAATGAGGCGTGAGGACCCAGGCAGAATAATAAAGAACTTTATTTAAAAGGGTTATTAATAACTGGTGTTCAGAACTTTGTAAAATAAAGAGAATAGTAAAGGTTGGTGAATAAACAACCTAACACCCCCTAACACGTCTAACTAGACTGTTATTAACTATCTCCTGGAGACTGGCTTCCAACTGTCCCCCCTTCTGGATGAGGGAACACTCCATCTGCAGAAGCCTCTCCTCAGCAATGCTTCCTAGGAGTGAACACATCCCACTGTGGTGAGACCTTTTATCCCTTCTCTTAGGCACCCTCTCCCTACTTTCCTATTGGTGCAATTTTTCCCTCAGAATCCCCTCTTACCCAATCAGAGGCGCCAAAGGAAACCTGAGAAATGTAGGCCCTGCAGTCACTTTAGTGCAGGCTTCCCCAGAGCCACTAGGCCTCACTAGGCCCAGGTTCATAACAGTGACGCATTCTTATACTTAAGGATCTTTCTAATTCCTTCATAGCTGCCCTTCCAAGTCTCAGTCGCCTTCTGGTTTCTTGGGTACAGTCTCGCTTTTGGTTGATGATAGAAAATCTTTAACAATTTTGATGTCTTCATTGTCAATATTAAAATTGTATAATTCCTCGGTAGACATAACTCTTGTCTTCTTAATGTTCAGCTGTAATCATGCTTTGGCAATTTCTTCTTTAACCTTCATCAGTAGTCATTTCAAGATTTCACTATTTCCTGCCAATAATGTGGGGTCACCTGCAAATCTCAAATTATTAATATTCCTTCCACCAATTTTCACTTCAACTTCTTCTAAATATAATAAAACTTAGCTTATTATATGTTCTAGTTGAAGAGAGAGGGAGATAACATGCATCCTTGTTTGACACCTTTGTCACCTACTGACCATAAGTAGTAGTTTTTGGTGGAGCACGGTGGGCTGCAATAGGAAAGCAAAAATAAAAAGCTCCACTGCGTAAATAGGAATGCTTTGGATTCAATTTCATGTTTTATACACACACAGACACATCTGTTACGATGGTTGAAAAATAGGCACCTTGTGACGTTATCAAAATTGTCTTGGGTTCTTAGACTATCCTTTGTCTCAGCTCTTTTCCAAGACTATTTCTGGTTCATCAGCTTTCCAAATAAATAGAGCTAATGTTTGCTGTCACTGTGTACTGTTAAGTATATGAATTAGAATTTCTAAAAACAATAACTTTTGTAAAATGCTCATGTAATACAATTTCCACAGAATAAATTATACCATTGCATTTTAATACTTAAATATTATAATTATCTTTAAATAAATCAATAATAATGCACACATTATTATTATTCTGCTATGAAATATCAAAACAGCCACTATTACAAGATGCAGCAGAACAACATTATGGAAATTGCTATAGCACATAGTTGGACAGCGAGAGTTTGATGTCAACAACCCAATTCATGTCTCCTTGAAGGCAGTTTGGCCCCCACAGAGGGAACTAGATTGCATAAACCCTACATATCTGATATTTGCTGGGAAGCGCTTATTCCTGTGATCGCCACATAGCAGCACAGCAAGTCAGATGCATCTTGGACAGGATGCCACTACAACTATATATCAAAACAAGTTACTCTGTACTTATCACAGCAGTGAAATCTACATGATTGGGAACTCAGGCTAAAACAAATGCTATGTACGCCAATAACACAGGAGTACATATGAGTACAATAAACTGAAAAACAGAAACTATGTAACATATACAACATTAAAGTGTGCAGCTACCTATCAATGTATTTTAATACAATATAGCCATTTTAATGAAATTTATTCTCAACAGATGGGTCATTGTCCACTAAATTCCTTTATTCTACTTTGTTTGCTACAAAGCAAAAATAACCCCATATCAGATCAGCCAATTATTCTTAATGTGCTAATGCTTTTGAAAAAAGAGGAACATACTATAAATGTCCAGGGGCCAGTCCTAGTTCTCTTCTAAATTGTTTATTTATTTTACCCTGATTTTTTCTCCAATGGGAAGCCAAAGCAATTTACAAATCACAAAAATACAACTGAAATAAACGGGGCGGAATCACATCCACCTAGACTAGTCTTGAATCTTGTCTTCCAGCTCAACCAGAACCATAGCCAATAAGGCACAGTTCAAAAGCTTTCCTACCAATGTTTTACTATATGTTTTTATTATATGAATTTATATGTTGTGAATTCGCTCTGAGCCTGTTTGCAGGAAAAGCGGACTATAAATTAAATAAATAAAATAATTTTCTATTATCTTCCCAACTATGCAAAGGCTAATTTCTCTGGCCACACACAGATGGGCAGAGCAATCCTGAGGCCTGTCAAGCTGCTGACACCAACATGCCCACATACCTGCAGTACCACTCATCTGCTCCCTAAGGACCTTCGTGGGAGAGCTAAGCTGGCAGCCAAGTCCAGCAAGGTGCGATGGCCACAGCAGGAAGCACATGCCTTGCCGTTCCCCTGATAACCCTGCCAGCATCCCCCAATGGCCGTGCCACCTCCATAACAGGCCCACAAGTGGCAAGCAAAGGAGCAACCAATGTGCGGGCCACGATCCCCGTTGCCCATCGATGCCTCCATACCCCCTGCTGGAGAGCTGGTGATCAGGGACCACATGTTCCCACAATTATAGTGACCACATAAAGGCACCCATCCAGGGGAAAGCCATCTGTGGGGGGAAGCCCAGGTTCTGAGGTGGCGTGCCCTGTAACGGCTTGGGCAAGTTATGGGCCTGCGCCCCCCCCAACCTCACTGGGGGAGCCTAGCCACCCCACACAACCTGAGTAGCTGGACTCTCGCCTACTCCTCAGCTCTTTTATATCTGTTGGAGCGTTCTCAGCCTTCTCCAGGACACCTCTCAAGTTAGTATAGCTGTACAGGAATGTCAGAGAGGGTTAGTAGTCTGCCAAACGGGACTGAGCTCTACTCCTGGGTGTGGGAGCAAGGGACACCCTGAATTTTGCAAAGTTTCTCACGTGGCCTTCCCGTCAAGATGCACCCATAAAGGCCGGTGTTTGGGGGGTACCATTGGTAAGGGTGGAGGGACTGGTGCCAGTGAGTAAGCCAGGGCAGCCAGCTCTTTAGCTCCCTCTCACTTGACGAGGTGTCCTTGGCGCTTCTCGGGCCACAACTCTGGATGAGTTACCTGAAATGGAACTTATTCAGGGGTTGTTAGTCTGCCAAATGGGATTCAGCTCTCATCCCTTGTGAGAGTGCAAGGAACACTCTGATTTTTGGAAAGTTCCCCCTGCACACTTTTGCCTCATCACTGTGAGTACTCTCTCCCACCTCACACTCTAAGTCCCCATGGCACGGTGCCTTGGGGGCTGATTGGGTGCAGGGAAGTAGGCTCGGCTGCCATGGCAATGCAAGTGGATTGGTCCTCATTGTAGTCCTATGATCTGCCAGGCTGGTTGGGCAGGGTCAGACATGGGAGGTGGTGGAAATCAACTTTTCTAGCACAATGGGAGCCTATGTGCTTTCCAGCAGATTATCAAAATAGGCACAGTGTGTAGGAGAGCATAAAACTAAAACAAGTAATAGTCTGTTTCAAGATACCAGAGCTTTTTTAAAAAAGTTAACTATATGTAAACAGCTATGGGAAAATGCATTAATTTTATAAAATTAATACATCTGTTTTTGTACATCCTACATCAAAATTCTACATTAAACTAGAATTTGTTTTATAAAAAGGTAACAGGTAAATTGCTTTTAAAAATTGTTCTAGTTGTTATGACTGCAAAGATAGGCTTGAAAATGTATTGGCAATATCTGAAAAATCAGATGGGGAGTCAGCTGGATCTCCAATGGTCAAGTGGGTGGGATTAATCTCTGCATCATTATGTCTCTTTCTCATTGACAGAAGACTTCAAATAATACAGAAAATGGCTTTTCTCAGTGCAGAGTAAATGTCCCCCAGATTTCCATGTCCCACTGCAAAATGCCTGATAGCCTATCATTTCTCTATCATTTTGAAGCCAAGTGTGGTCAATACAATAATGCATTGTTTTATCCAGCCAAGATACAACTATCCCTGGGAAACTGAGAGCTGGTGTTCCTAATGGCAGGGGGAAAGAAGGGTAGTATCAATCTGTCTGTATATACACACACATTTAGTTTTCTTCACTTCATTCTAAGATCTGCTAGAAGGCACTTCAATTTCTGGAATACAAGTGACCATACAAGTCTGGACCACATAGTGAACTTTTTTCTCAGTAGTCAGTTTTTGAACAGAACTGAAGAGCAGACAGTCTGATTTTTTAAAAATTATTTATAACATTTTTATCATGCCTTTCTTCAATATGGATCACAAGGCAGCATACATAAGGTTCCCAGGTTTCCCATTTAGATAACAGACCTGCTTAATTTCAATAATGTTTGTTCTGCAACTTTAAGTAAAGTCTAGGATAGATTATGTCATACAAGAATCTGTAATTCTTTTTTTAATACTGTTGTAAGATTTACTTTGAGTTTACTAGTTTATTTATTAGTTTATGAATAAGAACAAACCTGCTGAATCAGACCAGTGGTCCATCTATTCCAGTATACTGTTTCACACAGTGGCCAACCAACTGCCCTGGACATCCATCAACAGGACATAGAGGCCGTTTAGCTGAGGAACAGTGAATGGGCCAAGGCCATCATGCAAGTTTCCTGACAAATCTCTCAGAACTTTAACAGGCATCCTCCACTTTCCCTTTAACTAACTCTCTCCTGCCTCAACATTACATGCCTTCTAGAGTTTATTCCATCTTCATAAAGCCACGGGGGGGGGGGGTCTTTTTCTATTGGCTAATTTACAAAATTATATTTTTCAGCATACCTGGGGGAGTGCTGCAGGTTTATAAAATACCTTGTATCTGTGGGTGGCCCCATTTTGCTGTTTCTGTGATTATAATAGGGGCCAGCCACCTACTATTAGGAGTGATAACTGTTTTAAGTATCACATACCCTTGGAACATCTATTTAATTACATTCTTTAAAACAGCCATTAATTCCCACTCTACATTTTCTGGTGTCCTTACTGATCCATAAAAGATGCTTATGCTTATAGTATGATTGCTCTTAACTTTTTAATTTTTTTAATATGAAGCTAACACACACACATAGGAAGCACAGAATTTTTGAGGGACTATGCCATTTTCCTTGGCCGAGTGATAATACCCATCTTTTGTAAGGTAATTGTGTGTTTCTTACCTACTTCTTGTTTAAGTTCTTTATAAAGAACATGAAAGAGAATTTTATTCCTATGAAAATAACATACATCAGTGTTTCTCAAACAGTGAGTTGGGACCTAAGACTGGGCTATGACTCTCTCAAAGGTTGGGAGAGGCCAGGCACTAGGAGGTAAAACTGGGTGAGACTCCTGAAGGCTTTCAGGTGGGTAGCCATGTTGGTCTCCAGTAGAAGAGCAAGATTCGGGTCCAGTAGTCTCTAAGGTATAACTGGACCCAAGTCTTGATCTGGAAGGCTTAATAACTAATTTGGGTTTGCCTTTCCATAACAGTCATGAAACATAGCCTGTTGATCAATAATACTATAGATTCAATACTAAAACAATGTGAGATTTTTGCATTTTATGTTAAAGGTGAGGAAAGTAGCAAGGATTGCCAACAAGCCTAGAGAAAAATGTCCCAACCTCTATTTGAGGCTTACTGTGTAGAAATAGGCAGATGAAGCTTATGGCTTGGAGGTAAATATCATCCCAATAAGCCTCTTTTTTTTTTACAGGACATTTTTTTCTCTGAGTAGTTGGCAACCCTAAAACTAGCATGTAGTTACTTAACAAGTGGGTCCCAAAATTTACAGTTAGTTTAGAAGTGGGTGCTACTTCAAAAGAGTTAGAAAACACTGATGTAGACAGAAACATACTGGTTCAACTACCCGCATCAAATACTGGAAACATTTCTGACCGAAAGGCCTTTTTTAACATTTCCCCATTCCTTTAATGTGTGTGACAAAATATATTTAACTCTAAATTGGATGCTATTTTTATCCTTCCCACCCACAGAGATTTGCTCCTTTAGGGACAGTCACTCACAGACTCTCAATATTAAAGAGTATTTGGAAGCTGGGACAAAGATAACTCATGAGAAAGACACTGATACACGTAAATCAATGTTACACACACAGAGTACTTCCATATGCTATAACTAAAGTTATAGGCTCTGATTGGGTCCATAACTCCTTTGGATATGTGAGCAATTGTGCATGCTTCCTGCACCCCAATAGTAGTTCCTTTTGTTACATAGGAGAATAACTTTTGAAGACTCCTTAATTCTTAGAAAAAGTAGTGTTGAATGCTGAGGTGTAAATCTACAACACCATTTAGTCGATCAGGATTGCCATCTTTTTTTTTATTAAAGACAGACTCCTTTGAAAATTTCTTACAGTAGAGCAAAGTGCCATAAGCTTCAACTCAATGATCCTCTCAATTTAACATTTTTTGAAAAAAGCTGTAAAATCTGAAGAGAATAGTTTGTCCTAAGTAGAGAGAGACCTAGCTTCTAAGCCTGTTGACTTAAATGGACTTAGAAAAATGTAACTCAGTTTAGGATTGCCCTGTAATAAGTTCAGAAATATTCTATAAAACTAATATTTTTATTCTATATAACAGTTCCTGATGGAGGATTTGAAACAGTTTTATCACAAATGTTTAACTATTTTTACATGTAAGCACTATATAAAAATCAGTTTAAGGAGGATGAAGAACTGAAGTCAAAATTATAATATATGTAAAAAAAGTATGTAAATGCTTTAGTGGTGTTTTTTTATTCACAATTTTTATTTTATTAATAAATTTAAAATCCCATTAAAAAGGAAAAAAGAAAAGAAAAAAACAAATAAAAAAGAATTAAAAAGAGAACAGAAACTAGAGAAAAATGATACATATGAAACTAGAGAAAAATGATACATATATACGAAATCATTTTCAATTTTCTCTACACCTATAATATCCTTATAAACATTATATTTGTAGTCCTAATACCTCAAAAAATTACCTTTTCTATATTACCCCCCCTTTAATTTCCCCCAATTTTATCTTCTTAGAAATCAAATCCACAAATCATCAGTTCGTCTTCCCATTTCACGCAGAAAGTCAATAAGGGGTTGCTTTAGTGGTGTTTTTTAAAAGAGTTTGACAGTTTTTAATATCCATAAAAAAACTGCCTTTTGCTAATGTTCTTGAAAGCATTCCACTTTTCACTTTTATTTATTTTATTTTTTATTTATTTCAAATTTGTATTCCGACCTCCCCGCAAGCGGGCTCAGGGCGGATAACAACACATTAAAATATAGTTAAAATACAGTTAAAAATTCATATTCATTAAAAACAGCACATTTAAAACAAGATGGTGGACAGCCTTCACAGGGAGGGTTTTATACACCCCTTTTTTCCAGGCCGGCGGAGGCCCAGCCTCAGCCATATGCCTGGCAGAACAACTCTGTTTTGCAGGCGCGGTGAAAAGATAGTAAGTCCTGCCGGGCCCTGATTTCAGCAGACAGAGCATTCCACCAGGTGGGAGCCAGGACCGAAAAGGCCCTGGCTCTAGTTGAGGCTAGGCAGGCCTCCTTGGGGCCAGGGACCACCAACAGCTGTTTGTCCCCTGATCGGGGGACAAACAAAAATAGCACCATAGATACAATTCGAATGTTGAGAAATGCCCCTGGTTTAAAATGGGCATAAAGAGGATGGAAAAGATACTAATCATTTTTGGATGATGGATGATACTATTGAGGAATTTGACTTAGAATGAAGCGCTCAGGGCACTCCATGAACATCATATTTATAACCTATATGACACCTTGTACATATGGGTAGCTGAGAAAAAGTGATTCACCTGACACCATCTAATGGATCCACAGATCAGTTGTGAAATATACAGAACAGACTCATAAACAACAATTTGCCTAGTTGCCTGCGAGGGGTAATTTTATAAACTTTTTAAAGGCCATAAATGATTCACAGAATTATTTGTGTGTGAACAATTAAGCTGCAAAAAATGTTTGTGAATGAACAGCTTTTACAAAATTACTTGCAAGGCTTGAATAGTATTGAGGCCAAGCTTGTAAACTGAGAAATGCCTGGTTCAGCTCTTACTTCAGCCATGAACTCACTAGCCTAACAACAAGCCATTATTCACTCAGCCTCCCAATATAAGGGTAATATTGATTGGTGAACAATTGACATGTGCCATATAAATGTTAAGTATTGTCATTTAAATTAGGGATTCTCTGTTCAAAGATCTTTACCTCTATGCTACATAAAAAGAAGCCACTGGCACCATCAAATAGAAGCTCTTTTAAAATTCCCATTCAATTTGTATCAGTAGTCATTTCAAGTCTTCACTATTTCCTACTAGTAATGTGGTATCATCTGCATATCTCAAACTGTCAATGTTCCTTCCATCAGTTTTCACTCCAGCTTCTTCTAAAACTAATCCACTTTTCCTTATGATATGTTCTACATATAGGCTGAACAGCTAGGGAGACAATAGACATCCTTGTCTGACACTTCTGTCAACTGGAAACCATTTTGTTTCCCCATACAGAGTACAAGTTGCATATCAAAACAATCAGATTTTTTAACACCATTTCTTTTAACATCATTCATAGCTTTTCATGATCCACTCAGTCGAAAGCTTGTGTACTACTGGGAAATCTCTAAGAAACTTGTTCTCTATTATTTCTGAGGAGTGAGAATTTTCTTAACCCCACAATTCTACACCATATATAATTTAAGCAATATGCTTGCCAACTACAATTTTAGTTGTAGCGTTATCTCCCGTACCTTAACAGAAATTCAGAACAGACTGGACTGAGAAGTAGCAAATTAACCTGATGATCTATGTCCTTTCCAAGCCAATTGTTCATTTAAATTAATCCCTAAGTATTTAAAGGTGTGGATATGTTCAATAGGAATACCATCAAAAGTCCATTTTTCCTGATTAAGTCTACTCTTTATAGAGTAAAACCTGGAGCTACTTTATTGAGATAAATCCTAATCAAAGTTCACAATATATGAAATAATATGATTTTTTTCAGATGCACTGTGTTTCCCTTTTATAGAACAATTATATATGTATTCATATTGCAACATTCTCTAACAAGTTGCCTTTACTGAGTCCAAAGAAATCCATACAGTCAAAATAATATGCAACTACAGTATCTCTAATACAAAAATACACAATTACACATGACTGCTGAAAGTATTTCACTCACTGGATGTTTAAATCACAGTTAACATCTGGCCTGTATGATTATTTGGTTAGCCCTGAGAATCCTTATAGTGGGGCAGCATCCACCTACCCAGAGATGAGCCAAACTAGAATTTCACACACTCCATGAATTTCCCTCTTTGCAAACCAAGTGTGCTTTCTTTTATAATTCAGCTGAGCTAAATTTGCATCTGCCCACACTTCACTCATATACGCTGACTTACCAAAAAAGAGTCCTAATAAAATAAAATGCTGTTCATTGAAGAAAGTAAGAGAATACTGTTGAATGCTCTGTGTATTGACAGCTATGATTTCAGCAGCTGGTAACAGCATGATAAAGTCTGAATTTTGCAGTTAAGGAAATGGCAGCAAGGGATGCAGGAAAACGCTGTACAGGAAAATTACTGCAGAATGCCACACAGCTGAATGAATGGTTTACCTGAAATAAACCTGAACCGTAAACCTACCCTGATTTTATGCTGCTGCCTTTCTTTCTCATATATACTGTTTAGGGTCTTTCTTTCTCTTCTCATCCCCCCCTCGCAAAAGGCAGTCCTTTTTTAAGCCTGCAACAACTTCTGACCCAAACCCAGGTGACTGACTTCCACCTGTACTGTAGTCTCACAAAGAAAAGGACATGAATAAACTGGTACCTAAGTACAACAGTATATAGCCCCTAAGAGTTAAGAAGTTGGCCATCCTTAGTTTATATCAATTAAACAAGCAATCAGCAATAATAGTACTTATAAATCTAAACTGGTCACCTAATTTTTAAAAAAGCTATGACAAGCAGCAGGCAAGGAAATAGTTCTGAACCTGCACACACAAATAATTTTAATTTAGTTGTACAGCAATCTTTCACAACTTAAATATTTCAGCTAACGCACTAAGCATACTTAGTGCTGAGTCTCTTTCTCCACTTTAAATGCAAAAATTAAAGAGAGAGAGAGAGTTAGGTAATCTATGGTTTGGCTGTCACTTACTATGCAGCAGTTGGTTACACAAACTGAAGTGAATCATTGGCCGTCGTCACACGGGCTTTTATTTAGCGCTAAAATGGCGCTATTTCCCAGCAAACACCCACCTTATTCCAACACTGTAGCAATTTTCTCTCTTCTGCTTTGTGCTTGATAGTCGCGCTATTTTGTGCCTCAGTGTGAATGCCTCACATCGATGTATTTCGCCTCGCAATGTCCTATGCCCTCCCTTCAATCCCAGAATCCATTTCTTCCTGCGACTACCCTTTTTTAATTTTATTATGTCCTTATAACGCCATAACGCCATAACACAATGCAAACTTTCTGCTGAAGTAAAAATGACTCAATCGCCATGGCAGAGTCTTCAGCGATGGGGATCACGTCAGACAGGGAGTTTTCTGCGGGCAAAGGGCTATTTATATAATTTCAAAGTTGGAAAAACAAAAGGGTCGTAATGTTTTGCTCTAACGGAATCTTTATATGCTGTTATTCCGTTATAGCGGAATTAAACGCCAGAATAATTTTTAAAAAGGGGGGAGGAGTTGCTTCTGCGCAGTTAGAGAGAACAGAACAGAGTGCTTCGGTGTGGACAGCTGGTGGCGCGAAGAGCCGTTAGGTGACCCAAAGAAACGTTACTGTGCCGATAACAGGTAGGACACTATATGCTGTAAATTTAACGGAAGAGATGCCCGTGTGACGACGGCCATTATCTCAATGACTAGCCATGTTAATAGAAGGAAGCTAAATGAAAATCTTTGTTGCAAACTGTCTTGGGGTTTGATTCAGCAAAAAAATAGTCTTCTTCCAACCAAACAAGGCAACAAAGGTCAGTTTCCCAGAATTGCTCTATGTAAAGCACAAATCTGGCCTTTAATACTACACTCCATTTTCAGAAGACTACAACAGTATTTAGAGCAATAGATCTGCAGTCTTATTTGGGATGAAACTCAACAAAAGGTTTGTTAAAGTTAACAGAATTTCCTTATTCTACAAAATAATGTATAGCTGGTTGCCTGATACAAATTACTTTCATAGACAGCATGCATAGAGCAATTTTAAAAAATAATCACCAGTCAGGTGATTGTCTACCGAGGAGACTGAATCTTTCACCCACATTTCCTTAGTGAATTGGCCTTGAGAAAAATGCCCTGATCCTTTAACAAAGACTTATAATGGGATGTTATTTACCAAGTGATTGTAGTTTCATGCCTCCATGCCATGAAAACCCTCAACTGCCTGTTTCCACACATTAAGCCTCCTCATACTCAGCCTCAGCTGTTGGATCAGAAAGGAAAACCCCTCACAGGGGTCTTATTTGTGCATGCAGTTCTCCATCCAGCTGAGGATTTGAACACACAAGCCCAATTCCAACTTATGTAGTAGCCCAGTTCGATTAGGATGCCTGCAGTCTACATAGGCTAGTCTGGCACATTGTACAATAGCCTGAACTAATCTTGGGTGTGTTTATACTTTTACTCTGTGCTGGCAAGTACTTCAGCAAGGTAATATCCAAGACTGAAACAGGCATTTCAGCAAACCTCTGCTAAGACCGAGTAGTAAGCCAGTCTCAGAAGGGTGTCATGGGGCTCAGTGAGGGTGAGGACTCCTCAGAGGAAGAGGAGCCTTGCGTGACCAGCCAAACCAGCCCTGATGCAGCTGAAGCCGGTAATCAGGAGGAACAGCTGCTGGCCGATCAGAGTTCACAGCCAGCAGCTGAGCCAGCAGCCCCAACACCCTGCAGCCAAAACACCACTGGTGAAGCCTAGGCAGAAGTTACCCAAAGCCCTCAGTCAGCAGCTGAGCCAGCCACAACAATGCCCTCCAGTTCCAACACTACTGGTGAAGCACTGCCACGGACGCCCAAACCTCCAGTTTCACCCAGAGAGCACCGTAGACAAAAGCAGTGGGTGGAGCTGCAGGAGAGGCAGCAAAGTGCACGCCTCCTGGCCAGACGCCAGCTGCTGGTGGAGAGTGATGAGGAAGTAAGCACAGGATAGCTCCCAAGCAGCTGGCTGCCAGCCCAGACTACTTATAAAACCCCGCCACAGACAACCAGGAAGCGTAGAAGCAACATGTCAGCATTCTGCTGTGCCGTGCCACCTCTGGACTGTGCCTTGACTCAGCTTTTGGATTCTGGACTTTGGATTTGGAACTCCCACCTGGCTTTGGACTCATGCTCTGACCTCAGACCAGACTCAGACTATTCTGCCTGTGCTGGCCCAGCCCATGACAGTGAAACTCAGGACATCATGAAGAGACACCTATTGGGTTCAATTTGTTAGACAAATGTCCAGGGACGGCCAGACCCCTCCCCCAAGACTTACCAGCTTGTGACACCGCTGAGACCTCTGAGACAGCAGAGCCTGGGGAAGCCCAGGAGGCTGCAGAGGAGTTGGCAGGGCCCAGCCAGGCAGCGCAGCCCTTTGGAGAAGCTGCGGGGGCCAGCAGGCAGCAGCCTTGCTGGGGGAGGGCCTCAAGGTGGTACACAGGGAGGCCGGTCAGGCAAAGAGGTGGTGCCCAGCCAGCCCTACCCTACAAGGTGGCCGTAAACCACTGGGAAGGCCAGAGGTGGAGCCAGCCAGGAGGAAGGCCCAGATGGGCCAGGAGCACTGGCAGTCATCGAAGGAGGGGGTGGGGTGCAACATAAGAAGATGGAGCCTGGGAGAGGAGGAGTAATGGGGAGGCCTTTAAAGACAAGCCCAGCTAAAGGTGGCCAGTGAGGAGTAGATGGGAGTGAGAACATGGTGAAAGAGGAAGCACAGAGAGAAAGAGAGCATGAGCAAGGCAAGTGAGAGAGAAGGCAGGCAGTGTCAGCCCCAACAGCAGGAGAGTTGATGCGTGGGTGCTGTATACCCCCCTCCTCCTACCATTTCTGAGGCCTTCCCTAAACTAGGTCTTCACTGAGGCCAACCTGGAGGATGAGCCCCCCAGGATCTGACGACCCTAGTGCAGAGTCTGACATTGAATTTCAGCAAAGCCATTTTCAACATCCCTGTTTCATTCCTGGTTTGTTTCAGAACTGATTTGTTTCATTTTCATGAGTTTCAGCCCACTGCATGCATGCATGTGCAAAGGCATGCTCTTCTTTTCAAGGTGGTGGGGAAATGAGGCTCTGGGACAGCTGTTTTGTACACAATAGCCCAACCAAAAAGGAAGCGGGAGGGTTCCACCCAAAACCAAACTAAATCAAATAAAGCCTTGGAACCCAAGGATCACACTACAAGGTATACAAATTAATATCTCTATATTCAGCGCAATTCGACAGATATATACAGTGAATTCAATAAATATATAACAAAAACTATGTAGTTTTCAGTCCATTTGTTCATCCAGATACATTATATACACACAGTCCTTTTACTGAACAGTATGATGACTTTGTGAAGAATGTATTTTTCCAAACTCGAATTCCAAAGCTCAATGGCTACTGTGGCACCAAGTCAGAAGGCCAATCTTTCGCTGCTTCCTCCTGACAACATGTTTGTCCAACGCACAATGGCTCTTAAGGCTGGAAATCGCCTCTAAATAGACCAGGAGATTGGCCGGGAGATTGGCAACGAGCCTGCCAGCTTCTTACTATGCTCGTTTCGGCACTTCTTCTTCACAGCCAGTATTGAGTACGGCCAAAATATCCACTCCCGAGTGTTGCGAATAGTCGAGAGCCCATGTAATCCCCAATCTACTGGTTTCCCTCTCATTGGTCAATTTCAAAAGGGACTCCCGGGAAACCCCATCTGCTCTGTTCCAAGCATTCTTGACCCAAATTTGGTGTCAAAAATTGCACAGAACACAGTCCTTTCTCTAAACTATTGACCCACCAAGTTTGAGAGCAGGGTTCCATATTTATGAACCCCAAGGAAAGGTTGGGGAAGGCACAAGTAAAGGCGAGTGTTGAACTACACATGCATGTACACAATGATCTTTTTAAGGGGTAGCTGGCGAAACAAGGCTCTATTCACACTTAACCAAAAACTGCATCATCCAAAAACCCTTCGATCCAAGGAGTTTCTCCTCTCATGAAAACTCATACAACGGACCCCCAAAAAGGTAAGTGTTGGAGGTGCACACAATGGCAGGAAACTTACTGGCAAAGTGCCACTGGAATGTCTTATCCTATCTAAGATCACTATCTCTTCTAAGACTGCCCTCGGCTATGTGTTTTACCCACAGCTATGACTTTTGCAGGTCTTTTATTAGTATCCAAAGTAACCTATGTAAAATGGCGCCAGAGTATTTTAATATAAGTTTTTAAATCTGTTTTTAAAGTTAACTATTAATTTATTGTGTTTTAATTATGATGGGAGCCGCCCTGAGCCATTCATGGGGAGGGTGGGATATAAGTCAAATAAAATAAATAAATAAATAATAAATGCCAGCATGGCGCACAAGCAGGAACAAGCTCCATTGCCAACCAGCACAATGCAGCAAAATTTTTAAAAATGCTTCTTTATGATAGTGACAAAGCCAATAAATTATTGTATGATGAGCCTTTGTGGCAGCCAGGGGCTCAGAGGATGAAGGAGACCCCTCCCTCCTCAAACCCACATGTGCACAGCCATGTGGATGAGGGGGCTGCCAGGTAGGCCGTAAAAGTGCACAGAAAGAGAGGACCAGTTGTTTTTTCCATTACAGGAGAGGAAGCAGAGGTAGGATGACCCTCTTTTTTTCCTGATTTAACCTAGAGTTAATTGAAGAAGGAAAAACGTGGCAAAAGGAACTGAACAAGTCCCCCAAATAGGTCCTTCCACATTATCTGGAAAGACTTGGAGGGGTATGCATGTGCCTTTCATTGCATTGTGTGTAAAAGTGCACAGAAAGGGATGGCAACACTAGCACTAATGGCACAAGGGATGTATAATTCGGGTTCAATATTTGGTCAAAATTACCGAATTTTACCTGATTCAGTAAAATCCAAGAAGCAAAGCAGCAGTAAAGTAACGCTGTAAAGTAACACTGCTTCCCACCTTTTTTTACTAGATGAGAGGGGGAGAAGGGAGGGGGAGTGAGTCAGAGGAAGAAGGGGGAAGGAAGGGGGAGCATTTGTGGCCAATCCTTGCAGCAGCTCTCCTTCTCTGGCCAATGAGATTCTCAAGGAGTGCTTTTTTTTAAACTACTGCAAGAAGTTAGGGAGCTAATCAACCAATTTTTTTTCCTGTGCACACCCCTAGATGGCACCACACCATCTGCTACATCCCTCTCCAGCATGATCCCTATGAGCCACTCAATGCCAATGCCATTGCCTAGGAAGTGCTAAAGAAAAAAAACCAGTCATGTGTGCCATGCATATTCCCTTCCCATCAACAGAGTTAACACTAAGGGCTCGGTCTCTCCCATTTGGAGCCAATTGATTGCATGATGACTTCTGACAGACTTGCTGTTAAGGCAAACAAGATGCTGCCAGATGGCCTCTGACTGCCTGGCCTACCTATGCAGCCTCTGTGTAGTAAGAAACAAAACAAAACACACTTTTTCAGCAGGGAGGACATGCTACAGCCTTGTTTCCCAGGTTTGGTTCAGTGTGGAAGATGCTTTAATGAGTCGAATCAGAGAGTTCTGTGTGCAATTTTGGCTCATTTTCCCATTATTCACACCCCTACTCCCTAGTGCTGTAACTTCTTCACCATGTTCTCATCTTTTATCTCTGCCTGTTCTGAAACACATAAAATGTAAAATGTATGTTTTCTATTGCCACATATTAGTTTGAAAAGAAACAGGGAAATATCTAATGTGCATATATATGATATTGTTTTACAGTACTAATTTCTCCCACAGGTCACAGTGGCTTTATTTCTCTGTAAGCAAGTTCAGATTAAATAAATGTGAAAATTAGTAAATACAGCAAAGCTAAGGCAACCTCAGTTGTATCACATTCACAAAAACAGTTAACCTTTTCCCACTCCTCTCAATTATATGGTTCACGGTGACTGAAATTGCCTTTCCTTCACTAAAATAATATTCCGTCTGTTCCACATTCCTCAAGACATTTCTGACAATTCTTTTCCTGGGTCACTGTAATCCAGCCTCATATTTGCTACCCCACTGTCTTATTCATGCTGTTCATACTGTTCATCCACACAAACTCTGATAGCTGATCAATACAAATGACAGTAGTAAAGCTGTACATCTCATTTCTTATGGTCATTTCCATTATTACTTTAAGACGTAAGTTTACAAATCAGCAAATGTCAAAACATATCGATGGTTGTTGGGGGTTTTTCGGGCTGTATTGCCGTGGTCTTGGCATTGTAGTTCCTGACGTCAAAACATATCATTTGAACTTTGCCACTGTGCATCTTCATTAGGAAACAAATGTGGCATTTGCAAACAACTGAAGACTTAGGTGTATCCATGTCTTTAATATACATTTGAAGCAGTGATCAACTATGATTTTTTGACAAATGCATCCATGAATACTTTTGTAGTGCCATACTGTTACTGCACACATTTATTCTGCAACATGCTATAATATACAGATCCTTCTTACCATTAAAACGAGCACAACCATATTTTACAAAAGCCTACTGTCCATGAACAATACAAAATTCACAGAAATGATGTTCATTTTAAAAAATGTTTACTATGCCTTTTTCAAAATCTGGATATTAACACCTATAATAAAAACAAACAAAACCATCACAATATGAAAATGTACAATAACACAATCTTTCAAACCAGTATTAGGAAAACAAACTCTTCAAACCTCCCCCAAAGTTTGTCAGAATAAAAATTAGGTGCAACATTTCCTGAAGTTCACCATAGAGGTGCACTTGCTGTTTCAGCAGGAAGTACATTTAGAAGTTTAAGGGTCACAGCCAAGAAACCTCTACATCATCCTGCAGCTGTTCTTGTTTTCCTTGCTCATGCAAGGTATATCCCAAAGACCTTAACAAGTGTAGGGGAGAGCAGTGTTCATATGGGGAGAGGTACCTAAGAGACAGAGATCCCAGAATGTATTGGGCTTTTTGGGTCAAAAGCAGCACCGTAAACTGGGCCAGGAAATAAATGGAAGTCATTGTACATCTCTGACCTGTCATCAGGCAAACAGCAGCTTTCAGCACCAATTGAAATTTCCCATCCTTTTTTAAGGACAATTCCCCCCCCCCCAAAAAGCACATTATAATCACTTATTCTTGAGAATACAAAAGAGACATGATTGTGATAAAATGTTTATTTTCTAAGAGGATGATGTATAAAGTCCATTAAAGTAAAATTTGTTAGAAAGAAAGACCTTGAGCAACTCATAAGATATATTTTGCAGGAAAATTTAAATATTGCTCTAACAAAATTTCTTTAAAGCCTTTAATTTTCCCCATAGATATTAATTTGGGGCGGGGGGACAGCTAGGGAAATAATAGGAATGGTTGGGAAAGGTGATGAATATTACTTTACTGTTTTTTTCATAATATGAGAATGTAGCCAATTAAAATTAGAATAAGTGTGAACAGGGATCTAAGTATAAATAATTAGTAACAATTACTGGCATCACACAAGATTAATGGCAATATCAGCTCTCAGATGGTCTCTACACAGGGTATTTTTGAAGGAAAGCATAATACTAAGGGCAACAGAATTATCTAGAAAAAGCATAGTGCAAAACCATGGAGATCACTTCACAGGAATATTGCATGGCTTCACCCAGTGCCTTCACAAGATACCTGTCAAAAGCAGGTACCTCTGCAAAACATTTCATGTCATCATCTTTCTCATAAATCTCAGCAGGAGTGGATGCTGACCTTATCAGTATTAACTCCTGCTGAGTCCAACTCTGCACCACTTCTCTTTGTTTTTTTCCAAATCAGAGCAGGAGAAGGAAGGGACAGAAAGGGATATAAACATAAACATAAACAAATCTATGCATAAGCTGCCCTGGGAAGAGGAAGGAAGAGGGGGGAAATAATTGATGTGACAGCTGCTAATGACACTGCTGAATGTTCTTCTAGTAACCACTCCAATAACATAGTGGCAGACTCATTAGACAATATGAATAAAATAGAAATGGCATGATGAAAAAACATCAGGGGAGGCTCAACTATCCAACTACTTTCTATTCCTCTGTGTGTATACAAAATCTGTAATATATCCCTTACAATAACTAGCAGATAAGTTTTGAGAAGAACTCTACAAGTGTCACCTCAGTTTCCAGAATAAATCATTCTATATGCAAAAATATATTTAATTTCAAATAATGTTTTGCCAGTAAAGTAGAAATCTGAAAAATCCAAACTAACAGACCAGCACTTCCAGTATTTCCTTAATGAATGGAAAAATTATTTCTTCCTTTTAAAGGCTGAGTAACTTATTAAACTGGAAAGAACAACATTAAGATTACTTTTTAAACTATTATTTTTAAAAAGAACAAAAATTAGTTAGATTTCCATTAAGCTAAAATAGCCTCTCTCAAGCACCAACATTATGATTTTACTCCTAGAAACACAAAAGATTTAACTACCCATTCTCTAACAATACATTCACCTAGAGAGAGAAACGCCTGAGAATCTACTGAGAGATTCTGAAAGGAGGGATCTTTCCTTTTAAGAATCATCTGTTGGATCTACAAGTACCATTCTGCTAACAATGGAGCCTTCCACCAATGAAGCAGAACGTCTGCAACAGGCCTTCTGCTAGTGAAATGTGCACCAGAGGAAAATTTCTTGTGTTGTAGGAAGACTCTGCCGTGCCATTAGGAGAAAGTAAAACTTTGGATCCAACCATATCATCCAGAACTGTGTATCACTGTAAAAGATAATAAAGAGTCCCAATGGCCAAAATGAACCCCATGTGTGATAATGATCAACAATGCATAAGCATTGCTCGCATATCTAGCATACTGCACCAGCACGGTAACATATGTTAGCATTACTCTGCCACTAGAAGGAGCATACTGGCATTGTCCACTACTATTGCAGTGCACAAATACAGGAGAAAAAAGGAAGAACAGGATGACAGTGGGACTAAGAACAACTCACCAAATACTTTCCTTTAGTCCTTTGAGCCATCATGAGCTATCAGCACAAACTTAGGACTATATTTTATGGCAAAGATGCTAGCTAGCACAGCATTGCATAGCATAAACATGGTCACAGCACGACTGACACCCAATTTGTCTAATATTTGTGATTCCAACAATATCAGTATATGCCATTCTGCATAATATTTCATCTATATATATTATCAGTATCTAGATGGCAGTCCAAGATCTCTTAAGATATCACAAGGAAACACGTATTGACAAGTTATCTGCCTGATCCCATATCTACTATGAAATTTTAACAAATGACAATCAATTCATATTATGTGTGTCAGTGTCAAATGTTAGGAAGATCTTCCCTGTTCTCAAATTCAGTTGTCTGAAATGCATGTAAATGGCATATTTTTTTCATCTGAATTCTTCTAGAGAAACATCACACTCTTTTGCAATTAAATGCATTTCTCCTCTTGCAAATTTGCTTTTCTAATTGTTGATAAAATCCAAGGTTTTTCACTTATTGACCATTACTATATTTTTCTCCTATCCTTCCTCCAAGGAGCTCAGGGAGGTACCCATGGTTCTCCTTTATTTTTATGCTCACAACAACCTTGTGAGATAGGTTAGGATGAGCCAGTACGACTCCTCCACTGTCACCCAGGAAGCTTCATGGTAGAGTACGGACTTGAACCCAGGTCTCTCAGATCCAATACTCTAACTTACCACCATAATATTTATGTCTGCTGGAGTCACCCTTTCACAAAACTACTAGTGAACAACTCTGCATTGACCTATGTAATTATGTATTATATCTCTCAGCCTTATAGCCTTACTTTTAAAACATTTGTTGCATACCCCAGTACTCACAGTTAAAAACAAATAACATATCCACAACTTTATGCTCAGCAAAATGAAAATCAAAAATATATTTTATTCAGAGGCTGCGTACTTATATACAAGTTGTAACTACAAGTGTTATAAATCTTAATACTTATTTCCAACTATTGGCAATATCACTGTTTTGCTTACATAGTTTATAGCTTTAAGCAAAACTGAACATTATTTTTTCAATCAGACAAGAGGACTGTAATTATAAGGAAGCTGTCTCAAAGAGATGCATCAGTAAAGGGATAGGAAGTGACTATAACTATTGTTGCCATAAGTACAAGACTGTAAACTTAATTTATTGCTGTAACTATGATCCTACTGGGTAAATCCTATGTTGTTTTCTATGTCAATCTTATAATTATTTATGCTCTATTTCAGCATTTCTTCAACTCTGCATTGGATTTCTGCTGGTTTTAAATCTTTGCAAATTTTCATGTATATACCCTATTACATGTGTATTGTAATGTCTTTGAAACTGACAGTACTGACCCACACTGTATAATTTGCATTTTTAATAAATTCACCTTGATAATAAATAATAAATATTAATCTGATAGATTTACTGATACATTTAAAAATGCTTATACAGACATGTAAAGGGTAAATCACATACAAATGCCTGCAACTGGTGTAAATTATTTTCAAATAATAATAATAACAACAACAACATCTGATATATATACCACCCTTCAGGATGACTTAACACCCACTCAGATCGGTTTACAAAGTATGTTATTATTATCCCCACAACACAACACTCTGTGAGGTGGGTGGGATTGAGAGAGCTCCTAGAAGCTCTGACTGACCCAAGGTCACCCAGCTGGTCCAATTAGTTGAACTGGAGTTGCAATTAATAACCTGATTTTTGTTAATATAATTATATTGGCTTTCTGCAATGCACTGACACATTTCATAAACTATTGTTTAGCCTAAGAACAGTGATGAGCCTTATCCCCCTTCACGGGGAAATAAAAATTACCTGAAAACAATAATATATTCGTTGATTATCATGTTGCTAATGATACACTGATTTCAACACAAATTCTCCACTAAGCATAGAAGCCAAAATGAAGCTTTCAGCTGCAGATCTTGAATCAGCAGTTCAACAAGACAATGGGTTAACATCACTATGATTGCCTAGTAATTTGGCTGGGTATTTTTAGAAGTATTTAAACTCACAAGCGTTCATTCTGACACTGTGACAAAATGTTACACCGTATGTGCTGACTGTTTCTCAAAATTAAAAGACAGCAGTACTGTAATATCTTTTTTCATAGAGCAGTAAAGCATAATTTAGAGGTCAGTATGGCCATTACATAAGAAAAAGAGACATTTTCATGTGTGCTTTCATATTGGTTGAGAAGCAAAGAAAAGTCAGACTATCATGTCCATAAACACCATCACTTGATTTTTTTTAATGAGCAAATGGTGGTTCCTAGAATAGAAAAAAAATGCTTTAAAATGCTATTGTGCAAGAGATCACAGAAGAAGTTTGTATTTTAGCTTGCCAGAAAAATCTCACAATCCACTACACGTATACAAGAAACAACCAAAAAGAAATCACAGAAACCATGGAACCTCCTGACAATCAGGACAGGGGGCTAAGAACTGAACCCATCTGCAAGAGAAAGGGAGGCAACAGAGCAGAGTGAAAGAGGAAACGTGGGGGCCACAAAACAATTCCTGCCGCTCTGCCTGGATAGCTCCCTGGTGCTGAAGTTACTGAGCTGCCTGGCAGATGTGCTTCTGTGGTGCCTCTCTCCTCGCTTGGAAGGCCTGAGCCCTCTGCGCCGCTCGCCAGTGTGCGTCTAGAGGATCCCACAGGTGCAGGGACAAGGGCTGTCTGCCAGTCCGCCAAACGGGCAGCAAAGAGGGGAGAGTGGGGGAAGGCTACACGTTGTTGGGAGGAAGATGGCGGCGGCTCTCGCAAACCCATCCAGAACGCGATAGTAGGCAGTTTGGGCCTCGGAGGCACAACTCCGCTCTGCCCGGAAGGGCGGCAGGGGGAAGCAAGAGGCAACCAAGACTGGAAGCCGGGGGAGAGGCAAAGACTGGCGGCGGCAGAGAAAGGCCGTTACAGCCTAGCCCCTACGAGACCGCCTTTCCCCAGCACCCCTCCGCCGCCGCCTGTAGCCCATCATCTTCGCAACACACCGGCTTACAACAGCACCTGTGCGGCCATATTGAGTGTCTGGCCCCTTTCCATGCCTCAGCGGCGAATAAGGAGCTCGAGGACTAGGGAGGGGAGGGTGCCGCCAGCTCTCTCGTTCCCCCTTCCCTTCCCCATCTCCAGCGAGGGTGGACCGAAGCAAAAGGCGGCCACGAAGCACGGACCAGCGGCTTCCCCAAACCAGGAGGCCGCCACCTCACTCGACACACCCCACAGTCTAATCAGCCCCACATCGTGCAGGCGATGTTTAACCCCCATCCCCCCTGACCCCCCGGGAAGGTGAGTGGAGAGCTAGAGGGGCTCCGCTGCCCAGGAAGCAAGAAAAGTTGCCCTTACTTGAGCACGGATTGCTCCTTCTCCTCTTCCTTCTTCTGGCGATCCATGACGGCCTGGATGATTTTCCTCTCTTCCTCCGTGAGGTGGCTGAGGTCGGGCAGCTCGGCCTGAGGTGGAGGAGGCTGTGGAGGAGCAGGGCCGCCCCGGGGCCCAGCAGGAGCCGACATGTTTGGCGGCTGGAGCTTCAGCAACACTCTGATACGGGGAAACACTGGGCTAACTCGGGCGGCGGCAGCGGCGGTGGCAGGAGGAGCGCAGGCAGCCGCCGCCGCCGGGAGAAATACATACAAATCAATACACTTTGTTTGGTTTTAATCCATCGGCATCCGAATTAATGCCTTGGCTTGGGGTGGGGAGCGGACTCGGGTGGGTGAAGCGAGGGGAGTAACGAGGGGTTCCCCCCGCCCCACGACTCACACAAACCCCGTCACCTGCTTGCTGGGGAGGGGAGGGGGAATGGAGACAGACGGGAATAATGGTTTGAGGGGAGACGGGGGAAGAGGGACGAGCCGAGGTGGGAAACACGCACTAAAACTGAGGAGAGGGGAGAGAGGCAGAGCCCAGGAGCAGTACAAGTACAGAAATCCTCGAAGAGCCGGGAAGGAGTAGGGGAGGTGAGGAGTGTCGCGGGGTTTACACCAGCCGAAGGCGCTCCCTGGTTTGGGCGAGAGAGGCGGGTGCCGCCTCACGCCAGGGCAGCCCTAGTAAGGCAGAAAGGCCGGGAGCTCGGGGCGCGGGCAGAGGGGGCGAAGCGTCGCGGGGGGGAGTGCTATAATAATAATGGTGAAGGGGGACAGGCCCCGCTGGCCTCCTGAAGCGCGGGACGGGAGAAAACCCCCGAGGGCGAGTCCTGGGCGCCAGCCGCTCCAGCCGGCTCATAATTCCAACCCGCTGTCCATGGAGGGGACGGCGGGAAAGAGCGGCTCCCTCCGTCGCCTTCCTCCTCTTCCACTACTACCACCGCTAGCCGCTGCCGCTTCTGCCACCCGCGCTCCAGCAAGGCCTCCCCGCCGCCGCCGTCGCCGCCGCCTCTCGTGGCCAGCTCGTTCGGCTGCTCTTCTCTCAGCCGTGCTGCTCTCTGCGATCCGCCTAACCCATCGCATCGCGGAATTTACAAAAAAAAATTAAATAAATATATATATACAGGGCTCTACAGCGGGAATCAGTCACGAGAAGGGGAGCCTCATTTTCCTCCCAGCCGTTGCCGGCTCGCTTGATTTTTTTTTTTCCCCGTCTCCCTCCCCCCTTCCTCCGACTCAACAACAGAGCTTCTGCCTTTTGCGCGGGAACGGGGGTGGGGACGACGACGAAGGTGAGGTAGAAGAGAGGGAAAGCCGTTTTCCCCACAGCCTCTAGGGAAGATAGGCGCCGCCACGACGTGCGTTGGCGACAAGAGAGGAGAGGCAAGGCGTGAGGAGAAGAGCCGGCAGGAGGGGTGGGCTCATTTATTTATTTCATAATAAGTACGCCGGTGCAAAGGCGGGGGGGGGGAGAAAATGGACGCGACACAAATCACGCGAGGCAAGACGACGACGAAGAGGAGGAGCCCTGTGTTGGGGACGCGCACGCCACAAGAGCTTCAGGCCCCGAAGCGATCGAGCAGAGAAGGGGCGGGGAAACGGTGACAGACGACGGTTGGGGCAGCCGTTATTTCTAGTGACATGTGGAGGCGGGAAGAGGACGGGAGACGTGCGGGGGTGTGGCGGAGGGCTGCAGAGAAAAGTGGCTGAAGAAGAGGGGCAAGGCACCGCAGGGAAGACTCTTCAGGGGAAAGAAGCACACAACCTCAGGAGGCAAGGTGTGGACTACTGAGTTAGTTCATTTCCAGGGCGCTCCTAAGAACGTTTTCCTCAGTGAATAGACCTAAGTTGGATTCTGAGTGGACCTGTTTAGGATTGCTTCTGAGGGTCCTGAAAGTGCTGAAACTCCAGTCAGGGCCTATATTTAAGATAACCGAGTTCGGATTCACTGTCCCTCCATAATCCTAAACTCTATTTAGGCTCTCTGAACATTCTATGAATGTTAAGTTTTGGAATAAGGGAGCTCTGACTCTCAAAAACTTACACCCTGCAAATCTTGTTGGTCTCTTAAGGTGCCACTTGACTCAAATCCTGCAGTTCTACTGCAGACCAACATGGCTACCCACTAGGGTTGCCAGGCCCCTTCAACCTCCCAGTGGATGGTTGGAGGCCTAGCACTTACCTTGCTGGTGGTTGCGCGCATGCCCACAAGCACTTCTGGGAAGCAATATCACACGGCTGCCTTGGGAGTGTGCCCACACTCCACAGAGGACAAATTGACCCATATTGGGCCGCTGCAGAGTGCAGGAGTGCTCCTGTGCTCTGCAGCGGCCCGATCCAGCCCAAATTGGGTCAAATTAGGTTGCTGCGGGGGGAGTGTTCCCACATTCTGCAGCGGGCCGATTGGGCCAAGATTGGGCCAAGTCGGGCCGCTGCGAGATGAGAGAGTGCTCCTGTGCTCCATAGCTGCCCGATTTGGCCCAAATCTGGCCCGTTTAAGGCAAATTTGGCCCAGATCAGGCCACTGCAAAAACAGGCCTGAATTGGGTTGCTGCAGCATGCAGGAGTGCAGTGCACCGCCCAGGAACCTGCTGACCAGGTAAGTAGGGGTGGGGATCCCCCACCCCCAGCAGGGGACTGGCAACACTACTACCCATCTAAAACTATTAACATTTTCATTTCTATGTTCACAGACCACTGTAAAAATCAACTTTAGTACCAGTATTATGATGTGAAATAACTAGTAACTGATATAAACTACAGCATTAGGTGTTCTATTGTAGAAAAGTTAACCTGTTGCATTTAATTCCAAAGCACTGCTCATATAGAAGTACTGTCAATACTGTTTGGATCCACAAGATTCCTTGACTTTATTGACCACAGATCATTGGACGCGATTCCAGAAAATCTATGTATAATGTATCTTCAGGAATCTAAAGTTGACTACTTTGTCATTTACAGCCAGAGTTTAGATCCCATAATAAATTTGTACTAACAGAAGGCGTGCAATTTTCACTACTCCTATTGCAGACTTTCAGTGTGCCCCTCATGTTGCCCTTAAGGTGCCTTAGCCCCCAGTAGCTGCATTTCAGGGAGCGCTTCAGGCTGCAACTGTGGGTGAGAAAGTCCCATTCTACTGATAGGAATTCATAATGGAATGCTAAATCCAACCCCAGGCAAAGAGTTAACAATTGTTGGTACTCTATATATGACATACAGAGCAAGTAAAAGGAATGCGTTCTGAGTAAGCTGATGTTGCTGTACACTTTGTGATTTCTTATGAAGTATACATGTTAATTAATTTTTAATGACAATCAAGACCACAAGGAAAAAAATACTGACTTCTGTACTCCAGAATCATCTGTTAAGAGAAATGGTCAGACATGCATACTCAAATTGTCATCTTTACAACCAAACTTTAAGAAATAAGAAAACCTATTAGTTTGTTTTTTGTTACACTGAATCATCATAAATAGATGTCCTCTACCAATGAAGATCAACAAAATCTTAAAGAAGTGGCTACGGTGGGCTGAGAGTGCAAAGTTTTTCAAATGAATTTTAAATGTTTATTTTTGTAATTGCTGGAGTAAACAGCACAGGGAGGGGAGATTAGATGGCACTAGATTGGCAGAGCAACCCAAAATTATGCCCAAAACCTGAAGTGAGTTTGAAAAAGAAAGTAAAGAGAGGGAACAGGGAGAGAATGGGATGGCAGAAGACACCAAAGGATTTTGAGAGGGTGAGAAGGAGAGCTAATTAGAGGAGAAAAAACAGCAGGAGGGTAAGGCTAGTAACAGGTGGGCATGGGGGAGTGAAAAAGCAGATAGGTGGTTAGGTGAAGAGAAAAGAAGGAAAAATATCAGGACAGTGGATGATCAAGGTAGGGAAAAAAGAATGAGAAGGAAAAAGCAGAGCCAAAGGACAGGGATGGAAGAAGGTGGTAATGTCAACAAAGCAAGAGTGGAAAATTGAGTCATTGAAGGTTCCCCTCTTGTATTTTCTAAGTGGGGAAGATGTAATGGTATCAGAACCGAAAGCGTTCCATCAGGAAGAGTAGAAAGAAAACAGTTCTAGAGTACCTTGGGCAACAGCCAGTTTGAAATAACTGTAGTAAGATTCACACATTAAGTAAAGTTGGTTGGTGCCATATTTTAGTCTCCTGAAGCATACTTCAGCAACAGGGGTTCCCAAAATGGTGGCTACCAACTCCTTTCCTGATGCCTGCCAAGTGTTTTTAGAAAGAGCAGGGGGGTTGCCCAGCAGGGGATCTGATTTGCCACTGGAAATCTGATCATCTTTGTAGATTTTTTAAAAGTTGCTTCAACAACAGTTGCCACCACAGCACAAGGATCTTCAGTTACTGTGTGTGTTCATTTTAAAAGCCATCATATTAAACAGAGCTTCTATCTGAAAAGTTTAAGAGTTATTATGAGAGAGTAGTGCAATTGCAGAAGTGGAGGAATTAGGGAATGGTGTCATATGGTGCAATTCTGACTTTAAGGATATTAGCACTAAATACCCATAAGTTGGTGCAGGATTATCTCCTCCTTGTGACCACCTAAAGAAGGGCTAAAAGAGCTAACAGATTGCCAGGTGTTGCTGGTCCTGCAAGTTGCACCTGCTTAAGCAGAGGCCCAGTATATAATTAGAGAAGGAAGAGCCCTAACTGGTCTGCCTGTACTGGAGCTGGCCTGCACTGGAGCCACTAGGAGAGTGCTGGGTGTTGTGCGTTAAGGAGATTTTTTATTTGATTGTTTGTTTCTCCTGTAATAAGGGAGTGCTATATGCCTGGTACTTTCCCCACAAATTACCTTGTCTCAGGTGAGTTTTCCTTGAACTCCCAAATACTCAGAAGAACCTCTGCCTCTGGCAGAACAGAGTTATGCATAACCTCACTCCCTGTCATTTTGTGCGTGGTTCGACCTCCTGCAGCAGCCATTTTGTAATTGTGCCCACCACCTTGTGTCAGCATTCCAAAGGTGCCTGCAGACTTGAAAAAGTTGGGAACCCCTGTTCTACAACATTTGCAGGGGCAGATATTAATACTGAAAAGCTAGTAATGTCAGGTGATTAGATGGTCCTGTAAAAGTTAGGGTCACCATAAGTCAGAAATGGCTTGATGGCACATACACACTCACATGAAAGGTACTGCTTTGTTTGCACTATCTCTTTTTATGCACCAAACATGTATACTAACAAGTGTGTGTAATGTACATAACAAGACAGTATGACCTCTGGTAAAGAGAATAACAGCATATAGAGATGTTTTAAAAACACATCAGTTGAATTCAAGTTTCTTCCTTTAGTGAACTGTGGAGGTGAATTTGCCAAGTAGGTAGGGTTGCCAGTCTCCAGGTAGTGGCTGGAGATCTCCCAGAATTACAACTGGTCTCCAGGCCACAGAGATCAGTTCACCTGGAGAAAATGGCTACTTTGGGGGGTGGACTCTATGGAATTATGCCATGCCATGGTCTTTTCCCTCCCCAAACCCCACTTTCTACAGGTTTCTCCAGGTTTCACCCCCCGGATCTCCAGGAATTTCCCAACTTGAAGCTAGCAACCCTACAAGTAAGCTAGGAATTGCCAAATGTTGCAAGCACTTTTAGTCTGATACTCAACACAGATTATGGTTGTTCAGGAAAATCCATCTATCCCATATGTTTCTGTACAGGCTTTGTGCCTCCTTGGACAGTAAAGAGAGACAGATGTTGCTAGATGTCCCATCTAGCAACAAACTCTGCTACTTCTTTCCAATTCAGACCAAGCCCTGTTTCATGCCTAAGGGTCCTTGGTACCACTCATTTTTTCTTCTGTAAATCCGCACTAGATTTTTATGCTGAGAGATACTTCCAAGGGAAGAGCTGTTATGCCCTGCTAGTTGGCATTTCAGGGCAGCTGGTTGACCACTGTGAGACATGATTCTGGACTAGATGGACCACAGGTCTGATTTAGCAGGTCACCTGCTAACGTTCTTAAGCTTAGAGATTGTTGCATTTGGAGTGGATGGAAGGAAGGCACAGATAGGGAAGTTTTCCTTTTCAAAGGTAAATCTCTGCATCTTGTGACTAGAAAACTAAAGATTCAGAATTTCAGTGGTTCAAAACCCATGACATAGTTTATTCTTGTATCAGCTGCCTAAACAAATGTTTATCCTAATTTGTGGGAGAAATATAAGGAAGGTGAAATTTAGGGTTAGTCCCTTAAGTTTAAATTTATTTTACTTGTCTTAGGACTGAAGCCACTTTCTTTTCCCTTTCATGGTATACTCAAGAGAAGATGCTTTGCATAGGAAACAGAAAAGACAGTGCTTCATCCTTATTTTGCCAGCTGCTTTCCCCTTTATTTAAATATTTATATTTACTTATTTATTCTTCATTTTTCTCCTCAATGGGGACCCAAAACAGCTTGTAAAATAGTTTTGCCCTACTCCATTTTATTCTCACAAGAAAACCTTGTGAGATAGGTGAAGCTGAGTGAGTGACTCAAAGTCATCCAGTGAGCTTCCATGGCAGAGAGGGGATTTGAGCCTCTCTTATCTTAGTCCAGCATTAACTGCTGTGTCATGCTGGCTCTATGCAGGGTTCCCTTGAACTTCTTACTCCCTGCTGCTTTATCTCCTCCATTCAGGCTGCATGTTAAATTTACAGGTATGGATCTGGATTCCCATAGGTTTGAAAACAGCCTTTGGATAAAAGTAACTGGCTGGAAAAGAATTAAACACTCCTTTATGGTACTTAAGCAAAAAAAAATCACATCTTGTTTGCTAAAAAAATATATTGTGTTGCCTTGAGAATCCCATGTAAAGTGGATACAAAATCGAATTGAAGTGTATAATAACTCATACTAAACTGAATGTATGTTTAATTCAATTTTTACAGGAGCAAATTCTAAAGCTCTCCAAAAACACCACTACCTTCTTTGCTGTTGAAGGCAGTCAGTAAGATATACTAGTGATAGTGTCAGATTAGGACTGGGGAGCAAGTTTAAATCTGCACTTAGCCATAAAGCTCACTTGTATGACCTCTGGTCAGACATTCTCAGACTAACCTACTTCACAGAGTTGATGTGAGGATAAAATGTCGGAGGGAAGAACCATGAACAACACTCTGAGCTCCTTGAAGGACAGGATAAAATTATGACAGAACAGAATTGTAATGCTTGAGGGAAAGACAGATTGTGAAACAGACTGGAAATGCTCCCATTCTCCTACTGCAATCATATGCCAAAAAAGTCTGGATATATTCAGTATGTCATGTCATATTAGTAGTGCCTTAAATTTCTCTCTGTATTCAGTTGGCACCAACTAAATTATAAAAGGTTATTATTGTCTTTTCATTGGGACATTGGGAAGATGCATCTTGAATTAACCAAATTTGATGGATGGGTTTTATAGATTATTCCTGTAAAGAGGTTATTCAGGAGCACAAAATGGTTGATAGAGTAAGCTCACCAGACACGCAGTAAAGCAGCTAATGTTATTGAAAGACTTCAGAACAGCAAGGTGTCTGGGACCATCTCAAACTATTATACTCAAAAGATACAAAAACCATATCAACAAAGATAGATGAAAATCTCCATTTTCTTTACTGAACTCCTATTTAATATTTTAAGAGCTTCCATCAGGCAAAGGCAGGTAAGCAGCCCACCAATGTATGTCTCATCAAAACAGCCACAAGCACAGTGAAAAGAGTTACCCCAGTTTAAGCCCATTGATTTCAGTGGGCTTAGACTGGAGTAACTCTTCTTAGGATTGCGCTGGTAATGAATGTGGTATAGTGCATTTGAATTCAATATATGGACTATTACCAGAATACTGTTATAATCATTCTTTGGGCATACACCTTGAGTAAGAAGCAGGATTCCCAGCAAAAATACACTTTATTCAGGAAAAGTCTCCATTTTTAAGCTGTATGTTATTTCCCATAGAATTTGTGGGATTTAAAAAAAAATTAACTGATTTCAATTAAGAATCCTCCTTTCCTTTTTTCCAGCACGTACAGCTGGAATTGTTCTACTGTTCTTGTAAGGAAAGAGATACATTACTTGTTCTTATCCATGTTGACTCAGATAGTTTTCATTCATGGTGTTATTAAATGTTCTTTAATACCCCTAAAATCAGCAGCTGCACTTACTGAGGACCAATTAACATTTTCATATACTGTCTACTAAAGGATTAAAGTTTAGCAAACTTTTAACTTCTGTTAGTGAAGCTGCACATTTGTCTGGAATAGAATAACTGAAAAGTAAAATTTTCTATACTTTCTAGCCCAATCAGATTTTGTTTTGTATCTTCAAGCTTGAAGGCATCCTGAATATAAATGCAGTTTTAGGGTGAATGATTTATAATATTATTTACAATGCTTCCTGTAACCATGATGCTCCCTTAACCAACTTTTTTCTAATAAATTGATAGGTTATATGTGCACACAGCAATATGTTGCTACATGTGAGTTTCTGCAGGCAGAAAAGCCTTATTAAGGTAGATCATAGTACTCATATTCTTATGTCAGGAAGTACATATCAGAAGGCTGGATTCAGTCTCCATGCAAGTGACTGTCGTTACTGCCAACTATGCATACCTAGATTAGACTTTGCAACTTTGGGAAATGTGCACACTGCACTCCTTTTTGAATGTGGCCGCTTGCACACCTTGTGATGTGCATGAGGAAGCTTGGTTGCACATATTGCCTTAGCTGGATGGGGTAAAATGCTTTTTGTTACTTCCTATGCAATTGAATGTTTCCTTGGTCTTCGAAGATATGATAATGTGTCCTGTCCAGGATTAATCAGGTCCACTTTTATTTTGTTCCTTTCTCAGAATACTGTTATTTTCTCTTTCACATCTTGTAGACTAGGAGTTAGTAGTCTGACCCTCACACTGAAAGGGCAATTTAAATATATGGTAATATCACGAACCTTTTCCCCCATGTGCTTCAAGCACATGGCATGTTGTCTGGCCAGGCAGAACCGATGTCAACCCAGGCTGGGGTTGGAAAATGACCAGAAGGTGTGTCAGGCTGACTAGCTGCACCTCCATGCCCAGGAGAAGCCTTTAAGTGAAACAAAGAGGTCTTCCAGGAGTTCCTAAATTAATCTCCTCCACACCCTTCTGATCTTCCTTCACCCACCTTCCTAATCAAGACTACTCAGTGATCTGATAGTCCTTCCCATCCAACAATCGCAGGTCATCAAGCACTTTTCAAAACTATAGTCCACCTTAGGAAGCCTCTCCCAACTCTATTGTCCTCCTCCAGAGACAGCCATCAAGTCATTGTCTTTGGAAGCAAGATGTCAGTTTTGCCTCAGGATACATTTTGGTCTATAATTGGACTTCCCAGCCATATGCTGTGTATCTTCTGGGCCCACCCATGCACCATCAGATTACATTGTTGAGCTGCTCCTCCACAGACCTCCTTCAAGACTGATAACTGTAGCCCTCCCTAAAACTACTTTCTCATTTTCCCACTCTTTTCCTAGTTGGTCCTTTGTGTATGCTGTGTGTGATTTTCTGTGAAATTGCTCTTTTACTTCTCCCTTATAAAAAACTGTGCCTGTTGAACACCTACCTGTTTACTTGAACGTTCTCTAAGGGAATGATCATGCTCTATATTGGTGGAGATTCTGCAATTACCCCCTCTCTGTCACCTTGAATGCTAATTTCCCCAGCTGACAAAGAGACCCCCAGTTTAGGGTAACATAGGGGTAGGCCACCCTTAGCATACATTCTGACACCAGACCATTTTGCTTGGCACCCCAGCAACCAGTCTAGGCACTGGTAGAGTTCTGGCCAGCTGTCTGGGAGAAGGCAACAAGAATGGCTTATACCTTTCATCACCTCCCAGATCTGCACAGCTATCAGCCACTGCAAGCGCAGCTGGGTCGTGGCTTTCCCTAAGTATGTCTGGTCAAGTATACATATACACAGACTGGGGTTGCCAGCACACCAACATCTTCACAGGTAGTGCTGGATATTTTAGGGGACTCTTGGTCCAACCAGCTTTATAACTCAATCTCACCTATTTCCTTATTGTAGCTCAATTGCATATGTCTTTTGTTCAATCAGGTCCTGTGACACCTAGTATAGCCTTTTTGATGGTCGGATGTCTCTTCTCTTTGAGTGGCAGAAAAATTGGTTGGATCTAACCCAGTTTTATTACATTTCAACACTTCCAACACTATCTAATTGTTTTAAGTAAAGGTATTCTTCAATAAATATTGCAGTTTACATACTTTTTTCTCCTGTTACACATTTTCATACATGTATCTATTAGGCATTGTGCCTATTTTGTCATTCAGATAAGTCAGTGTTCCTCCCATACCACATTACCAGATGAACTGCCCTCCTCAAAGTAATTAAACAGGGAAAGCATTACTTGTCATTGATAGGTATATCAGCAACATAGCTATTACTGGTAACATTTCACTGCAACAGGAAGCAATATTTGCTTATGACCTTATTAGGATTAGAAATCCTCTGAGGAAATGATTTCATATTGCTCAAAGCACTTCTTTATTTCACTGCTTGACTTTTGCCAAGCAATACTGTATTAGTAAGGGACAGTCATCCTTTTGGTTTGCAGATTTCTGATCCATTTTTACTCATGTCAGCCTGGCCTAACACCTTACTGTGGAATCTGCCCACTTTATCCCTGGTAAACCCAAAAGATGCACAGCAGGAACAGCTAAGGAAGCATGGCCCGCTAGGGAAACAAACTGGGAAGCTATTTGTTTCACAGAGGCAGCAAGTAGGAATTTAAAAGGATCTGGTTATAGGAGCATACTTATATTAATACTGCTCTTCTTGATATCTTGTTTCTCTTTTATGGTAACAGTTAACCTTAGTATTATATGTGCATGGCAATCTTATTCTCATCTCTCACACTGCTTGTCACCTCTACTTTTATTTTAAGTCTATTGTTGCTGTGGTATGGCTCTTCTCATTTACGTATTATTTTGTAAAATTCCAGTACATTAAAGCAACCTTTTAAAAGGTCTGAGGGAGCAAAGAGATGACAGAAGATGACAGTTGCCAGGGATAGTTTCAGGGGAAGTAGCCATGTTGTTAGAACAGTTGTCAAGGAGAGTTTCTGGGCTAACAGCAGACATACCAGAAGAATGTTGTTGCTGTCCTGGAGAGTTGGAGACTTGAACCCAAGAGCCTGACTAGCCAGTGAGGGGCTGAGAGGAACCACCAGCTGATGTTACTTGCTTATCTGTGGAAGTAAAGTAGAGAAAGAAGTAAAGTAGTCTGCCTTTGACCAGACTAGGTCTATTTTGTGGTGGCAGACCAGCTCCACACATTTCTGGATGATATTGATTATCTGAGTGATTTTCATTTATGGTTGTTGTGGGTTTTCCAGGCTGTATTGCCGTGGTCTTGGCATTGTAGTTCCTGACATTTCGCCAGCAGCTGTGGCTGGCATCTTCAGAGGTGTAGCACCAAAAGACAGAGATCTCTCAGTGTCACAGTGTGGAAAAGATGTTGGCAGGTCATTTATATCTACTCAGGAGGGGTAGGGTTGAGCTGAGTCATCCTGTAAGAGTTTCCCAGGGTGTGGAATGCTAATGGCGGGAGGCTTCAGTGTATCCTGAGGAGGTTCCACTGAGGAAGTTCCACTGTATCCTGAGAACCTCCTCAGGATACAGTGAAGCCTCCTGCCATTAGCATTCCACACCCTGGGAAACTCTTACAGGATGACTCAGCTCAACCCCACCCCTCCTGAGTAGATATAAATGACCTGCCAACATCTTTTCCACACTGTGACACTGAGAGATCTCTGTCTTTTGGTGCTACACCTCTGAAGATGCCAGCCACAGCTGCTGGCGAAACATCAGGAACTACAATGCCAAGACCACGGCAATACAGCCCGGAAAACCCACAACAACCATCGTTTTCCGGCCGTGAAAGCCTTCGACAATACATCGATTTTCATTTAGTTTCCCAGGACTTTTCTTTTTCAGAGGTGCATGCCAGTATGGAGTACTGGCATCTCTTGGGAATTCAGGACTTGGGCTGATAGGAGCAAACCTCATGAGAACTGGCACCTCTTTTTTTATAAGGAAAAAAAAACTGCTTCGGATAATCCAGAAACTGCTGCTGTCACCCCAACTGATGACCTACATCAGGAGAAAGACAGAGGGAATATGTCCCTGTTGATTCTTCTGGTTTTCTTGGTATTTTCCATGGTATCCTTCTGAGTTGCTTGTCTGGATCTGAAATTGAAGGCAGTACAGCCTACTTCATGGAAACATTTTCAGAAGGTAATATAGGGAGACTTCTTCTCTACTCGTGGCATTTAGTGTAATGGGGTGCCACATGATTCTGTTGTGTTCTGAATCTTTAACATTAGTGGAAAACAATTTTAAGACTTCTACATGACAACATCTGTAAACTATCATCATGCTTGCTCTCTTTCTTCTGTCCTTGTATTTGTCTGTTAGCTTTATGAGTGTTATTGTAGAAAATATGGAATAATTGGCTCGTATTCATTTCAACAGAGGCATTAACTTAAACTATCTGTTGGACCTTCACCTGTTGTTCAGTGTAGCATCTGTCAGTGAATAAGAATGAAGTTTGTAAAAGGCCTTCAATTTTTTTGCATGACTCTTATTGTCTCCATCCTAAGAGCTCTAAACACAGCAACAGCAGGGACAAACCAGGCATTCTCCTCCCCCACCTTTCAAGAGAGGTTGCAATGCAACATCACCCTTCCATTTCCCCAAAAGAGCAAACAGTATTGACAAATCTGTGTTTGGCACTCTTAAATCACAAACATAATTTAGGTAGCATTTAATTAAAGACCAGTCCCATCTGATTCATAGATGTGATTAATTCCAATACAGTTATCTGAGGTTTGGCACTTAGAAAAGCAGCACATTAGTCATATTACTGTACGTTTGCAAATTCTAATTGTATTGAAGGGAGTTGGCTTTAATTATTTCTTCTGCAAAGCACTAATGTGCAGCCTTGACCAAAAAAATATTTAACCCATGCTCTAACCTGGGTGGCCCAGCCTAGCCCAATCTCATCAGATCTTGGAAGTTAAGTAGGGGCAGTCCTGGTTAGTACTTGGATGGGAGACCACCAAGGAAGTCCAGGATTGCTATTCAGAGGCAGGCAATGGCAAACCACTTCTGTTCATCTCTTGCCTCGAAAACCCTCTGGGGTTGCTATAAGTCATCTGTGGCTTGACAGCACTTTACACACAGATGGAATCCATGCTACCTCAGATAACCAATCAGTTATCATGACATATAGTGTAATTACTAATCATATTGCATGGAAATCCTTTCTTAAGATTGCAGAAGCGATCACACATACAGCTGCATTCAGATTATTTCTTCATTTAAGAGAGTGGTCTGCACTTTAGGTGAAGATTGTACAGTGTAATGTATGGGGATTCACAAATACCTGCTACAGTAAAATATGTGCTCTAAAAAGCACTTTTTAAACTTTTCCTGATTGCAGAAGAGGCTGAAATCTATACATTTTTGGCTTACATACCACATTGCTCAAATGAACTAACCACTTTATTAAATTGAGAAAGCATTCTCAAGTAATGTATGAACTGGCTCATTATTCTATTTGATGGTCTTAGCAAATCACAAGACTCAGCCATCTCTCAGATCTTCTTAGAATACCTTATTACTTTGTATTACTACACGAGTGTGAGAGAGAACATGCTTAGCATCTTGTATACTGTTGTTGCTAAATACACAGAAATAAAGCACAAACCCTAAATGGGTATCAACATAAAAGGAATCATTCAGCGACAGACTGGTGCAGTTTTGCTAACCTAGACTGGTGTAACTTCTCTTAAAATCCTATACACTGAAATATATTTTGGGATCTGAAATAAATGCTATGTGATTGGATCAATATTAACTAAACAAAGGAATAAATGATATGCTACTCATATTTGGAAAAGGCACAAAACTAGGAAAGAAAGCAGCTGAGAATGGTGGTTTTCAAACTTCAGCAACCCAAGGGCCCTAATTTTGATTATAAAATTTTTGCGCACCCCCAATTGCTCTTCTCTCCTGGCTCTTTCCATATGCCAGACATACCCTATTCAAAATGTGAGTGGCAAGCCACATATGGCCCCATGGATGCTTCTATCCTTTCATATCTTCAAAACAATACTGTGAGGCCCTTATCGGTTTCACTTTAAAAGCAAGTTTAAGACACAAAAATTCTTATTTGGACATGGCCTATGAAGTTCAGATTTCAGAGGGTAGATGATTTAAAGGGACACTACATAAAAAATCCAGGTCACTTCTAATCAATCTCACTGCTTGATTTGAACCAGAGAGCAATAAACCTCCCTAATAACTTCAAGACAGAAACAAGCTGAACAGGGTGGGGAAAAGGTCTATATAAGAAAAATTCAGAGTTGTTCAAACATAACCTGACTCTCTGGAAGCCAGATTAAAACTACCATTTTTTAAAAAAAAAATATGAATGCAGAGCAGACTAGCCTCTTTTTACCTATGCTGAAATCCTTTGTATTGGAAAACAGAGTGAAAGTCAGTTCAGTTTTATATGTGAAATAATTATGAGGTCAGTTACTCAACTAAGTAGGGTTCCTAGGACTGAATTATTGGTTCCCAGCAGATTTTCTGACTAATGTTCTGAGGTTATTTGGAAGCTATATAACTACAGGCAATTGTAGATCTATGAGTACCTGCCCTTCCAAAGAGGGGAAAGCTGATTTCATCTCCTTCCCCTGAGATGGAGAATCACTGTCCCTGTCCCATCCCTAGAAAGCTGCACTCCATTTTCTTGTTAGCTGGATAATGCAAGAAGGAAGGCTGAACAGTGTTTTCTTCTTTTGTGTTTCCTTGCAACATCCAGGGATCCCTGGGCCCCAGTTTGAGAGATGCTGTCTCAGATTATAGGATTTGAATTTAAATACTTAAAAAAAACATTTCTAATCAATACAACTAAGGATTAATGGCAGATAGAAAATATTGAACACAGATAGCAGAAATCCAATATAACAGTAAAAAAGGTACTCCAGGAAAAATGCAACAACAAAACATGTAAATTATAATGCGCTGAGAAATATATACACACATAACTACAAGTAAAACCTGCTCATTTTGGGAGGGGGGATATTTTAACTGGGCTTAGTTTCAAGTCTCACATACTCCTTCCAACAATTGCATTTAACTTCATACTACATTTTTACATCATTTTTCTAATCCAGTTACTTACTCCATGCTTCTTTAATGTTTGATAAATAACATTTTCTAGTTACAATATGTTACCCCGTAGTTTTTGGATTTGTACAGACAACTGTACAAATAGGGATTATTTTTGAAATTGTTTATCATAAATGTCCCAGTATTTTTCGATACGCTTGTTGCAAAAGGATGCAGCTGCAAATATTGCTGGTGGATTTGATAGCCAAGGTTATATTTTGCCTTAACTGATTCAAAAGGAACTGAGGCTCCATCCTTGAAATAACTTTATCTATAAATACACCTTTTCTTTATCCAGCTGCACCAATTAAATGTTTCTCCTTCCATCTTAAATGCTAGCTTAAACACTTGGCAAGGAAAATAATTTTGGTTTATGTTGTCCTGGAAGCTTATGGCATGAGAAATAGTATTTCTTGCTATCTATGCAAACTAATATGGGGGGGGGGTGGAGGTGTAATGTTGAGGTTCTGCTTCTGTTCCTTCTCATTTATGATTTAGCATTCCCATTTCACAATACTCGGCAACCCTTCTTACTCCAAATTCTTTGTTCCTATTATGGACAATACCACCCCAGAATCTCCACCTGTCAGGCTCTCCTTTGATATACTAGTACTGGATCCTCTTAAACCTCCTTGAGTCACTAAAGATGCAAAAAGCCCTTTGTAAACCCAGAAAAGTAATCCAACCCCACAATTAGAAGCAGTTACTCTGGGGAAGCTCATTATAGTTCACTAAGACTTTGACACAGGAAATAAGCAGCAGCTAGTACAATTTGAAGAAGGTAGATGAATGGCAAGCACAATGAAAAGTTTAACAAGGCACCACTGGCAGATGCATAAGGATAATTTATAGAGGACACTGGACATGCACATTTATTTATTTGTCATGCATACAGACACTAAACAAGGAAAATGCTGGCAAAGTTTTCGCCAATTTTATCTTAACAGATGCTGTCAGAACTTCTAGTTTCTTTTTGTTCTCTTAAGTGGGGCAAGACTGTCATACTTTAAAGGAAACTAATATATTTTACAGCTTTCTTGAGAACCACATGGCTATTTTTTTAAATAGATGGTATTACTTCTAGCTGAGCTATTATTTTGATTTAAAATAACTTCCAAGTGTCCAGGTAAGATCTGACCTTCTTTAGTCTAAATGCACTAAATAAACTCTCCGTTTCAACTTTGACTAATTCTACATTTTTCAGAAGTCTTCTTTTGAAATCAAACTTTTGGGGGGTAACTTTCCAGATAGATTCTGAATTAAATGTTAACTTTTCACAATCAGTTCAAAAATACAGTCTGCAATTGCACCATATCCTAATCACCACTCAATTGTGTTCCGGGCCCTACTAGTTGTATTTCATGACTACCACTGCAATCCAAATCTTGTCTACCTAAAAGCCCCATTTTGTACAGTGGGATTTACTTAGGTATGTGCATATAGATGAGCAGTCTAACTGTTCCAAGACAGCCATTTATGGTATCCAGACATTTTGTCTATGTCTCTCACATATATTTACCTAGTTAATGTGACAGTAGTGGAAATGAACCATTGTTTACCACTTTCTTTTGGGCTGCCTTGATTTCCTTCCCCATCTCAGAGGGTTGTTGGTGGTGGGGAGATAATAATACACTCTTAGTACCACATTTCATTTTAGGCCTAGAATTTTCTGCCCTAGTAATTTGATAGAGTTCATTCCTCTTACACAGTAATTTCCCTCTTCTTTCCTGCATGTGATAGAGAACTAATCTTTAAACATCACTTACAAATCTCACTCTGCAATTTACTAAAGCAGCATCTAGGAAAATTCTATGACTAGAACTTTGGCTTCCTCTCTAGCTTTTCAGGATAGCCACTACTTTAATATTCACAATTTCTGGAAAATATATATAACGTTTACTGCAATATGTCACAGAATCAGAACAAGTTAAAAATTGTATAAAATGGATGCAAATCTTGGAGAAAGTATTTCTATGAGTGAATGGGAAAACTTATGGACAAAAGAAATCAAATTTACAGATTGTCAAATGTTAATAGAGAATTGGTATAAAATGTTTTTAAGAAGTAAATCACTCCCAAGGATCTTGCAAGAACCAGTAAGGATTATACTGGAAGGTGTTGGAAATGCCAATGTATGGATGCAACATTCAGTCATATGTGGTGGACATATAAGAAGGCAAGAAGATATTGGATAAAAATTTATGAAAAGATGCAACAGACATTCATTTTTCACTTTGTACTGAATCCGAAAAATATGTTATTAAATATCTTACCTAGTAATATTACAAAAGTACATTGCAAACTTTTAATCATATGGTGACGACAGCGAGGGTAGTATTTGTAACAAAATGGAAGGCATTTTTTCCCCAGATGTGTCTAAGTGGATGAACAAATTGTGTGAATATGCATCTATGGTTAAATTAACTTCCTATAAGGATAACAGATCAATCTTAGAATTTCAGGAAAAATGGAAAGTCCTTTTTGACTATAGAGCTGATAATTTAGAAAAACTAAGAATAGCTTTTAAGGAAGCAGACTAACTAGAAAATTGGTATTTTAAAACTAGCAACCAAACCCGTTTTTAAAGAAAGGACTCTATTCGGCCTCAAAAGGACTGCTATAGAGCACAGGAGCATCATTGTGCTGCTCCAGCAGTGCTCCTGCACTCCAGCGTGGCCTGATTTCGGCCTGTTTTATGTCTTGGGATGCTGAATATAAAATATTGAGTATAATGCAGAATATAAAATGCTGGATATAAAGTAAGAAGATGGAAAGAAGCAATATTTTCTACCTTAAATTTGCTGTTATATGTTCTGTTTGTTTTTTTAGGTTATTGTTATTTTTTTCTTTTCCAATACACTTTTTATCTGAAAATAGTCAATTTCTATAATAAAGTTATTTATTTGAATTCGATTTATATTCTGCTCGCCCTGGAAGTGGGTTCAGAGCATATCACAACCAAGAATAAAATCAACAGGGTAACATGAAAATATAAAAACATCAGTAACAATTCATTAAAAAAGCAGCACACACATATTACATAAGTCTCCAGTATCAGCAAATCTGTGAGGCAGGGTAGCCAGTTGTTAAGCAGCAGAACTAGGGGTATACACACCCCTCTGGCAGGAGGCCGGTTGGATGGCTCGCTTGCCTTAACCACCATATGCGTGGTGGCACATCTCTGTCTTACAGGCCTGGCAGAATGACAGCAAATCCTGCTGGGCCTTGGTTTCCTGACGCAAAGAGTTCCACCAGGTTGACGCCAGGACCAAGAAGGCTCTGGTCTTAGTCAAGGCAAGATAAAGTTCCTTAGGGCCAGAGATCACCAGCAGATGTCTATTTGCTGAGTGGAGCACCCTCCAGGGAACATATGGTGAGAGGTGGTCCCACAAGTATGCTGGTCCCAGTTCGCTAAGGGCCTTACAGGTTACTTAGGAGGTTACTTAGTTGAGCTGTGTGCTAGAAAGCTGGGAGGTAACTATTAGGCCAGCTATAACGAAATGAACAATTGCTATCTCAGACAAATTCAAAGGACTACAAAAGAATCCCACAGGATCCATATTTTTCCTTGCAAGTAGTTAAATAGATTTACAATGTACTTTATATCAAGCCTCCTCCTACAAACATGTTTTAAATTTTTTAAAAAACCCTTTCAGGTTCAAGACTTACTTTTTGAACAAAATTAAATCTGCAAATTCAGAGAACCTGCTGCATCTATTGTTACAACAGTATATTGATATAGCAATATGAAAGTGACGGGTTTTTTTAAATTACAAAAGCCCTGGTGGCCCAACAGAGGAGAGGTGGCCATTTCAGGTGACAGAAAAAGTGAAAGAGTTTAAAAAAAGATATAGCTGCTGCTGCTCCCGGTTCCCTCCCGAAAGAGGATGGTTTGCCCCACTGGTGCCAGCTTCTACCTCCTCACTAGATTGGCTCTATTGAAGTGCTCAGGTTTGGACCACAGGGGGATTAGGGATGGGTGGTGGAGCTGATTCCCCTTTAAGCTGCCACATGTAAAGACTGGCAATATGCTCATTTTTAATCTTTAAGAAAATTCAGCCCTTATATTAATATATTGATATAAGCATGCACAAAAAATAAAAAGGCATGCATGCTATGATGCCGATATGACAACAACACCCTTGCTTAAAAATCCTAATTATTTAAGGTGTATGAGGAAGAAAATAAATCGACTCCACATCTGTAAAAAAAAGCAGAGAGAGGGTGATCTGCCTGGCCCCGCCCCTTGTTGCTCCAGCCTATAAGACTGCTGCTAGGGGACTGCTCGCCTTGTTACTGTTTATTGTTTTTATACTGTGTGTGTTAGTTATTGTAGTCTATGTTGTTAATTTGGTAGGGTATTGGGGTTTTGTGTATGTTTGATAGCTTAGTCTGTGATAGTTGGTGGGCTGTTGATTTTGTGAGGGTGGTGGGTTAGCACTATGATCATTGGTGAGAAGGCCGGCTTGGGGTCGGGGATCCCAGTGATCCGGGGACGCGGGAGGTATGGTTGTGGGAGCAGATTATGGAAGGGAAGGGCATTGAGACATGGTAGGGCTCGGTGCCCTTCCAATCTGCGTCTCATCCCAAGATATACCTGTTGTGGGGCTAGGATATTAAACCACTCTCCGACACTGGCACTGTGCAATGCCAGGTCCATAAATAATAAGACCAAAACGCTGCAAGATTATCTTGCAGCATTGAATGTGGACCTGGCTTGCGTGACCAAGACATGGGTGAGGGAGGGTGAGACGGTCGCTTTGAAAGAACTAGCCCCCCCCCCAGGTTATATGGTCCTCCACCAGTCCCGGACAAGTGGTCAGGGGGGAGGCGTGGCTTTGCTCATTCGGGAGTCTTTCTCCTTCAGACCACTCCCCACCCCAAAAGTTACTGGCATTGATTGTGTGGGCCTAGCGTTGGACGCCGAGGAGAGGTTGGCAATATGCGTGGTGTACCGACCGCCTACTGCACCTGCATCTTCCCTGTCTGGTCTCTTGGAGGCGGTGGCCAGCTGGGCCTTGGAATTCCCGAAACTTTTGGTTCTCGGGGATTTCAATGTCCATGCTGACGACGATGCCTCCATGCAGGCCATTGACCTGGTGTCCTCCATGGTGGCCCTAGGACTCTCCCAGTTTGTTTCGGCTCCCACGCATCAAGCAGGTCACACGCTGGATTTGATTTTTGGGGCAGGGATGATGGTGGTCCTGGATACCTATGATGCAGTGCCATGGTCAGATCACTTTGTTCTGAAGGCTCGTCTGAGCATACCGCTCCTTTCCTGGGTTGGCGGTGAGCGGATTTACGCTCGCCCGCGGAGGCTTATGGATCCAATTGGTTTCCAGGCGGCTCTGCGGGATCCGATGCCCCCTGGCAGTACGTTAGATGAGCTGGTGGATGATTGGCATGACCGTCTTTCCGAAGCCATCGACGCTATTGCCCCCGCCATCCTCTCTGAGCCCGCAAACGGGTAGCTCCTTGGTTTACCGAGGAGCTTCGCCAGATGAAGCAGTCTCTGAGACGACTAGAGCGAGTGTGGAGGCGGGGGCACGACGAAGAGGCAAGAACATCTTATAGAACGTTTATGAAAGCCTATGAGGTGGCAGTGAAAGCAGCAAAGAGGGATTTCTTTGCTGCTTCCATTGCGTCCGCTAGCTCACGCCTGGCTCAATTATTTCGAACAGTTCGGTCCTTGGTCTCCCTCTCTCAGGGAGACCACCAAATTCTTAATTCAACTATTGGCTGCGAGGCTTTTGCGAGCTATTTTGCGGGTAAAATCTTGTCCCTTCGCCATGGCCTGCCACCCACTGTTGATACAGTAAGGGAACTGGAGACCCCTTGGCCGTCTTCTGGGTCCGTATTAGACCATTTCAGACTGCTCTCTCAGGACGATGTTGACAGGATCCTGCAGGGGATGAGGCCAACCACCTGTCCTCTGGACCCCTGCCCATCCTGGCTGGTGAAGGCCAGCTCAGAGGGGCTACGGGACCATTTGGAGGCCATTGTTAACATCTCCCTGAGCTCTGGGGTTTTTCCAGGAGTGTTAAAGGAGGCGGTAGTGCGGCCCCTCCTGAAAAAAACATCTTTGGACCCCACCAACCCGTCCAGTTACCGCCCAGTGTCGAACCTCCCGTTCCTGGGCAAGGGGATTGAGCGGGCGGTGGCGGTACAACTGCAGGAATTCCTGAATGATGCTCTAGTCCTGGACCCATTCCAGTCTGGCTTCCGTCCTGGCCATGGGACGGAGACAGCCTTGGTTGCCCTCACAGACGACCTTCGCAGGCATCTGGATCGAGGCGGGTCAGCGCTGCTTGTGTTACTTGATCTCACAGCAGCGTTTGACACGGTTGACTATGATTTGTTGGCCAGCCGCGGGGATTAGGGGGACAGTCTTACAGTGGCTGGTCTCCTTTCTCCAGGGTCGGGGACAGAGGGTGGCACTTGGGGGAGATCTATTGCCCCGTCACCCTTTGGTGTGCGGGGTTCCCCAAGGGGCGATACTCTCCCTGATGTTATTTAACATCTATATGCGCCCCCTTGCCCAGTTGGTGCGGAGGTTTGGGCTGGGTTGTCATCACTACGCGGATGACACCCAACTTTTTCTGTTGATGGACGGCCAGCCAGACACGGCCCCAGACAATCTGGCCAGAGCTTTGGAGACGGTGACGGCATGGTTGAAACAGAGCAGGCTGAAATTGAACCCAGTGAAGACGGAGGTCCTGCAGCTGGGATGGGGGCTGCCAGATGTTGGGATCCAGCTCCCTGCCCTGGATGGGACACCACTGGCAACTTTGCCAGTGGTAAAGAGTCTGGGTGTGCTCCTGTATGCCTCCCTATCGATGGAGGCCCAGGTCACGGCGGTTGCCAAGTCTGCATTTTTCCATCTTCGTCAGATCAGGCAACTTGCCCCCTACCTGACGCCCCAGGACCTGGCTACAGTGATCCATGCAACGGTCACCTCCAGGCTAGATTACTGTAACTCACTCTACGCTGGGCTACCCCTGGGCCTGATCCGGAAACTACAACTGGTCCAGAATGCGGCGGCACGGGTCCTGACTGGTATACCTTACCAGTCACACATCACACCTGTCCTGCGCCAGCTGCACTGGCTTCCGGTTGAATTCCGAATCAGGTTCAAAGTGTTGGTTCTTACCTTTAAAGCCCTGAGTGGGTTGGGACCGGCATATCTTCGGGACCGCCTCTCCCTGTACGTTCCCTGGAGATCGCTTCGATCAGCGAATAAATATTTACTTGTGGTCCCCGGCCCTAAGGAAGCCCGCCTCGCTTCAACCAGGGCCAGGGCCTTTTCAGTCCTGGCCCCAGCCTGGTGGAACGCTCTGTCAATGGAAACCCAGGCCCAGCGGGACATATTATCGTTCCGCCGGGCCTGTAAGACAGAGCTGTTCCGCCAGGCGTTTGGTGATTGAAGGGGGCAGTGCCATGTCGGCCTCCCACCTTTGGGGTGGGGAAGGTTCTCCCCACCACTGCACCTTGTTAGTTTTATTATTTGTATATTGATTTTAGTTTTTGTTTTTATCGATTTTAACTGTTCACCGCCCAGAGCCCCTGGGGATGGGCGGTATATAAATTGAATAAATAAATAAAAATAAATAAATAAATGTGTAGAAGAACCATACCCAAACTGATTCCAATTATTTGTGGATTGACTGCTAGGAAAATCAGGAATAAGTTGAGCCCTTAATGTATGGAGTTCCACAGGATTCAGTGCCATCACCCATGCATGCATCTTTAAATGAGATGACCCCAAGCTATATAATTCTTTGCCTCCGTTCTAAACCAGTGTTGGTTATGTACTGTCAAGCAGCTTAGACTGAACGAACTGAACCAAGTAAGATGGAGATGATGCTCGTTGGTAAGGATTGGGAGAGTCTTTCCTTGGCAGGCTCCTTTATGAGAACAGCTGCCTTATTGGACTCAGTCCCTCTGCTGAAAAAGCATGCACCAAGAATGCTTCTTCATCCCCTCCCCATCTTCACTTGGCTTGTGAGCGATCTTCCTTTCTGGATTCCTTTAACCTGGCCATACTGTGCTACAGTACAATAATGTCAAGGCTCAACTATTATAACCAGCTGTGCATGGTACTACCCTTGAGAATGGCTTATAAATCTCAGCCAGAAAAGAATGCAGCAACCAACTGTTACTTGGAATTAATAGCTGTACTCTAATTTTGAAGTAATTACATTAAGTGCTCATCTGCCCCAGGTTCACTACAAGGTACCCACAAACTTGAAGGAACACTTCCCCCTGTACATGTGAAGCAGCTCTGGATTTTTAGTTAGTAGTAACATAATTTCAATAAGAGTGTTTTAACAATTATAGAAACAGGGTTTCTCACCTGTAACTGTTGTTTGTCGAGTATCTTCTGTGCAGATACACATTAGGACTGCGCAGGCGCAGGCCAGCCGCGGAGAGATTATCCTAGCTTTTAGAGTTGTTAAAGGGGATGCTCAGCTCCACCCTGCATGCGCGGTAGCGTTCCCTCCAAAAACACAGCTGTTAGAGCAAGCGGCCCCACCATTCCCTCAGTCCAACTGAGCCGCCGGAGAGCAAAGTATATAGAAAAACAGCACTCACAGCGGGGCAGGAGGGAGGGAATGTGTGTCTGCACAGAAGATACTCGACGAACAACAGTTACAGGTGAGAAACCCTGTTTTTTGTCGTCGTTCTTCTGTGCAGCCCCACATTGGGAGTATAGCGAGCTACTCACCAATGGGGGCGGGTGTGAGTGATCAGTGAAATAAGGAATGCAGGACAGCCATGCCAACAGCTGATTCTCGTCTTGCATTCACATCCACAGAGTAGTGTTTGATGAAGGTGTCTGGCGTAGACCAAGTTACCGCCTGGCAGATGTCCTGTAAAGGGATGCCACGAAGAAAGGCAGCAGAAGCGGCTTGAGCCCGAGTGGACTGGGCAGTCAATGAAAAAGGACACTGCACTCCAGCTTGGCGGTAACAAAGTTTAATTGCAGACACTATCCAACGTGAGATGGACTGAGCAGAAGCAGCAAGTCCTTTACGTGAGCCAGAGTAACAAAGGAACAGTGAGGATGACTTTCTAAAACTCTTGGTCCCATGCAAATAGTACAATAAAGCACGTTTCAAATCTAATGTGTGCAATGCTTGTTCCCCCGGGGAAGAGGGTGTTGGGAAAAAGGAAGGAAGGATCACCTTTTGTTGCAAGTGAAACTTAGACACCACCTTAGGTTAGAATTCAATACTGGTGTGGAGTACAACTTTCTCAGGGAAAAACTGCAAAAATGGGGGGTCAGTGCAGAAGGCATAGTTCCCCAACCCGTCTAGAAGACGTGACCACAACCAGAAAGGCCACCTTCTGTGTCAGCAAGGCCAAGGGGCAGGTCGCCAGCGGCTCAAAGGGCTGGACCATCAGCTGGGAAAGGACCAAGGGCAAGCTCCATTGAGGAACAGGTGGAGCCCTAGGCGGAAAAGACTTAAATAGACCCTTCAAAAACTGTTTTGAAAGCCAGTGGGCGAAAACAGTTTTCCCCTCAATCTGTTTGTGGAAAGCAGAGATCGCAGCCATATGCACCTTCACACTGTTAAAGGAAAGGCCTTCGGAATGCAGACCCAGGAGGTAGTCCAAAATCAGGGGCAAGGGACAGACAAAGGGGGAAATCCCTTTAGGGGCTAACCAGTAGGAGAAGCGAGACCACTTTCGACAGTAGGACACCCTGGTGGACAGCTTCCGGGCATTCAGAATGACCCGGAGAACCCCAGAAGACAAGGCTACTCCGGGGAGTGCAGGAACCAGGCAGCCAGCTTCAGAACGTCTACATCGTGATGCCAGATCCCGTCCCTGACTAACAGGTCCGGAACAGGTGGCAGTGGCAGGCATCGTCCCTGGGAGAGGGAGAGCAACAGGGGAAACCATTCTTGGCGGGGCCAGCGTGGGGCCACCAGGATGCAATGGGTCTTGAGGGCTCGGATCCTGCAGAGAACCTTGTGCAGGAGAGGGGTAGGCGGGAAGGCGTAGAAGAACCCTGGAGTCCAGGGAATCTGGAATGCGTCCCCCAGGGATCGAGGGTCCAACCCTGCCTGGGAACAGAACATGGGAGCTCGCCTGTTGGTGGCCGTTGCAAAGAGATCGACCTGCGGACACCCCCACTGGTGGAAAATCGGTAGGAGGTAAGCAGGGCTGAGGGACCATTCATGCTGTGGCAGGAACACTGCTGAGCGTATCCGCCGAGGTGTTGAACTCCCCCGCTATGTGTATGGCCCGTGGCAGGACATTGTTGTCTATGGCCCAGTTCCAGAGAGCTGTGGCTTCTGTGCAGAGCTTGAGCGAGACCGTTCCTCCCTGCATGTGCAGGTAGTAACAGGCTGTTGTGTTGTCCGAAAGGACTTGAACCCGTCTGTTGCGAAGCACATCTGTAAAAGAAGCAAGGGAGTAACGGATCGCTCGAAGTTCTAACACATTAATATGCATGTTAGCTTCAGCTGGTGACCAAGTGTCCTGGGCTGTCAAGGTGCCACAGCGCCCTACCCCGCCTAAGGTAGAGGCGTCAGTGGAGACAGTGACATCAGCCACAAAGGCGCCAAATGGACAACCTGCAGACAAATTTTGGGGGATCGTCCACCAGTCCAGGGACCTAAGGACCGGCCTGGGAATAGAGAACCTTTGATGTTGGCTCATTGTCAAAGGGTTGAACTTACGGACAAAGCAATTTTGCAAAGGCCTCATACGCAAACGTGCAAAAAACACCATAGCAGTAGTAGAGACCATGAGACCAAGTAAGGTCTGGACCATAAGGGCTGACCGGTATCGGTTAGAAATAAAAAGGCGCGCCAGGGAGACTAACCTGAGCAGCCTATCAGGGGGTAAATACGCTCTCCCTGAGGGGGAGTCAAAGTGGACCCCAATGAACAGTATGGCTGTGACGTCAAAATTAACCAGGAGGCCCAATCTAGAGAACACCGACATGGTGAGGGCAAGGTGATCCCTAAGGGAATCTGCAGACGGCCCCACTAGGAGCCAGTCATCCAGATAAGGGTAGATGACACACCCCATTGACCTCAGAAACGCCACCACAGCTGACATACATTTTGTAAACACACGGGGGGCCGAAGCCAACCCGAAGGGCAAAACTGTATATTTAAACACCGCATCTCCGCAAAGAAAGCGGAGGTACTTCCTATGCCCCTCATGGATGGACATATGGAAATAGGCATCCTTTAAGTCGATGATGGCGAGCCAGACGCCCACTTCCAGGAGTTCTATCACCTTTGCCAAGGTCAGCATTCGGAATTTCTGGACCTTAATGTAGGCATTGAGACCCCTAAGGTCTAATATGGGCCGAGAGCCTCCATCTTTTTTGTCAACCAGAAAGTATCTGGAGTAGAACCCATAAGGTGACTCTGAGAGATTAAGTTCACGAACAGCACCTTTGTTAAGTAACTCAACAACATTATTATGCAGAACAACATCAGAACAGGGTTTAGATGAACGTGGAGGGAGAGAAAGAGGGGGGGTTTCAACAAACAACAACTTGTAACCACGGGCCACGATTGCAAGGACCCAAGAGTCATCAGTAATACATTGCCAAACGGGCAGAAAAGGACAAAGCCTGTCCAGAAACGGAGCAAGCTGAACAGTGTCGAGCGACCCACTGGGTAGCATCCTTGTCTAGTCAGAACAGTGACTTCTGTCCTGAAGCCGGGGCCTTCGGAGAAGCAGGCTGATTATGTTTCCCTCTAGACCGGGAAGACCTCTTAGATGCATGCCGATGTGGGGCTGAGTAAGACCGCTGACCGTAGGGCTGATGGTAGGGGAATCGCACTTGACGTTGGTGGTACGGTTGGTATGGGGGCTGGTAAGGCTGGAACCGAGTGGAATGGTGCCTTGGAACGTAAGGTTGCTGGGACGCGATCACCCCCAGGGACTTTGCGGTTTGATTATTCTTTCTCATTTGGTGGAAAAGAAAAACAGCCTAAAGTCTACATTAGGGGATTTGTTGCAATGTTCTCTGCTAAGTGGTATACTGAAATGTGGGATATTGGTTTGCTAAACTATGCAATGAGAATACTGCTTATGGTTTCTGAAATGACAACCCAATCTTATACATTCTACAATATGGCAAACACAGAGGTAGTTCAATTTCTTCTTGAATGAGTAGCAGCACAAACAACTATCTTTTTCAAGCCATATAAAATTTGGTTACCAATAGTCCAAAAGAGCAACAGATCATGGGAGTGTAAGGAAGTTGCCAGTTAAAGCTGGAATTCATGTAAAGATGGCTCGACTTTGGTTCAGAACTGTTAAGTTTTTTCAGGCTCTAGCCTAACTTTAAAATATGCTGGTTAAACTAATCCACAACACCTGCAGAGTAATCTCTGAGTTCCTCAGTAATTTTACCGTGGGAGATTGTTCTCAGACTTTATCTGTCCTCCCTAGCTGTTCTCATAGTTAAAATGCTAATTAACAGCTTGGCCCTGATTGGGTCTTGAATTGCCAGGTGATACACTGAGTTCTAGAAAAGATGGCTTCTCAGCTCACCCAGTCCTCTTCTCTATTCATTCCACTTTGGCATGTTCATATGCCAGACCAACTAGGCATGGAGGGGGCATGTATTTTACCAGATGGGTCAGATGAGCAACAAATAGATACCAACCAGAGATGCTTAGGTAGCAAGCTCTTGAGTTTTTAGATCAGCAGACTTTTAGATAGCAACAGTAAGATTTTCTTATTTTAATGTATGTTGCCTGTTTGTGAATGCTTTATGCTTTGCAACACTCCTTAAGCTAACAAGGTATACTTTTATTCAAGCTGAGTATGGAATTCATGACTTGGGCGTTAGTACACCCTAGAATGAAGCCAGAGGCTGGAAAGCCAAGGCCTTACAGTAAGGTAAAGCTTTCACTCTCACAAACTAAAGGAAGTGCATCCCACCTGCCAGATTGCCGGAGTGGCTGCATTCAGTGCCCAGAATTAGGTTTGGGGCAGCTATTCAATTCATGCAGGGAGCTCATAAAAAAAAGACTGGACACAAGTTCTCATAGTGATTTTTTTATATAATCTCCAGAAATGGGTAATTTAACAGTAGCAAATGATCATGGGTTTAAAAAGGGGAAATCTTGGGACTGCATTCTGTAACACAACACTAAAATTTGGTGACCATGTAAACTATTATTTCAGTACTGCCACAATATGTTTCTTCTTCTCTGACATGAGTGGTACAGATCCAGGCTTGCTGTGCTTCCGTCTGTTCAGTTCCCTAGAATAAGAAAGATCAAATGATATTTTTAATCTTAACTCTAAATGATAAAAAGATCCTAGCTGCCCAATAGCTTAGCAGCACAAGTATTTCATTGCACACAAACACACACGAACACCGACTTGTCACAGGCTAGACAGCAGCTTTAAGACAAACTAATTTTAAATGATTTAACACATTTTCCCACAAAATATTGAAGATTTTCAAGATTTCCCAACTCTTTCTAAAATCATCATCTATTGTGATTCTTACAGAGGGACCGACCCCCTTCTGTTCTATGCCTTTTCTCTACATGGTAATCATTACCAATCTGGACTATTTTTTCTACACTACTGACTTAGTCAATCCAATTGCTTAATTCAGCAAATAAATAATAATACAGAATCAGGGTTGGAAGGTAACCAACGAGCTATCTAACTTCTTGCCTTTAAAGGAATAAAGTAAATAAAGCCTTCCCAATAGACTCCTAGCCAGTGTTGTTTTTTAAAAAACTTCCTTAGAAGAACTTCCGAAGTCTACCTAGCCAGTTTACTACATACTGTGTTGCTCTTAAGAATTAGTAGGTCTCTCTAACTCTATTCAGTAGTGAAGCTGCTTGACTAAAGACAAGGATCAACAGAGCATGGAAATGAACAAAATAAAATTAAAATGTGTACTTTCGCCGTCGAGCTTCTCTCATGATGCGTAACTCCTTGGCTTGGCTGTAGATGATCTTTGGCAAATGACGATGGCGAGCTATACGTTTGATCTGTGGATGGTGCTGGAATTTTTCCTTCAGTTTTTGGTTATACTGCATAGCCGCTTTCTCTCGGGGATTAAGCTACACAAATAAAGCCCAGTGTTAACACTTCACAAATGGTAACAATATATTTCAAAAAGTTACAATTATTTTAAATTGTAGTTGTGCAGGAAATCTCATTTCAATGTGCTGGCTGCTGGGCACAGAACTGTAGTTGAAAGTTCTTACAAAGTGTGGAATATCAGAAGTGGGAAACTATTAGAGTTAAACTGGACAATCCCACATAGTGCAGGGGGGGAAACCCTATAGACTTTACACTTCAATCATGTTTCGATGCTCAAGATTTTCTGAGAACTCGAGTTGAATAAAGGAAGGAAACTGATCAGCTGACACATTTTCAGCCCTTCGGAGTTAATTATCATTCCCTTGAATGACCAATTTCCTATTTACCAGCAATAGAACAAAGATTAACAAGTGCTATGGGGACATGGTCAAGGTTGAGAGGAATAAAATAGGATCCAGATTATTAGGCCCACTGTGCTCTGGTTCAGTTTTAATGCTGAAACCAGTATTTAGGGACTGAGATCATGAAAATCCTTCCCTATTTCCCCCTTTTTTTCCAACATGAGCTGCTCTAACCCTGGAGGCTCAAAACAATTCTCAAAAAGAATTTAGGAGTGTATCCAAGTTTAATTTTAACCCAGGATAATAGTCATATGTAACGGAAATTTTTAAAGAAGTCTTCTGAAAGCACATCCAGTTTTATTTTATCCAGATTGGGGACAGCTGTACTTAATGTCAAAAGTAGTAAGTCTTTCTATCAATTTTTATTCTGCTCTTTGTCCAAGGAGTTCAGGTCAGTGAAAAAGGTTTTCCTTACTCCTTTTATCCTCACAGACTCTGTGAGGTAGATTTGGAAGAGAGAGAATGGCCCAAGGTCACCCTCAAGTTTCATGACAAAAATGAACTCAGATCCTAATATGACTCTTTAGCTACTATGCCACGCTGGTGAAGTGGGCAGGGGGACAGTGCTTATTAGCCTGCAATCTTTGCCGAATTCCTAAACTACGGCTTTGACATTATCTGACCTGGGCAAATAAGATGCTGTCAAAAATACAAGTAGAAGAAAAGGTCAAATATTGTGATGATACCCATCACACACAAAGGCCTATATGGCTTTATATGTAATAACATGGGGAAGGGAAGAGGGAAAGGCACTCTGGACCTGAACCGCAAACTGTCTTTTGTGAGATAAATTCTGGTATGTTTTTGCTAAAATCTCATACAACTAAGCTTGACTAGACCACCACACAGGATCGAACCCTTAGTCCCTACTTTCTCTGAGGTAACCGGTCTAACTCAAACCAACATTTAAGTGTACAAATGTTAGCCTAACCATATTTTTCTCTGCATTTTCTATTAGCTGGCTGAGTCAATACCTCAACTCAACAAAATTCAGATTTCATCAGCTCAATTCACTGAAAAATTCATTAGTCCAATTACTTCCTAGAACAGTGGGGGGAGGGTTCTGAATCTGTACTGCAAGGGAGTATCTAGCAATACCTATTCTCAATACCTACATGCTTATTTTCACGGTTAACTGAAGATCATAAACAGTTAATTTTCCTTGAAAGACATCTTACTGAAATGGTTCTTATATAAAGGAATTACTCCAATCAATTAAGAAAAAGCATTTTGCTTACTAAGTCAGAATGTAAGGTGTCTGGAAAACCTGACTGCCAAGCACTTAACAATAAAACAGTCAGGAGAGGGAGAAAGAAGCGTCACCCTTCGAGGCCCTGAATACATATATTGTGTCCCATTTGTTTTAGTGCTCATATGAAAATAAATTAAGCCTATTTCACCATTACTGCAATAATTCTGAATAGTTACATGAAATATTTTGCCCTCCTCATTTAATTGAGACATTCTATAATAGCTGGTTTAGTCATCAGTATGTTAAATGTGCTCTTACTGAAAGGCTTTTATTTTAATTATTTTTAAAACTGTAGTGCCCTTTCTGCAAGCAAAATCTTGTAAATTTATAATGCACAGCATTCATGAATTGCTGCATAAGTCATTGTCTGCCATTCTATTTCAAAATTTTCATCCCTGATTTTGCACACGGTAGCCATAACAACAGCAGTGTGCTTTTATACTGCCCTTCTAGGCAGATTAATAGTGGCCACTCAGAGCAGTAAACAAAGTTAGTGTTATTATTATCCCCACAAAACAGCTGGAGAGCAGGGCGGAGAGGAGTGGCTTACCCAAGGCCACCTGCTGAGCTCATGGCAATAGTGGGACCCAAATCAGCAGAGTGCTGAGTCGCAGCCCAATCACTTAACCAGATTAACCACACTTAACCAGATTAACCACAAGAAGCTTACAACCTCTTTAAAAATACATTAATAAATTTCTCATGATATTTAGAAGCAGAGCAGTCACAATGTACACATCTCTGAATTAGACATGGATTGCCTCTGATATTTACAATACATTTAGAGGGCCCTATTACACAATGAACATCCATCACAGATACTCTCTTCTCTGTAGATGTACACTCCATGTGGACATTTGAGGCAGATGAGGGCAAACATTTTTTTAAAAAATCAGCGAAGTCTGCGTACACAGCCTGTTGACAACCTAGCAGGTAGAGAAAGGCCAAAGAGAATACACAAAATCTCTTCCCAAGAATATGTTGCACTACCAAGTAATTAACTCACTAGCAAACAAGACATGAGGATAATGAAAATGAGGTTTTATCATCATCAGTACAAAAGACTGGCCATTTACAGTCTTAGGCTACAAAATTTAGTTTTGTACTTTTCAAAATAGCTGTCAGCCCAACTCAAGCCTCCTACTAGTTTAGTCCTAGCAATCAGCTTTTGTTGCAGAGTCATAAAAAATCAGTCATAGGCAGTTAGTGAAAGACAGACCAATTCACAGCATGGCATCCTTGTCAGGGAAAGGAAAGCTTAAGAACAGCATGAGTGCACTAATATTCTAACTAGTCACTGAGTAACCTGTTATAGCTTCCTGTTTATAGTGACTTGGGTCTTAGGGATTACTAATACACTTGGCCTTTTATGGTCAATGCTGTTGAATCACCGTACTTGAGCAAGTAGCTTGAAAAGACTAGCTTTTCCCTAAGGTTAGAATCTGCCATCTGGTGCAGGGGCAATCCCACAAAGCAAAAGAGTGGTAATCTTAGTTGTCTGAGGGCAGGGAGAGGATATTTCCCTACTTATTTTTCAGGGCATTTGTGTATATTTTGGGCTGCTTAAGATAAGCCTGAAGTGGTACTACTCATTTTTTTTAGACTGGGGAATTGAAGTTTCAATACAATACCACAGTAATTAAAGCATCTTGGCAGCAATTTCTATGTGAAGAAATTATCTGCTAGGCTACTTTTCAAAATCATGTAACATGCACATGTAATTTCTTTTATTATTTCAAAGTACATGCTTTGCAATCCAAAAAAAAAATTCCATTTACCATTATACTACTGTAACACAAGCACCAGAACTGACCTTTTAAAAAGCCAACTTCTCCTGTGATCAACAACTAGATTTCATTTACCACCACAATAATTACTCAGAATATCACTGGCTTAATAGACAGTACACTGTACACATGGTAAGTGCCTTTGGCTCCTGCAGAGATGTTTTTGCTTGAGCGTAGCACTGGTTTTATGAAATGAGTTACAACAGCCAATATATTAATGAGGCAAAGAAAGCATGAATGTTAGAACTGCTGAAAACTTGGGAAGTCCCATTATCAAAGTACAGCCTATCATTCAAACAAACTTTCATCAGCCTTGAAACCTACACCCCAATCAGAATATCAAGTGAAGTTCTACAGTGCAAGTCTGATAAAGGAGAATTCTGTAATGATCAAACTATAGTCACTAAAAGCTCTTCTTTATTGATAATGGTTTTACTTAGTTTGCATCCATTTTTTCACTATAAAAATTCTTGCATTTTTTCTTTTAGAAGCTTAATATTAGGAGACATTGCAGAAGCACAGGGATAAATGATCACCCTACTATTCATCTAGCCTACTAACTTCTGCTGAGACTTGATTCGCCACTCCTAAAAGGAAAGATTTCTCCAACCTATCAGATCATGGAAAACCCTTTATATCTATTAACTAGGCATAAGAAAGAAAGAAAACCAAATTAAACTATATATATCCTGCAAACTTTGATCTTTAGTTAAGCTTAACCCATGCTTCAAAGTTCAATTGTCAGCTGCCCCTATATTTCAAAATGTAGTGTCTCTTTCCACACTGCTACCCAAGTGCATTTCCTTGATCCTCCCCAATCTATGTAATTTCTGCTCTTAGTTTTATATTTTCACATGAGAATTTAATAGAGTATTTTAGCTTGATAACTCTAGTTTCGAGATCCTTGGATCTTACTTACAAAATCCATGGATAAAAGGATTTCTGTCAGTGGAAGTGTGCCTTCTGTAACTCCCCACCCCCACCCCCACCAAAAATGCTGCTCCAGGTGGATGGGAACCTCCAGGAACAGCTTGAGAGAGACTAAAGCAGCAGGGAGGAATCAGTGAAAATCACTCCTCCTATACAAGGGCAGAAATTTTAAGGAAGAGCCAACCCAAAGTTTATTATTATGAATCATATTAAAAACTGTTTATAAGGAACTTGATCTCCAGTTAGAGAACAGGACACCAGTACATTCAGATCAGATCTTCCATATCAATTTGACCACATTCAGTCACCATGTCCACATGACACTAAGAACAATGCTCAAAATAAATTGCCACTTTTCCTATGTCTCAGTATGGAATTCAATTTTGTACAACACTATATAATCATTATACCAAGGGAAGCACTTATTTATTTAGAAAATTAGTAATCTCTATCTCTATATATCTGCTTGAGGAGGTTTTAGTAAAATACAGAGTTTCAGTACCCACAGCATGGAAGTCAAATAATCTTCAAATGGACACACTTAAATGTGAACGCCTGAAAACCTTGGAAGATAAACTATTGTTGGAGAACACTGAGAACATATAAATGTATTAACAAGTCTCAGAATCCTGCTTCAGAGGCAAATCTATCAAATTACATATTACCAGCCAATAAAGTCACTTAGCCAAAATTAATTTTATCTTATTAATTTAATTGACTCAATTACACTCATATTTGGAGATTTCACTAGAGTAATTTATATGTGTTACTTTGCTGTGAGAAGTCCCTGAATATAGGTCTACTTTATGTGGAAATAACTAATCTATAGTGTAATTTTATGATAATGACTATTCTATACTGTAATTTTATGGTGTACCTGCATCTGAACTGTCATGTGCAGTTTTGGTGTTATACCATTCCCCCAAAAAGGATATCAGAGTTGACAATGGTACCAGGGTGGATAAAAATCAATGATTTTTTTAAAAAAATCAAAAACATCGGATTTTTTTATTTAAATCGGATATTTTTGATTTAAATCGGATTTTTTAAAATAAAATGCTTTTTGAGGAAAATATATTACCATCCAAAGGTTATTCCATCATGAAATAAAGGTTAGTTTTTAATTATGTAGAATAAGGCTGTATATGTTTAATTTTTTTGGTAAATAAATTCCATTAATCCATTCACAATGTCATGCTCTTCCAGAGGTTTTTGTAAGATTATTGGGCAGTTTCTCTGCCTACAGGATATTATCACAGATGCTTGGTTTTGCAGTTCTCAAAACTGAATTTGTGTCAGCTCAGCAGAGATCACATGCCTCTTCTTCACAGCAAAAATGTTATAACATGAACAGAGTTGAGAAAAAGACCTTAATCCTATTGTTCTACAAACCTATGAAGACAGAATCAACCCCTTCAGTGCTAAGTTTCAAGAAGTTCAATGAATAGAAACAATATTTTTCTGATTGTTTGGAGTGGAATAGATCTGCACAAGAAGAAACTAAGTGTGAGGAGGGAGGGGCAAGCAGTACAAAATGAAAGTGAAACATTTTGAGCACAATACTGCACAAGTCTTTGGATCTTTTGTGTGTATGACCTGAGGTTTATCACATTCTTTCCTTGGAGGAAAAAACCTATAATGGCAGCAGGCCGTAAAAGAGACCCAGTTTGGGAATACTTTAATGAAGTTCCTTTACCTATCGGTAAGGCAGGCATCTACTTGCATATTAAAGTTATACCAGCAAGAATTAGTCTTTATGTAGAAAACTATTATTTAAATCAAGCCTTAATGACCAGTGATTTAAATTGTGATTTAAATCATGATTTAAATCAGTTTGATTGAAATCAAATCCACCCTGAATGGTACCCACCCTCCCAAAAAAAGATAGCTACAAAAAATATGAAAAGTAGAGCATTAGGCCTAAAGAAAAAAAGACGTAAGGTGGATAGGAGGAGTTTGGCTTAAGTAAGATGACTGAACAGAGAAGGACATGATAGAATCTTATATTAGATTTAAGGAGGTAAAGAAATGAATAGTGATTATTCATGATCTCCCTAAAGAATAGAACATGGGATCATCCAATAAATATGAACATCGTCACAAGATAATGAAGCGTTTCTTCACACAACTATATGTTGTTTAAGGCAACTCACTAACATAACTAACTTATGGAAACCCTTGCCCCAAAGTCTGTGATATTCACCTTTGAAAAAGCCCCTGGATGATTAACAGTACAATCCTAAATATATAGTTACATGAGACTACACTGTTAGCCAAATTAAATATTAGGTTTGTTTGTTTTAAACCTACCTAATTCAATTCTGCTTTGCAGGCTATTGAAAGAACAAATAGAGTCTGAGGTTACTTACCACACCCAGCTTTTCAGAAGCATTAGCTTTCCACAAACGAATGTTCATTTCATCAGAACCACACAGAATATACTTATTATCAGATGTCCATTTAACAGTGATGACATGTTGCATTCGCTTTGTATGATAGACTTCCCTAAAACAAACAAATATAGTGAAGTTTTCTTCCATATTAATCATCATGCAATTTCTTTTCTAATTGCATGATGATTGCATGATATTCTAATTCTGAATTTAGTCCTAGAGCATTGATCAAAAAGTCCACCCACTGGGAAGCTCCAGGTTTGTAGAAAAAATTAAAAATTTTGCAAGATACATTGGGGGCTTTAAGACCTCCTTTTTCTTTAAAGAAAGAAACAGCAAAATTACTCAATGAGTAATTACTTTGAGTAATTAAATATTGTTGAAGCTTCCGTAATTCTGTATTAGCTGAGAAAGACAAAAAGGTAATAAATGGAAGGAAGCAAAGGAGATAAAACCGAATGGATGAGGAACAAAATATGGTCAGCAGATGGGAAGAAATAAATAAAATGTGATTGGCTGCAGGAGAAACATGGAAAACTCAGATGGGGCAGATAAGGATAAGTAGGTAGGAAGGGTTAAAGTAGTTTTGAGGGGGAGAGAAAGCTTTAGACTGGGGGGGTGGAAGGAAAAACAATCCCGCCCACCAAATCCTCATAGGTCCCCTATTTGTATCTTCCTAATATGACTTAAATGCTATTTCAGAACAATACAACCATAGATTATACTGGAAGAGCTTTTTAGGTGGCATGGGAGACTGAAGGTGGAGAGAAGGATCCATTCGATCAGCAGAGCTCCACTCATGTTTCTTTGGATCCAAACCACGATTTTAAAGCAAGGAACCACATACCAAACTCTAAAATATTGTTGAGTCTATTATGCCTAAGTAAGGTCTATCCTGCATACTTAGTGAACCTACCCTAAAGAACTGGTTTTACAGCTCTTTGGCTCATCTTTATCCGGACAACCAGTTCAATTCTCACATCTCTGAACCCATGCTCATTCTCATTTGGTCACTCTAAGCAGACTTTCAACTGTATTGCCATTACCTGAGTTGATTTGATAGATTTGGTTTATTAGACTTCTAGCCCACCTGCCCTGCAAGCAGGATCAGAGCAGGTCACAACATCACAAGCATATAAAATACAATAAGGCAAAATACAAACAGGCAATAAGGCCTGTTGTTTGGAAAAACACAAAGGGCCCTAGCAGTGCTTCCCCCCCACAGCATCAGTTGAGGGGGGGGATCGGGGAACAGATTGAGGGGGCTCCATCCTCCTCCAGCCCCTCCAGTACAGCCCTCCCAAGGCCCAACGGAGGCGGTGGGGAGACCCATCCCCCAGCCACTGCAGGACCTTGGGGGGGGGGGGCTTTGCCACCATGATGAGCCTTCCCCCAGCGGGGGCAGTCTCCTCCACAGCGGTGGAGCTCCTCAGGTGCCATGGCGGAGGGCTCCTTGGAAGCCCCGAGGCAGGCCAAGCGCCACAGTGCCAGAGCTTCCCGCAGCTGTGTTGGACCTTCCTGGGCCTCTGGAGGCTCCAAGGAGGCAGCAGGAAGGCAACCTGCATTGTCTTCAACTCTGTTCTTATCCCCGCGTACTGCACCTGCGCGGGGATAAAAAGTGAGTTGTCAGCAACACGGTTTGCCTGTTATATAGTAGGATAAGCATATATAAAACAGCACAGTACACTGTAAAATAATTGGTGATATAATTGCTAATGTCATGTACTAAACTTCCACTACAGAAGACAGCTGATGGAAAAAAAATATTACCATGAGCTGAGTCATGCAAACAGACCCTCAAAAGCATATTCTTCAGAAGACTCAGATGCAGTAAAATTATGTCATTAGTTGGATATGTTTCTTATAAGCTAGTTTATCTGGGCTTCCATTAACTGATTTAAGTGAAATCGTTGGTCTCCATGTCTACAGTTGCAAGAAACTTTATTACATCAAAAGGGTTTGTTCCAATTTTAAGCACACAGTAAATGGAAGCTTGGTTGATGTAGTGGTTAAAAGCAGCAGGACTCTAATCTGGAGAACTGGGTTTGATTCCCCACTCCTCTGAAGCCAGCTGGGTGACCGTGGGTCAGTCACAGCTCTCTCAGAGTTCTCTCAGCCCCCCCTCACCGTGAGGATAATAACAACACATTTTGTAAACTGTTCTGAGTATGGCATTAAGTTGTCCTGAAAGGCAGTATATAAATTGAATGTTGTTGTTATTAAATGCATACACATTGTAATACTAAACAGAGTAACACCCATCTAAGCCTACTGACACCCTTCAATGGATTTAACAAGGGTTTAACTCTGTTTAGGATTGTACCAATGGTGGCACAGTCTTATTAAATTGTTGCCTAATGATTTAACAATATTATACAATTTACAACTATTTTCACTGGGTTATACTTTTTACTGTAACCTATATTTTTTTCTTCATTCAAGTCTACTGTTTATTTTTAAACCACTGAGACTCAGAAAAGCTACAGATTATAATTACTATTTACGCAGTGATTTTGTTTCATGCACCTAGTAGTCTAATTTGTCTCTAATTAACACTGGAATGTGACCAAAGAATAGTACGACGAGTAATACATATCCTTAGTTCCATTTATTACTTCCAGAAAAAATAAGGTATTAAGTAACCTAGGAGGCCCTACAACAAAACCCAGACGCCCCCATCCCAGTCTAGGGCTGCACCTATATATAAAATGAGCTGCAGTACCCTGGGATACATCTCTTAGTTTCTCTCAATATCAAATAGGCCCATTAACTGCTCTTTTTATATAGAGAAGGGAAATAATTGCTATCAATATCCAATCAGTCTACCATTTGCTAGAATGGTAGCAATCATTGTCATTGATACTGTGCTTTCAAGCACTCATATATTCAAGTGTTCTTCGATATATTATTAGACACCATAATAAGGCAGGACAGTATCACCTTCCTAATGCAAATGAGGGGGCTGAGGGAGAGTGGCTAGCTTGAGGTTACCTAGTGATTTTAAAGCACAGGCAAGATCAGAAACGGAGATTTCCAGGCTCATAGCTCAGATTTGCAATCACTATTTCACACTAGTTCTTCAAACATTCTGTAAAACTGATGGCGTGAAAATCCCTACATACTATGTGTCAATGTAGCCCTAAGCTGTCCTTTAGTTGTTTTTCTGCCACTAACTAGTTATGCCGAGAGCTTCCTCCATTAGTACACAATGACAGCTCCTTACAGCCACTCCAAGAATGCCCTCTCAATACTTTAAAGTGCATGATATTTGTAATGTAGTAGTTATTCCATTCTCATCTTAAAACAGAAAAGGATACACTTTGAAAGTGCCAGTTTTCTTAAAGCTCTCATTGGCCCTAAAAAGCAAAATAATTTTATGCAATTGTCGAAGGCTTTCACGGCCAGAGAACGATGGTTGTTGTGGGTTTTCCGGGCTGTACTGCCGTGGTCTTGGCATTGTAGTTCCTGACGTTTCACCAGCAGCTGTGGCTGGCATCTTCAGAGGTGTAGCACCAAAAGACTTTTGGTGCTACTTTTGGTGCTACACCTCTGCACCTTTTGGTACTACTTTTGGTGCTACACCTCTGAAGATGCCAGCCACAGCTGCTGGCGAAACGTCAGGAACTACAATGCCAAGACCACGGCAATACAGCCCGGAAAACCCACAACAACAATTTTATGCAACTTCATAGAACATTTTCTTTTGCTAATCTTGCAAATTTTCTTTCCTTCCACTTTCTCATCACAGGTTTTGAAATTCACTCTTTGAGGACAAGAACAATACAATAGCATATGGGTGAATAACTTGATTCTTTCACTTAATCATACAAATATCTGGTTCGGCTGCCAAAGGCTTACAATGAACTTAATAAAAGCCTCTCTTATTTCTTTGGCCTTCTCAAGTTTCAAACTTAAGGTTTAATTAGGAACATCAAATAACCATGGCAGCCGAGTCCTTGGAACTATGAAGGAAACCTGCTAGATAAAAACAGCCTGAGAAATGTGATTTTGGTAGAACTACAAAGAGACAAAACTGCTTAAAAGAGGAATTTTATATGGCTTTAGCAGAGCTTGGTTTACAGCTCTAATTAGCACTGATGCTAATCATACTGTATATGTCTTGGCTAAGAAACCTATGCCACCAGAAGCAGAAAACTTCGACAAGTTCTGTCAGGGTTTTAAAGACAGCCTTCTATTTTCTATATAGCCACACTACTCAGAGTTGTTTGTGTGCAGCACTGTCATGCACAAATGTCTATTACCTCAATCATATTCTTTGGACCATCAAAGACAGGGAGGAAGTAAGCCCCATTGATTTCAAACAGTATTAATTCCAGTGGCTAGGATCCAAAGATTCTTCAACTAACTGTGTGCATCCAAAGGTAACTTGGACTTGTTTGTTGAACAGCAGCCCATCATAGCTGCATAGCAAAAGACTTTTGAAAGTGAATAGACTAGGGGGAAAGAGACAGAAAAACCACCAGGTGAGCACAAGTCCTCAGGCTAGACTAAAGTTCCTCCTAGGATTCCAGCCAAAATAACTGTGCTTCAGTATTAGACACCAAACTAAAAGCTAGTCAGGAAAAAAAGCAAAAGATTTTAGAAACAGAGATCTAGCCTACATGCTGTAAAAGGCTATCATTTTGCTAAAGTGGAATTCCAGTAATCACAGATTTTAAAAATACAAGCAACAATCTGTTTCTTCTGCACCCTTCTCAAAATACTATCGGCAGCATTTTTTTCCAGGGGACATGTGCATTCAGGAAGGACTCAGTCTGAGAGGGGAAACATCATGACTACCAACACTTTTTTTTTAAAGAAAAAAGCACTGACTGTAAGAAGAATTGCATTATACACATTAAGTAAGTTCATGAGAGTGCTGGGATTGGTGGTAGAGGAGGCGAGGGGTCCCAAGAGAAGCTTATCTGTAAAATCACTGACCTGCTGTGACCTTTGTCTACAGGAAAAATACGAATAGATTTATCAAAGCTGGCAGACACAAATTCTTTCCCAGTAGGGGAATAATCCACATCAAGGACCGCAGACACATGGTCCATATGAACCATTAAAGGCTTGTCAAGAAATCGCATATCGAAAGTATACAAGCTACAAAAGAAAAGCAGTAATGACATCATTCTAAATTCCATTATATATTTTAACACTCAAATACTGATACAGGTTTTCAAAATATGTAGATAAATATACCCCATATTCCATGTTTAAGAAGTACAACTATTAATTCAGTTAATATCTAATCTGACATTGAAGTCCTATTAATTTTTACTCAGAAGTCCAACACATTTCATTCAATGGGGCTTACTCTCAAGTAAGTGCTGTTAGCACTGCAGCCTAAATCAAGATATAATAGCTCAGATGTATACCACTGGTAGATTACAACCAAACAAAGTATGCCCTGCTGGCATCTTGGACTAAGCAATGATGAGAGCTGCAACCTTGGCCAAAGATCCAGAGATAACTTTTAAGTAAAGCACAATAAAGTAACATTCTTTTCAGCAAACCAAGTGCCTCTAAAATTTCAATGACCCCAGCAGCCTTACTCAGAACTCATTATGTGGAAGCTAAGTCTCACCACTTTCAAAGGAACTTAACTCTAAGTGGGTGGATTAAGAATCACAGGGTAAATCACCTTAAATCCAAGTTTTCTCGTTTAACTGGATTCTGGATTGACCTGAGAGGCTGTGGCAAGATTATTATGAAAGAAGAACCCATGTCGCTACCAATAGATTTTGACGAATAACAAAATGTGCTTGTATGAGAAATCTTTAGGATCTTCGTTTTTGTTGACTTGTCAACAAAGATAAAGGTGCCAGAACAAATGTATGCACTTTGACAAATCTAACCACTGAGGACAGGATGGCAGCTAGCGTGCCAACAGTCAGATAAAAAAAAAAGGCCTCAAAATTCATCAACCTGGACCAGCATGCTAGTTCACAGGAAGAGCTGGATCCAAAGAAGGCACTGTGTATATTTTTCTTGAATAATAATCCTCATGTTGAGTAGCATACTTTTTTGGAACAAGGTGACTTTTAAAGTGTGTTGGTGATAATGGCATGGGAGTACACAATTCGAAGTGAAAAAAATCGCACTGGGCATGCACAAGCCAATTGGGTACACCTAACATAGCTCTTGGGAGTCATCGCAAAGATTTAGAATGTAGCAACCACTTTATAACTTATGAAGTTATTTCCTTACATGACTCAAAAATAAAAATTTAATTTTCAGACATCCTGAATAAATGAAAAGGCAGAAGCCTAAATGAAGAGCAAGCAAAACTGAGTTCATGCTTACTTGTAGTCCTCATTTGCTGCAGTGAAAATGAAAGCTTCCATGGGATTCCAACACAAAGTATTTGTTCTCATATCCAAGATAACCTGAGAAAATTTAAATATGAGAAGTGTAAAAGCAAATTTTCAGCTATTTGTAACAGTACTTGCAGGAGTTATACTAATGTGTTAACCACCAGGTACTTAAAAAAACGTAAGAATGAGTGCCAGATTGGTGTAATGGTTAAAATGTTGGCTTAAAATTTGGGATAGCCAGGTTCAAATCCCCACTCTGCCATGGGTGATCTTGAGCTGGCCTTCCTCTCTCAGTCTACCCTACCTCACAGGACTGATGTGAAGGTTCTATGGAGCAGAGGAGACCGACATACAACACACCAAGCTCTATGTAGGAAGGACGAATAAAAATGTAGTAAGCAAATAAATGAACAAAGACCTAAGCAATCTTTGTAACAGGCTGATGTAAGTATCACCTATCTCCAATCACAAAGTATAGGAGCTGAGACAATCAGATGAAAAAAAATGGCCTAAACACAGAACAAAGTGAGGAATCTGGGTGGTTAACTGGGATTTCATGACAGTACTGCCATCTAGAAAGAATACTGAAGACAACAGTTCAAGACCCAACATATACCTCTTACACAAGCTACTGAAAGAATGTATGATTGTTGTAAAAAATGCCTGTAGATAATTGTAAGAATCATGCATCTAATTCCATACTGGTCCCTAGAGTGTCAATCAAAAATCTACACAACAGGGACAAATAGAGGGGATTTTTCTACAAACCTGAAGGAAGCCCCCCGTTAGCAGAAAAATCTGACATCTAAAAAAAACAAACAAACCTAGTGGGTCAAAACACCCCCCCCCCATAATAGAAGCGGAAGCCTGTAACTTTAAGAGGAATGCCCACCAAGATCACATGAGACCACTCTCTGAGAGCTTGGTAACCATCTCGGAATTGCTAGGCAACCATAATATTGCTGAGCCCTCCAAGCCTTGGTTTCTGTCAGTCAAAGGCCAGTGGGAGAGACTGAAAAAAGATTAAAAGTAGAAGGAAGCAAAAGAAGACGGGAAAGAGAAAATAGTGTAGGGATGGGGGTACAGGGGGAGAATGAAATGCTCTTCACAAGTCCTTATAGGTTTCCTCATTAAAAAGCAACATTTTCTGCTCAATTATGCCAATTATCTTCACTAAATGAAACTGATGCAAAAAGCAGGCGCGATCAGCCATCTCAGACAGAACTCTACCTTTATCTACTGTTTTAATGTTTTTATAATGTTTTATTGTTTTTAATCTTTATGTAAAAATCGTATGTTGTTACACCACCCTGAGCCTGTCTGATGGGGAGGGTGGTCTAGAAGTGTAATAAAATAAATACTTCTCATATTTTAAACATATTCTTCCTTCAAGGAACTCAGGAGTAGGTTAGGCCAAGAAAGGGTGACTGGCACCCAGGGTCACCCAGTGATCTTTAAGGCTAAGAAAAGATGTTAACTTTGGACTCCCAAGTCCTAGTCCAACAATCTAGTCACTAAACCCCATCTGACTCACCTCCATTTGACTTAAGCTGCATTATGATCAAAATTTAACTACAGCATTGAGGACTCCGCTGGATTTCAGGTAGGTATGTAATTAAGTTGGGTCTTATGAAATTACGTTAGTTTAAATACAGAGCCCAGACTGCACTGGCACCAATTTGCATTGCTGTTCAGGAATTTTGTGGCCAGGTTTGTAAAAAGCCAGATGGCTATGAAAGAGACTAACCTGATCCTCATGCTGAAGGGATAAAACTGACAACTTGCTCTAGTCTCACTCTTACTTGATGGGAGGCTGATTAGTTGCAAAGGATTAAGCAGTCCATATGTTATGTAGTCCCACGTGAAAGGGGACCTCTGCAACAATAAGTAGTGGCGACAGCAGGAGATTGTAACCCAAAGAAGAAAGTCTTTTACTCTCAGGCAGTGAATACTTCTCTTCTTCACTGAATCTTGAAGAGACTTCTGAACACCATTATCTTGAACTTTTATTTGGCGAATAATTGTACCAACCTTCACTAACTTTCACTGTATAGGACAATATATTATAATCCAAAGGTGTTTTAACAGAATGTTAAATGCTCCATAATAAAAAATAACGCATTTCAGAAAAAACACACTAGAAACTTTACCAGGTTTTTAAAGTAACAGACCCTGGCCCACAGGTTCACAATCTAAAAAGACAGAAGATAGGGAAGGGGACTATGGCACAAAAAGAACGGCCTTATCTTCATCCAAACTCATATTATTTTAATTAATAGCTTTTAGAATGCACATTGATGGCATTTGAAAGCATTTTAAATTTAGCTATACTATCTTAGCCATGAAACAGGATTTCTACAAAAGTTCAGTTTAGAAGAATCTGCTCAGAGATCAAACAGAACCGTCAAGTCCCCCCCACCCTAAGTTAAAGGACTAGGACTGCAGATGTGCTACACAAACATACACACAAACACTAGCAAGGTTTGTTAGGACATACATCACCTTTTTTAGAGCTGTTGACTGTCTCATGTCATATAATACAATATTCCTGTCTGAAGCGCAGCTTCCCAAAAGATACATCTGAAAAACATTGTGAACTACTTAGGCAGAAAACATTGGTCCTTTAAGCAAAACTTCTGGTGCTAGGAGTAGTTTAAAATAACACTCAGTTCTTTTAATTTAAACAGTGCAATTTTCCGTTACTCTCCCCTTCCTTCCACAAGGGAAATACATCTTTGGATCCAACCCAAAATCTCTTCCTCTTCCATTCAGGCTGCATTCTCCTCTCTTGTGTTTCTTTATCAGGTTTCAGACCCAGGCCAGAGTTTGCCAGCATCCACCTTTAATTAAGCGCCCTCCCTTGGCTGCAGAGAGAGGAATGAGGACTGAGACCACCCCCTTGTACTTTTTCTCCGGTAGCTCTCCTGTCCTTTGTGCAGCAAGCCAGAGCTGGCACACCCTCCTCCCTCAGGCCTTTTAAAGGCCCCAGTTCCTCACCCCAAAAGGCCTACATGGGCATAACCAAGTCCAAGAGGGAGCAACAACAGACCAGGAGCAGCCAACAGCCCCCACCACTCCCTCTTTTTGCCCAGGGCAGAATCTGGCGACTATCAGAAGACTGGCTGTTATAGGGTGCTGCTGGGTTTGGTGCTGTAGGGTGCCAAGAAAGAGGGGAGTCTGGCATCATTGGCCACTATTGACCGCTAAGGAGTGGTCTTTTGTTTTTCTCCCCAAGTTCAACCTTCCATCATGTTGTTGCCTTTTATGTGAACATCTCCCCTTCCCATCCAACCAGTTCTCCTCTCAAAATCCTCCCCCACAACCCACTCATGCAAGCTTGCCTGATCTGCCACAGCCTTCCTTTCTATCAATGCTTTCTGTTGCCCTGTATCCTTCTCCTTCTCCTCTGTCCTCTCCTTTCACTTGTTTTAATTTCCCCATGTAGACTCCAGTTCCTCTTGCATCAGTGCCTAATATGGTGCTTCCACTAAAACATTTTGCCATAAACGTTGCAACAGGATGTATATAAACACATTATTACCTCAATCGGATTGAATTTAACGCTACTTATGCTATCAACTCCCCACGTCAAAGAGCATAATGGACTGGTTCTTTGCTCATTCCAGATATCAACTTGATGACCACAAGTGGCAAAAACAGGCTCTCTCAAATGGTGATCGATTCCTGTATACACAGTCTTTAAATACAAATTAAAAAACAGTGATAGCAATTGTCAGTTATTGATTTTATATGCCTAGATTGTCTGTGTCAAAATGCAAGAATGAAAAATTATAGCTACTTATTTAGAAAACTAATATGCTACCTCTCCAGAAATTTGCTCAAGATGGCTCACAAAGTAAACAAATAGAGCAATAAAATCATGAAAATGACAAATGTAATCTCTGTATATATGTATGTATGTGAAATAGTCTGATTACACTTTCATCAAAATTATAGTGAGTTAGAAACAAAACCACATTGCCTCAGTTGAATACAGATGAGTAATCATTTTTTTAAAGCTAAGGGAAACTACTTGCTTGATCCAATTTTAAGAAAATGTTAGTATTGAAAAATACAATTTTACAACACTCCCCAGACAAAATTAGATGGATCCAGCACAGCATTACCATGGGCATGATAACTTTCACCTTCAAAGCAGGACTTTCCACAGCAGCTCAAAATGCCCCCTGAACTCCTACTCCTGAGGAAAGGGGGATGCCCGTAGGAACTGTATTTCAGGGAGTAGTTTGGAATGTCATGAGAACAGGAAGCTGAGAAAGTTGTGCTCCTCTCATGGAACAACTTGAGCATGTGGAAATGCTGTGCTGGATCAAACTCACTAAAAGCACAAATATTTACAGCAGCATTCCATGGTTTTGTGCACCAGAAAAAAAAATTGCAAAAGATGTGTGACGGGACTATATCACAGCAGCGTCAACAAATTATGCCAATATAAACTGGTGAGTTTGCAGCTGTACAATAATGCTGTTTCCAAATCACATATACAAATAAAATAAATACTCATATCTAATTAATAAACATAGAAAGAAATTAAAAGCAAGATAATAAACTAATACCTTTCCAAGTATCGTATGTATTGGTTCTTCTTGTTCACCATATGCTGGCCCCTCCATCTTCCAATGCTTCACAGTTTTATCATCGCCAACCTAATGATTTTGAAGAGGGAGAGGGGAGAAGATGAAAAATTTCTACAGTATAGCCAAATCTTATGCATGTTTACTGGGAAGAAAGACCCCCCACACACTACATTTAATAAAACATACTATCAAATACACTTCCATAAGACTGCATCATTAGACTGTGTTAGGTAGGTAGCTATGTTAGTCTGTTGTAGCAGAACAAAAGGGGAGTCCAGTAGCACATTAATTAGCAATCAAATTTTTTGTGTGTCAAAACTCACTTTGTCCGTATCAGATGAAGTGAGCACAGGAAAGCTATAACATGCTGGAAGCATTAGTATTTCTGCAAACAGTATAGTGAATTAAAACCAAAGATCTAAGTCATTAACTATGCATCAATATCACAAATGTTACTAGACCCTACGCACACTTACTTAGCAGTAATAAAGCACTGAGTATCTGTACTGAATAACTGGGAATACTTAATGATCAGAAGAAATATTTTACTTTCCACTGTAGTCAGCCATCAACAGTGTTTTTTTATACTTAAAATGCATGCATTCAAATCCCACGTTGGAATCTTAAAAAAAAAAAAGAGTGAACTTCCTTCTCCAAGTGGCTGGTACATGTAATGACAGCAGAAGAAAACTGCAGGCCTGTCTTACTCCTCAGCTCACACCAGGCTTCCAGAAAGGAGTACTGATATGCAAGAACAAAATTTCAAGATTTTTGCAAAACAAAAAATACGTTGGAGTGAAGAATTTTTATAATGATAAAATTAACTGTATGATTCTATTATTTAGGAAACAAAATCCAGAATGAGAAAACATAAAAGAAAAAGAATACTGGAAGATAATTAAGGCATGCATTCAATTACCTTAATGCTCCCTGGTATACTTACTGTGAAAAAAGAAGTACCACAAAAACGGGTACACATTCCTCGCACAAAGCCCTCATGCGCTTGTAATGTACGGATGCATTCGCGCTTCATCAAGTTCCAAAGTCGAACCTGTTAAAACAGTAATATTTTCCCAACTAGTATCAGTTCAGTGATAATACTGCTTTTGTAACAAAATGATAACCTTCAATTAAGGCTAAAGGACTTTTCCCCATCTACACTGTCTGATCTGGGACTCGACCCACAAGAAGACTCAAAAGCTTTCACAATGTTTTGTATCAATTTGTTTGGTCCTAATTAAAGGTATTACATGGATTTTATTTATGGTTTTGGATTCTGCATGGATCAATATGACTATAAAATGTTTTCTTCCTAAGGGAACCAGCCTTAAGTGAATTTTGATTAGCTGGGACCCAAGGGAGGGCACAACATACACTACATAAATACCATGAAAAAGACATCCATTTGAAATCTACATAAAGGTAACATTACTTCAACATTTCTGGCCAGCAAATCTTAGCTCCAGTATGGTAAGAATTCTGTTGTGGGAAGCTGGATGAGACCAGTTAAGTAACCTGACAAACCAGACAAGTAAGATTGCATATTTGCATTTAGTAGCATTAATTCAAATGACAAAGTTTTTTCTGGACATTTAATGTTTTTAAAGAGTAAGTAAGACAGTTTGTTCTCTTTTACATATCACTTTGTCTAGAACACAGGACAAAGAATTTTAGTTTAACAAGCTGGCATTCGATTACAGGAACACATTTGACTAAAACCCAAGGATTTTTGCTTCCTCAACTGAAATAAAGCAGTACCTGTGGTACAAGTAAGACTGGCTCCTTTCCACAGATTTAAGATGGTCTGAAAATTACTCTTACCTCTCCATCACATGCACCAGACAAAACTGTAGACAAGCTCTGGGGATGCTTAGCCATGCAGTTAACACCATCTCTGTGTCCATCTAATGATGCAATAAAAGGCTTTGCAAACACACGATCTAATTTTGTGGCATTTAGAGCCCGTACATATTCCCGTGGAGCTTCAAATGGATGTAATGCAGGATCATAATTCCGTGGAACTATAAAACAACATGAACAAGTTTAAAGAAGAAACTAATTGCCACAAACCCACATCCAACTCAGGCTTAGGCTGACCCCCTACCCTGAGGTAAAACTTCTCCTCTTTAAGCCTATGAAGCTGTATACTGGGCTGGGAAGCCTCTGGTAGCATGGTTGATGTTAAGCTTCAACTTTCCTTCTTGTCCCACCCTTAAGGATTATTAAAAATGGTTACCCAGCCAAGTCTTAGTAGGGAACAGATCAGGTGTTTGCACTTCCCTTTAGCAAAAATTGGCACACAAGGCACGGGGAGGTTCAAAAGTTAACAGAAGGTTTATTTACAGAAGGTTAAAATCAAAAGGCAGGTAGGCAGATATTTGAACTTAAGTACCAGGAAGGATTTTATACGGAAACTTCACTGGTGTGAGGCACAAAACACTTGGTTTAACACTAGGTTGCTGGCTTCTTTCAAAGGTTGACAGTGCTTAACAAATGCTCTACTTTCAAAGCACAGACACAGCACGACTTTCACTCCTCTCCAGACTTAAGGGTGCTCCACTGAGACAAACCCTTACTAGATACTGGGCAGGCGTTATAGTTATGAGCTATAACCCTGTTCCTGGCACTGAAGGGGAGACTCCTCTCTACCCACTTCCTTGGCCCTCTATAATTCCCAGATCTCTCAAGTCTAAGCAGGAGTTAGTGCTGGTTTTTCCCACTTTAGTCCGAGGACTAACAGTGCTTCACAAACATTTCTTCCTCACGCAGAGGATTCTCTAGCTGACCCTCTCTGGTCAAAAGCCAGGCTCCAACTCCCTTTCACTCTCTTGTTTACTCTCCAACTCCAACTGACAGCTTCCCCAACATTCCATCCCCCAACTGCCATTTCAGGCTAGCCACATGGCGAGGGCGGGGGGAGGGGAGGAAACATGTCAATCATAGTTTCACTTCTGGAAATCTCAGCATCTGAAGTTGAGTCCGTCACACCAATGCTTTAAACATTCTTTTTGTTTCTTATACTTAGCAATTGAGGTACCACTATCCAGGAGAACAAACACATTATTGTATTGTCGAAGGCTTTCACGGCCGGAGAACGATGGTTGTTGGGGGTTTTCCGGGCTGTCTTGCCGTGGTCTTGGCATTGTAGTTCCTGACGTTTCGCCAGCAGCTGTGGCTGGCATCTTCAGAGGTGTAGCACCAAAAGACAGAGATCTCTCAGTGTCACAGTGTGGAAAAGATGTAGGTCATTTGTATCTACTCAGGAGGGGTGGGGTTGAGCTGAGTCATTCTGTAAGAGTTTCCCAGGGTGTGGAATGCTAATGGCGGGAGGCTTCACTGTATCCTGAGGCGGTTCTTTTGCATATGGATTGGTGCTTGATGTGCTAATCTTCTCTGCAGGGCTATTGTCGGGTGTGGAGTGTTTTGTTGGCCTGGTGTTTTTCAGAACTGGAGCCCATGCTCTGTTCATTCTTAAGGTTTCTTCTTTCCTGTTGAAGTTTTGCTTATGCTTGTGAATTTCAATGGCTTCCCTGTGCAGTCTGACAAAGTAGTTGGAAGTGTTGTCCAGTATTTTGGTGTCCTGGAATAAGATACTGTGCCCTGTTTGAGTTAGGCTATGTTCAGCCACTGCTGATTTTTCAGGCTGTCCAAGTCTGCAGTGTCTTTCATGTTCTTTTATTCTTGTCTGGATGCTACGCTTTGTGGTCCCGATGTAAACTTGTCCACAGCTGCAGGGTATACGGTATACTCCTGCAGAGGTGAGGGGATCTCTGCTGTCTTTTGCTGATCGTAGCATCTGTTGTATTTTTCGGGTGGGTCTGAATACTGCTTGAAGGTTATGCTTTTTCATAAGCTTTCCCATCTGATCAGTAATTCCTTTGATATATGGCAAAAACACTTTTCCTGTGGGAGACTGTTTTTCTTTGGTTGTTTGATTCATCCTGGGTTTGATTGCTCTTCGGATTTCATTTCTGGAGTAGCCATTTGCCTGAAGTGCGTGGTTTAGATGATTAATTTCCTCATTGAGAAAGCGCGGCTCACATATCCGTCTTGCACGATCCACTAATGTTTTCATTATGCCTCTTTTCTGTCGGGGGTGGTGATTGGAGTTTTTGTGTAAGTACCGATCAGTGTGAGTTGGTTTCCTGTAGACCTTGTGACCTAACTGAAAGTTTGCTTTGCGGATGACCAAGGTATCCAGGAATGAGAGTTTTCCCTCACTTTCTTTCTCCATTGTGAATTGTATGTTCAGGTGGATGTTGTTGAGATGATTCAAAAACTCCCTCAATTCTTCCTCCCCATGGCTCCAAATGATGAATGTATCATCCACAAACCGGAACCATACACTGGGTTTGTGGGGTGCTGATTCTAGAGCTGTTTTTTCAAAATGTTCCATGTAGAAGTTTGCTATAACTGGGCTGAGTGGGCTCCCCATGGCCACCCCATCCATCTGTTCATAGAATTCGTTGTCCCATTGGAAGTAACTGGTTGTCAGACAATGATGGAATAAGGCTGTTACATCCTCTGGGAAAATCTGATTAATCAGTGCAATAGTGTCTTTTACTGGAACCTTGGTAAACAGGGATACAACATCAAAACTGACAAGTATGTCTTGTGGATTGAGTTTCAGAGAACTGATTTTGTTGATGAAATCTGCTGAATCTTTGATGTAAGACGAGGTTTTCCCGATGTGGTCCTGCAGGAGATCTGCCAGATGTCTAGCTAATTCATATGTCGGTGAACCAATGGCACTCACAATGGGTCGGAGTGGGACTGAATCTTTATGTATTTTGGGGAGTCCATATAGTCTAGGTGGCTGTGCTTCTGTCTTGCATAGTTTGCTGTGCGTGTCGGGATGTAGTGAGGAATTCTTGATCAGCGCATTTGTTAGCCTGGTGATTTTGCAAGTGGGATCTCGTTTTAGTTTTTTGTAGGTGGAGGGGTCCAGGAGTTCCTTAATCTTCTTTTTGTATTCCTCCGTTTTCATGATCACTGTAGCATTGCCTTTATCAGCTGGTAGAATGATGATGTCTGGATCTGCATTGAGGGTCTTGATGGCATTTCTCTCCTTACGTGTTACATTGCTGGTGGGAAGCTTTGCCTTTCGTAGAATCCTGGCTGTCTCTCCTCTTATTTCCTCAGCTTCCTCTTCAGGTAGATGACGGATGGCAGCTTCTACATTTGCAATGATGTCTTCCACAGGAATTCTGGTGGGGGTGACTGCAAAGTTTCCTCCCTTTGCCAAGATGGAGGTTTCTTCTGGTGAGAGTTGACGGTCTGTCAGATTGATGACAATGCGTGCATTGTCGAGCATTGGGCTTGTCTGTCTTTTTTCCTGTAGTTTGTTAAACTTCTGCTTCTGTCTGGATGTGTGGTTGGTAAACACTTGTTCCATCTTCCTGTAGGTGAGATTATCGACCTTGTCCCAATCCTGACTTCTCATTTTATGGCTGGTGTTGATATGCAAGCAAAATAGCTCCTTGTCTGTGGCAGCAAGTTCTCTGCGGGTAGTGTGGATTCTCTCACGTAAGAGGGCCTGTTCTAGACGGTCATAAATGCGGTTCGCCTGTGTGGTTTTGAAGATTCTTTTAGTTGTGAGAAAGGATGGAATGGTTCTTGTGTCCCTGCAGCGTAGAAGAAAGGTCAAAGAACAGAGTAGATGTGCTTTCTTGTTCCGAAGTATTTCCAATCTTCGGAACAACAGATGCTACGATCAGCAAAAGACAGCAGAGATCCCCTCACCTCTGCAGGAGTATACCGTATACCCTGCAGCTGTGGACAAGTTTACATCGGGACCACAAAGCGTAGCATCCAGACAAGAATAAAAGAACATGAAAGACACTGCAGACTTGGACAGCCTGAAAAATCAGCAGTGGCTGAACATAGCCTAACTCAAACAGGGCACAGTATCTTATTCCAGGACACCAAAATACTGGACAACACTTCCAACTACTTTGTCAGACTGCACAGGGAAGCCATTGAAATTCACAAGCATAAGCAAAACTTCAACAGGAAAGAAGAAACCTTAAGAATGAACAGAGCATGGGCTCCAGTTCTGAAAAACACCAGGCCAACAAAACACTCCACACCCGACAATAGCCCTGCAGAGAAGATTAGCACATCAAGCACCAATCCATATGCAAAAGAACCGCCTCAGGATACAGTGAAGCCTCCCGCCATTAGCATTCCACACCCTGGGAAACTCTTACAGAATGACTCAGCTCAACCCCACCCCTCCTGAGTAGATACAAATGACCTACATCTTTTCCACACTGTGACACTGAGAGATCTCTGTCTTTTGGTGCTACACCTCTGAAGATGCCAGCCACAGCTGCTGGCGAAACGTCAGGAACTACAATGCCAAGACCACGGCAAGACAGCCCGGAAAACCCCCAACAACCATCGTTCTCCGGCCGTGAAAGCCTTCGACAATACATCGAACACCTCTACGGGGAGGAAACATTCCAACAGACCCGAAGATTGGAAATACTTCGGAACAAGAAAGCACATCTACTCTGTTCTTTGACCTTTCTTCTACGCTGCAGGGACACAAGAACCATTCCATCCTTTCTCACAACTAAAAGAATCTTCAAAACCACACAGGCGAACCGCATTTATGACCGTCTAGAACAGGCCCTCTTACGTGAGAGAATCCACACTACCCGCAGAGAACTTGCTGCCACAGACAAGGAGCTATTTTGCTTGCATATCAACACCAGCCATAAAATGAGAAGTCAGGATTGGGACAAGGTCGATAATCTCACCTACAGGAAGATGGAACAAGTGTTTACCAACCACACATCCAGACAGAAGCAGAAGTTTAACAAACTACAGGAAAAAAGACAGACAAGCCCAATGCTCGACAATGCACGCATTGTCATCAATCTGACAGACCGTCAACTCTCACCAGAAGAAACCTCCATCTTGGCAAAGGGAGGAAACTTTGCAGTCACCCCCACCAGAATTCCTGTGGAAGACATCATTGCAAATGTAGAAGCTGCCATCCGTCATCTACCTGAAGAGGAAGCTGAGGAAATAAGAGGAGAGACAGCCAGGATTCTACGAAAGGCAAAGCTTCCCACCAGCAATGTAACACGTAAGGAGAGAAATGCCATCAAGACCCTCAATGCAGATCCAGACATCATCATTCTACCAGCTGATAAAGGCAATGCTACAGTGATCATGAAAACGGAGGAATACAAAAAGAAGATTAAGGAACTCCTGGACCCCTCCACCTACAAAAAACTAAAACGAGATCCCACTTGCAAAATCACCAGGCTAACAAATGCGCTGATCAAGAATTCCTCACTACATCCCGACACGCACAGCAAACTATGCAAGACAGAAGCACAGCCACCTAGACTATATGGACTCCCCAAAATACATAAAGATTCAGTCCCACTCCGACCCATTGTGAGTGCCATTGGTTCACCGACATATGAATTAGCTAGACATCTGGCAGATCTCCTGCAGGACCACATCGGGAAAACCTCGTCTTACATCAAAGATTCAGCAGATTTCATCAACAAAATCAGTTCTCTGAAACTCAATCCACAAGACATACTTGTCAGTTTTGATGTTGTATCCCTGTTTACCAAGGTTCCAGTAAAAGACACTATTGCACTGATTAATCAGATTTTCCCAGAGGATGTAACAGCCTTATTCCATCATTGTCTGACAACCAGTTACTTCCAATGGGACAACGAATTCTATGAACAGATGGATGGGGTGGCCATGGGGAGCCCACTCAGCCCAGTTATAGCAAACTTCTACATGGAACATTTTGAAAAAACAGCTCTAGAATCAGCACCCCACAAACCCAGTGTATGGTTCCGGTTTGTGGATGATACATTCATCATTTGGAGCCATGGGGAGGAAGAATTGAGGGAGTTTTTGAATCATCTCAACAACATCCACCTGAACATACAATTCACAATGGAGAAAGAAAGTGAGGGAAAACTCTCATTCCTGGATACCTTGGTCATCCGCAAAGCAAACTTTCAGTTAGGTCACAAGGTCTACAGGAAACCAACTCACACTGATCGGTACTTACACAAAAACTCCAATCACCACCCCCGACAGAAAAGAGGCATAATGAAAACATTAGTGGATCGTGCAAGACGGATATGTGAGCCGCGCTTTCTCAATGAGGAAATTAATCATCTAAACCACGCACTTCAGGCAAATGGCTACTCCAGAAATGAAATCCGAAGAGCAATCAAACCCAGGATGAATCAAACAACCAAAGAAAAACAGTCTCCCACAGGAAAAGTGTTTTTGCCATATATCAAAGGAATTACTGATCAGATGGGAAAGCTTATGAAAAAGCATAACCTTCAAGCAGTATTCAGACCCACCCGAAAAATACAACAGATGCTACGATCAGCAAAAGACAGCAGAGATCCCCTCACCTCTGCAGGAGTATACCGTATACCCTGCAGCTGTGGACAAGTTTACATCGGGACCACAAAGCGTAGCATCCAGACAAGAATAAAAGAACATGAAAGACACTGCAGACTTGGACAGCCTGAAAAATCAGCAGTGGCTGAACATAGCCTAACTCAAACAGGGCACAGTATCTTATTCCAGGACACCAAAATACTGGACAACACTTCCAACTACTTTGTCAGACTGCACAGGGAAGCCATTGAAATTCACAAGCATAAGCAAAACTTCAACAGGAAAGAAGAAACCTTAAGAATGAACAGAGCATGGGCTCCAGTTCTGAAAAACACCAGGCCAACAAAACACTCCACACCCGACAATAGCCCTGCAGAGAAGATTAGCACATCAAGCACCAATCCATATGCAAAAGAACCGCCTCAGGATACAGTGAAGCCTCCCGCCATTAGCATTCCACACCCTGGGAAACTCTTACAGAATGACTCAGCTCAACCCCACCCCTCCTGAGTAGATACAAATGACCTACATCTTTTCCACACTGTGACACTGAGAGATCTCTGTCTTTTGGTGCTACACCTCTGAAGATGCCAGCCACAGCTGCTGGCGAAACGTCAGGAACTACAATGCCAAGACCACGGCAAGACAGCCCGGAAAACCCCCAACAACCATCAAACACATTATTCTTGCCTAGAGTCAGTTTTTTTAGTTTTGAGTTGGATCATTTAAAATATCATTACCATATTTTGTTTACACAAGTTAAGTAAAATGTACTCACAGCCATTACCAAAGAAGCCTTTCAAATGGAATTCCGTAGATTCATGGAGCATAGTTACTAGCCATGGGGATTCACAGAAACCTCCATATTCAGAGGCAGTAAACCTCTGAATACCAGAGTTAGGAGGCACCAGGGGTAGAAAAAGAGCTGGAGGAACTCATTAGCATAACTCATTAGCATATGCCACACCAATTGACAGCACCTGATATGTGTCATTAGCAATAACTAGTTTGCATATGCAAATCATTAGCATAACTAGTTTGCACACACCCCTATCCTGGCTGTTTTGGACCCAATCCTGGCCATTCAGGGCCAAAATTGGGCCCGAAATAGCAAAAAGGGGCTGAAAATGGCCGAAAGGGGGCTCAAAATGGTCAGGATCAGGCTGCTGCTGAGTGAGAGAGTGATCCACCACTCGTCAGAGGCCTGATCTGGGCTGTTTCGGCCCCAATCCAGGCTGAAACAGGCCCAAAATGGCCAAGAGTCAGGCGGGTGGGACGTATCATCTCTTTGGGGAACTGCCGGAACTGCATTCCTGCGTTCCCCGCCAAAATGAGGCCTGGGAGGCACCATCTGGAGACTGTTCTACCCCATTCATTGGTCTTCTGGGATAACTGATTGGCCACAGGATACCAGACTAGATGGACCATGGGTCTGACCCAATAAAATTCTTCTTATGTCATGCTCAAGTAGGAGATGTCCCTCCCTTCCTTTTTAACTGACAATTAATTGCTCAGAGGTGACTCACTCAGATCTGCTTCACATGCAGCAGGTCTCAGGTTCAGTTCCCTAGGAATCTCCAGTTAAAAGGATCTGGTAGCTGGTAGGTGATGTAAAATACCTCTACCTCAGACCATGGAGAGCCTCTTTTATTCAGAACAGGTTACATTGACCTCGAAGGATCCATGGTCCACCTCAATATAATATTGCTTCAAGAAACACACCAAGGATACTGGGTTCAATTCAACATATTGGTTACACCTAAAACTCTTCATGGTCTAGTATACCAATGGGACCACCTCTCTCCCTATCTTCCCCTACAGCAGCTTCACTCATTTGAACAGGGTCTCCTTCAGGTGCCATCCTGCACATGGGCAAAACCAACAGCTGCCCATACGTATGTATTCTTTGTGGTGGCCCCCACCCTATGGAACAACCTATCTGAAGCAGTCAGGAAAGCTACCATGCTCCTGGCTTTTCACAGGCAATGCAAAGCTGAATTATTTAAGAGAGCTTTCTACTCAGATAGAAGAGCTGTACTATAAGAAAGTATGCTTCTCTAAGGAGATAGGAACTATACACTTCACTACTATATACGCTCTGATATCTTATATACTATGTTTGTTTAAGTTTGTGCTACTATGTACTATCGGTTGCTTTAAGTATGACCCTACTGGGCAGTTCTATATTGTTTAATATGTCAGTCTTAGAATTGCTTGTACTCTGTTTCAGTATTTCTTCTACTCTGTATTGGATTTTGGTGACATTGTGTATTTGTAAATTCACATTTATATAACTTATTGCATTGTTTATTGAAATGTCCTTGATATTGACTATACTAATCTCACACAATGCCAGTTCAGTGTAGTGGTTAAGAGCATGGGACTCTAATCTGGAGAATCAGGTTTGATTCCCCACTCCTCCACTTATAGCCAGCTGGGTGACCTTGGGTCAGTCACAGCTTCTAGGAGCTCTCTCATCCCCACCAACCTCACAGGGTGTTTTGTTGTGGGGATAGTAACATACTTTGTAAACTGCTCTGAGTAGGCATTAAGTTGTCCTGAAAGGCGGTATACAAATTGAATGCTATTATTATTATAATCCAACTTGAGTCTCAGTGAGACCCCAGTTGCATTGCTTTCATTACCAGCACAAGGACTAGCCAACTTGCAATTAGAAACAGCTTTTCTACAGCTTTAACCTGGGACACACTGAATGGGGTCACCATAACAACAACTATGCTTATATACCGCTCTTCTAGACAAATTAACGCCCCAGTCAGAGCGGTAAACAAAGTCAGTGTAATTATTATCCCCACAATACACCTGGGGCTGAGAGGAGTGGCTTACTCGAGGCCACCTACTGAGCTCATGGCAGAAGAGGGATTCAAACCAGCAGAGCGCTGATTTGCAGTCCAACCACTTAATCCCTTAGCGATACGCAGCGGGCGCTCACCCCGTTGAAGGTCCTGCTTAGTCTCGCGGACGTAGTCATCCGGATTCCGGCTCAACACTTTCACCTTCATCCTCAACGAGGAAAAGCCCACGGAGGGTCACCTTATCGATGACGCCCCCGCCGAGTCGCACAGACCCAAGCAAGCCCCGAGATCAACTTCCGGGTGAAAAGAGCCGGTGCAGGCGAGGAACAGAGAGAGGAAACCGGCGTCTCTACACTCCCGCGAGAGAATTAACTTTCCTTTCCCAACCCCGCCCATTTGACCTCAATACTGTGTTATAATTGGTAGAACTGCCCATCAATTCCGGGTGGGTGCTGCCTCTGAGGGAAGGTCAAAGGACAACGTAGCTCGTTTCTTCCACGTGACTGGCTACGGTCTGCACTAAGGGGCAAAAAAGGCAATCTCCTTCGCGCTTTCTCTTTCCCATGACTATCACTGCCGCCGTCCCAGGCGTTCAGACGCCGGCATGTACAGCGGCGGGGGCCGCGCCTAAGCCCACCTCGGCGCCACCGCCTGCCGCGCGCTCGCTGTTCAGGCACGTGCACATCGAGAACCTGGCGGCCGGGCTGAGTGGCGGCGTCATCTCCACGCTGGTGCTGCATCCACTGGACTTGGTGAAGATCCGCTTCGCAGGTGAGGCGCTCCGCCCCCGCCCCCAGCATCAACGGCAGCGGAGGCGACGTCATCGCCGCCCCCAACTGCCATCCCCGCCTCCACAACGCCGCGTGAGAGTTCTATCCTGGTCTCCCCCCCCCCTCCCCGCCGCATTCCCAACCGGCACCAACTGCCAAACTCCGTCTCTTCGCTTGGGGATGCTTGGTCGGCAGTAGCCCGATCCTTTGCAGGGGGAAGCGCTCAAGCGAAGGCACTTCGGCCGCCTTTAACTCTACGTGCTAGGGTTGCCAGCCTCCAGGTTGGATCTGGAGATCTCCCGGAATTACAACTGATCTCCATACTACAAAGATCAGTTCCCCCGGAGACTCTATCGTATTATGCTCCGCTGAGGCTCCTCCCTTTCCCAAACCCCACCCTCCCCTGACTCCACCCCCCACCCCCTCAAATCTCCAGGAATTTCCCAACCCAGAGCTGGCAATCCTTAAACCACCAGCTTTCCCCCACTGACAGCGATCAGTCTGTTTTGGGCACCCTCCTGCTTTTCAAAAATTGAGTGCTGTGGAGTCCATCGTGTACGGATCCCTTCAAGTCCCTGTGGACTTCGCTGAAGTGTTGGCATTGTCAGCTACCCTATGATGGCAAGAGTTTCTGTGTGGCAAGGTGGATTGATTTAAATCAGTGTTTTAAATCACCAAATAAACAAACTTCCAGGTAGTGCTGAAATCCTAAATGGTCTGACCATAAAAATGTTGATTTAAAATTGCCTAATTACCTCATGCTATTATGCTACTTCAGTATTTAATATTATTTAAGAAAATAGTGTACAATATTTATTACTGTATCCCTTTTTAAGCAACAAGGCTTCTGACTTCAAAAAAGGTTTCTCATTTTTTGCAACATTTAGAGGGTTGAAATCTACATTTAAAGGACACTTCCTATATGTTCCTTTGTTTTATTGTACAGTCGTAAGCAGAGTTATGCTATTCTAAATATGTTGTCTTAGAATAGCATAACTCTGTTTAGGATTGGGCTGTTAGTTTGCCTTTTCCCATTTATAGCTGTGTTAATCCACCCCAAACAAAAAGTAAATAAACTTAACCAGAAGCAACTGTTCACTGGTCAGGTCACTGTTTTGTATGAGATGGGATGTAAATGTCCATGTTCTTTGAATGGTAGGTAAAGTTACAAATATTTATAATTGAAATGCTGAGCCAGTTGTAGAGATCAGGTCATCCTTAGGCAGAGTAAAGTTTCACTCATAAAGATCAGTGGATAACATTTGGGAGAGCTTGGCTAGTCCCTGACTTTCAGACTCATGTCATAATATAAATAAATGCTGACAGATAAAGTTGGTTCTTGTAGTTACTTTTCTGTGTAGAACAGCAGCCTTCCATAAGCTTATAAGAACATCAAAATCGCAGTTTTTAAGAGACAGTATTCATTTTAAACTGTTAATTTTTTTAAAAAAGTCATTACAGCCAAAACTTTAAAAAAATTATAAAAACAAATTGTAAACCTCTGTTTTTAATTTGAATTTTTTTATTTTTATCCGTCTTATTGCACAATGTGCAATAGAACATGCCAACTAAATGATTTCCCATAGTTAGAACTGGAAATTGCAACAAATACATTCTTGATCAAGATGTGCCATGTTAGTCTGTCTGTAGCAGTAGAAAAGAGCAAGAGTCCAGTAGAACCTATGAGACTAACAAGATTTGTGGTAGGGTATGAGCTTTCATGAGTCACAGCTATCTGTATCTGAAGAAGTGAGCTGTGACTCACAAAAGCTCATACCCTACCACAAATTTTGTTAGTCTCATAGGTGCTTCTGGATTCTTGTTCTTTTCTACAAATGCTTTATGATATCATTTTGATTTAGTACATAGTAGACAGCCAGCATATGCTCCACATGGCTCACCTGGGATTAGTTTATAGTTGGGGAATCAATGACCTTTTTTGATTATTTCAGAGCCACGGCCACTATAAAATAAAATAGAGACTAACAAGATTTATTCCATGATGAACTTTCGTGAGTCAGTGGTCTGACCCACAAAAGCTCATGCTGGAATAAATGTTGTTAGTCTTGAAAGTGCCATTAGACTTTGATTTTGATTGATGTGCTTTTTGGCAAGTATGGCTTTTCAAAGGTTGCTCACTGTGCATGAATCCCAGTTACATTTTGAAAGAGAAGCACCACCACAAAATGAAGATTGCTTCTACTAGAACTTTATGTTGTGAGATCCAAAATTAACCATACATAACATTATTAGACATTAATCCTTTTTCAAAGCATTACAAATAATGATTTTCTTTATAAGAAGGTTTCACCACAGGTAAATGACTCTGTGATGAAATTTTCCTGACAGTCACAATAAAATTAATATGAGTGTCTTGGCTGTTGTGTTATGTATGCATATATATGGATTATATGTTTGCAGCATAATAATAACAATATTCAATTTATATATTGCCTGTGATGATTTTAAATGTGTGTGTGGTACAGCTGACGAGTGGGAGTGAAAGAGGGATGAGTGAGTGAGATGATTGGTTGATGACTGAGAGTGTGGGCGGAGTGAACTGCAGTTTTTAGTTATTGAGCAGGGAGAGAACATTCAGTCTGGGCAAAGCAGGCAACCTGTGTGGAAGCCTGAGGGAATTCTCATTCTTGTTCATTTAGGCAACCTGTGGGGAAACCTGAACTGTGTGCATCTGTGAGAGAACATTCATCCTGCTTTCTGGTTTTAACAGGCAAACTGTGTGCGCTTGAGAGAAAGTCTATGTGTATTTGAGTGAGAGATTAATTTATCTGAAACAGGCAAACTGTGTGTGTGCCTGAGAAAGTTTATGAAGGTCTGTGTGACTGAGCCTATGTGAGGAAACTTTAAGAACTGAGAACTATCTTTGAAACCATCAAGCTTAAGTAATAGAGTGAAACCGATATGCTTCTTGTAAAAAGTTTGTTTTGTTTTGTTTTTATCCCGGGGTATCTGTCTTTCCTATATATCCCATTCCTATCCTCAAGGCCAAATAGTCCCACAAAGGAGCCTGATGCTTGGGCACATTATTAAAAGGGAAATTTAAATTACTATTATGGAATATAATTCCTGGCAGCAGCAATCTATCCAGAGGGTATAAGAAGAGGGTTAAAGGCAAAATCTAACTGAAAAATAAAGAGGGTTATAACACTGCCCTTCAGGACAACTTAACACCCATTCAGAGCGGTTTACAAAGTGTGTTATTATCCTCATGACAATCACAAGGTGGGTGGGGCTGAGATAGCTCGAGAAGCTGTGACTGACCCAAGGTCACCCAGCTGGCTTCGGGTGGAGGTGAGGAATCAAACCCAGTTCTCCAGATTAGAGTCCTGCTGCTCTTAACCACTACACCAAACATAGAGGAATAAAGCTGGTCATTCTAGTGACCAGTTATATTTAAGCAATCACAACAGGTGTTGAAAAAAATGCTATATCACGCTAATTTCAAACTATATTTGTAACAGTAACTTCACTAGTCACTTGTATATCTTCACTTTCTGTTCATTAATTTCTATCTAGGTCCCTAGTGTTTAACAGATTAAGGTACCCTATATTGACCACTGATCCATCTAGCTCAGTACTTTACTCTGATTTTAAGCAGTTCTCCAATGTCTTCCTTGAGATCCTTTTTCCCAGTGGAAAGGCTAGGAATTGGGCATGGGATCATCTGCATGCAACCCATGTGCTAACACTTAGCTATGCTCCTCTGAATAAATATAGTTTGTGAAACAGTCTTGGTTACAGTAGTTATTTCTCAACTGTGTTTGGGGACCCTGTAGTCTTTCACATGGGAGAGAACTTCCTCAATTACCAGTCACCCACTTGAGCCACAAATCATAACACTGTTGCTTTCTCCAGCTTTAAGGAACCATCTGTGCCTTTGTGACATCAGTCCCCATCCACCAATTGCATGGGCAGGCAGTAAAGCACTTGACACTAGAGAAAAGGGCAAAGACCATGCAGGTAGCACAAGCCAGAATATGACCAGTGACAAAGAAGAAATACGAGCACACAGAAGTGTGCCACAACTAGCACTTCTACAAACGTGGGCATTTTATTTTGATACAGTCAAAAAGAACCACAGATTATTCCAAGTATATGCTTAACAGCTCTTCTAATGTTCAAAGCACTTTACATATGTAATCTTCATGCAAGGCTTACAGCAATTCTATATTATACCAGTATTGGATATGTGGGGTTCGGGTAAAAGGCTGAGCAACCTAGTGATTTCATGTCAGAGGCCACATTTGCTTCAGGGAAATCATTGTTGTAGCCACTCCTATGAAAAAAGTTTGTCTTCTTATTTTTCATTCCTTTGGAACAAGTACAGAGTGAACTTTTTCTTAAAAGTGTCATGGACTTCACAGTTTTCACCTGGAAAAAGTCCACGTGCTTACTTGTGTTGTATTTATATATGTTGTTACTGATTTATTCTGGAATACACTTCAGATTTCTCTCCAATTGTTTTGTATAGTGAGTGATGGGTTGGAACTCAGACCAAAATACAATGGAATTCTCCACTGTTTGTCAACCATCTGGAAACATGAAGGATTGCGTGGTCTGTACCAAGGGGTAACGCCAAACATGTGGGGGGCAGGTGCCTCTTGGGGCCTCTACTTTTTCTTGTAAGTTGAACTGTTAAAATACTTCCCAGTGTTCTACTCAAACATGGAATTGTGTTGCATCTTTATCATTATACGTAAACAGAGGCATATGTTATTTTTAGTCTCCTTTAATCTCAAAGACTGCTAATGCATGAATAATACCCTGTTTAAAAGTGGCCCTAATCAGGTTTAAATGAGAGTTCCATCATGTGCATTTTTCTCTATAAATACCATAGCTAGGGTCTAAAGGACCACAGAACTAGTGACCTCAACCCCCATGCCACTTACCAAACCACCTGTGAAATTTGGGGAAATTTCAGAAGCAGTTTGTGATACGATACGGGCTTGCAGTTTGAATGAAAAAATCCTTCTAGACATGTAACAGCATTCGGGATGCATCTTAAATAATTCTTTGACATCCAACCTGTATATTTTCTATTCCTGTGGATGTCTGATGCACACATATACGTTTCTAGGTAATTGGTTTCTGCTGGCAGATCTAGATCTTCTCGGCATTCTCCTCGCAGCAGCTCCTTGCAGGACCCACACAGACACATGGGGGCGCTGTGTAAGGGAAAATTGTTTGCAATTTCCACCTCTTCCACTCACAGGCCTTCCTGGTTTCAACTGACAGAAGAAGGATGAGAAGCAGCTTTGGCTGGTCCCCCCTCCCTGCCTCACATGGTTTTTTGTCCATGTGGGACCTCTGGCATCTACCATAAGTTTTTCAGGGGTCAAAAACGAGTGCTGCAGAGAATGGCCCATTAGTATACAGCCCAATGTAGTTTATATATTTGTAAAGTAATCAATAACTTTTATCTCCTAACCTTATTTCAACATTTCACTCCTCAGCTATAATGCCATTAAAGCTTACAAGACAGAGGATAAGCTGGAAAGCCTTGGAGCAACTGAACACCTAGTCTCAGCTGCCGAAGCTGGTGAGGACTGTAAACAAGATTAATGTATGCTTCTGTCTGCCTTTTTGTTTTGGTCCATGTTTATGAATGTTTGTTGCTGCCTTCAGCTCACATGCTCATGTTTAATTAAAAAAAAAACTGATCACTGAAAAATGCTAGCCTTTCTGATAGCTAGAACTTTCACAGTACAATCCTAAACAGAATTACTCTTTCTGAACACATTGACTTCAGAGGCCTTAGAAGGATATAACTCTGCTTAGGACTGAGGGCTTATTAAAACACCTGAACTTGCAGTGGAATTGCTTCCCTTGAGCTATACCAAATTCTTATCCATTCTGTTTGGGTTCAATATAAAGATGCTCAAAGAGAAATTCTTAATCTTTATTCTGCCTTATTCTTTAGTACATGTTTGCAAACTGAATACAGATATTTATTTTTCCTGCAATTCTAAATACTCTTGGTATTTGCTCTTTGTCAAATAAAATTGTTGATCTAAACTATTTGGAACACCTGCTTGGCAGGATTGCAACACATCCTATTTCTAGGCCAGAAACCAAATAGCCATGCTAATAAGTCCAAGCAACTTGGACTTATGTTTCTATAACAACATATTGTCATGCCTCGTGGCATCTGAGGGGCCTCTCAGAAGCAGTTTGTGATTTCACATGGTCAGCAGCTGTGAACCAAAAAGTTTTTTAAAAAAAAATCCCACTGTGGATGCCCAAGCCCAAAGAATTGCTTAATGGTGCAATCCTAAACAGAGTTATACCATTCTGAGTCCATTGAAGTCTGCTTAGGTACTGTAAAATACCTCTTTGGATCTTGGCCTAAATATTTAGTCTTCAGCTTGGGACATTACCTCAGGCAGTTATGGAGTGATCATTATACAGTAGGCTATAAAACAAAAGAATCAGTATGCATACAGATCTTTCTGGTATATTAAATTATGTCAATTTTTCATTGTGTTTGTTTTATTCTTGAAGAGTGTCCTTGTACCTGCACACATTTTCAGAAACACAGTAAAATTGAGATTTTATCTTTTTACCATATGCTGTGGTACCATATGGCTCAGTTTGGAAACAAGGCATATGAGTGCCTGCTCCCACACTCTCATGCTGCTTCCTTCTCTGTTTTCTTTTTAGCACTAGTTCGCTGTGATGTCCAGATTAGCAAGTTGGTCTTTATCCACCAGACAGAAACTGAAACTGATTGGACAGCAGGGTTTCTAATCTTGGTTTGCCCATGGGGAAAGCTGCTCAGCTAGACACACATGGAAACAAGCAGAATTTCTGACTATTTCCACAACAAAGGAAAATTTAGTGGGACTGACTCTGATCCCATCACATTTACTAGGTGATGAGTATTCCTGGACAGAGAAACCAAAAGTGTCTTATTTGTTTTTATTTAAAACATTGCCACCTTTCCACCCAATTCAGGGTCCCCAAGGCATTCAGCATACCTCTACCCAAAGCGTTCCACCTTCTCTTACTTGGAAATATGCCCATGACCATTGAACTCTGTTCTTCGTATCATTGGCTAATCCTTGGCATACCTGTTAGCTCACATTATCCCTTCACCACTTTCCAAGCTTGGAGAAAAAATAAACTTTTGATCTGGAACTCAGGCTTCCGGCTCTATTACATAGGCCAGAAATGTTCTCTCTTTGGGTTCTGCCAGCTATATCCTGCCATCTACCCTGAGTGCCTTGCTGTTCCGTGTCGTGCTTTGCATGGCCTGTGGAAACCTTTGCTTGCCCAGGATTGCCACTGTCTTGTGAGAAGAACAGTCCAATATCTGGCACTTCATGATGTCATGTTCCAGCTTGAGTGGCAGGACCCGTTTTGCAATTATGGGCTTCTGCTTGGAACTTGCTATAAGCCCTTGTTTCATTATCTTACTGACTCTTCAGTAACTCTGTGGGTTTGCTTGGAATATTTGGCTCTCAGCATGGAAGTTCTGGCGTTGGGTACTTTTGCTGTATGCCTGGTATTATTGTACCTGCTTGAGTTAGTTAATTCTTCAGGCCAACCATTTGTATTATTCGCCTCAACAAACTTTATTTCTGATGTCACTGATCTCTCATGGTTTGTGGAGGAGCTGCATCCCTTTGTCATCAAATCTCTTTTGCCCTTTGTGTGCAACATTGGCCAGATGGGGTGCATTCTCTTAAAGCAGGTGTCGAACCTGAGCCAGTAGCTCCTTTAGCGTACGTGAGATATGATGGGTTTTCTGCCTTACATTCTGGCAACTGGTGTGAATCTGGGCTGAACTTTCACAGTCTCCCCCTCCCCTCAGGCCACACGATGTAACCTCCCTTGTGGAGGTTACATCAAGCTTGAAAGCTTGAAGTCAGAAATGTACAAGGATACCAGGAGAGGCTGTTGACAAGCCATAATTCTCACATTGCACCCATCCTCCTCCCTTGAGCTGTGTGTACTTTCTGTCAGCAGCTCTTGTTAAGTGTAAACAAATGGGTAACTAGGCCCTGGGTATTAACAAATAGCATAAAACATGGTTGGTTACTGTATATTTGCTTGTTTGTTTGCTGTAAACACTGCCTTCTATAGAATAATACTATAATTGATACAACTGTCAAATTTCCATCTGTTGTTAGGAGCCATGACCCTCTGTATTACAAACCCAATATGGGTAACGAAAACTCGGCTTGTATTGCAATATGAAGCTGGTGTTGATCCATCAAAGAGGCAGTACAAGGGGATGATAGATGCCCTTATTAAAATATACAAGTGTGAAGGTATACGTGGGTTATACAAGGTAAGAAATCATGGCCGGGGAGTCCTGGCATTCAGTATGATCAGTGGGATGACAATATGTACATGAAAGTGTTACTACGTGAGTTTCAGTATCATAGGCATATTAGTGGGCTTCATTGTTATTTGTTCCCTCTCTCCTGCATTTTTGTCTGCACTCTTGTCAAAGAGCCATACCCAAAACTTTGTGAGGTCAGATCTAAATGGATTTGAAAATGGAATTTAGAGTCAGCTTGACTGATTTCTGCTCATAGCTGTGTTTTTGCTTGCAAAGGCCATATATTTACTCCAAAATAATAGTAAAGTCACTATGCCTGTATATTGTCTGATCTTGGTCTGCTTCTGTTCTCTGTCACACCTAAATAAAATAGAAATGGAAACACAGGGTTGGATCCAGCCAGCTTTTTCAGTCAGCCTCACCTAATTCCCCTCCTTAGTATAGGCCCCGTCCAACATGGCTTTTGTTCATGCAAGTCCTTAGAGCCAACATAGCCTTTTTGGGTGTCAAAAGGAACCCCTCCTTCCTTTTTTGCTAGCATCTGGAAGTGCATTAAAATACTATACTGCTATATCCTCCAAAAGGAGTTCCCATTGAAATCAGTACCTAGGTATATACAAGATAAGGATATTTTTAAAACTTGTGCTACTCCATTAGTTGTCAGTAGGCCAGTCATCTGCAACTGGAAAACACCTTCATCTGGTTAGAAGCCAGGATCTAATGATTTAGTCTTAAGTAGGGTGAGGAACTCTGCAAGAAACTCCCAGTGTTTCCAGAGCGGACCTAATTGGAGCAGATACCCCCTTGACCCTTTTTGAATGTTGCTTTTCCGCTGATATGCCCGCTGATTGAGCCAGTACTTCTTTAACACCAAAGCTTGAAAAAACTACAAGAAATAAACAACAAAAAGGCATTCTTGTAAAGGTTTTTAAGCTTAAACTCTGTAGTCTCTTACAGTAGATTGAATAGAAAAAAGTTTTTTTTCAAGGTGTTCAAAACTGAGAAATTATCAAGGAACTTGTTTATCTTGATCTGTGAAGTCAGGCTCCTAGCGAGGGCAGAAGAATTAGACCCTCTCTTCTGGCCAAGAGGAGCCACTTCCAAATGTATAAGATTGCCTACTGACATAGGTTTTAAAAAATCTCTTTTCTGTTAAGTATATTAATGCTGGAAAATGCAGTTGTATTTTCATTGCAGCTGTAAAGACTGGTAACCATTGCTTAGCTGTCTTTCATTAAGCATGTGTCTGTTAAAACTATTGCATTTTGCCTGCCAAGGAAAGAAAGTATCTGGACAGTCATTGTAACATTATACAAATGAACAGCCTTTGTACTGCCTTTGTATTTATTTTCACAGTTTTATAATGTTATGCTTTGAAGCTAATGTTTCTGTGTAGCAATAAAATAACGGCAAAGATATCCTGTGATATGAATCAGTTTTGAGTGGTAGGTTGTCTGGCTTTAATATTTTGCACTTTAAACTCTGTAAAACACCTGTCTTTTAGGGATTTGTGCCTGGTCTCTTTGGAACAAGTCATGGAGCACTGCAATTCATGGCATATGAAGAACTGAAGTCAAAATATAATAAGCGTGGGAACAGACCATCAGACTCAAAACTGGTAAGGTACTGGAGTATCCTACGTATATAGATTATGGACTTTATAACTGAGAACAGGTATTTTACTTCATAAATTAATCCTAACTTTCAGAATATGATCATGAGAGCATATAAAGAGATCTGCTAGATCAAAACAAAGGTTTATCTAATCCAGTATTATGTTTCCCATGATCTTCCAGATACCCAGAAGCACTACAAAGCAAAGGCCAAAGCCCTTTGGTTGCCTCTTAGCAGCTAATAACGTTGCCTCTGAACACAGAGGTTCCAATTTAGCTATCATGGCTAATAGCTATTGATGGATCCACGTTCCATGAATTTGTCTAATTCCTTATAAAGCTGCCTAAGACAGTAGCTGCTTTTGAATTTAGGACAATAAATTCCATGACTTAATCTTGTGTTGTACCAAGAAGTACTTTCTTTTGTCTGTTCCTTATTTTAGTATCATTTATTATTAGCAGCTTTTTTATGTTTTAATGATAGAAACAACTATAAATATTCCTAAAATCTGAAACCTAAAAATGTGAATCTTGGTTGTTTTAGCACAGTTTGAAACTAATGTTGGCTTTCATTTTTAGAGCACTTTAGAGTATATCACTATGGCAGCATTGTCGAAAATTTTTGCAGTTTCAGCAACATACCCATATCAGGTTGTGAGGGCGCGTCTCCAGGATCAGCACAACAGATACTCTGGATTAGTCGATGTAATCCATAGAACCTGGAGGTAGGCATGGGAATCTAAATCTGTTGCAAAAGTACTTCCTTTACTAACAGTGCAGTGCTAAGCAGAGCTGTGCCCTTCTGTCCATTGAAATCAATGGACCTAGAAGGGTATAACACTGTTTAGGATTACAATGTAAGTTTAAGACAGGAATTGATTTTTATGTTTAACATTTTATTTTCAGCTAATGAAGCATAAATATAAACCTATCAGGTTTACAAGTAATGTAACAGTAAAATGAAATGTGAAAAATAGATGGGAAGAAGCTGGCTACATATTAATGTTTCCTTAAGAGGGGGGTTAGAGTATGCAGATAAGCAGCCTCTCAAAGAATTCCAGCACTGATACATTTTCAATTTAAATACAGTAAAACTTTGTTAACTGGCATTCATGGGGGAATGGGAGTTGCTAGTAACCAAATGTGCTAGTTAACAGACCTTTTCCCTAATGGCAAGAGGGCAGCAGCATTGAATGGCTGCTGGCTATGATCAGACCTTGCAGTCTCCTCCGATGCTGCCTGCTTAGCACCATTGCCTTCTGGCTGGCACCCTTCCTGGGTAGTTTGGCCAGGACACCCCCACTTCCCAGTCAACAAGTTATTCCAGCTGGCGTGCTCAACTAGACATCGTAGGCATGCTGGTTAATAACCCAAGCTGTTTGGTTAACCGGGTGTCAGTTAGCAAAATGCTTACAGTTAATACCTCCTTTAACACTCTGGTTGTGTTCCAGAAAACAGAGTACTAAGTGAAAGAGCTCTATGAGAGATACTGATAGCAGTGGTTCTAGTGGGGATGTGTTCACAATATCACGGTGTCCGAGTGACATGAGGTGGCAACTAGAGGGGATAGCAACTAGCAGCTATCTTCCTTCATTGGGCTTCTGTGCTCAATCAGCTTGGGAGGCCTGTCTTTGTCCCTGAGAGAGCTGTGCTCCCTTCTGTCAGCCCCACACCTCCTACTGAAACCATTCCTCACCCCTACAGGTCTTCTATAGTTTGCCGCTGTTGTTGGGAGGTGGCTGTCCTGCCCACAGCAATGCTGTTTCACTTTCAGCCTGGCTGTATTTACTTCCATCTGGGCTGATCTTGCTGCACAGCCAGCCCTCTTCCCCCATTTTATTTAAAAAATTCACCTCAGGACAAAGAGTACAATATGAAACAGCTCTTTATAGGATGTATTCCTATAATGCGCTTCCATTTATACTCTGGTGATGTTATTGCATGTAGTTGGGTAAAAATGTTATTCTGCCTTCAACTCTCCTCCTTCACTTCTCCTTTTATCCAGCTGCCTTCTGCTGAAGCAGGCAGTACTGTATTACCCCACAGCAGATGAAACGAGAATGGCATACAGACATGTAGGGGGATGGATAAGATGTGCAAACAGCTGCATCCTCTACCATGGCCTTGAGACTTTTTAAGTCCAGAACTCTGGACTGAGTTCTGGCAATCCTAATAAAAATATAGTCTACATATCCCCCCCTCCCCACACACCAATATGGTGAATACAGGGGGGAAATCACCTGGCATAGCAAGCCATGCAATTCATAGAATTCTGTAGATGTTGACAAGTGTTGTATAATAAGGCTATGTGTAAACACAGATGAGAATATTTAATGCCATTAAATGTGGTACTTTTTCCAGTAATTGAAACATTTCATCTAGTGTGTTTTTTAAAGTGCCTTAATGCAATTTACCCATTTATTTTTCTGCAACTATAAAAAGGTTTTCAGTTTTTAAAAAGATGAAATTCTTAATGGAGTTCTATCCCCAACTAAAGTTTCAAGATCGGTTTTTAGAATTTTTTTTTTAAAAAAAACTATGCAGAAAATTGTTGCATTGTTTTCCTGTCAAATACGTCTGGAAGTTACATGTAAATGTTTTCTGCTTCTCCATAGGAAAGAAGGAATTCATGGATTTTACAAAGGAATTGTACCTAATGTGATTAGAGTAACTCCTGCATGCTGTATTACATTTGTTGTATACGAAAAAGTATCTCGGTTGCTGCTTGGCTTTAAGAACGGTAACTGAATCTTGGAAATTGCATCAAGGACATGGTAATTAAATCACTGTCTGTTTTAAGACTTCCGTTTTTTGGTATTCACAGAAGAATTGCAGAATACAACACTTTTTGTTATGACAATTGAATCTGAAAGAATTTGCCTGGACTTTTCATTCTAACTTTGTATCTGAGTGTTTAGATGAAATGCGGCAACAACTCTGCATATTTTAATTTATTCTTTAGCAAATTGTTCTCTCTAGTCCTATTCTGAGAAATGCAATGCACTCTGAATTGTGAAATGGCAAAAAGGTCATGGTGTCAAAATACTGGAAGGCACAATATTTGAGATGCTACAGATATTTGGGCATCATCTGGTTATATCACTAATAAACCATGTATTTTTGTCTACAATGATGATTTCAGCTTTCCAAATCCTTTCACTCCCTCAGTTAAGCAAGGCTAATTGTGAAAGAAAATTTAAATGGCCATTATATAATGGTACTGGGAACATGCCCTCTCTGTTAGTCTTGAATGCTTTAATATAAAATCTCAACAACACTGGCAGTACCAAAAATTAACCTATTGAAGTATCATGGTGTTACATTGTGCCTGCTCAGTCATATCAACTTTGTGTCAAAAATGCAATTGAAACAATGGACAAGTTTTAACAAACAACATTTGAGATATAATTCAGAATTACATACGCAAGTAGCCCAATCCTGTGAATGCTCGGCTTTTGCAATTGGCAGGGTACCTCAAGCAGACCATCAGCCAGAAACCCCACCCCCCAACCAGAGCAACAGATCACAGGCCAGGGCTGTCACTGCTTAATAAGTAGGTATCAAGGAGAAGGAACAATAGCCATCACTTCCTATCCAACCACCTTCTTGCAAGAACAACTCTTGCCCATCCAGCAATCATTTTTATTAGCCTGCTCGTTTTTAGCACTGTCCAAATTCCAGCCACTTCCTGGAAATGCCCTCATCTCCCCTGAAACCATTCCAAGATGGTATATGCTGGGGTAATAATATGTGCAATTTAATTTGTACATACTGCTAACATGTAATGCCAGTGATATTCAGAGTTCTGTCTAACCTTCAGAGCTCTTGTTCCTTGTGAATTCCCAAAAATTGAAATGGTAATCTTAAAGCAATCAATAACTGGACTAAATTAAAGTTGTAATAATTGGTACTGAATTTTTTTCTTTCAATACACAGTTGGATGTTCTTGCTTTATTTATAATAGTGTAGTAGGAAGTGAGATTCAAATTAAAATCATACTTAGTTTTGTAACTATAGGCTTGAACAAAAGTAAATGCTAATTACATGTTCTTAATTTGGCTATTTATAAAAGATCATCTTTATTAATAAATGTAAAAAATTGTCTAGAAGTCATCCAAAGTAGTACATAAATACAGATTTCTTCATCAGAATCTATAATCCGAAACATTGTGGAAAACATGCTAGGGATACTTGTTTGGGTAGAAAAATCAACTGCTTACTGGTGTGTCTATAAACAAGTTTGTGCATTACAATCAAGTGCTTCCTTCTATGTATAGAAAACTAGCTTGGTTGGGGGAAGTTATATATTGTATTGTGCGCTTGAGAAGAGTGGTCTATTTTGGTAACTCTTCTATAATGATGCGGGAAACTGAGTTCCATCCAGTTGAAGCATCTCCTTTTGGGTAATCTAAGCAAGTACCAACCCAAATAGCAACATCCACCAAGCCAGCGCTGATTCCTTCACACAATCCTTCCACTGTTAAAAGACAGAAAAGTCATCAGTCGACAAACTCTAAAGACAACATATGGACAAGAGAATGGGAAACAAGAGGACATGGACTCTACTCTCAAAAACAGCAGTGGGTTGCCCTTTGGTAGCTGCTCTATTACCCTTGTAAGTTGTAAGGCCATCATGAAGCTGCCTTATACTGAATCAGATGATTGGTGCATCAAGTCAGTATTCTCTACTCAGACTGGCAGCAGCTCTCCAGGGTCTTAAGTAAGCAGAGGTCTTTCCCATCACCTACTACCTGATCCTTTTAACTGGAGATGCCTGGAACATTCTGCATGCCAAACAGATTCTCCACCATTGAGCCACAGCCTCTCCTCCAAATACTTTCCAGTTCTAGAGCCTAGGGGGTTTAAATGTGGAGAGGAGGTCTGATTAAAGAATCAGTATATCACTAGAAGGGGAAAATGGAAATTTACCTGGACTGATCTATCACTAGCATTTTTATTTGCTAAAAATGATGAGGCAGATGGCCCTGGACTGTGTTTTATTATACAAGGACTCGTGTCCTTTATTTGTAAAATTTGCATGGATACATACCTGAAGAAGTGCGGTGTATATTAATAGTGGAATTTAATTCTGGACTTCCTTGATCTAAATAAATTATAGCTTCAATAGGAAGTGGCCCAGAGCATTCAGCTCCATTAAATGTAAAATACCAACGCTGACAACAAGCATTTTTGCATTTGAGTCGAAGCGATCCACTGAAGAGAACCCTTAAAGCACTGTTGGTACGCATCTTTGTGAATGTGCATTCCTATTAAAAAACAAAAACAAGTTGTGATGAAATTTGCAATTTTAGACTGCTGCTTTAAATATTTGATTATCTTGATTGCTGGGGTTTTAGCACCCTTTTCAGCTGCTTCATGCCACCAACTTCTGAAATGACTCAAGAACAAGCGAGTTCAAATAATGTATACTACAGCAGATCCACAAACCATTCCTTGGTGACTTTTGCAATTATCCTAAGGTAGTATACATGCATATGGGAAATCTTTAGGAAGTATTAAACTTGCAGACCTCAAATACATCTGTCATAACAAAATTGGATTTTCTATTCCATGATGGCTGGAACGCCAAGTTATGGTAGACTTGCTCACAAGATCATTATCATTAACAGGCTTGCAGCCTACGCTAAACAATGACAAGTTTTCTCTCACAAGCACTGCTAGGCAAACCATTTTTTGCCCACAGTCAGCGACCTAACCTTAAACAACTTCTTACTCACAATAATATACTTCTGAACACAGACTCTGGGACCAGGCCTGCAATAAACCAAAATGCCAACATTGCCCCCACATTAACTCCAACAACACAATCACTGGACTTATCAACAGCAGTTACATTATCTCAGGTTCATTCACTTGTTCATCTTCTAATGTTATGTAAGCTATCAAGTACCAGCAATGCCCTTCCACTCTCTACATTGGACAAACAGGTCAGTCTCCACACAAAAGACTAAATGGCTATAAATCTGACATTAAAATCCACAACACTCAAAAACAAGAGGAAGAACACTAAAATCTTCCAAGGCATTTCATTTATGTCCTAAAAATGGCAATTTTCAAGGTCAGATTACATGAGATTGCTGAACCTGAATTAATTCACAAGTTCAGAGCAAGGAACCACCAGGGCTGAATAGAGACATAGGATTTTTATTTCACTACAGAAGCTAATTTCTGTCCTTTCCTTGCTTCATTCCTCCCACCTCCTGTCTGGGATATAAAGACTCAGAAATCTCCACTCCTACCTGTATATGAAGGAGTATTGATTCCTGAAAGCTTATAGTCTGAAAATCTAAGATGCCATGGAACTCAAATCCTGCTGTTCTACTGCAGGCCAACACAGCTACCTTCCTGAAACTCACAAGACCATGGTTGTCATGGTTTTAAGAAAGAAAAAATTGTAGGAACAATATCTATAGTTAATGCTTAACCTCAGTTAAGCAGCAAATTACCAAGTTCTTTTTAAGTCTAAAGTTAAACCCGTATCAAGTGAGGAGGAAATGTCTACCAGCATTTCAATAAATGGAGGGGATGCATTATATTTCTGAAATGACACATGATCCATATATTATAATTACAACAACAAAAAGGCCTGTAGTTAGGAACAATGTTTGGAAATCCTTAGGCATGTGTGTTCCATTGTATGTGGACACATACAATGCATGTGTCACATACAAGACACATACAATGTGTCTTGTATGTGACACACAAAGTACATCCACTGTCACAAATTACATACCACAACAGGGGTAATTAGTAATTAATTGGTTTGCTTTTTATCTGCTGCTTTGTATGTTAAATTTTATGCCTCAAGCAAGTTCTCAGGAGAAACAGCACACAAATTTTCTAAAGAAATAAATAAATACGTATGTGCTAAATAAATAAGCCATAGGTTTCATCTGAATAACTTCAAACCATAATTGTAACACTGGTTTGATAGCAAGAAAACAAACTACAGCTTGTCAGTCAGACTTAACAAAACTACCACAAAAGTGGAAATTATTAATTTCCAAGTCATGTGCAAAGTGAGAGGCAAGGGAACATGCAAGCGGTATATTTCCAAGGTCCATTCCTGTAATAACCAACTATGCTAGTCAAAAGATTCTTTCCAACTGTTTGTAGGCTCTCCATTCTAAAGTGATAGTGATTTTTAATGTTTTTATTTTACTTCATTTATACCTCACTTTTCCTCCCCAATGGGGACCCAAAGCAGCTTATGTCATTCCTCCATTTTTTCTTCATAACAAACCCTGTGAAGTAGGTTAGGCTGAAAGTTTGTGACTGGCCAAGGTCACCCAGTGAGCTCCCATGGTGCTGTGTGGAATCAAACCTTGGGTCGCACAGATCCTAGTCCATCACTCTAGCCACTACACCACACTGGCTGTCTCTGATCAAACTATCTGTACTGAAAATAATACAGCATGTAAAACAAAACAAATAGTGTTTTCCATTTGATGCAGCAGAGTTTTCAAGTAATGAATAACTCTAAATACAACTATTCGCTTAATTTTCTCTGAAATGGATACCCATCAAAGATCTGGATTTCATATATAGTCCAATTGCCTCCCTTTCCTTAAAAATATTATTATATATGTTAGGATGCTCTGTTTTTTTCATAGTTTTAAATTCTACAGCTAAAGGGATTTTCAGTATTTTCTACCAGCAGTAGTCCACAACTGATTGTCTTGCTGGGCAACCTACCCCTAGATGTTAATAGAAGATCAGCTAAGCCAAACAATGCAGGTAAAGTTTTCATCACATATATTCTGTGTATTACAGTATAATTGTGCTTGCTTACTGCAATTTTCCCAAGATCTATGCCATAATTCAGAGCACTCCAAGAACACTGTTTATAGTTAGGAGTCCAGGATTCCTCAAAGCTCTCTCGCATGCATTCTCCCTTTTCTCCTTTAAGCCCATCTCGACCAGGAATGCCAGGCGTTCCAGGGATACCATTGATTCCAGGATTTCCATCTCTTCCAGGAACGCCACTAGGTCCTTGCAAACACATTCCATTATACTGAAAAACAAAACAATTTTCATTTATGTCATGAAACTAGCCATGCAATACTAAACAGAGTTGATCCAGTCTTAGCCCATTGGCTTCAACGGGCTTAGACTGGAGTAATTCGACACTGGAGTGTGCTGTACTTGCACTCATTTACATTCTTTATACTATAGTGACTTTTCAACTTGTATTAATTTTGTGGGTGACTCAGAATCAAAGTTGCACAAAATGCTAAAACAATGTTTCTTCCCCTCCCTTTCTAATATAGTAAGCTGGCTTCTAAGAGCCTTCAACCGCTAACACACAAGGACTCAAAGAATTATCTGGCAGCCCCTTCCACTGCAAATCTGGTTTTTCCTTCACCTAAACCTGAATGGCAGATTGGCTAAGAATCCATGTATTAGTTTTGAGGTGCTGGAAAGACAGGGGAATGTATGGGTGTTCTCCGCAAACTTACTCAGAAGTCCTAGAAGTCACTTGACTTAGAATAGAAAGGCCAGGTCTCTAGTTAAAGCCGGAGACCTTCCAGCCTGGCACACCATTGCCTGCTGCCAACTGACAGAATTTTAGGTGAATCCTAGAACATTACTATGATGTCACTTCAGGTTCTGTGCCAGATGTGATGGCATGCCTTGCTGCAAAACATGCCAAAATTGTCCCCAGCCCCAGATACAGCTGCAAACCTAGCTTAGAAGGGTGTAATTCTGCTTAGGACTGCACTACTAATTACTTCATAGGGTTGTGGTAAGTATTACAACGAAAATATTATGTACGGAAAGTGCTCTGAATATTCTACAACACTTTACTTATTGAAATGCCTGCTGCTCAAATACAATTCCAAGCAAACGGAAAGAAATAGCACAAACAAGAGTACAAAGAAGGATGTGTGTGAGATGATAGCAGACCATACTTGATTTGATGCCATTTCACAACATCTGCCCTACTCAAGAAGTTGCAAGGGTTAATTTAACACGGTTGTACATACCTATAACTATTGTTCATTGAGTTCCGTTTAGGCGGGAAAAATGGTTTTCTATGTGACCAGAGAGATGCCGCCCCTAACGGAGCTTTAAAGAAGACAGAATTTCTCCATTGGCAGGCCTGCGCACACGCACAACCCCAATGTGTGTCTGCACAGAAGAATGACAATGAACCCTGGGTTTACACTAATTAGGAAAGTATGACTGGCACTACATCCCTAACATCTATATCTTGAAAACAACAGTTGAGTGATCATCATACATTATGGTGTACATGGTTTTGTGAAGCAGCTCTCAGAATGGATCTTTCTCTGCCCCAAACAGGAATAAGCACAGGAATTGCACTCTAGCCTTTTTTACTTGTTCTGGTTTAGTCACTTTGGATATCAAAAGTGTGTGCTATGCATTATTACCCGTTTTACATAAACTGTGCAATGCACATATTTTCTAGCTTCTGTAAATGTGATCAGAAACCAAGATTTATTATGAATATTTGTTTGCGTGTACTAGAGCTTGCATATATTCATGTTAGCCTAGGGACTCAGAATTATGACCACATTTATTTATTTATGACTTTTCTATGCCACCTCATCAGAGTTCTACATTACAATATATTAAGGAGACTCATATGTAGCACGTTCTCCTTGTATACAAGGTAGAAATGCCCAAAACATAACTACTGGAGAAGGGTAGCCATATAGACATGGGCACAAACTGAAAAAAACCGAACCTCATGGTTCATCACATTCCACGAACCAGAAACCACGAACTTCCACGACCTTTTCCCGGGTCACAAATTGCTGCTGAAGCCGGCGCCTGGTGTTTGAAACAGACAGCCCCCTTCTCCTGCTGCTTACGGTGGCAGGAGAACAGGGCTGTCACTATCACACACTCCAAGCCGGGTTCAGCCAATGGACTGAGGCCAGTGCGGGGTGAGTGAAGGTGACAGCCCCCATTCTCCTGCCGCCCAGAGCAGCTGGAAAGGGGGAGAGTTTGAAGCGAAGAAGGTTCCCCGCGCCGCTTGCAAGCAACATGGGGAACATTCTTCCCTTCAAGCTCTTCCCCCATTCCTCCAGCCAGCTGGAAAGGGGGAAAGAGCCAGCTGGAAAGGGGGAGCTGACAGCTCCTGTTCTCCTACCGCCCTGGGCAGAAAGAGAACAGGGGCTGTCAGTTTGACAGACGACATGCCGGGTTCAGCCCATCGGCTGAACCCAGCATGGGTTGTGTGAAACTCACCCCGCGCCGGCCTCAGCTCATCAGAACCCAGCGTGAGTTGTGTGAAACTGACAGCTCCGTTCTCCCGCCACCCGAGCAGCAGAAGAATGGAGCTGTCAGTTTCACACACGATCAGTGGTGCTAGTCAGTTGGGCTTTACAAACCGCTGATTACTGGCACGAACCGGATCAAAAAAGTCATGGGGTTCGTGGAAAACGCGGTCCCACAAACTGCATTTTCATGAACCACGAATCGGCCTGGTTCATGCGTTTTTTTTTGCTTCATATTGTCATTCATGCCCATCTCTATTGCCATGTCAACATGCTCTTAAAGTTAAAGTTGGGATAAATTAACTTGTGTGGGAATGTGATGTTTGCTATGCTATCACTTTACATTTCTTCCACATCTTTTTCCCATCTCCCTTTGTGTTGTTGTTGTTGTTGTTGTTGTTCTTCTTCTTCTTCTTATTTTTTTAAAAATCTGTGGTGATAAACTGATAGTGCCAGTTGAATAGCAGCCAAGAGAAAACTGGACAGAAGTAAACAGCAGTTTGGATCCCCGCTGAGCTCTTTCTTTATATGAAAGGACAAAGTGTCTCTAGTTTTTTGCAGCAATTTTGCTGCCAGATCTTCTAACTACAAAATGTGGTCACCTTCCCTGAGAATCAAACAGCATTTGGGAAAGTACAGCAGTGTGGAAGCCATTATAATAACAAATCAAAAAAAGAGGCAATGTCTCAAAGATGCAGTGAAGAATATATTGGAATGACGGAAACTATTCAGGCAAGAAATTATTTCTGAAGGAGTCACCAAAGGGAAGTATAATTTTCAAGAAGAATACAAAAAAAAGTTAACTTGTCCCGAGGGGGAGTGACTCACTCAATAGAATGAACATTTCTGGCCTGAATATTTTCTCTCTCTCATAACTGATCACAGCGCCTTGAAAATTTTGCATCTTTTGTCAGACTATAATGGTGTTCAACAAACTCAGGGCCAAAGTAGACATGATGGCGTTCTCATGCTGGCCACAAGGACACTACTACCATTTTAAAGCAATTTAAAAATGTCTCAAGAGGCTGAGCCTGATTGGGCCCACAGTGCAACACTCTTGTTGCCCATCACCTTTTCAAGTGACAAAACAGCTGTGAGTTTCTCTGTGTGCAGCCATTTTGGCTCTGGAGAAGGCACTGGGGGGATGGATAGGAGTGCCTTGCAGCATTTTAAAATGGTGGTGGCATAGTTGTGGTCACCATGAAGATGCCTTCACATCTAGTTTGGCCCTCAAAGTCTGATACTGCTACGTACAGTATTGTTTTGCCTTCTTTGATCCAATTTTTATATATTGGCACTAGCTTCTCTTGTCTGACCAGATATACAGTATAGATTTGGTCTAATGTAATGGGAGGGAGGGACAATTTTAGTCTTTATCCCTACGTTCTCCCAAACAGGAAACCCAAAATCCACAGCATCACATCCTGTTTTTGAAAGGAAACTATTTCATACAAACACTAACTCAGCATTGCTCCTATTCATCCCATGCATATATTACTGGGAAGGAGGGAGATAACTTAGACACACAGTTTGCCTTGGCCAGCTTTGCTGATGTGTCCAACATGGAAATGAATGGCTTGAGGGAGAAAGAATGTGGAAGAAACCAACTACCCATTTTCCTGATTGTCCATACTCAGTGAGTAATAACAAAGAGCAAAGGAGATCAATCAGCTTACTCATCCTCAATTGCCAGGAAGGCTCACCACAGCAGACTATACAGTTGTCTCTCTTTTAGTGCTCCAGCTGCAGTTATGTTGGCAGACAAAAAGAGCTCTCCCAGGTCTTAACAACTGACATATTATTCCTATTGCTCCACATTGTGACACGTGGAACTCCAGTTTGGGCAACATCACCAGAACCATTCCTTTCTTTCAGCCAGATCCGAGTTATGCTGGGTCTCCACAGGCAACTGCCAAAGGTAACAGAAGCCTGAGGTGGTAAAATGGGTTGTTCCACTTTAGACTGCAAATGGGGAAAGCAAACAAATTTTGTATATCGAGGGGAAAGGCTCTAACTCTGCTCTTTGATGGAGGAGAAGAGGTTGGTTCCAGCCAACCTTTCCACTCAATCTTGCCCAATTTTCCTCCTTATTACAACCCCTTGCTGCACATGGCTTTTCTCCATGCTGGCCTTATGATCCCCAGCAGAGCCTTTTTGATGCCCTCCTTCCCTGTCCAGCTGTGGAAAAACTGGCTGTATCCAAACTGAGTTTTCCATTTGTAATAGTTTTTTTTCCAGTACTGGGAAGCATTTACAAATGGATCCCCATCCCTCACACACACACACCACCACCTGCAGCTTAAAAGGTCCATTTTACTACACCATCTCTCTGCTGCAAGTACAGACTAGACCTTAAATCTTGCTGCTGAATGAGCAAGAAGGGTTTACCTGCACAGCACCTTGTTTAAACTGGGTTGGTAAAGGTACAACCCATGTTAGATGCCAACTGGGCACCCGCTTGGGCTATTGGCCTCTAGAATTTTAACAGTGCACGTGTAGGCATGGCAGTCCCGTTCAAAAGAGCCAGCCACTGGGCATGTATTACAACTCATCAGTTTCCTTAAACGTAATTGCAGGGAGTAAGACATAATTGCAGGGAGAGCCAATATAACCAGGCTGCTGGCGAGATCTATATGGAGTCAGCAGCGTCTCATTTAAACTGGGTCCTCAACTACCAGATATGCAACCTTAGCAAGACAAAGAACGAGGGGCTGGGCTAGCGTTGCAGCGGCATGCTATTGCTGCATGCACAGCAGCCCAGATTAACCCACCAAGGAAAGTTCGAGCCCACCAGCATTTAAATTCCAGCCTCTAATCGGGTCGTCGAGCCATTTTCCGGGCAAGATGAGGTGGCAGAATTATGGCCGGCACCGCTTGCAAGAAATACTGCCAATGGGGCCGGGGGCATCATATATAACACGCCCCCTCTCCTAAAGCGCTCCCTGCCCTACCAGCGGACAAAGAAAACGACACGGAAATACTCTCCCGCCGCCTAGTTACTTGCGCGGGGGAGTGAGGTGGGAGAGCGCGCTAAACGCGGCCCGGTCCCCGCTTCGACCCCCTCCCTCTACCGCCCCTTATTCCGCGCAATTTGCAGCTGCCCGGCTGAGCCTTGCCGCGGAGGCGGCAATGGCAGGTATTGTGCGCTTGCGCTTGGCTCCAGCTGGGGCCTTTTCCTTAGCGACCCCCCAACACACGCGCGCCGAGAGCCGCCACCCGAGACCCTCGCGGCCACTCACCACGTCCACCACCTCCCTCTGGCGAAGCGCCTTCTGCTTCCCCTTGGGGTTCTCCGACGCTCCGGGCGGCGGCGCGGCTGCCAGCACGAGCAGCAGCAGCAGGAGCCCGACGGCAAGCGGCTGGCGAGAGGGCAGCGCGGCGGGCGAGAGGCGCTTCATGGCTGGCGGAGCGCGCTAGCGGAGCCCGGGTGAATAGGGCAGTGTCTGCCGCGCGGCTGAAAGAGCCTTTGACTGCCCCTGCCTCGCTCCAGCTCCCTCCCGGGGGACCGCCAGGAATGCGCTCTCTGCCGCGGCCTCCTGTCGGCCAGCCGACGGTGCGGGTGGCTGCGGCCCCCACGCGCCGACCTTTGCGGGACCCAAAAGGGGGGCCCGTTGGAGCGCAGCCATGGGGCGGTTGCGGGGACGGTGGATGCGCACAACTCAGGCTCGCTTCGACCTCAGCGCGGTGCCGCCTTCCCGGCCCTGCCAGAAAACGGCCACTGGACGGCACACGGCTGGCCCGCAGCCCCGTCCCTGCGGTAGTCGCCCCCCTCGCCCACATTTAGCGGTGTGGCCCCGTTCGTCAGTCTGCGGCAGCAAGAACAAAAAGGAGTCCTCCTGTGTTGCCGCGGAAGACCACCACAACGTATGGTACACCACGTCTGACAAGAGAGCTGAGAGTTCAGCCCCTGGAAATCTAGATGGCCCTTGAGCCTTGCTTACACCACATCTGTTAGCTTTTCAAGTGCCACACGATTCCTTTTCGTTTTCCTCGGGCCAGCACAGGCCAGGAAACGCATTTCCAGGCACGTTCCTTGCTTTGCGGCTGGGTTTAAGTGAGAGGAAAGTTGGCCCAAGGAGCAGATCCTGTTTGCCCCTCTCCAAGGGCTTTATTGTTGGCAGATTTAGTCAGTGTTGTGAAGGGGCTTGGTGCATGCAGAAAATCCCTGGTCAGTCCCCAACAGCTCCAGTTTAAAAGACGAGGTAGGAGATGATGTGAAGGACCTTTGCCATTGCCAGTCCAAGTAGACAATCCTGACCTTGCTGGACGGGTGGTGTGGCTCAATATAAGGCACCTTCTAAGTGTGTTAAAAAGCAACATTTTAATTTCTTCCAGGGTACCTGGTCATATAGCCCAATACTAAAAGAGCCTTAATCAAAGTTCTAACTCAGGGAAACAATACAGGCTTCTATATAACATCCCAAGTTCTACCCCTGACTGTACACGTAGGGATAAAGATGGCACCACACAAGCAGTAGCCAGAAGAGTCAAGAAACTGAGCACTGGGCATGTTCCCATTGCCTTCACTGCTGACTGTGAAGCAAGATGGCCGTAGTGGGAAAGTAAGCCCACTGCCATCTCATTGGATGTTCCATCATGTAGACAAAGGGAATCAAGGGAGACTTTCGTACTATCCATCATGAGAACAAAGATAAGTATGTTGGGGACTTGTAACAGGCAATGAAGAGAGGGCAGAACTGCTCAATTCCTACTTTTCCTCAGTCTCCTCCTGCAAGGAAAATGATGCTCAACATGGCAAAAACAGAACACATCAAGGGGGGAGGGAGTTACAGCCTAGGATCAGTACAGAGGTAGTACGTAAACACCTAGTGTCTTTTCTTTAAATGAAACTCAAGTCCTCAGGGCCACGTGAATTGCATCCAAGGGTACTAAAAGAACTCAACAGATGTAATTTCTGAGCCTCTGTCCATTACTTTTGAGAATTCTTGGAGAACAGGCAAAGTGCCAGAAGATGGGAGGAGGGCTAACGTTGTTCCCATCTTCAAGAAGGGGAAAAAGGAGGATCCAGGTAACTATGGACCCATCAGCTTGACATCTACACCTGGAAAAGTTTTAGAACAAATCAGTCAGTCCTTGAGCATGTAGAAAGGATGGCAGTGATTACTAAGAGCCAGCATGGGTTTCTCAAGAACAAGTCAGACTAACCTCTTTTTTTATATATAGAAAAGTTACTACCTTGCTGGATCAGGGGAATGCTGTAGATGAAGTTTATCTCGATTTCAGCAAGTCTTTTGATTAAGGTTGCACATAATATCCTCGTTAAGTTGGTAAAATGTGGTTTGGATCCTTTTACTGTTAGGTGGATCTGTAATTGGTTGACAGATGGCACCCAAAGAGTGCTTGTTAATGGTTCCTCATCACCTGGGAGAAGAGTGACAACTGGAGTGCCTCACCAATCAGTCCTGGGACCTGTTCTGTTCAACATTTTTATAAATGAAGGAATATAATGCTTATTAAATTTGCAGATGATATTAAATTGGGAGGGGGAGCAAAGGCAGAGTCAGGATACAGGATGATCTTGACAGGCTGGAAAAACTGGGCTAAAACAAAATGAATTTCAACAGAGATAAATGCAAAGTTCTGCATTTAGGTAGGAAAACTCAAATGCATAATTATAGGATGGGGGAGATTTTTCTTGGCAGTAGTATGTGCAAAAAGGATCTAGGGGTCTTACGAGACCATACACTGAATGTGTCAGTAGTGTGGTGTGGTAGCTAAAAAGGTAAATGCAATTTTGGGCTGTATCAACAGAAGCACAGAGTGTCCAGGTCACACAAAGTGATGGTATCACTCTGCTCTGGTTAGACCTCACCAAGAGTGTTGTGTTCAGTTTTGGGCACCACATTTTCAGAAGGATATAGGCAAGCTGGAATGTGACCAGAGGAGGGCAACGAAGATGGTGAATGGTCTGGAGACCATCCTAAGAGGAAAGGTTGAAGGAGCTTAGTGTGTTTAGCTTGGAGAGGAGACAACTCAGAGGTGATATGATAACGATCTTCAAGTACTTGAACAGATGTCATATAGAGGATGGTGTGGAATTGTTTTCTGCTGCCCCAGAAGGTCGGACCAAAACCAATGGGTTGAAATTAAGAGTTTTCAGCTACACATTAGGAAGAACTTCCTGACAGTTAAAGCAGTCCCTCGGTGGAACAGGCTTCCTCAGGAGGTGGTAGGCTTTCCTTTGGAGGTTTTTAAGCAGAGGCTAGATGGCCATCTGACAGCAATGCTTATTCTGTGAACCTAGGCAGATCATGAGAGGGAGGGCAGGAAGGGTTACATCAGTGCTTAGTTCTCATGGCCTCTTCTTACATGCCCAGGGTAAGGCCAATCACAACCTTGGGGTCAGGTAACAATTTTCCCCAGGCCAGTTTGGCTAGGCATCCTGGTAAGTTTTGCCGCCATCTGGGCATGAAGCAAGGATCACTGTGTGTAGGGAGGGGGTATTTGGGAATTTCCTGCATTTTGCAGGGGTTGGACTAGATGATTCTAGAGATCCCTTCCAACCCTGTGATTCTATGAGTCTATGACTGCTCCCTTAATGGAGTGTACAGCCTCGTTTCTGCAGACTTCCTGTTGTTAAAATGGTCAAGCATTCCAATTGACCTAGATGAAGCTTACATATAATTCTTGCAGTCTGTCTGGCATCACTCCAATGAACTGCCAGCAATAGTGACTGGTTCTGAGTCACAGTTGAGGCATTCACTTGCTTGTCAGGAAGCCAGAATTCATGGTTCCACTTTTACCTTCATTATTGGTGAGGCTTGCTGAGGCCTGCCTCTTTGCCGTTAGATCTGGCTGACATAATCCATCTAGAAGTATTTAAACAGTGTGCCCTAACAATGCATACAGAATCACTGAGAAATGAAATGCATCATAGCGTAAGCTTCAGATATGATTTTACCAGTCTTTACAGTGGAACATACGTAGTTATATGGCATCTTCTAGAACAAAATGATTAAACAGGGTGCAACTCAGCTCTGTTAAAAGGCATGGGAGTTTCGCGGATGAGTGCTATGGGAAGCAACTGCATGTACTGGCACGTACCCTTGGCACATGCTGGAATAAAAATTAAACCAAACCCATCTTTTCCATAGTGCCTTTGACTTTCACCCCTTGGTTCTTATCCTTACTGGCAAAAAGCTTAAATACATAGGATTGCGTTTTGCCACATTCCTCCATTATCATTGCTTCTCCCTCCCTGCTTTCAAGTTTGCCTCCCCTTCCATCAATGTTTACATGGTCCTTGACCTATCACCTCACTATGTTAAAAACAAAAACCATCCTTCCTTAAATTTAATGCAGATGCATCGTTCTCCCTTCTTCATTTTTTCCTTACAACAACCCTGTGAGGTAGATTACGCTGAGAGAATGACTAGCTCAAAGTCTCCCAGCAAGTTTCATGGCAGTGGGTGCTTTGAACCCAGGTCTCCCAAATCCTCGTCTCTCTAACCACTAAACCACAATAGTTCTAGTTGAGATCCAAAGAGCTACTTGTGTGCGGACTGGAGCAGACTTTTGCCCTTTGAAAATGATGTGCAAGTTGTTTTTGAATCTTTCCAGAATTTCAAAAGAAGTTTTCCTTTCGGAATAGCAAGTAGCTGTTTGACAAGTATGTGGTAAAAGTTCTCTTTGTATTGCAGAATTAGATGACATGGTTCTTTGCAGCCAATCATAGAAATGGGAAGTTTACTTCAATGATCAGGTTTTTTCCAGTGCGTTTTTCCCATTAAAAGCTTTCTCTGTCAGTGGTTTAGAATGATTTGTGACGTACTATAAAGAATGTAAAATGTATGTTTAGCAAAATTGTTTCAATAGCTAAACAGAAGCAATAATAAAATTATGACCAACGAAACTATCCAACAAGAAAAAAAGAACAATACCAAAATGTAATTTAAAATTGATCTTTTGTTATTTTACATTTTTTTAAAGTGGGTTGACAGCTACAAGTAGCCCTAGTCCTTTCTTCATCACTAAAATGAATCTGTAAGAGTTCATTAGAAACAGCAGGTGATGCTGCTAATTAAGTACTTGGACAGGATACAACCTAATTACCCTCAACTGAATACTTACAACAGATTGAATGAATATTGAAACTATTATATTGATAAAAATGTACACTTTGGGATTAGAATGAGCAAGTGAGATGGAGAAGGGTGGATTGTATGATTGTATTATGTTAACAATTGTATGTTAAAAGCAAACAAAACCCTCCTCCTATAAATTCAATGCAGATACTTACACACAGCAACTATAACAACTAGTAATTCAGCAGGATTGATCATCAGTACATCCCAATGCTAGGAAATGCTTCACTGATTGGTTTAACATCTCATGCAACTTTTAAAGGGCACCCTATCAGGAACCCTAGTAGGAGACATAAATGTGCTGCTCAACCTCCATTTATTTCTATTTAGGCAATAAACAAAAGTTACACTTACTTGTAATTGTTGTTCATCAAGTAGTCTCCTCGCTCTCCCTTTCCCACCACAGACTCCCTGTGACTCTGGCTTTTTGACTTTGGGTTCCATTGGGAGAAGCTCTCCCTCTCCCTGGTTATATGATGGAGTCAGTGGGAAACTCCCATCATGTGCTGCAGAAGGGAAGTGCTCCTTACAGTATTGAAAGCACTAGAAACCTGTGTAATTTTTGGCTCCGCAGCAGGCTTGCATATACACAGACCTAACCGGGCTTGCACAGAAGATGTTTTCTCAAGAGAAAGTGAACAAGATAAATCAGGGGGAAAGATGCAAAAACGAATGTATCTAAAGCAGAACTCTAGGCCAAGAATTCCCTTTGATGCCAGTCCTCATTTTTAATCTGCTAATAGTAGATAGAAAGTGATTAATGGAAAGGGTTTTATTCAAAGAGCCGTACAAAAACCAGGCTTCTGTCTTCAAAGCACCACTGAACACAGCACCATTGGTGGTTGATAGATGCCTTTCCTGTGATAGGGAGCTTTAATGATACAGTGTGTTGAGACGGAATTGGGGGGGGGGGTCAAACTTCCAAAGGAAAACTGATTCTTCATCCTATTCAGCTATTATGTTCTTCACTGCCTTGCAGAAGTCTATCTCATTTTGCTGCATCAGGAAAGTCTTGGTACAGTGTCTTGCATTCCACTAAAAAGCAGTTTGAAGAGGAGGGCCTGCACTTTTCCTTTGAAGCTAGTCAACAAATTTCAAAGTACAACCCACATCCTCTGCAGCCTCCTTTTCTTTACAGGTGATCAAGTTCTATTAAAATTTAAAAAGATGCTGAAGAAATGAAAAATGTCATACAATACTTTCTCAAACCAAGAGGTACTTATGTTAACTTTGACAACGTAAGGATTAATTGATTTTTAAACTGTTGCTGATTTACAAACATGAAAGAGGCACATACAATTACGGATGCGGTGGAGAACACAGGAAAATAGTCCAATAAAACTGATTGGAAGTAACATGAACAAACAAAAATTACAGGTTATGTATGAGTAGTGACATTGATCCACGGAAAAATCAGACACAGAAGTCATGTAAGTCATGTCATGTCACTAAGATTCATTATAATATCACAAAACCATGTACACCATGATAGTTTGGCAAATTCTAATGAAACACCTGAATATGTCAGTTTTTAAGGAACATGAAGGTATAACTAAACTTATGGAACAAACAATTGTGGCAACAAGGATGAGCTTGTAAGTTAATGTTTTAAAGCTGTATCTCTAATACAAGGCAGACCAGTACCTACTAGTCACAGTGGGTAAAATGGAATCTTTACATTTAAAGACAGTATACTAACTAGCACATGCTGGGAGCAGAGGACAGTTAAAAATCAGAGTGCTGAACTAGATGGACTTTTTCTGTGTTCAATGCAATTCCATCATTGTTTATACTAATGTCAACCATTCCAACCTTACCATAAATAATAAGAATGCTTGTGTCTCTTTACAGTATAGAAAACTTTATTGATCCAAGTAGTAAAAATACAACTGCTAAAAATGTATACAAAAATTTAAATTCACAAATGTGTCAGTAACAGCGTGAACAGGCAAGTTGTTTTTCCCAGGTAATATTTACAACATTTCCAGCATCTTCCCAATTACTGCAAGGCATATTCTACTACACCACCAAACAAAAATTGGAGCCTTCATCCAACTTAAGTGGCTCTTCCTCCAACAGAAGAGCAACAAGTAGGCAGAAGGATCCTTAGGATGGAGGAACTTCCTCTTGCCTAAGGTTCAATACATGCTATTGTGTGTTGAAAATAAGCACCAAGAAAGAACACCAATAATGTATTGTCGAAGGCTTTCACGGCCGGAGAACGATGGTTGTTGTGGGTTTTCCGGGCTGTATTGCCGTGGTCTTGGCATTGTAGTTCCTGACGTTTCACCAGCAGCTGTGGCTGGCATCTTCAGAGGTGTAGCACCAAAAGACAGAGATCTCTCAGTGTCACAGTGTGGAAAAGATGTTGGCAGGTCATTTATATCTACTCAGGAGGGAAACTCTTACAGGATGACTCAGCTCAACCCCACCCCTCCTGAGTAGATATAAATGACCTGCCAACATCTTTTCCACACTGTGACACTGAGAGATCTCTGCCTTTTGGTGCTACACCTCTGAAGATGCCAGCCACAGCTGCTGGCGAAACGTCAGGAACTACAATGCCAAGACCACAGCAATACAGCCCGGAAAACCCACAACAACCAACACCAATAATCTTTAAGGCATTAAGTTATAAAATGCAGAAACATAATACAACATAATACATAATTCAAAATTCAACATACCATGGATGAAATTTTGGTCTGTCGAAACCACCTTCCTCAGTTACTTGGTAGTTATTTAATTTTTCTTTGAAGTAGTTTTAATTCAGTGTTCAAAACATAGCCCAATAATGAAGAACAAAGAGGGAAACAGGTGCGGCATACTGTCAAATTGGGCATGCTAGTTTAAATTCTGTTACTGTAATAAATATACCAAGTTGCAGAACAGTCATAAATGCATCAGTCTCACAGAATAAGGAACTAATCAGATTACTCTTATATCATTTAAGGATGCTGCAAATTTTGAAGCAAACCTGCTCAGCAGTTAAACATATCCTGTTCAGCACTCAAGATCAGATAATGAGCAGATCAAGGTTATGTTCACCTTGCACTGAACAGTTCCAGCAGCTGCTGAACCGGTTTGCCACTGGTCTGTTAATCAGAAGCCGACTCTTCAGCTGCTCAAAGGAATCAGATGGGAGGCTGCTTCTGATCTTCCGCCACTTCCTTATATCCTAGCCTTGCCACACTGGAACATAGGAAAGTTTCAGGGAAGAAACAAAGTTGACTCCCAGTGGATGGGGGATCAGTAGGGAGGTGGCTTCTGATCCACCCCCAGTTTTAGCAGAGGCAGAGAAAAACCTGCAAGCAAGGAGAGAAGATGCCAATGGCTCCCCCTCCCCTACACAACTTCGGAGTGAAGGCAGAGAAAAGCAACTGGCATCTTATCTCCTTGCTAATCATCTGCTCATATCAACTGGGGAGGATTGAATGTCTGCTTCTCTTCTCCCTCTCAAAGCTTCTCCCTGAGTGCTGGCACGGTTAGAACACAATGAGAAGTTTCCTATTTGTGCTGAAGTGGTACAAACAGTGAATAGCCCTTAGAACAACTGATTCCTTAGTTGCTCCTGGCAATCAGAAGATGAGCCAAACTGATGGTTGTGTACAAGCATTCCTAAATCTCAGTAATATCTACCCAACAGAACTGTCCACATGAAAGCGTGGGACTACTGAAGGGCTGCTCTCCCAAGAGAGCAAGCACTGGTTTTAATGCTAAAAACACACACACAGAGAAATAGGTTATGTAGTATGTATCAGGAAAGAGGAGTACAAAGCATTAATTTTGACTGGGTTTTCATAATAGTTTTTTTCTAAAGTGAGTATAATATAATTATTCTAAAAGTCATGTTACATGATCATTTTGCCGCATTAATCACTACATTTTGGCTCATAATTCATCAAAATAGATTTATAAAATAATACATAGGGTTCATACCTATACTGCTGTTGATATGAGGGTAAATCACCCTGTGCAAATTGTGGAAAGTATCTTTCTGGAATAAAGTAGTATTATCTGTGCCTCCCCCCTAATAAGAGGGCACAACTGACCTGCACCAACCCTGAAAGGAATAAATTGTAAAGGAAGATGGGAGAAAAAATGTACATGACTCCCTCTATCTTTGCAAAGAAAGCTGTACAGAGGAAGAAGTACTTGTAGTACTACATCCCATCTCTCTACTTCTTTAGTTTCACTGAAATGCAAGCAACTTGTTCAGCACTGTAGGAAATGTGGATCCCCACCTGATTCAAAGTCACAGAGGCAAATTATATAAACATCCCCTGACTAATAGGGTATTGGCGACTCCTGAATTCTGTTGCTGTCATTCAACTGAACTGAAAAACCTCAGGAAGCGCAGCTGGATAACATGATCCAGCTTTATTGCCATTACAAATTCTGATTTCACTGGATGTGCCCTGAGAAGTTTCTTCAGCCATATTGAGCACATGTCCATTTTTCCTTACTGGGAGGGCAGTTGGCCCCATGCTTCAAAACTGCATAGCAGAAAGCTATTGGCCAAAACTATGGACAGTGTTGAAATAAGCAACATACCCTGATAACTGCAACACAATTGAATTTAAAAAGAAATGAGTCTGAGACTTGACAGTGTCCTCTTGGTGATGAAAGTGAGGAAAAGACTTGCTTTATAGTTAGTCCAAATTCTTAATTTATGTAACTACCTACAAGGCCAGAACGAATCCATATGGTACCACTGGATCTAGTGGGTTGGTTCCAGCCAGTGGGACCAACCCACTGGAGCCAGTGGGTTGGTTCCTGCCAGAACTCAGTCTCAGCTGGTTCTTCTTCCTAATACAGGCCCCATCCTACATGGCTTTTGTACATGGTGGAAGAACCTTATTTAATCTATTAGTATTTCAAAACAAATATTGTATTCAAAGGCCTCAAATATTTAAAATCAAGTAACAGGCTTAGAAATAATGAGATTTGAAATGAATAAAATAGAAAAATCAGGATTGCATGACCTCTGACAAATCGCACGCTTGTCTCCCATGTTCTAGAAAGACTCAGTCCTCCATCCATAACAATACAACACTGCTTATAAAAATGAAAACTGAGGTCCTTAAGGTTTAGAGTAAAACCTGAAGCCCACAAAAGTTAGCTTTCAGGTACCATGGTCAGTATACTGTCTATCAAAGTATATTCTATGCATGGACAGAAAATGGATGGCATGCAAAGAAGGATGGAATGCAATGCCCATGTACGCATGTGTTCAGGAATCAATTTGAAGGTACCAGAATGAAAATGTCAGTGCTGAAGCCAAGTACATACCATGTTATTGCTTATAACTGCTGAACACAAGCTTATTCACCTCTCTTCCCTCCCCCATCCCATGACATCACTAGCAAAAAAAGAAAGGATTGAGGTATGTACTAGCATGAAATACACCTTCTGTAGTGCAAGAGAAACAGTAGTAATGTGCTAAAAGTTGTACAAAAATAGCTTTTTCCAACATCCCTTTTCATTTCAGTGTGTAGGCTACCTTAAAGCATTACTAATGGTCCAGAAACATGAGCATTTCACAAATGCTTAAAAAAATTCTTTCAGAAATGGCATCACAGCCTAGATCCAAACCAAAAACTTGACAGAAACATCTGCACCAATGATGCCCAGTGTACTTGCTGCAATATAGCTATTGTAAGCTACCTAGCATGTATAGACAGCTGCACAATTCTGCCAAGAGCACACAGAGGGTGCCTTTCTCAGCAACATCCCATGGCTCTTTGTGCCAACAGAAGGCATTGTGCAAATAATCAGTAATCTTATTAAGTAACAGGAAAGGATTAGGGATCCCCTCAATTTAGAGATAGCTGACTGGAAGACAGGCAAACAGGCAAAGGATAACATCTCAGCTGTAGGAGTTGCCTGCACAGGGAAAGTCCCATTATTTTGTCACAGCACACAACTCTCACTTTTAAAAACCAAGTTTTTCCCTGTGCAACAGAGCAGTTTGCGAGAAAGATTATTTAAACAATAAAAATACTGCTAGCAGGAGAAGCTGAAACAAATTAATTTTGCCCATACTTTTCAATATTTTGAACCCTTCCCCTCATTACGTTAAAAGAGTTTGATGTAATACCTGTAAAGTGGTAAAAAAATACCTATTGCTCATATTTTGTCTTAAGCTTACTAGTCACTTGTAGAGTTTAAATAGGAAGCTATTGCTAGGCATCCTCACAATACACATTTTGCTTTTCCTGAAGTGCAAACAAGAGCATCATGCTAACTCACAAGGCACAATGCAATAGTCATTTCCAGTGTAACACAGAATCAGTTTCAGGAACTGAAGGTATCCCTGTAACATTTCCACTTTTTTTTTAACCATTTGAACTGTTACCAGACTCTGGAGCTTTTCTGGAATCAGAAGATGAATGGGGAAGCAGCAAGACTGAACCCCTGGTAGTCTCTGGCTGGGAAACATCAGGGGGTGGATGACTGACTTGGAGTGGAAGACTTTCAATGATGTCACTTTTAGGAGTTGTCCTATATGTACATAAAAAGAAATGTTCTACATTGAGTCAATCAAAAGAAGCAGCATTAAACTAAATTAAGATATTTTAAATCGCTAGGTCCAGTTAGATTGTTAAGCAGCAATTCTGAAGCCATTACGACAGTTTGAACTGCCTCAGGTTGATAAGGTTCGGCCATAAAAAGCTATTGATTTGCCACATCAATACAAACTTTGTAGCTTGTATTTTCATAATTTAAACAAGCATTTTAGCATACAATGCATTTTGTCAATATTTACGCTATTTACGCTCACTAGAACTTTTGAGACGTGTCTCATTTTAAAGAAGTGTAACTGAGGCAAAGAGATACGGAGTCACTACGGCAAGACCAAGCAGGTCTCTCATATCCAAATCCAACAAGACTGTTCAAACTGTCACAATGGCTTCAGAATTGCTGCTTAACAATCTAACAGGACCCAGACATCACACTGCCAGGTCTTCCATTTTGTCCCCGATCAAACACTTTACTGCAGTTTCATACTGGACAAACACTGGCCATTGCCTGTCAACTCTCCAAACCACTGTACTTGATCGTCAGTTTTCATTGGGTGCATGTCTCATTACGAAAAATGCTGTCAACAGGTCAATGTAACCACCACCCCTTGCACAGAAGATATATTTTCATGGGAGATAAATATGTTTCTTGAAAGATTTATTCTCTCTTTGCTGTTATTTTTAAGTATAATATAGGCATCTTTTTAAAGAAAAGGAGAACAAGTTAAAAAAAAATAAGAAAATGAAGAGAGCCTGACCTTCCTTCAAGCATCTTATTCACGCTTTCATATAAGCTGGCCATATCTTGTGTGTTGTCTGCTTTCCCTCTCTTTTCCATCTGTTCCAAACCCACTTTAGAGCCAGATGATATTTGCAATGCACTCTGTTCACTGCAGGCAAATCCTTCCTCCAATTTCTGGCAGGGCACCCCATCTGTTTCCATTTCTCTCCCAGATGTTTCTGGACAACTCTTGATTTCGGTAAAAGTCTCTTGGCTTAAATAATCATGGTTTGCAATTGCCATGGCAGAAGTTCCGTGATTGGTTGTAACACTTGTGCTGGTCCCCATAGACTTTGAGATCACCTTCAGTTTATGAGAGCTGGATTTGTAGTGCTTCTTCTTATGCTTAACTTTCGAATTGTGCTTTAAGAAATATTCACACGACTCTTGCAGCACTCTTCTGCTTTCACTTATTGGGCTGGGGAGGAAAAAAGGTGTCAATTATTTAGAAGTTATTCTGATAACATTAAGACCAGAAAACAATGCCAAAACCCCAGTGATTTTAAATAATGCCAGGCTGTGCCTTATCTAATTTATATGAGTAAGTCTACTAATTCTTCACTTACACAATACTAATATGCAAAGTGCTTTGCAATCTTATTTGTAATCTTCCCAAGGATCCAAGAGTTGGGTAATTAATAATCCTATTTTTCCCCATAGCCTGAGATGAATGCATTGGTCTGCCAGTCATATTTAAAAAAGACATATTTCTTCAATCTCTTAGGTATGGTGTGAAATCAATTAGGGGGAAGCTAAGAGACAGAGATTGGCCCAGTTCAATGAACCTGTTTCTGAGCTGGAATTTGATCTCAGACCCATGTCCAACATACTATGCACTGAAGCGTAGGCTTTTAAGCAAGCAGGACGTTCCAAATGAGTTGGATCCAGTAAGTCAGGGGTGGGCAAATTGCGGCCCACGGGCCACATGCGGCCCGCTACAGAGTTTTTTGTGGCCCGCCAAGGCAGTCTCATTAAACTGATTCTAAAATTTAATGTGCTTGCAGCTATAGATAATATGAAATTAGCACAATAAATAAATTGAATAAAACTACCACTATTTTATTTAATTTATATTTATTGATTTTTATGATACAATTTATACCTTTTCTGAAATGCAAAGTTAACTAATGAATGCAATCATTTTAAAAGGTACGGCCCTCCGCTAACCTCCGCTCCCACAAAGTGGCCCCCGAGCCATAACAATTGCCCACCCCTGCAGTAAGTGATGCTTCCTGCAGGAGGAGAATCACTCGTCATCTGATGTGCATCCGATGGGAATTAGTCGTAACCAGCAGTCAGATCCAAAGATCTGACCCTCAGAATTGGGTCTGACAGTTGGAAGTGGGCTGATTGCAGCAGGTAACTTTGCTGCCAGATCCAGCCCTCAAAATCAAACTGATGGTTCAAACTGGGCTGGCAGCTTCATCGTGGCAGATGACTTTGCTGCCAGATCTAGCCCTTGAAACTGAAGCTGGATGGTTCAGATTGGGCTGGTGGCTCCATCACGGCAGGTAACTTTTCTGCCGGATCTGGCCCTTGGAACCAGCTTAACCCTTTGTTAATATGGCCAGATTCCTGTTAATTTATAAAATACGTGAAATTTAGTCCTCCCCTACAGCTTCTGCAGCTTTCTCTGACCCAAACCCCTTTGTTTTTCCCTCTTTTGCTGCCCAGAGCACACAAGCTCGCCAAACACTATGGCATGTTTCTCCAGCTATATTTCCTCCCTGTCCATCAGATCCCTACTTGCACCTCATTTTCTTTAAATCCTAAGAACATGTAAGAACGTAAAAGTCCCGTAAGATCAAACAAAACACAATCTAATACAGCATTCTATTCTAACAGTGGCCTCCAGGAAGCATCTATGGAACTCAGTGTCATGAGCCAGGGTGATGAACACTGCATTAGATGAATTTTAAAGGGGGCAGGACAGGTCTCTTGTTGATTATTAGTTGTAGCAGCTGAATAGGACCTCCAGGTTCAGATGTATTTTATCTCTGACTGTTACATGGAGAGTAGGTGAGGGCTGTTTGTCTCTGGACTCTGTTTGTGGGCTTCCCTGTGGTACCTTATTGGCTGTTATGGTGGATCATGAACCTAATCCAGCTTGTCTGCTCATTTTACAAGCACAAAAGCATCAGCCATTCTCACCCCTTACAACTGACTCAAATATATACATCCTCTGAACATGAAGTTTCCATTTATCTGCCATGACTAGTAGCTGTTAATAAATTTCTCCTTTATGAGTTTGTGTCAACAAGAGCCATCTAAATGAATGGCCATCACCATATCCTGCAGCAGTGACTTTCCTAACTTTATAGGAAATGTTTTTGCCTTTCTTCCTTTTTGCTTTCCTCAGAATCCTGCTCCTCAGGCATCTTAACGCTATGCCCACCAAACCTCAGTCTCCCGTCTCTGTCCTCCTCTTCTCTTACAAACAAAAAAGAACCCCTCTGCCCATAGGTCATGTGTCATTTTCTCACAGCCCCACTTTCTCATTAACTTCTTCTTTCCCTTCCATCCCTTGTTTCCTAAGGCCTGAACTTCAGTTTCTTTGCTCCAGCCATTACCTACTCTGCTCCTCCCTGTATTAAGGAAGCCCTCTCATTAGCCCTCCATAGACTTGTTTCCTAATCCTCAGTCTTGATGCCTGCCTATGCCACATACAGCTGTTCCTGTCACAAAATGTTTCCCCACCCAATCAAAACTATCCTCTTACTTCCTTCACAGAATCTGTACAGACTGCCAAAATTTGTACAAATCAGACATTTACTCTAACCATTCAGAACTATCACATGGTATCACGTCAGCTCAGTCAATGACAGGGTGCTTGTAAATTTTTTTTGAAAAGTATAACAGAACAGCAATATGTAAAAATAGTTAAAGTTACATAAAGGTGTGGGTGTGTAAGTAAAGTGGACATAAAGTAAGAAAGGGTTATATATCTGTACAGTAAATCATTTAGGTAAAAATCCATTAAGTAAAGCCCATTAAGTAAAACCATATGAAATATCTATACAGGAGTGGAAAAGGAGAGGATAAGGAATGGAATCTGTATGTTCACTGTTAAGGAATGCAGACTGAGGAAAGCTTAGAAACTGAGAGGTCTGAAGGAATCCAGGAATATAAAAACCACATTAAGAATCCAGGATGGTCATGGAAAAATAAGAAAATGGAGGCTACAAATAGTTTACTTATAAACGCATAAAGAATATTCAGTAAGGGAGTTGAAACTGAGTAGAATGTTCCCTATGTAAGAAATTCCAGGAAACAATCATCCAAAGAAAATAATTTAAAAAAAAACAGAATCTTCAAAAATATTTAGTTGTCTACAAAATGGTGGAGTTGAACACATAATCCAGAAAAGTCTCAGAAAATTATGCCATAATTAATTGATACAAATTATGTAGACTGCAAAAAAAAAATCTTGGATACAATAGATTTAGGACTGCAAGCAGCAATGTTCACCCCAAAGAAAGATTACAAAATCAATGTGATACCTTCTTTTTAGGATCAAGCAAAACAACACAAAACAGTGCGGAAACGTTCAAATTCACCAAGATTCTTTACCATGGCGGTACATTTTTAAAAAGGAAACAGGAAGGGGAGAGAGAAAATGTTACAGGCCCTGATCTAAAGGCCTCTTGTCTGCTTCTGGTCTTGCAGAATACAAAATGTTAAATGGTGCTCTTATCAATTTCCACCTCTAAGCTTTGGGAAGAAAAAGAGAAAACAGCAGCCTACAGCTAAAAATAAGAAGCCATCTAACTAAATGTACACTCAGATATTTTACTGAGCCACAGCCACGCTGCTACAGATTAAACAGCTCAGTGTCTTGCAAGAGAAGAAAAGACTACTTTACCAAAAAAGAAGCTGAGTGATTACAAGGGATTCCTTAAACCTAGTTAAAATAAATAGGGAGCTCATGACAGTTTAAAGGTTAACTAGATTCTATTCTAGCATAAACTTTCACAGACTAGAGACACAAGTGTGTGTCACTAGGCAGATATATGAAGTGTAATGATTCGGCTTTTTGTTTTTATTGACCTTTTAATATTTATAACCTTTTTTAAACCCTTGCTTTTGGACCTCTAATCTAGCTCCTCCTTACTTAGCCTTAAACTTATCTCTTAGGGGGGCTATAGTAACAGCCAAAACTCTTTATTTCCACTCACACTGTGTTTCAGGAATTCTCTACTTTACCTAAGCTTTTACCTTAAGAATAACTTCCCTTTTGTGTCTTTGTGACCTTTATATTGCTGCCTCCATGACTCCCTCGAAAGGTTTTTGCTGCCACCAAAGGCATCCAGTTTAACTTGAAACAGGAAGGCTTGTTATATATGGTAGTTCAACAGCACAGGAGGGTAGTTGTGAGGGGGGAAAGGATCTTTCTCTCAGGCCTTTCCACACAGCTTGCCTGATCCAGACAGATTAATCTCTCAGATATACACAATCTGAGTCAGGTGTACACAGTTTACCTGACTTAGAGAGAATTAGCCTCTCAGGCGCCCATACAGCCAAAATCTTTATTCTGAGTTATACAAAGGCTGACTTGGGATCACACATAGTTTGTCTGAATGAACCAGAATGAACACTCTCTGAGATATAAAAAAAATGACTTAAAACTTCTTCCCTCAGCAATCTGACTCAACCACCACCACCACCACCCCCGCCCAGGGTACAGCTACCATCCAATCAGAGCAGACTGCATTCACCCATTCATTCCCCGTTTCTTTCCTCAGAGGCCTGCATTTAAACTCACAGCAACCATTTTTAAAACCCCACATATGCAACCCCACAAATAAAATCCAAATGAATCAGATGGAAAAAATTACATAGGGTTATGAAGAAAAAATGTAAATGGAAAGGTCAAAGAGGCATGAAATGGAAGAAGCATAGGAAAAGTTCAGAGACCATTTACAATACCAGTAGTTGGCAATCTCCCCAATTTTGCTAAGATAGTTAACACCATTGATAGCTGAGGAATCTCAGCATTTGTTCAACTAGCTAACTTTTGTTTTGAGTGAGGAATCCCAAGCCTTAGGGGCTATCGTGTCGAACTTCCTGATGAATTCTAATTCAAAAGTTTCATGCTAGAGTTTTCTCTTGCTGGCCAACTGTTATTTTTAGACCAGCACCAATAAGCCCTTTGACCCTACAATTCATAGTTTTTTCTTCAGAGCCTCAAATCTATATGTCTGCCTAGACAAACATGGCTACTTCCCTGACTAAAAGCATCCATATGTCACATGTTCAGGCAGAAAAGGAGTGATCCTTGTTCCAGCTGCTGCTAGTACATAAGGAATGGCAGGCTGTTCCAGGGAAAGGGAGGGCTAAACAGCAGCAGTAATTCAATACTTCTGCAAGAGGAACTATCAACATTAAAATACTTCAAAATTCTTTAAAGGGTGTTTTTGCATTATTAGCACTGCTGGAGCAAATTCAGGAGGAGATCCAAAAGGAATATTGAACAGAGACCAGATGTGCATGGTTATATACATCATACATATCAAAACACATTTTGAAAGCATGTTAGTAAAAATCTAATGGTAAAAGACGTTTTATAACGAATATTCCTACTATCACCATCACTGCGAATCAAAAAACCAAGTCTTACTCTCTCTTGCGACTTCTGTTGAAGAAGCTTGCCCATTCAGAACAGGTCTTTTTACTTCCCACCCAGAATACTGGAGATATGCCAACAATTAAGGTCATCAGATATTTCATGAGAAACAAAATTATTTCTGGTCTTTTTAATATCTTCACCTGGAAAACAATAACCATTCAGTGAGAATACAATACAAAAATAGTTTTCCTGCTTTACATTTCAGGGTACAAAACAAACACTTTCACAATACTTTTTACTATGACATCAGCTCTGCTACATTCAGGACTAAAATAAGTGAATACGTATCATGCACATTTCTTTTCATTTGTCCTAGCAACTGTAGCTCAGATCTAGTGAAGTACAGTGGTTAGCATTTCAGACTAGGATTGGAGAGACCAAATTCCTACTCAGGCATGAGATTCACAGGGTGACCATATGATAGTCATTCTTTCATTCTTACTAATCTACTTCACAGAGTTGTTTTAAGGATAAAATGGAGGAGGGCATTTATGCTAGCCCAAACGTCTTGACAAAAGGGCAGAATAAAAAAATAGTAGTTCTATGAGTGGTGATGGGGGGAACAGAAAATTCACAACAGAACTCTAAACGTGTTTGCTTATTTTTTAGTGTTCACCTCTTATGTTCAGTCCAATGCTTAAAAGATTTAAAAACATTTTTTTAAACAGAGCGGGGGGGAAATTACACTGCAAGAGAAAAGAAGTAAAGACAGATAAAATAATAAAGCCACATACTGCATCTATCCAAATATTTTCACAAAACTACAATTCCCAAAAATAATTTAAAGGAGGCCTAAGGAAAGCTTTTTAACATCGAGAAAAAAGGCACAAAATTTACAGCTCCAGATGTAACAACAGACAAAGGAAGAAGAACCATGGCTGATTATTCTAAGCAGAATAGGAGACAATTTCTTTAGCAACCATGTAGTGAAATGTGGTTATATGTCTAAGTATATATGGAAGATGATAGAACTGATGAATTACAGTTAATTAGGTGAAGTAGAATCTACAGAGTGTCTTGGGCATTTTTCTGGAGGAGGGGGTGCTGTTCACTGCAAAATAAATCCACTGTTGTGTAGAACAGCCTGACAAAAGCAGTATTTAACACCAGTGCTTACTTGCCCATCTTGTCCAGCCCCCTAGTATATATATACACGCACACACAATGAATTCAGATCTCTCTGTATCCTGCTTATTTTTATTAATTCAAGAATTTTATTAACTGAAGTTTAATAACTACTTCGAGTTAGCTATTTTAAAAAGCCTGTACTAATCTAAATATATTGAATTATGATTTCAATCTTTGAGAATAAAACTTTACAATGAAAAACAAAGATTTTACAGTAGGCATTTCTGCTGAAAAAATCTTTGTAAGAGAGTGCCTAGAGCATTTTAGATAGGTACAACATCTGTGTTTTATTGCTGCTGCTTTGATCTCTGGTTTTGTATTTTATATTTATTGATATTCGGCATATTGTTTTATCTTTTATATTAGAAACCACCTAGGATATAGTATTGCAGAGAGGCAGGACGTAAGCAGTCTAAACTCTCCGCTCTGGCGGAAAACATCTCTGGCGGAAAACATCTTTAAAGTGTTCCTGGCCCTAGGGAGGCCCGCCTGGCGTCGACCAGGGCCAGGGCCTTTTCAGTCCTGGCCCCGACCTGGTGGAATGCTCTGTCTTGCGAGACAAGGGCCCGGCAAGATTTGCTTGCATTTCGCCGGGCCTGTAAGACAGAGCTATTCCGCCAGGCATATGGCTAACGCCGGGCAGTGCCCGCCCCCCCCCCCGTGAAGGGGGGGTTAAACCATCACCCCTATGCAAACACAGAGGCATGTATGAACCACTGGGCAGCATGAATTGTTATATTTAATGTTTTTAAATGTTTTTAAATGTATTATTTAATGTTTTTAAATGTTTTTAAACATGTTTGTATTTGTTATCCGCCCTGAGCCTGCGAAAGCAGGGAGGGCAGAATATAAATATAATAAATTAAATTAAATTAAACAAATACATAGCCATAAAAACACACACACTGGCTGATTCTGCACACGTTGGATAATGTACTTCCAATCCTCTTTATAGATCATTTGGAACAGATTTTTTCATGTGCAGAAAAAAAAATTCCACCTCAAACGATTGATAAAGTGCATTGCAAGTGCATTATCCAATGTGTGCAGAATCAGTAAATATCTGGATAAGAATAGTTCATGTTTGCTGCTTACCCATCTCCACCATTTTACCACTTATATTTAGTGAAAGGAAAAACATGCTTAAGCTCCACTCCTGAAAATGACTTAGCTCCAAATTATTATCTTCAGTGGGAGCAGACGGATTTAAAATTCACAGCATTTTGGTTTGTTTTTTTAAAAAAAACAAGAGTAAAACATTTCGGTTTCCAATTCTTTCATTAAGGGGGATTGTAACTGAAAACTACAAACTGCAGACTTGGGGCTCTTCCAGTGTGCCCTGAAACACTCCACCCTCCAGAGTATCCAACCTGGTTTGGGGATTTTTCCTTTCATATATTGTATTACAGGTATCCCATTTGGTTAAAGATTAAGCAAAGAAATAGAAAATCGTTAATGATTTCAATTTCTTCATTGAACTTTTTGGGGTTACAATGAAGAAATTGAAATTGTTAAAGGTTTTTCTATTCTTTGGTTCAGTCATCAACCAAATGGGAGACCTATAAATGGAAGACACAGCCTCCTATTTGCAAGATCTGAGCAAGGCTGTTAATGACAGGATGTTTAGACTCAAGTGGCCTACAATGCACAATGTAAGGCATTCAATTGTAATGTCACATTTGCGGCTGTCAACCAAAGCCCTCGCATTGTGCGCATGAAATAATGTCCCTCAAGAATCTTTGTTATTAAACCATAAATTCTGCAAGTAGTTTGCCCTTACCTGATAAGGACAGGGTATATGGAATTTATCACAATGATCGGAGACCCAAGTAGTTTCCCAGATCTTCCTGTACACTTGCTCGTAGATGTAACATCCTAACAGCATCACCAGTGGTACGAGATACAAGCCACTGAAAACACCAATTCTAATCATGAATTTCTTTAATTTTTCTTGATTCCTGCCGTCATTCTGTATGACTTGCCGTACGTGATTTAGGGAAATTATGCCAGCTAAGAGGAGAGACAGACCAACAACAACACAAAGGCAAAGAGGCAGGAGGACAAAGAATCGAGAAGCATCCAAGTCATAGAGACCAACAAAACAAACACCACTAATATTGTCACCTTCCACTTTGTTCATGGCAAGAAGCATAACAGTGAGAAATCCAGGCATGCCCCAGGCAACTGCATGAAACCACATTGCTTTCTGTTCAATAGCTTCACAGCTCCATTTTCGTCCAGCAGCAAGGAACCAAGTAACTGTGAGGATCACCCACCAAACAGTTCCTGCCATGGTGAAGAAATACAAAGCCATAAAAACTATTGTGCAGCCTTTGTTCTGAGAACCAAGAACAACTGTTTCACCAATTTGTCGTTTTTCATCTCCCTTATTGCAGGCTGTTCGATTACCTAGGACAAACCCAAGGAAGTATACCAGAGACACTATACTACAACAAACTGAGTAATATATTATCGGCCTCTCTGGATACCTGAAACGTTTAACATCAATCAAAAATGTCAGGAATGTGAACAGTGTGGCACAAAGACAAAAAATGGAAACTATCCCAATGAAGCTTTTGGCAACATCTAGCTCATGATTACTAAAGTACATATTTGGACATGGAGGTGCACACTGATCAAGTCCCAAAAATTTGTAGCCTTGTCCGCTTGAAGTCTGCAGATGTCGTGGACACCAAAATCCATAGTCCCTTCTAGGCTTTCCTGGCGTCTTGTGAGTGTCAGGGGTCCTCACAGTCGGAGAAGCAGTGACAGGAACAGTTTCATCACAATCCTCCAATCTAGGAAGTTAAGAAAAAAATCAGATATGCCATGGAACTGCCCTACTGTTTCCAAGCATCATTTACGGCTATTCCTCCTAGAGAATCTTCAAAAACATTTTTAAAATGTCAAGAGGATCTGTAAACAGATTTGTAAAAAATAATGTAAGAACATGACTACCTGCGAGGCTTATATTAAATGATGTACATTTTTAACAAGAAAGGTTTTAAGATTATTTCTTTCAGTTATCACCTTGCAAATAAAGAAAAATTGTTTTATGTACATTTCTCATTCATACACCAGTATAAAAATGCCATTAGAGAGCTCCCCCTCCCTTGGCTCTCAGGACACTGAAGACATTATATCCTCAGAGTAGGAACTAAAATATTCAGCAGCCAACCATGAATACTAGGAATTTGGGGGGGGGGGGGGTAGAGGGGATATATAATTAATATTTTTTTCAAGTAAGCTGCTTTGAGACTTGAAAGCTCAGGTATGTTTGAATTTGTTTTACTGTAAACTCAGTACATACTCAGAGAGGTTCCTTCTCTCTGTTTGGGACCATTTCCATTGAACAACCTTGTCCAGGCAGTGGGCTCCCCAACCTCTCAGGCTGTCAAGGTGGTCCCTGCCATACTTTGGGGGGTTCACTGTTGGACTGTAGACCTGATCTTTTGTGCCATGCTGTGTATTGAAACCTGCCGGAGAGACGTTACATGTTGGATCACTCATTGCTGTGAGAAAGAATGCAGTTATCACTGTTGCTAGGGAGATGCGGCCACTTGTCCAGAGGAAGGTTGAAAGACTAGTCACAACAACTTTGTTTACGTTTATTGCACTGTCTCTTGCTGCATAGATGAGAACTTAGAGCTTAGTTTAGAGCTTAGTTAAGGGGAGGAGTAGAATGGGTTGTACTTGAAGGCTTTAATGCTTAGCAGAGGGAGGGGACAGTTATTCCAGTCAAGAAATGTCTACGGTGCTGCACTTAGATTATCATTAAAGCTTTAATTCATGCATCCTTGGACTCATGCAGTGAAGTTGCTTGGACTCATGCAGTGAAGTTACTTGAGATCTAAACTGGCAGTCCCTGACACAGGCTGGCATCTGTTGTGACTATGATCTGACTGTTCAGGCAAAGGGGGACTCCCTGAGACAGATTTGACAGACATGTCCATATTAGAGAGCTCTTTAATACCGTAGTCAGTGTAATGCTTTTTTTCTTCTCCCACCGCAGTGTTCTTGTGTGGAACTTGGCCCATGTCACTAGGTATACTGTCAATATGAGAAGTCCCAGAAGTTGTGCCAGCATCATTACATCTGCTTTCTTTTGACGTAGTAAGGGTGAAATTGGTTTTTTGATTTTTAATTGTCTTTCCAGTGGCTAGCAGATCTTTGCTACTAGAGTGTCTATCTTGGCTCCCAGATGTATCAAAGTTTGTGATGGAAACATTTGACTCTTTTGCGTATTTATAAGAAACCTATGGTCTTGGAGAAGCTGCACTACTGTCTGTGTGTCTAAGCTGCACTTCTTGTTTGGTGACCTTAAAAGGATATCATCCAAATAGAGATAGATATGTATTCCCTGCTGCCTTAGGGCTGCCACTAAGGTAATCAGTATCTTTGTAAAATCAAAAAGAGTCCAGTAGCACCTTTAAGACTAACCAATTTTAAGTAAACACTCTTGGAGAGTGGACTCTTGCAGTCCAAAAGGGAGAGCCTTGTACTGATAGTGCTGTTCCCTGAAGGCAAAATGAAGGTGCTTTCTGGAACTTGGATGTATGGGAATGTGTAGGTAGGCTTCCTTGAGGTCCAGGGACATTAGGAAATCTCGCTGTTGTATTGACTGCAAAATGGACTGCAGGGATTCCATTCTGAATTTCTGCCATGACACCCAGAGATTGATGTCCTTTAAATTCAAAATAGCTCTCTATTCCCCTGATTTCTTGGGGACTAAAAAGAGGATAGAATATGCCTGTTGGAAATGTTGTTGAAAAGGGACAGGCTCTATGGCTCCAATTCCCAGCAGGTGCTGTATTCCTGTATTGTATTGTTTGCTTTGGTTGTAATCCAGGGGTACTGGTGACTGTATGAAGCGACGTGGGGGAAGCATCACAAATTCGATCTTGTAACTGACCTTCACCACAGATAAGACCCATCGATATGTGGTGGTCTTTTCCCAACCGCTGGAGAAAAGTTAACGTCATCCCCTGAAGGTTTTTTGTTTGGAGTACTCGAGTCCCAGTGTTTTGTGTTCACGAAGTGCCACCCTTGGAATCTGGACTGGTAAGTAAATTGCCTTCCAGGTCTTGATTCTCTGTTGTCTCTGGGTCTGATTGATGTCCTGTAGGAACAAAAGGACTGAAAAGATTTTGATTTGTAGTCCTTCTCTTTATTAGAGGAGGTAGATGGCATTGGCTTCTTCTTTTCCTTGGTTTCAACCAGAATTTTTTCAAGCGTTCTTTCTCCGAAGAGCAGACAACCAGAATATTTTTTAGTGGATAGGTTAGATTTAGATAAAGTGCCTACCTTTCAGTGTTTCAACCAGAGGTTCCTTCTTACAACATTTGCTGCTTGGGCTCTGGCACAGAATTGGATGCTGTCCTGTAATGCATCTGAAGCAAACTGGGCAGCTCTCTATTTTTAACAGAGACCTTTTTAGAGCCAGTGGATTTGGTGCAGACTGTTGTAGTAAGTCATCTGTCCATTACAATTGCACGGGTGAAATTGGACAGGACTGCTGAACCTCTTATTACTAATAAAGCTGCCTCATGTGATTTTTTGAGGATAGATTCATTCTCTTTTGTTCACTGGGTCCTTCAATACATTATCCCCATCTTTTGACAGAACTGCGCCCGAGTGCAGTGCAACCACAGGAGCATCCACTAGGGAAACCCTGAGATTCTCCATGGCCTCACCAGGCAAGAAATAAAACCCCTTTGCAACTGAATGCAGAGTAGACCCATAGCCAAGAACAGACCATTCCAAATATATGACTTCATCAAAGTTCTCAGGAAAAGGACAGCTGGACATCCTTTTTTGGTGGTTTTTTTTTAAAACCTCTAGTGTCCAGGGTGGGCAGGGCAATTTCTGCAGTTTCCTTGGTTGGGAAAAATTTAAAGTGGCAACCACCTTTTTAAGCAGCTTCTGAAAGTGCTCTGGCTGGAGCAGCCTGGCTGAATTATCCCTCGTATCTGACTCCTCCCCCAACCACTCTCCCTCCTCTCTGTCTGATGTCATGGTAGCTGAAGGGTTAACTCCGTGCTGGAGTTCTGTCTTGGGGAGAGAGAGCTCCTCGTCTGAGCGCATCCGCGAAGTTTTGCAGGCTGAGGAGGGGACCGGAATCTAGCTCTGTCTGATCTGCCCCTCTTAGCACTTTTATTTGACTCTTTAAAATGTTTACGTCTGGGCTGCACTCTCTCTGGAGTCGATAAGACAGAAGAGTCTGAAGACTCCAGGGCTGTGGATAACGCGGAGTTGCGAGCTCGGAGCCTTTTCCTAGACTCAGTGCACTTGCCCGCTGACGATCTGTTGACCCTGCCCCCCCTTTCCCTCCCATTTCAGAGGAAAGGGGGTTAATGTTGGGGACTGCAACTTGTGGGAGGTTCATCCTGGCTGATTTCCAAGCCTGCATCATCCACTCCAAAGGGGGCAGTCCAAAGAGAGCAGGGGGGAAATGGTGCGCTCACCATATTCATAGCTCCTGATGCAGCCAGTGTCCCTGGAATGGCCATCTGAGCTTGCCAGAAGGGGAGGAAACTTGCCTGGGAAGTCCCAGTTCTGGGGTCTTGGTCCACAAGCAGGGAACCAAGGGGTGCTTGAGCCATCATCTGAGGCATCGACTCACCACCTACAGGCTGTTAACAGTCGATGTGAAGGTATTACGGCTTGGCCCGGCATGTCGCAGAGAAGCTGACCCTCATCGCCTTTTCCATGCTGTTGTGCTGCTGGCGAGGGTAAGGTAGATTTGATCAGAGGCCTCTGAAACTCCTGATCGGTCAGCTTGTAAGGTTGTCGAGCCAGCGTCTCTCATTTGCCCATCTCCTTTGCCCGAGGCCTCGGATGGGGAGGGTTTTTTCTTCACACGATCTCTCTTCCTCATATACCCAGGGCCCTGCGTCTTTTGGGGGGGATTATTTTCCATCATTGTCCCTCTGTATAGTCGAATTTTTCCGCATTTTATCACAAGATAGTTAGAGCCAGGGCTCATTTCGAGGGGTAACGTGCAGGAACACAGTTCCAGCAGTTCCTCAAAGAGGTCACGTCAGGTGACCCTGCCCACCTGACTCAGCCATTTTGGGCCCGTTTCAGCCTGGATTGGAGCCGAAACAGCCCAGATCGGGCCTCTGACAGGTGGTGGATCACTCTCCCACTCAGCAGTGGCCCAATCCTGACCATTTTGGGCCCCTTTTCGGCCATTTTCAGCCCCTTTTTGCCATTTTGGGCCCAATTTGTCCCTGAATGGCCAGGATTAGGTCCAAAACAGCCAAGATAGGTGATGTCAGGGGTGTGACCTATGCAAATCAGTCATGCTAATGACACACTTCTGGTGATGCCAAGGGGTGTGGCATATGCTAATAATTTATGCTAATGAGTTCCTCCAGCTCTTTTTCTATGAAATGACCCCTGGTTAGAGCTAAGCTCTAGCATCCTCCTGGAGTGGCAGGGCTATTCGAACTGGAAGGAAGCATGCACACAATCCCAGAAGGCATACACAAAGATTTGCATAGCCCTGCAATGCAAATCACATTTTTTATGTTCGCAATGCTATCCTTTAAAGTTCTGTCTAGATGCATATGTACTTGGAAAACATAAGGGAAATATCTGACAGGCAACTAATTATTAGGCACAAAACTGTTCAGCCATGGCACACTTCAATATGTACACAGAGATACATAGCAGTTGAAGAGGTAAAAAGAAGGACTAAACAACTGAGATACATTAATGAAATAGCACTACAAAAATCAGGAAATGATCAAAAGAAATTTTCTTTTATACGCTAGCCTAGAAAGACACTGTGGCCACTTAACAATGTTGAACCTCCTATCTCTGGACCGGTACCTCAATTTGAAATTGAACATTTACAACTTCAAATGGAATTATTAGTACTTCATAATGAACCTAGAACTGCAGCAATGAAGATGCATTCAAGAATAGAAAAGGTCATAATTTTGTATAGGATATCTATACAAAATTATCTGAAGATATCCACATGTGCCGAAGCACCAAGGCTTCAATAATCAATAGGAAATAATGGATTTTTATTTTTAACACAGAAATTCTTATATGGTCAAAGAAAAAATGATGGGAAAACTATGTACCTGTCACATTCAAGCTCCTTGGGCCATGTAATTCCAAAAGTGTCAATCAGATATTTACAGTCCAAATACACTCTTTCACAAAGACTTCGGCATGGGTAAAACACGTGATTTTTTCCCACACAGGAAGGCACAAATGCTTTGCATAAAAATGTGTGGACGTCAGGAGAGCACCCCGTCTTCAAAAGTGGAAGAAATGGCTTTGGGAGGGAAACAAATATTTTGATTAGATTAAAATGCCTTTAAGCAAAGCAAAGCTGACTTTTATCAACATAGCTTACATTCATTTTCATGTAGAACTGACATGGGCTTGACACAAATTAGGTATTACATAAGATTATGTGTAGGGTAGGTGTTTTAGGTCTGGATCCCCCTTCTCTTTATTACTCCCACTCCTGCCCATTCCATCTGCCTGCTTTGGTACAGTTCTTCTCTTACTTCTGCTTTCACCCCGGGCCCAGGGAAGAGTAACCTTCAAAGAGATGCTTGACTGAAAGGCCATCTGGTTTGGTTTCTTTGGTGAAGTTGGGTGGGTGCATCATGTTTTAATATATATGGGGAAATAGTTATTTCTTCCCAGATAGCTTCATACAAACATAACACAGACACTTTGCAGCATTAAAGCAATTCCTATACTTGTAGGAATTAGTCTGATCAACAGTCAGATTACATTTTGTTCAACAACATGTGCTTGCTTTTTAAACAATGGATGTTCACATATCTTTGCATCCTGCCCCCTGAAACCTCCAGAGACCTCTGAAAAACTGGACCCACGTGGAACAAAAGACACCTGGCTCGTGAAGTGTGGCGGGAGAACCAGGTTTAAGTGCCTCATATTCTTCTTTTGTCATCAGACACACCACTGGCATAGAGGATGTAGCTGATACAGAGAGGGGGGACAATGTCCCCTAACTCCACCCTTCACTGCAGCTCCCATCCCCTGGTCTAAGTGGCTTTTTGTCCACACAGGTCCTGCAGCATCCAGCATTAGCTTTTCAGAAATCAGAGTTTGCCTGGGGATGCAGGAAGAGAGAAAAATTCACATCAGCAATTATCTTTCACTAACAATGCTTTGTTGGATCCAACAAGAACTATATTTAGACAGAGATGTATGGAAAACCCCTGCAACATGGATTAGCAAAAACGTACAAGAAATGGGTTTTTATCTTACAATTAGCATCTTTCCCAAGCTTTTAAGTTAAAAAAATTATATAATGCAATATTATTGAGATTACCACCGCTTGAATATCTACTACAAAAATGCTGACTTTACTAGGAGGTACAGTGGATCCCTTTTAAATAGCATATTATTGTTGTTGCTGCTATTGTTTATTTATAGTCCTTTCTCACTGAGATCCAAGACAGATTACATACTGCAAGTGAATACAATATAATCAATAGCTAGAACATTCACAGAGAAAAATACAATATAATCAACAGTTTGGACATTAAATGAAAACTGATACAATAGGTTACGGTAGCCACTAATTTGAAAACTGTCAAGAATAGCAAAAAAAACGGAGGAGAAAAATATTTTTAACTCACTATTTGAAACAGAATATATATTAGTCATGCAAGGTAAGAACCTACTAATGGTATATTCAGTACGTATATCTACATTTCACATTAATTACACATATAAATCATGAATTCATAACACATATTCATAACACAGAGTCCCCAAACTGGGGATTCAAGGGTGTACAGGCAGATGGAAACAAAACAGGTAAGTCTTAAAGATGTTATACAAGGACTTCTGATATAATTGTTTTCTTCTCTTATATCTTTTCTTTTTGTAGATTATGGAAGAGTCCGAGGTGCAGATGGAGAACACAATCTCGGAGTATGCCCGGAACTAAAGCCGGCACTTACAGTTTTCTGTCAGAGAAGACAGACTTGCACAGTGGGAAATTACCTATTTCTTTGTTCAGGAGAAATCTTATTAAATCCATGAACAAAAGGTCTGCCATTTCTCTCAATGATAAGGCTGTATCATGCATGATACTATTTGGCATCTATTTATTTATACCCTGCTTTTCTCCACACTGAGGAACTAAAGTAATTTGTAACATTCTCCCCTCCTATTTTATCCTCCAAACAACTTGAAGAGGAAAGTTAAACTAAGAGCGTATATGGAGGCCCAAAGTCTCCAGTCAGATTCTGTGAGAGTGGGAATGTGAATCAGGGTCTCCCAGATCCCAGTCTGACACTCACTACTGCACTATGATGCCCCTGAAAGACCCGCAATACAGGGCCTGGAAGCCAAGGCTTTCCGTCTCTGTTGCTCCTCCATAATGGCTTTCTGCCTCTGAACATGGAGATACTATTTAGTCGTCATAACAGGCAATGCTGCACCACTCCATAAATTTGTTTAAAGCTGTCTGAACCAGCAGCCATTATGACAGCAGTATGCCAGAGCTTATCACACATAGCATTATTGGCATGCATACTCTTTTACTGAAAATGATATAAGAGCTTTTCTTTTTAAGGAATTACCAGTTGTAATGTGAACATTATTTTTATATGATGTAGTTGCACAAAACTAGTTAACCTTCTTCTCTATAGATTTTCTCATTGTTTTCTTCATCTGTTTGGAAGCCGTCAACATCTTCATCACATTTGTGACATGGCATCAGCATAATGGCCTTGAGGATTACACAACAGATGCTCACTCTATGTAGCTCATTCCCGATTCCAATTTGTTCACAGTATTTGTTGCCAGATGAGAGATTTACATAGCGGTAAAGTACTTCCATCTGGTTCTTATCTTCCCCAGGGACACTCTCTCAGTTGGTAAATTAATATATTTGCTATTCCTGTCAAATATGAAGATCAGATCATGTCTGACATTACATGGATACAGTGTGTTTGACTTTTGGAGAAAGGTACTTTGTTTACATTAGAATAGCCAATTTTTTTGGTGGACAAATTTTCCAAGCAAAAGTAATGGTCTAGGTTCTATGCCTCCAGCTACACATATCTGAGCTGGAAAGACTGTAGTGAAGACCTTGTGCTGCAGAACTGCACAAGCTTTTCATGCATGAAGTCCCAGGTTCAAGCTCTACCAGACAGGCCTAGATCTGACAGTGCAAGGTCAGCCAGGACAGCCTGCTCAAGATTAAATTAATTTCACACAGCACTTTCCCATCCAGTCAGGCTTCCACTACATTCATGAGGTTGGTTACTGCTGCTAACCAGCCCCTGTTGTTTATCTCTTCCATGGTTCACCACTGTAGCCATTAGGAGGATTGTGAACACAAAGGCGCACAGCTATCCAGGCAGCAGAGGACCCTGTAAGTCCTCTCCCTCCCACATCTATCCAGTATCAACCAAGAGGTTTGTGAGCAAAGGTGGGGGATACCTATTAATCCAAAACCCCATTAACACTGACACACAATAAGGAACAGAGCTGTGGAAGTAGTGTAGATGAGAGGGATTGCCAACTATCTGGTCTAGCAAAACTCTTTTTCCTTCAAAAGCTACACTGTACAATATGAGGCCAGAAAGGTGGCCACTTGCTCTAATATCTCAAATATGGATATCTTCGCAGAACATTATACACTGTTGTGTGAAAGCCGTGACTGGTTGTAAAGTTAGCTGAAATCCTAAATGCCACTGCACCTGTTTTGGAAAGATAAGAGGCAACAGGGAGACAATTTATGTTTTTCTCCCATTTAGACTTACGATACTTCTACTGGTGGAGTAAAGAAGGAACCTTGGATGAATTAAGCTTAGGATGCCAACCAAGTTTTATCGCAAACCCAACACATCCCCAGCCCCAGCCCCAGCCCCGAACTGACCACTACACTGGCAGTGTCACTAATTTATACCAGCATAGCATTGTGCTGGTATTGCAGTGGTATGACAGCAGCATAAGGGCTTAGTTGCCATCCGAAGACTCCCAAGCAAGTTTTTAGATTGCACTCAGTTTCAGAAATTTGTTTATAAAAGTTTAAAGTGCGAATTTACATCATAATATTAATGCAATCAGAACAACTTGTAACATGGTATAATTTGGGCATTCTAGTGTGAACATCAATATTCATTCAAGGTGACATAACAGTTCAAAATGTTAATTTAAAATTGTGTCACAATAGGTGGTTTTAGTCAGGGTTGGGAAGGCTGGAACTAAATTATATAAAACTGCATTTATTCTCAACACAAGATACTCTGATTTGACATTACTATGATAATTCAAAGTTTCTAAAAGTAATTTGCATTTTTTTCCAAACTGAAAACAGATTTTTAAATCTGCAGACTTTTGAAACTACTATATTTGCCCGATTAACCAAAAGGAATATATCATGTGTAAATTAGAACAGGAATACTTTCTTAGGCCCACGTTAAGTAGTCAGTTTTGAAGTTAGATCATGTTAAGTAGTTAGTTTAGATATTTTGTAATACAGAGTATTTTTAATAGGTTCACTCCAGTTTCACTGTAGTTCCTTATGAGGTAGATGCTGGGCCTCGCTCTGGATTGCACAGAGCCTATTGCACTCCAAACACATCAGGATTTGCAGATGCCACAACTTTTGTAAGATGGTTGAAGTGCCAAACCTTCTATTCTTTAAAAAGGTAGCTTATATTCATGTGAGTGCTCACAGCGTTTCACAGGTGTTATGGTATACCAAGGAGCTGCCACCTCTAAGGAACAGAACAGCTGGCATCTACTGTAAATTTCATATTGTAATCATATCCAAAGTCATTTTTCTAGCAAACATTACACATTTAATTAAATATTCTGTTTGCACTAGATCTTTTCCTTCTACTGAATGCTGAAATGCCCAGAAGATATTTTCCAAGGTACTAGGTTATACATGCACGTAAATATGTAAAACTCATTATACTCTGTGACCATTGGGAAGGTATATAAATTGGCATTGTTTCTTTTTTTCTTGGTATATTACATGGTTCTGCTAAGTTACCTTGTTTTCAGACAAGTGGAAACTTTCCTTTATACAAAGTGAGAAGTCCACATTTCCCGACAATCAGCAGCGCACATACAAACAGGAAAACACGCACGTGTTTTATTGTTTTGTCAGAAAAACACTGCCCTCATATTCCCAGGAAAGAAATCTCAACTGCCTTTCCTTTCCTTCTCTCTCCTCCATTCAGCCCTTCATTAACTTTGGTTCAGTGTTACGCTGAACTGACTTAACCGCAGTTACGTTCAACCGTAACTGGCTTTTAAAATAAATGGTAACTATGGTTACATCAGTTCAAACATAATACTGAACCAGTTAATGCTAACTTGGGAAGGCCGAGGAAATGAGAGCACAAGCAACAAAGCTGGGCAATCAGACAGTGTCGTTTCTGAACTAATCAATATGTAACTAGCAACGTTACTGGATTTTAGACAACATGACTTGATTCAAGCATAAGATGCTATTGTTACAATGGTTGATCTAACCAGGATAAAGATACAGCTGTAACACTGGGCTACTATTAGTTGAGACCTAAGTGCAGTCAAAACTTGATAGGTCATGCTTGCACAGGCTGGAGACTACAGAAGAAGAGCTGGGCACCAATATACATATATTTAAAAAAATTACAGACACCCAACACAAAAAGAGATGCAGAAGTACATTATAAGAAATACTGGTTTGTAGATGCAATGGCGAAGTCATCTATGCTACATTTTTATCACTAAAATTTGATAAGATGTACAAACTGTTTCCACACTATGTATTTTGCAAATAGATATACTTCAAACATAATATCTAGTTAGGATGTACAGCTAGCAAAATCACTAGGAATAGTTATTTCTCTAGTGATACATTCTGCAAGCTGACACAGAACTATTCACTTCCCTCAAAAAGGAAAGAATGGGGGTGGATGTAAATCCAGAACACCCATTCACCTCCTCACATACACCAGGGCCCTGCTCAAACCAGTTTTTCAAAGCCTCTTCCTTGGGTAGCAGGACTAATAGTTCTGCTTTGTAATTAAAGTTCTCAGTAAGTAATTTCCCAACTAAGATCTTAAGCAACTCTATTAGCAGTACAACTTGTCAGTTACGCTCTGAATCTAGTGATCTAAAGAAAATTCTAGAGCCAGCGCGATTCTGTAGCTAGAATATTAGACTTGGGCCAGGGAGAAGCGGGTTCAAATCCCTGTACGCTCATGAGACTTATTAGGTGACTTGCCCAAGATTACTATATTAACAGGTTTCTTACAAGGCTGGATTAACCTCAGGCATGCAACCCTGTGTGCTTTGATAGGATAAGATGGCAAATTTGGCAAGTAGAATACTTTTTTTTTTTTAAGTACAAGTAAAAATGTCAACCTAAATCCTATTACTGGTCCAGATGAAATTAGATTCTACAGTTGCTCTTCCACATTGTTCTTAAACTTCATGTTCAGGGAACTTCTGGTACAACTACAACTGTACTATCAGTAAGATTCTGTCTTGTAGAAAAACTAGCAGGAACAACTATGGGCTTTGTTTGTATATAGACAACATGATTTTGGTTGTATCTGTCAAGTATTAGAATGTCAGTGGTAAGTTACTGTTGTCTTTGGACGTACTCCATTTTACATGGAGGAATGAGCTAACAATATGGTCCCACGGATTTCTGCAGGTAAAGAACATTAAGGAGTGTTGTTACTATTTGTATGTGGTAGCAATTACCTGCCACTGCCCACCACCATAATTTGCCCAAATTACAACACAGACACCAATCTAATAACCAATGGCCATCTAATAACTATCTAATAACCAATGACCAACTCCTAATAATAATAATAATAATAATAATAATAATAATAATAATATACTGCCCTTAACACCCACTCAGAATGGTCTACAAAGTATGTTACTATTATCCCCACAACAGTCACCCTGTGAGGTGGGTGGGGCTGAGAGAGCTCTGGAAGAGCTGTGGCTGACCCTAGGTCACCCAGCTGGCTTCAGGTGGAGTGGGGAATCAAGTTTTCCAGATTAGAGTCCTGCTGCTCTTAACCACTACACTAAACTGGCTCTCCTACCTGAACAGCTTTTTAGAAGTTAAGAAAACAAATGCAGAAAAAAATGTAGCATTTTACAATTATAATCTGCCTTTCTGTTGGACAGGTGTTCAAGGTTGTTTAAGTTTTACTGCAATGCAATAAAACCAGTTATATTTAAAACAGCAATATACCACAGAGAAGAAAACTGTGCTCAATTTGTCACTATCCAAATTATTATTCATGGAACTCAAAGCCATTTATTCAATATCCATGTTCATAACAATCCTCTTGAGAGAGGTCTCTTGTTCTCATCATAGACTGGGAACTGACATAAATGGCTTGTGCGAGGCAACTCAACAAAACCAGTCATTTTCCACATCCAGAACTTTTAAAAATCAGTTTCAGGTAGGAGCCTGCAGCAGAACAGCAGGATTTGAGTCCAGTGGCACCTCAGAGACCAGCAAGATTTTCAGAGTATAAGCTTTCAAGAGTAAAAGCTCCCTTTTTCCGATGCCTGAAAAAGGGACCTTTTGCCCTGAAAATCTTGTTGGTCTCAACGGCGCCACTGGACTCAAATCCTGCTGTTCTAAAATAGTCAATATTCATCTTACACAGGAAGAAGAGAATTTTAAAATGCACAACTTGCTATCATTCTAAGCAAAGTGACACAACACCAAAGCTATGCTGGCCTAAAGTATTTTTCTAATAGTAGTACAGAACATAGAAAGATTTAAGAAACACAGTTATGTGAGAAATACCATTAAGTACTGTAATGATTTTAAGTGTGTATGTGTCTTTAAAAGCTTGGTGTGGTATAGATGAAGAGTGGGGGTGAAAGAGAGGGATGAGTGAGTGATATGATTGGTTGATGACTGAGAGTGTGGGAAGAGTGATTGCAGACTGAGAGTGGAGAGAAAATATTTAGTCAGGGCAAGAGAGGTAAGTTGTGTGCAGCCTTAGCAAGTTTAAGCATTTCTGAGAAAAATATTGAGTCTGGTATTAGCAGGCAAGCTCAGCCTGAGTATTTTTAAGCAGTTCTGAGAGAAATATTTAGTCAGGAGAAAGCAGGCAAGCTGTGTGCAGCCTGAGTTTGTGTATGTTGTCTGAGAGAAATATAACCTGTGTGGAAGCCTGAACTGTGTGTCTGTGAAAGAACATTGTCAGGAAAAGCAGGCAAACTGTGTGTGCACCTGAGAAAAGGTCTTACTTGTAAATGAGAGAGAAATTAGTATTAAAAGCAGGCAAACTGTCTGAAGCCTGAGAAACCTGTGTGAATGGTAGAGAGAATACCTTTAAGTACACTTTTATTAAAAACCAAGGACAGCCACTTAGGCATGAACAAACAAGGCATCATTACTACTGGTTTTACTAAAACTTCTATTTACCATGACTACCTCTTTTGAAGATGTGGCTTTGAAAATTTACTTCAGTAGGAACCAAGCTGTAAGTAAGCTCGCAAAACATTTTTTCAAGTAACTTGTCCAACAATATATGGATTACCATTGTGACAGATAGGAAAAGATTTCTCTCATAGCAGCAAACTCCTCCTCCAAAGTACACGTTGGGATGCATCCAGCAAAGCAATACCAAAAAGATCAGGTGCAAGAAGCCATTTTTCCTTCCACTGAGAAAAAGATTTGATGTGCTTGCACTGGCAGCCGGTCACATAATTATTACTCTTTCCAGTACTAAGTGGCCAGTCCCCATTATGATCCTGATGGTATTATAACAGTGATTTCTACATATCTGAGTACACAGAAAAATGTTTTTTAAATTAAGAGGGGGCACTCTTAAAAACAACCTGAGGACAGAAGGAATGGAACGCTGAGTGCAGCTGAGTGCCAGTTGTATGAAAAAAGAAAGAGAAGAGAGAAGCCAGTCCGCTGAAGCCACCAAGTTTACAGAATCCTGTTAAGGGAAGAGGGTGAGAGAAGAATTCGAAATCCCTTCCCCCCACAGAACTCCTCAAGTGTCCCAAGTTTGAAACTTACTAATGCACATAAGAAGAGCCCTGCGGCGCAGAGTGGTAAGCTGCACTACTGCAGCCCAATCTCTGCTCATGACCTCAGTTCGATCCTGGCGGAAGCTGGGTTCAGATACCCGGCTCAAGGTTGACTTAGCCTTCCATCCTTCCGAGGTTGGTAAAATGAGTACCCAGTTTCCTAGGGGTAAAGTGTAGATGACTGGGGAAGGCAATGGCAAACCACCCCGTAACAAAAAGTGTGCCAAGTGTCATGGCATCCCCCCATGGGTCAGTAATGACTTGGTGCTTGAACAGGGGACGACCTTTACTTTTAATGCACATATAACAAGTCGAATCCTATGATTCCATTCCCCTAACTGCAGAACAGTTCTACAGTTGAACAAACCCAACATCCATCCATCCAGGACATCTACAAAATGCACAAGAGGGAGCTGACGTTGAAGAAGCATTAAAACATACTACAACTTCGTACAAACTCACACAGACAGCCAACACAGCAGCTCAACCATTGCAGGCAACGTATCTGATTGGATCCACTCCTGTCTTTTATGTCCTCCTGTGACTGCTTCTGTCTATTCCCATGCTGTAAGGGCTTAAGCCAGTACTCCAATTAGTGAGAGATGTAACTTTTTTATGGACAGTGGAACTCCACCTTCCGCCATTTTTCATAATCAGTAAAATAATGATTTGGAAGCAGGTACAGTAGAGTAGCTAAGAGAGTAAACCATTAAGCAAGTTGCCCCATATTCACATTTAGGCACAGCCGTGAACTGGTTTTAGCAAGCCTGTAGTCATAATACTGATTTACTTTATGCTGTTACCATAAAGGACAAATAAGACAACATAAAGCACTTTGCACACTCAATAATCACTATAAAATGCTAAGCATTATCATTTAATAAATTTCAAATGCTATTCCCATCGGTGTAACTGCACAGAAGCTAGAAAGGTCTATCTAACCAACCCCTGTAGAATTCACAGGAAGAGATTCAGGGTATGTTGGTGATGTTGGCACCTGAAGAAGCCTCCACTCCTTTTGCCACTCTGTATAGAGAGGACAAATCCATACATAAGGCAGCAAACCTCTGCATTCCATTGCTAGGAGGCAACATCAGATGAAGGCCTTGGCCTCTGGCAATTTGGTCCTCCAGAGCAGCTGCTTTGCCACCCTGTGAAACAGTATACTGGACTAGATGGACCACTGGACTGATCCAGTAGGGCTCTTTGTTCTTATGAGAAACATGCCCTTCTACCCACACAGGTAAATCTCGCCTTATACCAATTTTTCCCTCCAAAACAGAAGAAACATATTGGGGGCATTTTCCACAGAATTATTTGCTCTCACTAACAAAAACAAAGGAGTAAAAAGTACACTGAAGGAAAATATAAGAAAGGTGTATGGTTACTTTCTTATACTGGAAACCAATACGTTACAGCAATACATTAAAAGCCTAACTGTGTCATCTTAAGCAGTCTACTCAGAATCTTACTCAGGTCTACTAAATGGGGCATACTTCCAGAAAAGTGAAGACTGCACTGTAAATATAAGCACATTTTGCTCAAAACTAAGTCTCACTAAGTTAAAAAGAACTGGCTCATAAGTATGTTTAGAATTGTAGCTTTAGACTCTGCAAACACACTGAATAGGGCTGTTTTGAGTTCCTACATGCACTGACTTGTCAACTGAGTTACAAGAAAATGGACACTTTAAAAACTACTTTTTGTTGCCAAGGCATGGATAGCATGTCTATCCATCTGGAATTCCCGAAGTTCAAACAAGTGTCTGAAGAACTGCATTCTGACTTCCTTATAAAGTCAGATTATTGATCCATCTAATCTAGTGTTGTTCATTCTAACTGGTAGCAGCTCTGCAGAGACTGAAAGAGATGTTTTCCCCAACTCTGGCACCAAAGATCCCTTTAGTTGGATGTATGAGAGATTCAACCAAGACATTCTGTATGCATGTGCTTCACCATTGAGGATAGTTTTAGGTGGGTAGCCATGTTGGTCTGTGGTAGAACATCAGGTTTGAGTCCAGTGGCACCTTAGAGACCAACAAGAGTTTCAGGATGTAAGCTTTTGACAGAGCTTTCAGAGAGTCTGAAGAAGGGAGGTCTGACTTTCAAAAGCTTACATTCTGTAAATCTTGTTGGTCTCTAAAGAACTACTGGACTCAAATCCTACTGCTCTACCACTGAATTATGGCAGCCTAATTCTTATGGCACCCTACTTCCCCAAAATCTCACATCTAATACACAGTAGTTAATGGAAAGCAGCAAATTATCAATCTTTTTCAAAAATATTCAAGTACACCAAATAGTGTGTAACTGCACAATGAACTGCTTACCATATTTAAATATATATCTTGGGAAAGAAGAGAATAACTCACCGTCAGGTGGGTATCTGCAGTGTCCTGATCATAATGTCCCATTATATTTGGGAAAAATGTCATATTATAGGCCATTCCAGAGCATCTCGGAGTAGTTATAGGTTCACAAGTAAAGGAGCTATGCCCCTGTATCAGTTTTAAGATAAAAATCCAAATTAGAAGATACACAAAGATTCCCATCTTCCCAGAGATTTCTGACTTCAGCACATAATCACAGTCTCTCCTAGGTGATATCTGCTTCACAGTGAAGACAACCACAGTGAAAGCACACACATCTTTTCATCTCTTAGATACAACTACAAATCACTAACAGCAGTGGAATGAACTGTTTGTTTCTCTTCATGCTGTAAAGCTAAGCTTCTCCCTGTTGCAAAATATAAAAGAACAAAAAAGTTAGTTAATAACAGCTATAACCATTGAGAGATTTTACAAGTATCAAACAGAATACACATAATAAGTTATAAAGTTTTTAGAAATAAAGTTACATCTATCAATGCAAAAGAAACTGGATTCATTCTTGGCAGCACTATCACCAGTCAAGGGGAAGCTCAATTAACCATCAATTACTTTCATACAAAATTCCTGTTTCCAAGAACTACACATACCAGGTAAAGTTCACAGCAGAACCTGCAAGAAACATCTTGATTTTCAAGACAAAGACAGGCCAAATAATAAGACCTCTAAACATGGGACACAGGCATTTCTGAGAGCTGCAAGTACCAACACTTCAGTAAAAACACACAATGCTTTTATGTAAGGCAACTAAATTCTATAACGTAACTAAAATTTAGAGCCAACAAGAAGTCTGTAAACACACAGTTTAAGCTCTCTGCAACTTGCTCTTCCCCACAGGGGAAAAATGCCTGCACCAATTAAGCTGTCAGCAAGTGTCTCATATTGCAAACTGAGCCAAGACGTGCATTCTCCTTCCCCTTCCAGGTGTTTGGTTTGTGTTGAGCTCGGCGCTCGGGGAGCCTTGCAGCTACGGCTGCTCTCTCCACCCTAGACCGGAACCGGTTTTCCAATCTCAGCCTTTCCTTCGGAGACAACGACCGAAGTGCAAGGATCGGGTCCAGTAGCACCTTCCAAGTCTAGCTAGATTTCCAAGGCATGAGCTTTCGAGAGTATCTGACGAAGGGAAGGTGCTACTACCACTGGACCCGAATTTTGCTCTTCTGCCGCAGACGGCACAGCTCCCTACCTGAAGCAATGACTGAAGCGGGAGCCTCCAAGACGCTGGTCATGAACTCCCCACCACAATTCTTGCGTTGCCTACAAAGGATAACGTAGTAGTAAAGAGGGAAGGCGAGGCCAAAGGTTTCTACAGATTTTCCACCAGCTCCCACCCCGCCAGCCACCAATCTGCCTCCGCTTTTGCACCCCCCTACTTGGATGTAAGCTCTACTGAACTCATTAGGACAACTTCCTAACAAATACGCGGTCAAGCGATCCAAGAACGGACGCAAACCTTCACTGCCACCTGCCTCTCCAGCCAGGGAGAGGAGGCCGGGCCCGCATTCCCATTGCATTAACCAGCCGACCTTCCCAGGCCCGCTCCTAAAGCAGGCGAAGAAAGCCTGCGAGGCCTGCGCCGGGTGCAAAAGGCACGCCCTCCTCACCTCAGCGAAGCGATGGCTGCACATAGCCTCGCCTCAGGGCGGCAAGAGCCGCACTGCTCACCACGGATCGTTATTCCTCCTCACCGACAAAAAGTGGCTGGTCTTACCCCTGCCGGCAGGAGAGGAAGCGCGATCGCGCGATATTTCAAAGGCCGGTGAGAAGGGAGAGGGGGCGGCGCTGACAGACTTTCCGCCCTCACAAAGAGAGGCCGCTGGCTCCCCACCTCGTCGCCTTCGTTTTTCTCTCCCCCACTCGCGCTTCGCTAACGATGGTAGAATCCAAACGGTTCCTTCCACCTGGTCTAACCAGAATAATTCTGTATCTATATAGAAGGGAGTGGATTGTATTATTTCAGACGGCAGGTGGGAGTATCGCACAGATCGATGCTGCCCTCCCTGCCTTGAAACCTCAAACTTCTGCTACTATAAACTAGCATAGCGGAATGAGGGGTATATTAGAATCTGCTGTACTAACTTTTCCTAGGAGCAAAGTCCTTTGTTGGGAGATAGGGAGGCAATAAATAAAGATTTTTGAAATATATAAAAGAAATGTGTGTATTGAGTTTTTTTTAAAGCAAAACAAAACAAATGTTCCTAAATCTTCAGTGGTTCGAGGGTTGGAGTAGATAGGGAAACCTGGGTTCAAATTCTCTCATATCCTCTCTTAATCCCATGTTTTCTCCTAACATGAAGTTCACTGTTCTGCTGGTCTCCTCATTGTTTACAACCTCCCCTTTGCTTACAACCTCACAGAGTGTGTTGTTCAGGAAAAAGTGTAAGCTGCCTTGAGCTTTTTGGAGGAACACGGGGATAAAAATTAAATAAGTATTTTACTGTCATTCCGTTTTTACTGCTTGCCTAACTCTTGGCCCAAGGGTTCAGGATGGATCGGGGAGAGTTGGGGTTGAAGAAAGGCAATATTTTTTTCTTTATGTACTTAAGTGTTTTTACCCAGTCTCTTCACAAAAAATATTCACCAGGTGGTTTACAAGTCATTAAGAACAATAAAAAAGCAAAATTGGTGCACACAACTAAAACAGCAACAAAATAACATTTAAAAACTGTGAAGGTGATGTAGGCATCTGAAGCAAGACCCACCGACTTCAACTGACTCCCTAGTAAGGTTTGTTTTTTTTTAACTTTCAAATAAATGTGTTTAGGAAGTGTAGCATGGCAAATAAGTTTTTGAAAAATAGGAAGTGGGCAAGAATTTTTCTCTTTACAAATGCAGCTGTAGATTGTTTCAAAATGGAGACCATCAATACAGGATTTAAAACATTCTGATAACTTAAAAATATGCCACTAGTCCTGGATCCATGACAATAATTTTTCTCTCCTGCTTTTTGATCCCTTAAGGAATATACTATCTATACATTTCATTCTATCCCATCCTTTTTCCAAGGCGCTCAGGGTGACATCCATGGTCCTCTCACCCAGTTCTGTCCTCAGAGTAACTTTCCTGTGAGGAACATTAGGCTAAGTGAGTGACAGGCCCAAGGTCACACAGTAAGCTGCTGTGCTGAATAGAGATTTGAACCCAAGTCTCCACGGTCCTAGTAGGGTTGCCCTTCCCCTGCTGCGGGGCAGGGGGGGAATCCCCTGCTCCCAACCTCCACCCCCTGCCTCTGCTTACTTGGCCAGCGGGGGAGGCACGGGCCTCATGGATGCGCTCCCTGGTGGCGCAGCTTGCTCCTGCAGGCCCAAAACAGCCCAGATCAGGCCCAAATTGGCCTAATTTGGGCTGCTGCTGCAGGGAGAGTGGTCCTCCATGCAGCAGTGCCTGTTCCAGGCCAGTTCAGGCCTGATTCTGGCCATCGCAGGCCCCGATTTGGTCCCAATCCAGGCCCTTGTAGAGCACGGGAGCGCTCCCGGGGCAGCCACGGCCTGCATGATGATGTCACTTCCCAGAAATGACGTTACTGCGCAGGCCCGGGGGCACATGCACGCTTCATGCACACATGAAGGAGACACCCATAAGGTAGGTGCCAGGGCCCCCACCTCCTGCTGGGAGTACAGGGGGACCTGGCAACCCTGTGTCCTAATCTCCTGTTTTATATCTTGGAACACGACTGGAAGTGTAGGAATATGCACTCCAAAAGAAGAAGGTAGATGTGGCAAAGGGTTTTGCATGCCAACATCACTCATTTTGCCTGATAGACTGCATGGCACATATGAAACCTCCAGTTCCCAGCATTTGGCATATGGGCAGCCAAATAATTCATGAGAGCTATGACCTGGATGGTATATTTCTTGACTGGATTTGGTGCATTGAATAACTGCAGCTGAGACAAAAATCAATGCTGTATAGGTATATCCTGAGGCTGAACATTACTGACCATTTTGGGATTTACATTTAAGACATGGCTTTATATCTGAGGCTTGCTGGACACATAAATATAATCAGTTGCTACTGCAATCCATCTGGATTATGGCAATTTAGCCTTAGAGTTTGCTATATTCGTGCAACATGTCTGTGCTGAAATCTGGTACCACCAAACTGAAACGATTCATGGCTGCTATGCTGCTCTACCAGTTTCACCACAGACTGACTGTGTAGCCATGGGCAAGTTACAGCACTTCCATACTGTGCTTTTATGAAATGTGCATACTCATAATTTTATTTAATAACCATCACAACCCATCATTAATGCTGGTAAAGTGCTCTGAGATGTGATGGGAAGAGAAAGTCCATCATGTAATTAGCAACCAGAATGTAATGGTGCTGAGACAAGAGGATTGGGTTCCAGAGCCCTTCTCGAGGAATTTCAGGATGTGCAGGGCCACCGTCTCACAAACTTGTAGGTGTATGGCTCATACACTTAAGTATGATGAGGAGTCGGACTGTAATCTTTATAGGCAAAGTAATTTGTAGAGCCACAGAACCACAAGAAACACTTTTTTTTTGCTCTGCCTGTCAAGAGCGGAACCATGTTGTCGCTTCTGTAATGGCGCAAGTCTCTGCTTGCACTGAGTTGAATAAAAACTCTCTGTAAGATTAAGCTGTTGAGGAGATAAAGCAAAAGTTAGTGTCTAAAGTAGAGGACTCTGTAAAAGAACAGTAAACTGCTATTTTGTCCTTCTATATCACGATGATATTTACTTTTGATTGCACCTTTGGATAGTATATATTGTATAGTATTTTGCATCCCTGCAGTTAGTGGCCGCAGTTGAGCTAGGAATGTAGCAATTATACTTTTAACATGTCTAGTCTAGCTAGAACAGATAAGGAGTTAGTATCCTGATGTGTTAATACATTTGAAAAAGAGTAGTTTCTGTTTTAGTTTACTTTAAAGAATGTGATTAAAAATCATGGTGACTTCAAGGGCGAGGACCCATAGCTCAGAGGCTAAGCAGAGTCTCTGGCATGTGTAGCTGAAAGGCCCTTGAGTAGCAGAGCTGGGGAAAGCCTTTGCCCGAGACCTTGGAGAACATAATAAGGGAGCTGAGAATCAGGGTACGTCACAGATCTGGTTTCTGGGCATGTATATTGAGGGGATTATTATAGCTCCTGAATGCAGAAGAAGGAAAATAATGTGGTGGTGGAGAAGGAGGATGGTTTTCCCAGGCTTGAGAAGGGGAGAAGATTATCCGAGTTTGAAGCCGAGGATATGGCATATACAGTACCTGGGGGTGTCAGGAAAGAATTGTTAATGACTGCCTTAGTTTCATAACCAGAAATTAAATGAGGACAAATGGTGCAAATTAAACATAGGTCTTTATTTATTAAAGGCTGATGTCACAAAGGAATGGGGCCAAGCAGCCGAACAGTTGAGCTAATTATCTTGATTGAGTAAAAAATACTTTGAACAGAAGTCTAAGCACTTTCAGTGGGAGATTGGGTCACCTTCTGCCTAGGCTTCATAGTGCCAAGTAGCATATCTCTGTGCTTATTACCCTGCTGGTAAATATAGCCCTGGGTTGCCACTGTAACACTGCAGTTGTGATGCAAATCAGACCAGAAATCTCTGTTCCTGGTATTCTTCTACCATCTCACAGGATAATATACTACAAAATGGCAACAATTGTATTTAATATGTAAGTGGCAAATGCAGGCTGGTTACAAACCCAAGCAACAGTGAGATAGAAACAGGACAACAGATTGGAGAGTGAATGGTCATGGCAAAACCTGTGAACGTTTGCTCAAGATGTTTAGATATCATTGAATTAAACAGGACATTTCCTTTTAAAGGAATGTTCTGTAAGGCGTTAGAGAGGCATTTGACCAGCTTCTGGCTTTTATGTTTTCAGTAGGATGGCTTCCATTTTTTGCTTTTTTCCAGAAGTCCAAGAATGCAACCTGATACTACTCCAACCCTGTGTCGATTAAAGTTTGCAGAGCATCATATGCAGGATACAAAGAACTTAAGAAAATATGGCCTGAAATATCTTTTTGTTGTTGTTGTTTAGCCACCCCATCCCATCCTTGTTTTTTTTTTAATATCCTTTTTGACTAAGAGTTCTAGAGAACCCAAAGCTTGCATATTGTGTTATTTCAGGTGGTCCTAATAAAAGGCATTAACATGGCTTTTGGTTTTGGATTTTGCAGTGAACAAATGTGGCCATCATATTCTTTGTGTACTTTACGAGTGCCTGCATTTCCCTGGCAGAAAAAGATTTTTCAACAGGAAGAAAAAAAGAAGATAGAAAGCCTGGCAAGGTAATAACACCTCAATTTGCCTTCTATTTACTCTTTACTTAGTGCATCAAGTAACATTAATATCCAGTATTAATGTAAAGACTATGCCTTTAATATTGACATTAGAGAATCATTTGATCAACCTCTATTTTTTATTCAACTCTGAGTTAACAGTTTTAGTTGGCAAGGGAGACTGGCAGCCAGCAAGCTGTCCAGTCTCCCACTTTTACTAATACAAAATTAGAAAAAAGAGGGCCATCCTCCCTCTACTTCCCTTCCTATGAAGGAAAAACCAACATCTAGTGCTCCCTTTCTGCACACTTTTACACACAATACAAGGGCAGGCCAGAAGCGGATCTAAACACGGAGTCCCATGCTGCTACTCTTTATGCACATTTAATTGTTAAAATTGACATGGCATTTTAAAGAACCTGTAGATAAATCAGTATAGGTGTAGTTAGTATAGGTGTAGTTAGTATAGGTGTAGTTGAAGAGCAGACAACTTATCTCAAACTAGTAGGATAGAAAGTAAAACCATTTGCTCATTAATGTTGGGCAAAACTATTTTAACTAGTGGCTGTGCGGGACTTATTTTACCATTCTATGCATAGTACAAATTTCTCTGACCTCGTTTATCATCTCTGTAAAGTTTGTGCCAGTCACATACAAAAGACATAAATAAATAAAAACCCAGCAGTGAATAAAAGCAGTATTCTTCCTTCTGTGGATTTTGGGCATTGCCAAAGCTTTGCAGTTCTACTTTATAGCCTGCCAGTTGTCTGTAAGAAATCCAAAATCAACATTTGTGGAGCAGAACAATCAATACAACAGAGCTTTGGGGGATTGCGAGCGTGGAAAATGACAGAAGAAATGATCAGTGTTTGTCTTTTCAACAGATAACAATAAAGCCCTTTCTTAAGCTGTCAAGGATGTGAACAAATTATAGAATAGGCCCTTTTATATAAAGGCAGAGCTCCCACTATATTTATTTTCAGCCCCATGCAAATCTCCTACCATTCCACTGACTTCATGTCGCCGAATTGTGTTGCAAACAGCTGAAAATGGTTCACAGAATTGCTGTGTCTATAAACTCCTGCGTTCCTATATTGCAAAGAAATATGGTTTGAGGTAATGTAATGTTTTTGCGCTGTTGTTTGGTATCTGCTTCAAAATCTGAAATTTCAAAGATAATGCTTCTGCAGTGATTGTTACTTATAAATGACATGAGTACAACTGTGATACTTTGTAAAGGAGTCGTCAACTTATGTCGGTATGGAATCATTGTTGTTTTATATTATTTATTACTGATTTTCAACTTAATCAGAATATGGCTGAACCAAAAAGTGAACCCGAGAGTAAGAAAACAGTCTGCTTTGATGGTAGTGTTGGAACTGAAAGTTCTACATTAAACTAATTTGTTTTAGAATGCACTGAGTTATGGACTTTTTTCTTAGGATGACAGGCACATAATTCATTCTGACTAGGGAAAGGAAATGACTGAGTTTGCGACTATTCAAAAAAGTAATTTATTTTAAATTGCATGAGGTAGCACATAACTATTGACCATAAAACAGCCCAAATCATCATGCGGTGAAGATTCTGACTTGTTGATCATCTGGCACTTCTCAAGTCAACATATTGCAGAGATATTTGTGAAAGATCATAATAGTAATTTTTAAAATGTACTTACCTGGAAACCCACCAACTATTTCCGATCTTCTTAGAAACTCTGTTCTGAATTAATACAGCTTTTGCAACCTGATACTGATTCATCTTTAAATTCCTATTTCTATGTCTAAAGTTGACTAATTTTAAAGAGAAATCTGGATTCTTTTTAATAAATCATAGTACTAAAGATCCAAAAAAAAATCTGAAGTGGCCTTATCTAATCACTTCTATACAAAGTAATTATCAAATAGTAAGCTTGGATAGCTTATTAAAATGCACACATTTGGCCTGCTGCTCAGCACAGAAAGCACACATACTTTCATACTAGCAGTCTGTGTTTCATAATATGATGTGGACCAGAAAATAACTGCGGCTGGCACTATTGATGTGCATCTGGGTACACAGATGTAATAACGTTGTATACTGTTTTCAAGCTAGGACATTCTAAGCATGGTTCCTGTATTAAACCAGCCTCTCTTGGGAAAATCTCCCAGTCCCTGCCTTTCTGTTGTTTGTATCATTTTAGTATAAATGGATCTCCTTAATGGATGAACTCTTAATGCCTCTGAGGAAATGAGTTCTGACTCACAAAAACTTATGCTGTAATACATTTTGTTATTTTTAAGGTGCTATCAAACTCCTGCTTTATTTTCCCAATCACTTTTGTTTTTCTACTAGATCTGTTCATGGTTAATATATTTACTTTCTGCAGCATCTACATTATTTTCCATTCCCTCTTCAGCTTAATCTAATATCTCAGTTTTTATCAATACGGCAATTCAAGTTATATAAATACAAATAATTTGGTTTAATTGGTTTAAATGAAACTTAACTTGAGGTAAACCAACAATACCTGATATTTGGTACATTTAGTTAGAGGCTACTTCTTTGTGGAGGTTTTGTTCCAGTTGGGTGTCCAAACTGGAGGGTTTTTTTCCCTTTTTAGCATCCATACGATACCATCCTAGTTTTGAAAGATCACAGCCAAAAGGTTGTTGGCCCACCATGTGGATGGGAATGTGCAGATTTTTGCAGATTCTGCCCACATCAGCACCATTTTTCTTGCCTCGTGGCTGCCATTTCTCACTCTACTCCCACAGGAAGGCTTTATTAAAAGGAGGAAATTGACATATCGCTATAGCATTATAACATCAGAATGATCTGTTCCTTGCTACAATCTACTGATTCTGAATTCCCAAATTCAATTTGTTTAAAACAAGGAAGTCTCTAGCCATTTTTGTTGTGGATATGCCTTTTCCCTTCTATTGCCACAACAAAATGGCAAGAAACTAAAAAAAAAAAACATTAAAAGCTGGGAATTCAAGGGAACTAGGAGGTTAAGGCAATAGATGCTATAGTGCTATAACCAGGGCTTTTTTCTGGGAAAAGAGGTGGTAGAACTCAGGACCACACAATGACGTCACTTTGGGTCAGCTGGAACAAGTGGGGGGAGTTTTTAAAAGTTTAAATTGCCCTTAGCAAAAATGGTCACATGGCCAGTGATCAGTGGCCCCTGATCTCCAGACAGAGTGGAGTATAGATTGCTCTCCATGCCAGCTGCGCGAAGGACAATCTAAACACCCTTCTGTCTGGAGATCAGGGGGCGGGGCCACCAGCCATGTGACCATTTTCAAGAGGTGCCAGAACTCGGTTCCACCGCATTCCAACTGAAAAAAAGCCCTGGCTATAACAATTACTAGTTGTTTATTTAAGCTAGAAAAATGCCCTTTGGTGATATAGTGGGAGAAATGGTAGCCATAGGGGGTGGGGCTGATGCAAGGAAAACTTGTTCTACTCAAGATTTCTCTGAGAGCTTCAAGTTTTCAGAAAAGCATCTGAGAGAACACAGACTACAATAAGAACTATGTCTGCAAGATGAATCCCAGAAGGCACTGAGGAACTGAAAAATCTATTCTCCTGAAAAATGATCTACTTAGTTAACATAATGAACAGGTCTTGAGTTGCTGAAAATTAGCTTGCTTCTGTCCTAGCAATGCCACAGCGGATGGTATTGTGTCACCAGGAATTGTTTCCTCCCATTGACTACAATGCAACGGAAAAGACTATTTGTTCATTTGGTATTGCATATTTTCCTGACATTTTAGAAACTGATTTTCTGTAATGCGCTGGTGAAGTGATGGACTAAGAACTATAAATTCAATTTTAATTCATTCTGCTACTATTCAAGAATGAGTCATAGTATTATATCAGTTAAAACATGTATTTAATATATACCACTAGGATTATGGAATGGTTTGTTTTTGTATTTTGTCACTATATATTATTATTTCTATTTCAATGAAGCTTTAAAAGAATTTAAAAACATTATCCTTTAGAAACATTATTTCAAATGTGTTACCTGTGTTGAAAGAACAATTAAAAGCATTGAATAATTGTTATGTAAGATTAATTTAAAGCACCTTGGGTTGGCTCCAACCAGCTTTTCTGCAGGTAAAGAAAGATGAGGTCCACACTGACCA